>NC_136463.1:39754507-40354507 GCF_902686455.1 Sciurus vulgaris
AAAAAGGGCAAACAACTGAGTTTTGTTACATAAAGAACAGATTCCCAAGAACAGAATTCCGGGGGCATTCTTTGTCTCTCTCCCCCACCCCTTTCTTTCTCTCTTTCTCTCTGGTAGTGGTACTTCCCACAACTGAGCTACATCCCCAACTCTTTCACTTTTTTGAGTCAGGGTCTCACCAGGTTGATGGGGCTGGCATCGAGCTTGCCATCCTCCTGCCTCGGCCTCCCAAGTCTCTGGGATCATTGGCGTGCAGCACCACCCAAGAGGATTCTTTGCTGCGTGATAGTTGGACCTTCATTCTGTAGGGGACGGTGAACAACGAAGGAAACTAGGGCGTATGATTACTGTTTAAGTTGGGCCCGGAGTGACTGAGGCAAGGGAACCAAATAGAAGGCCCTTGTGGTGATCCATGTAAAAGATAAGAGTGGCCTGAGGAAGTGCTCATCTTTCTGTTATGAAATAAGGATGACTTGAGTGAGCAGATAGAGGCTATCAACTGAACTAGAAAATGAGAGGAGGAGGAAGTACATCTAGTAAAGGGATGAGTTACGTTTGGGTGTCTTAATTTGGTTGATTGAGACTAATGTTGATTCCAGTGTTCAAAGTGTACTAAAGCCGTTGTCTTTTCTGTAATGTGTGGCAGAATAACAATCCTCAAAATAGGAAGGCCTCAGAAGTCTCACACCCTAACTCCAGTGATTCTGAACATTTCTACCACTGCATTGACAGCATTTTGATTTGAAACTCTTAACTGGTATTCATCTATTCCCTTAACACTGTGCTATCCAATGCTGTCATAATCACTAACAACATGTGGCTTTTAAACACTTGAAAAGTGGCTAATGTAAATTGAGAGAGGGCGTTGCATGCTTGTAGTCCTAGTGGCTCAGAAGGATCGAGAATTCAAAGCCAGTCTCAGCAACTTAAAAAGGCACTTAGCAACAGCAAGACTCTGTCTCTAATAAAATATTCAAAAAGGGCTGGGGTTGTGGCTCAGTAGTTGAGCATCCCTGGATTCAACCCCCCGTACCCCCTCCAAAAAAATATTGAGAGAGGCTGTTAAGTGTAAAGGGCACACCAATAAATACCCCCAAGAATGTGAAATCTCACTAATACTAATTCAATTACATGTTGAAATGATTTTTGATATGTTGGGTTAAATAAAATATATTGTTAAAATTAATCTCACCTGTTTTACTTTTTTGACAATGTGGCAACTAGGAAATATGAAAGGTGCATGCTTAGCTTGTGCTATATTTCTATTAGATGGCAAAACCCTAGATTTAACACCTATTTACAGAGGGTGGCATGTGTGCCTTGTGCTTCTTTTTAGCCTCCTTGACAGTGCCAGGTACATAGTACACAGAGAAAGTAAATGAAACTTTGAAAGTAATAAGATCCCTTACAAGGATATTTGTTAAATTGTATCTTTGGCAATATTTGCAGACTTGGCTTCTTAATGTTGTTTGGCTTCATTGGAGCTCCATGGCACCCCTATAATGATCTCTGACTCAGGTCCTCTGCTATGAAATGAACTAGGTGGGAAGGCTGGCAGTTGCATCTCTTTAGAAAGGTGGGAGCTGCTCTCCCAAGGAGCGTGTCAAGTATAGTGGGGAAAACTGCTTTGGAATAACAGATTGAGTGTTATGTTCCACCACAACCTGTGTGACCTTCATCCGTCTTATTCTCTGAGCTCTTAGTTTTCTTGATGAAATGACAGTAGTTTTACATTTTACATGTAGGTCTGTGATCCATTTTGAGTTAGTTTTTGTGAAGGATAGTCTGTTATTTTGATTCTTTTTTTTATTGTTTTCTGCATGTGCATGTCCAAGTTATTCAAGCACAAGTTCTTGAAAGGCTCTTTTCTCTATTTCATGCTTTTACTCCTTTGTCAAAGATAATTTTACTGTATTTGTGAGTCTACTTCTGGACTCTTTTTTTTTTTCTTTTTTTGATACTGGGAATTGAACCCAGAGGCACTTAACCACTGAGCTACATCCCCAGCCCTTTTATTTTGAGACAGGATCTAAGTAAGTTGCTTAGGGCCTCACTAAATTGCCTAGACGTCCCTTAAATGTCACAATCCTCCTGCCTCAGCCTAACAAATTGCTGGGATTATAGGCCTGTGCTATCACACCTGGCTTGGGTTCTGTGTTTTGTTTTTTTGTTTTTTTAAACCACTGACCTATTTGTTTGTTTCATCAATAACACACTGTCTTGATCACTGTAGCTTTATAATAAATCTTCACATCAGGTGGTGTTGGTCTACCGACATTGTTGTTTTTCTTCAATGTTGTGGGTCTTTTACTTCATATAAATTATAGGATCATTTCCTTAAGATAATATTCACAAAATAACTTACTGGGATTTTGATTGGGATTGCACTGCATCTGTAGATCAAGTTGGGAAGACCTGACATCTTTACAGTATTGAGTCTCTTATCTACAAACATTGAGTATCTCTCCATTTATTTTGTTCTTTGATTTCTTCAAAGTTTTGTAGTTTTCCTTATATAGATCTTGTACATATTTTGCTAGATTTATACTTAAATAATTCATTTTGGGTGGAGTGAAATAAGGATAAAATTACCTTTTGTGATTATGGTAGTTAAATAAGATGACTAATATTAACTTGCAAACTGTTTAGCCCTTAGAGGTATTTCAGTTAATGTACATTCTCCTCCACCTTCCAGTATGGATACAGTAATCCCACTGCAGAGTTTAGTCACTCCTTGTTGGATTATTTAGTTATTTACTGAATGCCTACTCTGTATCAGGCACAATTCTCAAACCTGGAATACAGCAAAAATTCCTACCAGCAGGAAGCCAACAGGCTAGTGTGGGACATAGCAAACAAACTAGTAAAATACATAGGCTGTAAGGTGTGAATGGGTACTATTGCAGAGAGAGGGAGAAGAGGATCAGAGGTGTGGCACATGGGGCCAGAGATGCAGTAAAGATCAGGAAGGATTCACCAACTACAACAGAAAAGACTAAATGAAAGAAATTGGGAGTGGTGGCTCATGCCTGTAATCCCAACGACTTGGGAGGCTGAGGCAGGAACATCACAAGTTTGAAACCAGCTTCAAAGATTTAGCAAGACCCTGTCTCAAAATAAAGAATAAAAAGGATAGGGTATGTAGCTCAGTGGAAGAGCACCCCTGGGTTCAATCCCTGGTACCCCCCCCCAAAAAAAAAAAAGTTAATGAAAGAGAGAGCCATATGCCCATCTAGGGTAGAGGGAGTATCAAGGGAAGACCAGGAGGCCAGAATGTGCCTGTCACATTGGGAGAACAACTTAAGTGGCTCAAGTTAAGTTTGAGAAGAGCAGAGGATGAGGTCAGCAAAGAGCTCCTGCAGGGCCCTAAACCATTACAAAGACAGTAGCTTTTAGTCCAGGTGAAATGGGAAGCTAATGGATTGCCTTGCACAGAGAAATGATGTGATCTGACTCAGGTTTTAACAGGATCACTATCACTCTGGCTGCTGTGTCCAGAGTTGGAAAATGAGTTAGGTAGCTACTGTGATCACCTGGAGAAAAATGAGGGCAGCTTTGGTGGCAGCAGTGAAAGTAGTGAGAAATAACTGAGGCTTATGGACCCATACTAGGGGGTCTGGATGGGTGCAGGGTGTCCTGGAACTCATTGAATTTTTATACAAATGTTTGTGTGCATGCGCATTTTGTGGGGGAGAATATCTTTTGGAGTCAAAGCAAAACCATGGTGGTGAATAATCAGGACACTCCATGCCTATTTCTAGCTATTCAAAAATCTATGATTAACTCCTTTCTTCAGACATTGGTCATAAATCCTCCAGGGCATTGGTCTTGTTTGTTTCTCAGAGTCAACACCACTCTCTTTCAGACTATCATTCCTGACTTCCAGTTTAGATTCATTAGAGTTGTTAAGAAGAAATGAAGATCACAGGGAGATGTGTAGATTCTGTATATTTTCTATGCTGCTCACTGGAAGCTGGGAAGCCACAGGAAGGAATAGGGGAAAGGTTTCACATCTTCCTAGAGAGGATGGGCACTCATGAAGTTAGTTTCCTCTCAGTGGATTCTCTTCTTTAATAAGCTCTGCTCTGTGAATCACATAAATCTCTGCAGTGAAAGCCAATTTTACGGTTTGGTTTGCTTAATAGTCGCACAATTAAAGTAAGTTGTAAAAAATGGTGGTGGTGTTTGCCAGGATAAATATTTAAAAGGGAACAGCTGTAGGAAGATATAATAATTCAAATCAGTCCATGGTTTTTCATTCTTAGTACAGGCTGCAGAAGTTGGTTCTTAACCAGAGGTGTTTCCTGGCCTCTCCTTTGAACATCTTGTGCTACAGCTACCAGGCTTAGGTAGGGAGGAGCTGAGAGGAGCAAAGCTTTGGGAGTGGCTGGTGCATGGCAGAGCTGGGAGACTGGTTCTGGAGAGACTGGTTCTGGGAGCATGGTTCTGGAGCAGGACTGAGAAGAGGGTTGAGGTGTGGGGAAGACTCCATGTGGTTGTCGCCATCCTTCAGTTCCTGAGTTGGGTTTTCTAGTGTGAAGTCCTGGTGGATATGTTTTTCAGGAAAAAAAATTAATGCTTTTAAGAGGAAATGTGGTTTATAAAGAGTTAAGCCTATTTGGGAAGCAGATTTCAGTTCTTATCCTCCTCTGGGCACAGCTGGTTGACTGGTAATGTTGGTGATTGCCCAACACTTTGGTTTGGAGGCAGAGGTTGAAGACAGCCTCTTTTCTTTTAAGATAGACTTTTTTTTTTTTTTTTTTTTTTAAACTAGGGATTGAACCCAGGGGTGCTTTTATCACTGAGCTACATCCTCACCCTTTTTTTTTTTTTTTTTTGAATCAAAGGAATGTTTATTACAGCATTCATTGCTCTACCTTCTCTATGAATAAATCCATACAGAGTTGGGTATTAGGACCATGATATATACAGAAAGGAAGAGCATTGCATTAAGGCTCAGGGATAGTCAAGTCATCAGGCTTGGCATCCTCCCATTTTCAAGTACACTAACAAGACTACTGGGATCCCCATTGCAGTGGAAACAGTAGAACCCATGCTGCAGGGTCTTTTCAGAATTTGGGGGTCCATGGAAGGTGTAAGCTAGGATCCAGGTCTAAAAGTCCCAGCCTTCTCTGCCACCTCTAAAACTACCATCAGGTTTTGGTGAAAGAGCTCACCCCTGGTGCACATTTCCAGGGAGTAGAATGGATTCTTGAGGGCAGAGTCTGAGTAAATTTCATAAATTTTTTGAAGAACAGAATCTATTCCAGCTTGCCCAGTTTCTGCCAGCACCACAACCTTGATGCCTGTCGGTGTCTAGAAGCAGTGCAGTTTGAATGTGTCTGTCTCCAGCATCTCCATGCCTGAGCGTCCCTGTTTGGGAAACAGCTGGGAGCTAGTGGCAAGGAGCGAATGGAATGTGGAGGTCAGCGTGAGCTTCTCATGGGAGATGAGGCGAACCAACCAAATTGAATGGACACCAGCTAATTAGCAAGTTAGCAGTGTTATCCAGATGCTCCAGCACCTCTTTTCCATCGGCTACATACTGCCCTTCACACCCACGCTATTGATGGCCAGCACTGTATGGCCCGTGTTAGGAAGAACTTGACACAGGCAACACCATTTTGAAACATATCCTCCATCTTAGAACATGAGTCACCTCACAGTCACTCTGAGTCAGCCTGACCTTCAACCCCAGAGATACTTCATTATCATGCAAAGAAAGGAAATTGCTATCTGGGATTGGAATTCTGAAAACACCTGGTTTGACATGGAACAGTGACCACCTCACAGAATGGAAGTGACCACAAGGACCCTTCCTGACAACCCCCTAGCAATGACCTAACCACAAACCTTCCTCCCTCATGCTCCTATAATTACCTGAGGCTTTAAGCAGAAGATGGGTCTCAGTCTCCACTGGGCCCCTTCTGCAGGTTTGTCCCTAATAAACCTGTGTTACTGTTGAGCCACTTCTCTCTCTTGATTTCCTTTCTTAGCTTCTTTCCTTACAGTCCACCCGAATGCCATCTTGCTGTCTGAAGGCAACTAGCACATGCTCTCATGTAGCTTGATAGCAGATCCAGTGGATATCTGAATGTTTCCTCAGCCTCAACCGGTGGCTAGCAGTTGTCCAATCAGTAAATCAGGCCGCTGCTTTTTTTCATCTCATATGTGCTAAAAATCACCATTGAAACTGCTGCTGCTCAGGAACTTGTATCCAGCCTCTTCTCCAAGTCCTCACAACTGCCATCCCTTTTTATTTTTATTTTGAGACAGGCCTCACTAAGTTGCTTAGGGTCTTGCTCAGTTGCTGAGGCTGGTCTCAACTTGTGATCCTCCTGCCTCAGCCTCCCAAGTCACTGGGACTACAGGTGTGTGCCACCATGCCCAGCTGACAGGCACTTCTATTGCTCTTGTTCCTCTTACCTCTCCCTTATTCCAGAGCCCCTCCCCTCCTCTCTCTTTTGCTGGACAGTTCTGCCTACGCCCTCTTGCTGAAGGCTACTGATCTGAGCAGCCCATTGTGCCTCTCTCACCTGCCTGCAGTTCCTGTCTTGGTCTTGATGATGATTTGTGTGGGAGGATCCTTAGGGAGCACCCAGGCAGCCTAATGCACATGATAAAACTAAGGCTTTGAGGAAGCAGGATAGGTGGCTCTTGCATAGATAGTGAGGGCAGAAGTGGGACTCCAACCCGAGGCTTTTTTTTTTTTTTCCAGAGTCCTTTCCTTAAGTGACTATTTTCTAAAAAAGAAAAGCTTTTCTACTTTCCCTGTGGTCTCCTTCGGAAGGATCTAGAAGCTGGGGATTCAAGAGTCACTCCATAACTGCAAGGAAAATCCCTATTGAAAGAAAGAATTGTTCAGTTTTGTCTGTCACCACTATCTTTCCCAATTGAGGAAGATTAGGCTTCCTCAGAAACTTTGCTCTTCTTTCCCACACTGCATTTCTACTTCTAAGTGGAAGTCTAAATTCCTTGGGTCACGCACAAGGTTCTTATCTAGCCCCAGCAGAGTTCTTGTCCTACCTGTCACCACTTATTTGAAATAAAGGCTCAAGGCCATGTCTCATTGTCTGTGTCCTCAATGTACTTCTCTTCTTCAGTGCTTCGCAAACCGTCCTCATCCTTGGGGCCGTGCTCAAATTTTATATCCTCAGAGCCTTTCCCAACACTTCCTATAGGCAGTTACTCCCTCCAGCATGCCCCCCAATCACCATGTTGCACAAGCACGCTAATTTTATTACATGATGTTATAATTAGTTGTATACATTTAAACCAGTGTTTGTCACTGGAGGACAGTTTGCCCCCAGGGGACATTTGGCAATATCTGGAGTAATTTTTGGTTAACACAATGGAGTGGTGGCTTTTGATGATGTCACTAGCATTCTGGGGTTGAGGCTAGGGATGCTGCTAAACACCTTACAACATAGGACAGCCCCCTCCCCACCGCCCCCCAGGAATTATCTAGCTACAAATGTCATTTCATGCAGAAGCTGAGAAACCCTGGTTTAAACCAAGATCCATTCACTTCAAGACCACATCTTATTCATCTCCACTGGCAAGTGGAGATTCTCAGTAAATAAATATACAAATGAATGGGGACTAATGGATCTAAGCATTCTTGGAAAGTACCTCTTCTTAATCCAGGCTCTTTGCTATTTCTGGATTATCCAAAACTGCCCACCCTTTAGTGTTTTCCCTAAGATACCCTTTTGGGGCTGGTGACATGGAGAAATGATAGTGCCCTGGAACCCAGAAACCATATAATAACAACAGCTAACAGTGCTAAGTGCGTCAAATGCTATGTTAAAAGCATCTATACAAATTTAACTACTTAAATCTCTCAGAAATCCTTGAAGGTAGGAACTTATCTCCTATTTTGTACCTAAGCAAATAACAATGAAAAAACCAGGGTGACCCAAGGTCACCTTGTTAAAGAGTGGTTGTATCAATCCATTTTCCATTAGTATAACAAAATAACTGAAGCTGGGTACCTTTATAAAGAAGAGAGGTTTACTTAGCTCACACTCCAGGAGTTCAAGGGCATAGTCCTGGCAATAGCTTGACTCTGTGAAGGATGGTATACAGTGGCAGGAGCATGTGCAGAAGCAAGAGACCACATTGTAGGACAGAGGCCAGAAAATGACTCAGGGTTCAGGCTCAAACTTTTATAATAGCTTATCTCCAGAGAACTAATATAGGGGTCCCATAGAACTACCTTAATCCCTTCATAGGGTAGGCCCCAGTGACCTGAGGACCCCTACCAAGCCTTACCTCTGTAGGATCCCACCCAGCTCCCAACACTGAGGACCAAGGTCTCAACCTTTGGCGAACCACATCTGAACCACAGCAGTGGTGGATCACAGGCACTATGTAACTATTGGTGCCATTTGGAACATCTGGGAACTGAAGTTACCATTCTTCCCATCAGAGGACAAAGGAGTAAACTCTATTGTTGATGAAATGGGGGAAAGGCAGGATGGGAGTGTGTGGAGAGAATCAGTGGATAACAAACTTCAAAAAAATAGGGCTTCCTAGCCCTGCCAAGGTTTCTGAGGAGTACTGAGCTCTCTTGACCTTGAAAGTCAACTTCATTTTTTTTCTTAAGTGCCATGAATTGAACCTAGGGCTTTGGGCATGCTAGGCACGTTACATCCCCAGCCCTTTTTATATTTATTTTGAGACAGGGTTTCACTAAATTCCCCTGCCTGGCCTTGAACTTGCAATCTTCTTGTCTTAGTTTCCCGAGTAGCTGTGATTATAGGCATGATGTGCTACCATGCCTGGCTTCTGTAATCTTAATTCTTGCTATTTTGAAGGATCATCTCCCATTTTATATACTTCATTTTTAAATATAGAAAGATGTCTCTGGGGGGCAGGGGATATAACTCAGTGGTATAACATGGGGCCCTGGGCTTGATTCCTAGTACTGCAAACAAACAAACAGTTGTTAGGGGTGGTGGTGCGGGGGAGGGGGGGTGGGCATAGAAGAATGAAGGAACTTTGGATGGTGTAGAGGAAAATAGGGTGGGAGGGGATAGGGGACAGAAAGATAGAAACAGTATTACCCCATGTATATGTATGACTACATGAATGATGTGAATCTACATTGTGTACAACCATAGAAATGAAAAGTTGTACCCCATTTGTGTACAACGAATCAAAATGCAGTCTGTAAAAATAAAAAAAGTTTTAATAAAAAAAATTGCAACTGGGAATTAATCTACATCTAGTCTTACTTTAGCAATTAACTTGCTAAACTAAGTGACCTGGACAAGTCATAGATCTAGAATAATAATTAGGTAATAAAAGTTGCTTTACTTCTCTGGGGTATGTTGAGACATCAAAACTAATGTGAAGGAGAAAAGATACTCTCACTATGCAAACACATTAATATTAATAGGGATGCATGGTGATAATAGGAGGAATAGGAGCTTTTGGATTGTTTCCTTTCACAAGTTGCTTCACTTCTTAGCCTCCGTTTCCTCATCTGTAAAATGAAGATGTATACTTTACAAGGTTGTTGTGAGGGTTAGCGATGGTATATGTCAAGCCTTAGCATAACGCCAGACACATGGTATGTATCTAATACCATGTTATTAATCATCTGACCCCCTGGCTTGACTGAAATTGCCTTACAACTTACAAAACAACTGACAAAACAAGTAAACACAAGGAAAACAATGCCAGGCCCAGAGACACACACCTCTAATTCTGGAGACTCAGGAGACTGAAGCAGAAGGATTCAAAGGTCAGCCTGGGCAACTCAGCAAGACCGTCTCAAATTAAAAAAATAAAAAGAACTGGGGGTGTATCTCAGTGGCAAAGTGCCCCTAGGTTCAATCCCCATTTTGAGGTAGCTGGCTGGGAGGAAGAAAACAACCACCCAGTGTGGTCCTTACCACTCCCTAAAGGTGACCGCTGGCTCCCAAGTGAGCACAATTCTGCCAAAAGCTGTTAGCAAAATGGTGGTGCAGCCAGATGGAACTCAGTTCCTCCTCTGAGACTGGGAGTGCTTTCAGTGAAGGATGGCTGAGTGCAAAGATTCACTGAAATGGCTTTGACTGCCAAGTGATGGGAGGAGGGAGCCAAATTGCAATGGTGAAGGCTGAGAGCAGCTGGGAGGCAGTGTGTACTTGCTGACTCTTTTGATCTTTCCCTGCTTCTGATTCATTTTATTCCTCTATTCTCCACTTAAGAGTCTTCAAGGCAATCAGTGCTGCCCACAGCTCCCTCTAACATATGGACATTCCCTTTTGCTTGTTTGGTGTCATGAGGAATTCGTATTAGCTGCTAAAAGTGGAGGTGGCCCATCGCACTCTAGAGGTTGTGGTGTACACCTCAAGGGGCTCGTGTGCTCAGAATAGGTAAAGATTTCATGTGCCAAGCAAGTAAGGGAGACACATAGCAGGAAGAGATTTCTTAGCCCTTTGTTCAAATCTTTTATTCTGGTTGCCACTTCTGTGAGTCAGCTTGGTCTTTTTACCACTTTTCCAAGCAACATCCAGTTTTGTGGGTATTATTCATTCAACAGATATTTATTGAACCCTATTATGTGCCTGGAATAATTTTAGTTTGTAACTAAGATAGAGAAGCTCCCTGTGGGAGTTTTACACTCTTATGGGGAGAGACATTAACTTGTGTACAAATAAGCCAATTAAAGATACTAATAGGGCTGGGGATATAGCTCAGTTGGTAGAGTGCTTGCCTTGGAAGCACAAGGCCCTGGGTTCAATCCCCAGCACCGCAACAAAAATAAAAAGATAGTAATAAGTTTAATGAACTTATAATATGGTAGTGACAGGAAGTGACTTTTTATCTCAGAAAGGGACATTGGGACTGAAGACTGTCATGCTACCTGAAGTTACTTTCCAAGCAGAGAAAACTACAGACACAAGCTCTGAAATGGCACATTAGAGGACTAGAAAGCTAGCCAGTGAGAATAGAGGAAGAGTATAGCAGATCAAGTCAAAGAGGTAGCACAATGTAAGGCCCCAGAGCACATTCAGCCCCCATAGCATTTTTGAGATTTCACTAAAAACAAAGACATTTTTGACTTGCAGATTCTTTTGAAAATCAGAAAACAACAAATAAATTCAGCCATTCCATTATTCTGGGATGGAAACAATTGCTTTCAATGTAGAACAATTATATTCTGTCCCCTTCTGTCCTCAATGGAGCTCTTATCAGTTCATATGTGCTATTTACCAACCCTGGAGTACCATGTAGGCTTAATGAAGGACTGGATTTTTTTCTCCTCCGTGTGAGGGAAGCATGTGATGACTTTGTGACTTAATCTAGGTTCTTAAAAGAATCCTAACTTGTTAAAAAAGACTGTGGCCAAAGGTGGGAGGATAGGGCAATAATGAATGAGGTAAAGTGGCTAGGGCCAATGGAGACAGAAGTGGGCAGATTCTGGGAATATTTTAGTGGTAGAGCTGACAGATTTGGGGGATAAAGGAAGGGAATGGATGACTTCCAGGTTTGCCTTGAGCATCCAGGTGGGTAGTGGTACCATTTTCTGAAACAGGACTAGGGAGAACAGATTGGGGAAGAAAATCAAAGTCGCTTGGTTAACTAAATTAAGGAAACCAATTAAAGATCTGAGTGGAATGTTACATAGGCAGTTAAATAACCCAGGAGCTTAGGAGAGGAAGATCACATTGGGGAGATAAACTGGGGATCTTCAGCACATAGATGACATACGAACACATGGAAATGGATGAGATCACTGAGGGTGAAAATGTAGGTAGAAAATAGAATGTAGTGAATTCTGGGATCTTTTTTCCTATTCAGATTTAAATCTTCTAAATTCCTGCTATCATACAGGCTAAAAGAACATTTAGTATTAAAAACAATCTGGTCAGAGCCAGGCTTGATGGAACAAGCTTATAATCCCAGTGATTTGGGAAGCTGGGGTAGGAAGATCCCAAGTTTGAGACCAGCACAGCAAATTCAACAAGGACTACCAGAGCACTAATGATGGTCGGGGCCCCATTCTTAACTGCTCTGGGATTCAGAGTATTGAGATCAGATTTTGAGGGCTTTTTGTCCAAAAGCCCCATTGAGGTTCAAATGCATAGTGACACACACCTGGTACTTAAACCCTTCTTTAATTATGTGACAATTAAGGATTCAACATTCACTGGGTGCACTGGTGCACACTGGTAATCCTAATTAATGCCTCAGGAGGCTGAGGCAGGATTGCAAGTTCGAAGGCAGCCTAAGCAATTCAGTGAGCCTTGTCTGAAAAGTTTAAAAAGGACTACAGATATATAGTTCAGTGGCAAAGCATCCCTTGGTTCAATCCCCCCATATGGGGGGAAAGGGTACAACATTAAGGTTGGGGTTGTAGCTAGGTGGAGTGTTTGCCTAGCATGTGTTAGGCACTAGGTTTGATCCTCAGCACCACATTAAAAAAATAAGTAAAATAAGTATTATGTAAAATAAGTATTATGTAAAAAAATAAGTAAAATAAGTAAAAATAAGTATTATGTAAAAAAGAGTTAAAGTAAGTTCAAATTCCTTACAGCATGTCATTCAAGACCTTCCACATTGTTCATAAACTCTTTCCAACGCTAATTCTCTGTTGCCAGGAATGAACCCTCTGCTCTAGTCATATAAGCCTGCTCACTACTTCCTAAGCATGTTTTATTTTTTTCACCTGGATAAATTTCTCTTTAAATTTGTGTTTTATGGTACACACTAGTCACATATGGCTACTGAATACTTGATATGTGGCCAGTCTAAACTGTGATTTTTAAAAACTCAGATTTTAAAAATGTAGTAGAGAGGGATTCCCAGCTCTGGGGCCCCTTCTCTTTGAACGAGTCTATCTCTTGCAATAAACCTACTTCTTGCTTGCTAAAAATAAAAGTAGAAGTAAAATGTCGCATTAAATATTGATTACATACTGAAATGTTAATATTTTTGATATACTAAATAAAAAAATTAAAACTAAATTCACTCATTTCTTTTTAAGTTGGCTATTAGAAAATTTAAAATATATGTGGCTTGTATTATTTATTGGGCAGTGCTCTATTAGATTACTAACCAAGGTAGAAGTGGGCTCACAATTCAACCCATTTTGTACTTGTTGCATGCTGAAATAATAAAGTGATGAATGACGTAAACATCTAAGAGTGGGCTCAAAGATTTGAGGCACCCTTAGTCATTAAACTGAAATTCCTATCACTGACCAACTGGCAGCTCAAGAAAGCAAAGATTTTTGTGCCAGAGGTGGAAAGACTACACTAGTAACTTGTGCTTCTGCCAGACAACTTCTAGGCACCCACACTAATTAAAAAAACAATACTTTGACTACATCTCTCTCTCCTTTCTTCTTCCAAATGTAGTCACTAAAACAACTCTTCTTATGAACTTTTTATTTTTCTCAGTCCATATCTGATCAGTCTTAGTTACCTTGCTTTTGTACATGTAGTTTTCAAGTAGTCTCCCAGCTTCTTTCTTTCATGTTCATTTCATTCAGATGTTATTAGAATAACATCTGATATTTCTTTGCAGATTCTTTGCTTAAAATACCTCTATTAATTTTCACAGTGCCAACAGGAAGAATTCTTTAGAATTCAAGGCTTTGCAAACCTTTCTTGGTACTTCTGACTATAAAATCTGAGCTTTAGGGAAACTGGAGTGAGTTAATATATGTAAAGCACTTAGAATCCTGCCTGGCCTGTTCTAAGAACTGTTAAATCTCAAGTATTATTTGCATATGCTCATTTTTATTTGAATATGCTGTCTGGATATGCATTTCTGTCTCGAGAACACTAGTTCCCTTTTCCTGTTTAAATACTTCCACCTCCAAAGGGAGGACTGACTTCATCTATTATAAACCAACATAAGGGTAACTGTTACTATTAGAAAAACAAAAACTTAAATGACCTCTCCATAATTAATAAAACCTATAAAAATGAACCCTAATTTATCACAAAATAAAAATTCAGACTGGAAAAGATAGAAATAAAGGTAATAAGTATTTCTTTCATTCAAGAAGCAGGATATTTATGCAATGTTTTAGCACTAAAGCAATTCTGAAAACAACATAAACGTATTCTAGATTAAGGGCAGCTACTCTCCAATTTTGGCATATATTAGAATTACCTGGGAACTTTAATTTTTTTTTTTTTTTTTTTTTTTGCGCGGTGCTAGGGATTGAACCCATGGCCTTGTGCTTGCAAGACCAGCACTCTACCAACTGAGCTACATCCCAGCCCCTACCTGGGAACTTTAAAAAATATAGTTGTCTCTACTGGGGGTAGAGTGTTTTGTCTAATATGTACTAGGTCTGATACCTAATCCTGCAAAAAAAGAAGAAAAAAGAAAAATACAGTTGTCTGAATCCCATTCCACCCAGGTTTACTGAATCTAAGCTCTGATATTTGACTTTTTTTAAAAAAAAACTTCATAGGTGATTCATGTGTACAATTTTATAAGTTTCAAAGTTGATTCTCAAGTACATCCACATCTGACAATCACCAGTCTAGTCAAGAGAAACTGCTTTAAGGAGGCTGGACATGTTTGGCATATATTTTTCTCAGTGTTTTTCTAAAGCACTTTTTTGAAAGCAGAATACCTAGCTAGAGAACCGAGTAACCTAGAATAACTTATGAGTAGTGTTCTTAAGACAATACAAAATATTTCAACCCTTTGATATAGGGATCAGAAAAAATATGTACATCCTAAACAGCAGAGTATATTCATGTAAACACTTGTCTGTTGGTCAGACTTATATTAACTTATAAATTCCAAAACAATTATTTAGGTAAATATATATTTAACTGTATACAATATTTACAACTTACAGATTTTACAACTCAAAATTGAAACACTTAAGCCTTAAAATGTATGAAAAAGTTGGCACTTTGTTATGTAACACTTCAAAAATTTCAAAAGCAATTTTACCTCAAAAATACACCAACATTCCAAAGTGCTGCTGTTCATTGGCTCATTTTATCTCAACGACTGACATGAGTATACAAATCTCTAGGAAAGGAGTAACAGATATATCTATATATTGAAAAGTTTTTTTTTTTTTTTTTAACTATTGAAAAGCTTGGATCTTTAAAACCTTACAATAGCAGTGGATGGTGGGGCACGCCTATAGAATCCCAGCTACTCTGCAGGCTGAGGCAGGAGGATCTCCAAGTTCAATGACAGTCTGGGCAAGTCAGGGAGACCCTGTCTCAAAATAAAAAGGGAGGGGCAGGGGGCTGGGGCTGTGACTCAGTTGTAGAGCTTCAGCAGATCCAATCCCCAGTAAGGTAAGAAACAAAACAACAAAAAAACCTTACAACAAAGCCCCTTTCACCCTCCAATCCTGAGATAACAAGTCCTGTAGTTCTCCCTCATCGTCGCTGTCAGCATTCTCCTCTTCCTTTTTTTGCAGTTCTTTTATGGTCAAAACCTCTTTAAGTTTATTTTTAATTTCATCCTGGCGATTCCGCAGCTTTTCTACCCTACGGTAACACTCTATCTGCTCATCAATCTCCCCAATCTGGCGGTCCAACCGTCCCTCTTCATCCTCTTCTGCGACTATAGCTTCAGAAATAGTGTTGACCTGCCTCATGGCTTTTTGAAATTCGTCCCACTCTTTGTCCATCTGATCCTTTGGAGCATCAACTTTTCGTACCTTTGCATCTACTTCAGGGTCGTCAAAAAATCCTTCCGGTAATGCTTCCGCGGTGTTTTCTTTCCTTTCCACCACTTTTTCATGTATTTCTGCTTTCTCAATAGACCCTGAATGAGGAATTAAGGGGGCCTTGGGAGGATTCGTATTAAAGGAATCGTTTGGCAGCGCACTACTTGTTGCTTCCCGCGAGGAGGAAAGCGAGTGTTCTTTGCCCTGTGCGTTGGGCGGCAGTTTGCTGCCATCCCCTCTTTTTCCTTCTCTTCCTCCCTCCTCTTCCTCCTCTTCCTCCTCCTCATCTTCATATTCAGGGAGTAAACCGAGTCCCGAAGGTTTACTAGGTATCGCTCTAGCGGACTCTTTCCCTGTTTTATCAAAGTTGGTGGAGAAGGAGGACGTGGAGGGCTGTACCTGAGGAACCGAGGAGGCCTTCGCTCTCTTGGCGTCTTGGTTATCCGCATCCGACGCTTTCCTCTTGGCGGACTGAGGCGCTGCGCTGGCAGATGGACCCTGTGTGGCTCCCTTCGCGCCTTTCAGCTCGGCCACTTTCTCTCGGTGCTGCTTTCCCAGGACGTGAGTCTGCCACAGGAGCTCGCTCTTGACCGGGGTGTTACAGAGGGCACAACTCAACTGGCCCAAACGGTTGTACTTCGCGAATGGAGATTCTATCCTTTTCCGGTTAGTGCTCAGACGCTGTTTCTCCTTCATCAATCGCCTGAGTTCTTCCTGATTTACTACTCGCTTCCCGGCCGGAGGCCGAGCGGAGGCGGAGGACGCCATCTTCGCGACCAGATCCCAGGCGATTCTGGCTTCCGTCCCGACGAGGCCTGATTGCGTCACTTCCTGCCGAAGCGACGATTGGTCAAAGCTCCCGAGAAGGGCGTGGCGCCAGGATTTCCCCTCAGAACCACCACAAAGCCTGTCTTTTCCCCGCTCAGCCGTTGGGCTATGGCTGCGATCAAGGCTATAAACTCCAAGGCTGAGGTGGCGCGGGCCCAGGCGGCCTTGGCTGTCAACATATGCGCCGCCCGAGGGCTGCAAGATGTGCTGCGGACCAACTTGGGTCCTAAGGGCACCATGAAAATGTGAGACGGCCGTTAGGGCACCAGGCGGTTTTGGGTTTAGGGCGTCCTCTAAGGCAGAAGTTCCGCGAATACAGTGGAGGTGTCAACTTGTGCGCCTGGCTCCCTTCTTCTCGCTAATTCCCTGAGAGTATCTCTAGCCTGGTGGGGAGGAGGAGAAAAACCTCCCCCGGGGAAGAGTCCCATGAGTAAAGTTTTGACTTGCCCCTCTCACCCCCTTTTTCGTTAAGTTTCACGTGCGGTTAGAAAGCCAGTTCATTTAACGGCCCATTGGAAACGGAAGGCATTTAACTCCTCTTTACTTCTTTTCGTGCTTGGGTTTGAATCCAGAGCTTGGTGTACCCCAGGCAAATGCTGTACCACTGAGTTACACCATCATCCCCAACTCCTCTGCTTTTAAAGACTATGCCCTCAAGTCTATAAATTCGACCCCCTCTCCCCACCCCCTACCCCCTTTCGCCACTTTGTGTTGCGGGGCATCTAAGCCTGGATCTTGCGCGTGCTTGCCGTAAGCTCTACCACGGAGCTAAATTCCCATCCCCTGGACTGATAGTCTTTTTCATGGCAATCAATGTGTTGTCATGGAACGGGTACAGGGTTTGGAGCCAGGCAGGCATAGGTTCAAATTCAAATTTCAAAATATAGCTCTGAGTACTTAGGCAAGTTCCTTGAATGCTCTATGCCTATAGTTCTTGATAGTTGTTCATTGGTTTAGTATGTATTTAGCACCATTATTTTCTTTTTTTATTATTTAAACAAATGGGATACATGTTGTTTCTCTATTTGTACATGGAGTCAAGGCATACCATTTGTGTAATCATAAATTTACATAGGGCAATGTTGTTTGATTCATTCTGTTATTTTTTTCCCTTCCCCCCACCCTCCCACCCCTCTTTTCCCTCTATACAGTCCTTCCTTCCTCCATTCTTACCACCCTCCTTATCCCTAACCCTAACCCTAACCCCTCCTACCCCCCATTATATGTCCTCATCCGCTTATCAGCGAGATCATTTGTCCTTTAGTTTTTTGAGATTGGCTTATCTCACTTAGCATGACATCCTCCAATTTCATCCATTTGCCTGCAAATGCCATAATTTTATCATTCTTCATGGCAGAGTAATATTCCATTGTATATATATGCCACAGTTTCTTTATCCATTCATCAACTGAAGGGCATCTAGGTTGGTTCCACAATCTGGCTATGGTGAATTGAGCAGCTATGAACATTGATGTGGCTGTATCTCTGTAGTATGCTGATTTTAAGTCCTTTGGGTATAGGCCAAGGAGTGGGATAGCTGGGTCAAATGGTGGTTCCATTCCAAGCTTTCTGAGGAATCTCCATACTGCTTTCCAGAATGGCTGCACTAATTTGCAACCCCACCAGCAATGTATGAGTGTACCTTTTTCCCCACATCCTCTCCAACACCTATTGTTTCTTGTATTCTTGATAATCGCCATTCTAATTGGGGCGAGATGGAATCTTAGGGTAGTTTTGATTTGCATTTCTCTTATTACTAGAGATGTTGAACATTTTTTCATATATCTGTCGATTGCTTGTACATCTTCTTCTGTGAAGTGTCTGTTCATCTCCTTAGCCCATTCGTTGATTGGGTTATTTGTATTCTTGGTGTAGAGTTTTTTGAGTTCTTTATAGATTCTGGAAATTAGCGCTCTATCTGAAGTATGAGTGGCCACTCTGTAGGCTTTCTCTTCACATTACTGATAGTTTCCTTTGCTGAGAGAAAGCTTTTTAGTTTGAATCTATCCCAGTTGTTGATTCTTGCTTTTATTTCTTGTGCTATGGGAGTCCTGTTAAGGAAGTCTGATCCTAAGCCAACAAGTTGAAGGTTTGGATGTACTTTTTTTTCTATAAGATGCAGGGTCTCTGGTCTGATTCCGAGGTCCTTGATCCATTTTGAGTTGATTTTTGTGCAGGGTGAGAGATAGGGGTTTAATTTCATTCTGTTGCATATGGTTTTCCAGTTTTCCCAGCACCATTTGTTGAAGAGGCTATCTTTTCTCCATTGCATATTTTTGGCACCTTTGTCTAGTAACCATTATTTTCTTTACATAAGTGGAGAGGATACTGGTGAGAGCAAAAGGGTGTAAGATAAACATCCTGACAGGAAAGAGAACTGATATTAATGGTAAAAGAAGGCATTAGATGCTGGGAAAACATGACAAAGATAGTTTCAGTTCTTAAGAAGATCTGGTAGAGACAAAGGTGCTAATTATATATAGATGTATATGATTATACTGAAGAAAGGGACTAATTACTGATGGCAGAAGGTAAAGCCTCTCAAATAACATATGATGTTTGATCATAGTCTTAAAAGAAGAATGAGTTCACCAGTTGGAAAAGGTAGTACAAGGCCTCCTAAGTAGAGTAATTTCAGGAATAAGAAAACCCAACAATATAAACATAACAAACAAAAAAATTTGGCAATTTAAGGAAACCAAAATACTTGGTTTGTAGGAAGATGGTAGAGGAGGAAGAAAGATAGACAAGTCAGATTGGGAAAGGTCAAGTATGTCATTGCTAAATTAGTTTGGATTTTACCTTGAAGGTGATGGAGAACATAAAAATTATTGAGGGATTTTTGAGTCACATTACTTTTTAGAAAGATAAATGTGTGGAAGTTAAATTCAAATTTGGAGATAATCAGGATGCTGTTCAAGTAGTTCAGGATAGGATGATAATGACAGTGGAAATGGGGAGAAGGGGATATGACTCAGATATTTAGATCATAGAATTAACAGAGCTTGGTAATCTAACAACTGTGATGGATGAGGGGAACTAAGATGAATGAATGAATGATTGATAACATTTACCAAAATTAAAAATCTGCTGGAAATTTGCAAACATGTGCTTTGTTACTCATACTCCTCTTTGACCCATGTTCCTATCTCCTCAAGCACTCTCTAATGCTCCATTTGGTCTGAATTCACCATAAATCCACCTTGGGAGAAATGATCCTGTGAACTGCAAATAGTGGTAGTTACTGTGGTATTACTCCATGGCACAATGGAGTTTTCAAAGCCCTGCTTCCTGTGTTAAGGAAAGTGGAATGGCAAGTACTGGGAAGGTTGTGTTTGACTCTTGACATGTGAAGTTAATATCATTACTGCTCTTTGAACAGGCTTGTTTCTGGTGCTGGTGACATCAAACTCACTAAAGACGGCAATGTACTGCTCCATGAGATGGTGAGCTAATGCTGCTGACTTTAATAAACCTTAATAAGCCTTAATTAAGAACATGGTACACTCTGTATACATTTAAGTCAAGGTTATCAGGTAAATACTGCAGTTCTGAGGTATCCCTGTTGGGTTGATTTTTTTTTTTTTTTTTTTTTGCTATTTTCAAGCGATAATTGAGGGATACTTACAAATTCATAATAAGGCACTGCATTATATTATTTGTAATCATGGAAGAATAAAAATTCATTTGCAATTTTCACAAATATTCATCTTCGAGATTGAAGGATTTAATCTTCTTTTGGAAATGTCATTGCATTCTGAAAAAAGGAGTGTTCTAAAATGTTCAAACCTCATTAGTTCTCTATTTTAAAATTTTGAACTTGACATTTACTAAGTATTTGATAATATAAAACTTGCAAACTTGCAGGATCAAGCTTATTTCATTTTTGTAATTATACTGCTGACCCTTAGGTTATCTTTTTGTGGTCTTCTGTATCTCATTCCCCTTTCTTTTTAAATCTGTTGCTTACTCTTTCCAGCAAATTCAGCACCCAACAGCTTCCTTGATAGCAAAAGTAGCAACAGCCCAGGATGACATCACAGGAGATGGTACTACTTCAAATGTTCTAATTATTGGAGAATTATTAAAACAAGCTGATCTTTACATTTCTGAGGTATTAATATTTCACAGAATTCACTCTATTTTGAATGAATTTTATAAAAAAGCAAAATGGTTCATTTTAGAGGGTAAAAGTTAATTTAATCAAGATATCCTTGAATAATTATAAATGGAAATAACAGTGAACTTCATCCCCAAAGTAATGCCTTTTATTGGAATTATATGCCTCTTTTAAAAATGAAATAGTTAAGATCTATAGAAAGGTAAAAAAATTGCCCATGTACCCAAGAGTAATGGCTTAAGAAAGAAAATGCCACTAATAAAAGTTGAAATCAAATTATACCCCTTTAAAAAGTAACTGGAGGAAATTATTAAAGGTCTCCTACCTTGTGAATTTACCTGCCTTTTTAGATTTATTTTTCTTTATAAACCATCTATTCAGATTCCTCCATTTACTAGCCTCAGAAACATAATGCACATTTTTACCTCTGTGTCTTTGTTCAATCTGTATTCTTTTCTTGGTATTACTTACCTTTTTCCTATAATTATTTGAATTTTTCCTCTTATTCAGAGACCATTCAGCAAAGCATTACCTGGTTAAAATGCTAAAATTATTTCTTCTTTGTGTTTTATTCAGTATTGGGAATTGTCTGTTAATTCAGTACCTACAACTTATCTCAGTTAGGATGCTTTGGGCTGTAAGCAATAGAAATTGACTAAAACTCACTTAAATAATGAGGAAGTTATTAAGCTCTCATAATAGAACATTAAGAGATAAGGCTGGATCCAAGGTTAGTTGATTAAAAAGTTTATTTAGTCATCAAGTACCTGGAACCTTTCTGTCTCTTCGCTCTTCCTTTCATAGTACTGTTTCATCCTAAGACTTGTTTTTATCTTGAGTGTAAGACTGCTGGAGGAAATTAGGGTTACTTGCTTCTTGATAATACGCAATAGGGGAGGGCAAGAGGAAACCATTCACACAACTAAGGAATATAAATACTACGTCTCGTGTGGTTGGGCCAACTTCTGTCTTATGCCCTTTCTAAATCAATAACCATTTTAAAGGGAATTGACTTGATTAATCAGGATCCATTCCTTGACCTGGGAATGAGGCTAGTTGTCTCTGGAGCATAGGTGGAAGAGGGGCACCCAAACAAAATAAGGTTTGGCTTATTTTGAGATACTGGCAGATGACATAATCATGAAACTGGGCATATGGTGATAGAGCCAGGCACAGGATATGGTAGGAACACTGAGGAGAGAGGGCTATCCTAAACTAACCCATCATAGTCAGAAATCAACTCACTGGAGGATGTAAATTGAGCTAAATTTTCAGGATGGAGTAAGTCAGATGAAAGAGAGGATGGAGGAGAATGGCAGTCCATACAGAAGGAACAACATAGTGTTGGATAGAGCAACAAGCATTTTGGTGTTGCTGGAGTTTAAAATGATTTGGATGGTAACAGAGAAGAGGCTGTAGGAGGTGGGAACCAGATCACAGAGGGTGTGCAGTACATTAGCCAAGAAACTTGTGCTTTATTTTGTGTTGAACAGACTATACATATCAACATAGTAACACCTGGCATGGTCATATTGGCATTTTAAACATTTGGGGACAATTTTAAGGGGTTCATGATCAGAGGTTTTATTAGTCCAGATGAGCAATTGTGAAGTCTTGGACTGAGGATATTTTTGAAAATGGTAATAGTATAGGCTCTAGGATCAGGGCTTGTGGGTTTAAATCCTAGCTCCACATTTATAAAAAAAATTTTATTGGTACACTCTAATTTTACTTGTTATTGGTATTTGTTATTACATACTCATACATGCATACAACATAATTTGGTCAATTTCATTCCCTTGTACATGACTCCACTTAACTAGCTAATCTAAGGCAAATTACATTATTCCCTTATATTTAGGTCACTCATATGTGTAGTGGGAATAATAAATACCCACTTCATACTGTTGTTGAGAGGGTAAAATTAATTAATTCATGTAAAGCCCTTAGGATAGTGCCCAGCACAAATGCTCAATTAACATCAACTTTTAAATATTATAGGAGTGATACAAAGGAATGAATTAGAAATTGTGCCAGCTTTCACAAAATTTATTATTTTTCATAATAAATAATACTGTTTAAAATTATTTTGTCCATTTCACATCTAAAGAAAAGTTGCAAGAATGTTAACAAAGAATTCCTGTGTTCTTTTTACCCATAATCTCCAAGTGTTATAATTTCTCCATCTTTGGCCTTGCTCTGATATATATAACGTATGAATTATGTGCATATAATTATAGATAACATAATGTTATAATATCAGAGGAAATAATGTATATCATTGTACATATCACATATATCATACTGTATATCAGAGGAACTAATATATATCAGTGTATGTATCTTTTTCTAAATGGTTTGAGTTAAGCTGCAGATATAATCTATTTCAGTATTAGTCAGTGTACATTTTTATAATAAAGGATTCTCTTATATAACCACAGTATAATTATATAAAATGGAATTAATATTAACATTGATACATTCATGTAGTACTATTACCTAATCTGCATATTTTATTCAAATTTCACCACTGCTTTCAATAGTGACCTTTACAGAAAGAGAAAATCTAGGATCACACATTGCATTCAGTTGTCATGTTCCTTTATCTCTTTTAAGCTGAAATAGTTCCTGAGCTGCCTTTTTATGTTTCATGACATTGCTGCTTTTAAGGACTATAGGCCAGTTATTTTATACAAAGTCCCTTAATTGGATTTGTCTGCTTCCTCACAGTTAGACTCAGGTTATTAATATTTGGCAGGAATATCACAAAAGTACTATTGTGCTCTTTTGAATGCATCTTATCAGGAGGCACATGATGCCTATCTATCCCATTACTGTGATGTTAACTTTGATCACTGAGTGAAGGTGTTGTTTATCTACCACATTTTTTTTTTCTTTTTTTGTGGTGCTGGGGATTGAACCCAGGGCCTTGTGCTTGTGAGGCAAGCACTCTACCAACTGAGCTATCTCCCCAGCCCTTATCTACCACATTTTTCTAAATCATTGCTGGTTCTTTTGCTTAGCATTAAAAGGAGCCTTTGTTGTTGTTGTTGTTGTTGTTGTTGACACTCATTTAGAAGGACACCACATGACAATGTAGTCATGATTTTTGGAAATAAAAAGTGACTTTTATAAATTACATATGCACAATTATGTTTAGTGGCATTAATGTGAGTAACATTCCTTTTCAGGGCATATTAATAGGAGAGGACAGTTATCTTGCCTTTCAATAATTTACTTCACAGTTTAAAATTTTATGTTGATGTAATAGGGCCTGCACCCTAGAATAATAGCAGAAGGATTTGAAGCTGCAAAGATAAAAGCACTTGAGGTTTTGGAAGAAGTTAAAGTAATAAAGGAGATGAAAAGAGAAATCCTCTTAGATGTGGCTAGAACATCTCTACGAACGAAAGTTCATGCAGAACTGGCTGATGTGTTAACAGAGGTATGTGATTAAACTTGTATTGAGAATAAGTATAGCCTAACACATGATGATATTTTCTTTTTCTTAGAAGGCAGCCAAGATTTCCATGTGATTCTTTTGAATGCACAACAAAATAGGGAGATAAATGTTTACAGGCTTATGTATAGACAACATTTGGTTGGTCAGAATAGAAGTTGTAATTTTTCAAAAGTGTTATATTAACGCAGAAGTGACTTGAAAGTTGGTAGGGTGTTGTCTGCCTGTAGATTATCTCCTTTGGAAGCCTTTGAATAGTATACTGGTCTAAACCTACAGGTTTGTATTTTGTTATATGGAGTGATACATGAGGAAGTTGTTTTGGCAGTATGCCTTGTAGTTAAAGTTACCACTTTAATGAAGCATGATTGATTTGATATATATAATATTCACATTTGGGAAATGTATATTTGCTTTGTTTTCTTCTAAAGGAAGAACATATGTAATATACAAACAAGATTGACTGGATACCTTAAGAAGACTTTTATCATGTTATCATTTGATGATATCATTTTTGTTCCCCAGCTTTGCAGTTCTAAAAATTGACTATATTAGATTTATCAGGAATGATGAATTCATAGTAACCAAACTCATAAGACATTGAGATACAAAGCAGACTGCTATCTTATTAATTTGAGAAATACAAATGCCAGATGGACTGGAACACCTGAGTTGTTTCTGCTCAGTTCTCCTTACCAATAGGAAAAAATGTGGGAAATTTGATTAAAATCAGACAATTTCTTGCTGAGCAGAGTCAGAAGAAACAGCTGCATTTTTTTTCTGTTGGAGTACTCAAGTGGCTCAAGATCTTGTGCTGTCTATTTAGGGCAGCCATTTTCTTTATTTTTTCTCTTTCCACATATTTTATTGGTGTATTGTAGTTGTATATGATGATGGAATTTATTGTTACATATTCATACATGCACACAATATAGCAATTTAATTTGGCCAATATCACTCTCCAGCACTTCTTTCTCCCTCCCTTTCTCCCATCTTCTCACTCCCTGTTCTCTTTCCTCTATTCATCTACCTTTGATTTTTATGAGATCCCTGTTCCCACCTTTCTTTTTCTTTTTCCTCTCTAGCTTCCACATGAGAGGAAACATATTTATTTTATTAAATATGTTTAACTTATTTTGGCTAACCAATCTGTAGTTTCATCCATTTTCCTTCAAATGACATAATTTCATTTTTCTTTATGGCTGAATAAAACTCCATTATATAAGATTTTCTTTATCTACTCATCTGTTGATGGACACCTAGGCTGGTTCTGTAATTTAGCTGTTGTGAATTGTGTTGCTCTAAACATGGGTATGCATGCATCACTATAGTATGATGACTTTAATTTTTTAGGATGAATACCAAGGAATGGTATAGCTGGGTCATGTGGAACCTCCATACTGATTTTCATAGTGATCATACTAATTTACAATCCCACTCACAGTGGGAAATGTTCCTTTCTCTCTACATCCTCTCCTGCATTTATTATTGTTTGTATTCTTGATGACTGCCATTCTGACTGGAAAGAGATGAAATCTCAGTGTAGTTTTGATTTGCATTTCCCTAATTGCTAATGATGTTGAACATTTTTTCATGTATATGTTGGCCATTTGTATTTCTTCTTTTGAGAAGTATCTGTTTAATTCACTTGCCCATTTATTAATTGGGTTTTTTGGTGTTAAGTTTTTGAGTTTTTAAATAAATTCTAGATATTAATTCTCTGTCAGAAGAGTAGCTAGCAAAGATTTTGTCCCATTCCTAATAGTTTCCTTTGCTGTGCAGAAGCACCACTTTCTTTTGGAGCTATAAAATCACTTATGTTCTTACTACCCAGTGACCTTTGTCTTATTCCCTAGTAAGTGCCACAATTAAGAATTATGTTACCTCAGGTAAAATTTTCTAAGATATCTTTTTTTTGTTTTATTTCTATTTTAGGGTGGTTATACCTTAGCTCTTAATACTCCTAATCAGTTATTTTCATATTCTTTTCTGAGCTAAACAATAAGATGTGTTGTGCTCTGCTTTTCAAATTTCATAGCCCTCGGGATATATTGTAAAATAAATGAGACAAGTTTTTCTGGAGTGTCAATTTTACTTTACCATTTTGAGTGGAAGCATTATTTTCACACTGAAATATTGTGGCATGACCTGGAAACTTTTCATGGAAAAACATGAGGCTTAAAATGGCATATTATTATAGGCAGCAAATTTGAGCTTGTATATTAGATTACATTTACTCCTTTTCTATTATGGGGTCCTTCGGTGGGAAAGGTTGTGTAGTGTTAGTGTGGCAGAAATACCAGTGGTTTGACAATAACAGAGTCCTGAATTCTAGTCCTGGATCTGCTACTGTTAGACCTTATTTTTAAACTGCAATTTCTTAAGTTCTCTCAGTTTCATTATTTATAAAATAAAGGATTTGAACCTGATGATCTCTGAAGTTCCATTAGACTCTAAAGTATCCATTGATATTTTTTTTGTCAGTGTCTACAGTAAAGTAGCACTTGTTGGCTTTGCCTTATATTTTGAAGCCTAAAGCCCTTTCTGTGTTTATCATGATGATAGATTATGGGGCCAGTGGGTTTTTTTGGTAGTCTAAATAATTAACTGTCTTCATTCATTCACTTCTCTTTCAGGCTGTGGTGGATTCCGTTTTGGCTATTAGAAGACCAGGATACCCTATTGATCTCTTCATGGTGGAAATAGTGGAGATGAAGCATAAATCAGGAACAGATACACAGTAAATTTTGACAATACATAGGTTCTAGAATATATGGTTTTCATCAAATGTTCTTTCATGAATTTTATTAGTTGTTTTACCTTGACATTTGTCTATTCATTCAACATGCACTAATTGGGAACCTACCATGAGCCAGTCACTTTTTTAAAAACATATTTTTTTAGTTGTAGGTAGACACGTTTTATTTTTATTTATTTATGTTTATGTGGTGCTGAGGATCCAACCCAGTGCCTCACACATGCTAGGTGAGCACTCTACTGCTGAGCTATAACCCCAGCCCTGCCAGTCACTTTTTACTTTGATAATTAGTTTGAAGAAGTCTGGTTGTTTGTCTTGAAGATATTTTTGTGGAAAGAGTTTTGATTAATCATGCAGTTCTCTTGGGACTAGTTAGGTTTTCTATTTGTTTTTGAACCATATTATTAAGTAATGTGTTTCCAGGAATGCAGCAATTTTATCTAAATCTTCAAATAGTTGGCATAAAATATTCATAAAAATCCTGTTTGCAGGATATCCTTATTTTTTCATTTTTTGGTAAATTTTGCCAGGGATTGGCTTGGTTTTGGCTTCATAGTGTCTTTCTCTTTATTATTTATTATTTCTTTTACTTTTTTGGGGAAATTTTCTGCTTCTATAATATGTTTTTTACCTCATTCTTTCCTTCCTTCCTTCCTTCTTCCTTCCTTCCTTCCTTCCTCAACCCCCCCTTTCCTTTTTTTTTTTTTTTTTTTTTTGAGAAAACATAGTGTCTCACTATGTTGCCCAGGCTGATCTTGAATTCCTGGGCTCAAGTGATTCCTCCTGCCTCAGCCTCCTAAGTACTGGGACTTCAGCTGCTTGCTACTACACCAAGTTCTTGCTTCTGTTTTATTGAGATGGCTACTTAGGTCATTGATTTTCAGCTTTCCACTCTTCTAATATAGTATTTAAGGCTTTAAAGTTTCCTGAAAGTATTACTTAGCTGCATTCCTTAAATTTTGATATGTGGTTTTATAATTTTTATGCTGTTTTAAATATTTTCTAATGTCCATGAGGTGTGTGTGTGTGTGTGTGTGTGTGTGTTTCAATACTGGGGATTGAACACAGGGCTTTGCAAATGCTAGGCAAGTGCTCTGCCACTGAGCTACATTCTCAACCCTCTGGGGATCTGGGCTCAACTGGAACACCTACACGTGGACCTCTAGCGACTTTGGCTTTTTTGAGCAGGGGGTCAGGGGTGTACCAGGGATTGAACTCAGGTGCACAGGACCACCGAGCCACATCCCTAGCCCTGTTTCTATATTTTATTTAGAGGCAGGATTTCACTGATTTGCTTAGTGCCTCCCTTTCACTGAGGCTGGCTTTGAACTCTTGACCACCTGCCTCAGCCTCTCAAGCTGCTGGGATTACAGGCATGTACCACCAGGCCTGGCTGATTTCAACTTTGATGCTTTTATTGAGATGGAACTTTGTTGTAAGTTGAGGAGCATTTTCTTTGAGCTGATTGAAGGTATTGTTATACTGTCTTCTGGCTTCCATTATTACTTTTAAGAAATTAGCTGTTTTTAAGGGAATTTTTAATTTATCTAGGTGATACACAGATATTTCTCTTTGGTATTCTACACTTTTACTATGATGTATGTACATGTGGATTTCTTTTTGTCTATTCTGCTTGTTATTTTCCAGGTTTCTTGATGTATTTTATTTGGTTCACATTCATTACTTTCTGAAATCTTTATTCTGCCCTGTTACCTATTCTCTTTCTTCTGTTAAATGTATGCTTGATGTTCTTCCTCTGTCTTCCATTTACTTCTCTCTTGTTTTTTTGTGTTACATTACATATTCAATTATTTGTATAATTTGTAGTGATTTATTTTGTAGTGATTTATTCAATAATTTTCTGTTGAACAGTAGCTAATCTTTAAATAAATCCTTTGATTAGAAAAAAACTTTATAATGAAGTATAAAAAGGGAAAAACAGTGCAAAGTGTACCTGTCATAATGGCATAGCTTGATGAATTTTATAATATATCTGTATAATTAGCACTCATAAAAGAAACAGAACTACAAGAATATTCAAAGCCCCTCTTATGTTCCCTTTTAGCCATTATTTTTCAAGAGTAGCCTGTATTTCTATGGCATAGATTGATATTACCTGTTTTGTACTTGTCTAAGGGGAATCATAAAGTAGGTACTTTTTTGTATATGACTTTTTTTCATTCAGTATTGTTTGTCAGGTTCATCTGTATTGTTCCATGTATAGTAGATTATTCATTCTCATTGCTCCTTAGTATTTTATTGTTACTCTTGCAGTTCATTCATTCTTCTATTGAGGCAGTTAGGTGGTTTTCAATTTTTGACCTTTATGAATAGTGCTTCCATAAATATTATAACATCCTTTTTTTAAACATATGTTTGCATGTCTGTTGATCCCTTAAAATTTTTTTGAGTCAAGGTTTCACTACGTTGCCCAGGTTAGTCTTAAACTCAGGAGCTCAAGTGATCCTCCAGCTTCAGCCTCCTGAGTGTTGGAACTATAGGCACGTGCCACTGTGCCTAGCTTGTTTGTTAAAAACTTAATGGTGGTGTGTGCTTGTGTGTATTTCTTTATGCACTTACTATAGAAGTTGTATTTGATTCTTCCTTGAATCTGCCTTGTCACTTTTTATGGTGTCCTGTTCCCTGGAGATCTTCCCCAAATTACCTTTAAATAAACTCCTTAAAGTATATAGTTTATATCTGATAATTATAATATCTTAATTTTGGTTTGTTTCAGGTGTTGATTGTATTTTTCTAGTTCTTGCTAGAAACACATTCATTGTGTTTGAAAGAAGTATTTGTAGAAATAATTGGAGACCTAGGATGAAGGTGCCTTTCTGGAAAGAGGATTTATATTTGCTGGTGTTGGGAACCCAGGGACTACTTTACATTTATAGCTTGGGATTTTTTTGGCATATTCATTTGATACGAATTCTTAATGCCAGTCCATATGAGGACTGATTATTTCTAGTTCATCTTTCTGTATGACCCTGAGTATGTAACCCTTTGAGTTTCAAACCCAATGTAAAGAAGATCTCCTATTAGACTTTTAATTTCACTGGGCTTTTAAATTTTGTCCCATTTTCATTCTGAAGTTATTGTAACTAAAGTTCATATTTGCAAGGCTTGTTAAATAACTTTAGGATGAAAGTACCTGCAGTTCTCTACTTAATCTCTTGAAGTTTTGTTTTGTTTTTCATTTTGGTTTATTAATTTACTATCTTGTAGCTGTACAGTGTTACTAAGTTTTGGTTTTTAATTCAGCATTTTTGGGGGGTTTTCGTTAGTAGGGTTGGTCCAAATTAGCCTACTGTTACTGAGGTTAGCAAGTTCTTGATTTACATTTGAGAAGGATATCTGTAGCTGTGTGGAGAATACACTTTGGAGCAAGTAGGGAGGTCAGGGAGGGGAAGAAAGGAGAGCAATTAGGAATCTGTTATTATAGTTCAGGTTAGAAATGAAAATCGTTTAGATCAGGGCATATTTTAGAAGGAAGAGGCAGTAGGATTTGGTAATGGTTCCATATGGAATGGAACAGAAATAAAAGTCAAGGATGTCTTTTGGATTTTTGCATGATCAGCTAGAAAAGTGGAGATGCCATGTCTTGAGAATGAAAAGACTGAGAGAAACAAGTTTAGAGAAACGTGTGGGGGAAGGTTATGTTTAAGATGCCTGTTAGGTATCCTGTGGAGATGTTGAGTAGGAAGTTGGTGTGATATATGGAGTTTAACATAAGACTGGAAATGTATATTTGAGAATCATCAGTATATAAGTGACTTAAAGCCATGAGAGTGAACAAGATCATCTGGGAGGTGAATATAAACAGAAAAAAGATGAAGTTTAAAGATTGAGGCTTGGGAATTATAGTGTTCATATTTCGAAAAGGTGAAGATTTATAAAGTAGGCTGAAAAGCAGTGGTCACTGAAGTGGGAGACCCAAGAGAGAGGAGTGCCCCAGAAGCCAAAATCAGCAGGTATTTTAATGACAGAATGAGCAGCTTTGTCATATGCTCCTGAAAGTTTAACAATGTTGTTATGAACTGAAAATTGATTGTTATATATGGAAAACAGTTTTTTGGTTTCTTTAATGAGAGCTGCTTCTGTAAAAAGATAGAGATGAAAGTCAGATTGCAGGTGGGCTCAAGGGAGGATGGTAAGGGAAGAAGTGGAAATGCAAACTTAGACAACTCAGAGGAGTTTAGCTGCAAAGGGGAGCAGAGAAATAGTAGAAAATACTGGAATGAGGCTCATAGAGAAGAATATTTTTGGTTTAAAGATGGGAATTATCATAGCAAGTTTAGATGCTGATAAGGATGTTCCAATAGGAAAGAAGAATTGATATGGGAGACAGTGCAGGCATAGAGAGGGGAGAATGGAGTTCAGTAAATAAGCAGAGAGATTGACCTTACATTGGAGGATGAATAGTTCATTCACAGCTGTAGGAGGTCCAGGTTCAAGTGCCCTAGAACTGATAGAGGTAGTGATGGAACAGCGTTTCTATTTTCTCAAAGAAACAAGGTCACTTGATGAGAGCTAGGAGAGAGGGAGCATGAAGAAGGCTTGAAAAGTGAAGAACATTGAATGTTTAGTTTCTTCTGAAGTAAAACATCTCATTCGGTTAGGAGTTGTAGTAATCTAGTTGTATTAAACATTTGAAAACTGCCTTATAATTATGTTGAACTATTTAAAAATAATTTCTTTAAGGTGTAACAAATATTGGCTTTATAAAAGATTCTGAAGTAGGAATGTCATCCCCTAATTATGTGTAAATCAGTTTTACAAGTTATAAAAATATATACTTTAGAAAGAATATTTGGCAAACAAACAAAAAAGTACCCTATCTGTATTCCTACCATCAAAGCCTAGGGTTCTTATATTTTTCCTTTTTAATGTCAAGATGCTTATTTTTTTTTCTTTCTCTCTTTTTTTTTTTTTTTTTTTTTTGCGGTGCTGGGGATCAAACCCAGGGCCTGTGCTTGCAAGGCAAGCACTCTACCGACTGAGCTATCTCCCCAGCCCTAGATGCTTATTTCTTTATAAGGATAGTTACAGTTGTGCTTTAAATGCAAATTGTCATTCTGTGATTATCAACTATCCTATAAATATTTTTCCACATTATTATTATTATTATTATTATTATTATTATTATTATTATTGTATGGGGGATCAAACCTAGAGGCCCTTTACCACCAAGCTACTTCCCCAGTCCTTTTAATTTTTTATTTTGAGAAAGGGTCTCTCTGTGTAGCCCAAGCTGGCCTCAAACTTGGGATCCTCCTGCTTCAGCCTCCTGAGTTACTGGGATTAAGGTGTGCATTACTATGCCCAACTCTGTTACATAGTGTTTGTGACCGTCAAATAGTTGGGTCATTATTTGCTGAGCAATATCCTATTGTTAGATATTTAGGTTAACAATTTTTAGTTGTTCCATGTAATTATTCTGAACAAATTTTCCTAAGAGCTTCATCTTATGCCTCCCTTTCATTACTTGATCAGCTGTGTCATGTTTTTGAGCTGATAACTTAGAGAATAATTCTGGTTTGACTTTTCATTGTGACTTCACAGTCATACTATGTTAAAGTAGATTCTCTTCCCTGATTTTACTAATTATATGTTAGATTTGAAGTTTTCACAAAGAAACAATGTGTGCTTTGGCTGTTTTATTATAAATTTGAGTATAATTCTAATTTTATATCAAATTTTAGAGCATATATTCAAAGTAAGAAACACTGCATGTTTTAATAGGTTGATCCGAGGATTAGTTTTGGATCATGGTGCCCGTCATCCAGATATGAAGAAACAAGTAAAAGATGCATTTATCCTTACTTGCAACGTGTCACTGGAATATGAAAAAACGTACGTGATAATTTCTCTTTATAAATTTTAAACTATTTTTTTCCAAAAGTGTTTTTAAATCTTTTGCCTCTCATATGTTCTTCTGTTGACTTCTTTTCCCTCTGTGTTTACTGGCTTGTTTTTATTAATTTTTTAGAGAGGTGAACTCTGGTTTTTTTTATAAGACTGCAGAAGAAAAAGAGAAATTGGTAAAAGCTGAAAGGAAATTTATTGAAGATAGAGTACAAAAAATAATAGACTTGAAAGAGAAAGTCTGTGCTGAGTCCAATAAAGGATTTGTTGTCATTAATCAAAAGGTGAGGAAAAAACACTTAGATTTTAATTATTTGTCAACGTTCTTCAGTATTTCTCAAAGTACTTTATGGACCCTTACAGGGAGTCTGAAGTTAAAACTATTTTCATATTAATACTAATCCCTTTTACATTGTGCTGACATTTGCAATGATGGTGCAAAAGCAATGCAGATAAAACTGCCAGCACCTTAGTACAAATGAAGGCAGCAACCCCAAACCACTGTAGTAGTTAACATCGTCTTTATTGCCACACCACCACACTCTTGCAGAAAACAAAGGCAATTTCATTTAAGAATGTTTTGATAAAGTGATAAAACTTGTAAATTTTATTAAATTTCGATCTTCAATTCATTCTTTTATAAATCTTGTGTGATAAAATATGAAGCACACAAGGAGTACTTCTGCTGCATACCAAAATGTGGTGGTTGTCTTGAAGCAAAGCCCTTGTGTGATTGAGCTGTGAATGAAACTAGTTACTTTTATTTATAAAAAGCCATTTTCACTTGAAAGTATGACTGATAGACAAACTATATTATTTAGATTTGGGTATTTGGAAGATTTTTCTGAGAAATGAATGAAGCAATCCTATCACTTCAAGGAAAACACCTGACAGTGTTTGTTGCCAGTTGGTAACATTTGAGTCTAACATACTGAATCAATATTTTATAAACAACTAACAAATGCAGTATTTTACAAAATCACTCATGGATAAATAATCCATTTAAAGTATAAGACCAATGACTGGGCACAGTGGTGCATGTCTGTAATTCCAGTGACTCAGGAGGATGAGGCAGGAGGATTGCAAATTTGAGGCCAACCTCAGAACCTTAGTGAGACTGTCTCAAAATAAAAATAAAAAAGTTGGGAATGTAGCTCTTTGGGAGAACACCTGTGGGTTCAACCTCCCATAAAAAAGAAAAGAAAACAAATGAATTTTAATGTGAATCTGAAAAGTTCAGTGATAATGGTTTCTTTATTCCACATTGAAACCAACTTTTAAGATACTCTTACTTGTTGAGTTCTGGTATATGTGTTGTTTTAGTCAGTTTTTTTGCTGCTGTGACCAAGAGGAAGAAAAGTTTATTTAGGGGCTCATGGTTTCAGAAGTTTCAGTTTATAGATGGCTGACTCCATTCCTCAGGACCTGAGATAAGGCACAGCATCATGGCAGAAAAGTGTAATGGAGGAAAGCAGCTCAGGATATCACAACAGGAAGCAGAGAGAGACTCTAATCACCAGATAAGAAATATATACCTCAAAGGCACACACCCCCAATAATCTGCCTCCCCCAACCACACCCTACCTGCCTTTAGTTACCACTCAGTTAATCCCCTAATCTCTTCACCTCTGAGCACATGCATTGTCTCATATGTGAGCTTTTGGGGGACACCTCACATCTAAACCATAACACATGTAGTATTAGAGAAGAATATCCATAGTTATCTGAAAAGGCTTTTAGGAATTGAACCCAAGGGTGCATAAGTACTGAGCCATATCCCCAGTCCTTTTTTTCTTTTTTGAGATAGGGTCTCACTAAGTTGCTTAGGGCCCCCTAAGTTGCTAAGTTTCTTGGGGCCTCCCTAAATTGCTGAGATTGGCCTTGAACTTGCAATCCTCTGACCTCAGCCTCCTGAGCCACTAGGATCACAGGCATGTGCCTCCACACCTGGCTGAAAAGGCTTTAAAAATGTTCCTCTCTTTCCAATTTTTATCTTATGTGAGGCCAGAGTTTCTTTATGAATCTGAACCAAAACAACATATAATACCAAACTGAGTGCAGAAACAAATATGAAAATCTACCTGTCTTTTATTTAGGCAGACATTATAGAGATTTGCAAAAATGTAAATCATTCTCATGTAAATCATTTTGGAAAGTATAGCAAATTCATTAAAAAGTATTATTTATGTTAACTTAAAATGAATTTATTATTTTAGTGGATTAACAAGTATTTTTGAATTTCTCAATTTTAATTTATAATATGATAAACACATATAGCTCACATAAACAAAAGCTCTTTGGCTTCTTAATAATTTTTAAGAGTGTAAAGTGGTACTGAGACCAAAAAGTTTGAGAAATTCTGGTTTAAAATATGTTTATGGCTAGGAGAATAGTTCAGTGGTAAAGTGCTTGCCTCGCACGGGTTTGATATACAGCACAGAAAAAAATGTTTACAATTTTTGTGTTAATTTGATTATAGGGAATTGATCCATTTTCCTTAGATACTCTTGCAAAACATGGAATAGTAGCTCTTCGCAGAGCAAAAAGAAGAAATATGGAAAGGTAAGATTGTTCATTATATATAATAACATCTTTAAACAAACTGAAACTATTCCATGTGTAATCCTTTTAGTTTGTAAGTAAACATTGTTGAACAAAATATAGTGTACAAATTCCAAATTTTGTTTTAGTTTTAATAAACAGTTGAATTGTCGAAAATAAGGGTCATTAACTTGCTACAGAATTTTGTTAAAGTACAAGAAGGTTTTCATATTTTAAAAATAGATCTTAAAAACAATGCAGTGTAATGGGACATGATCTCACATGTGGAGTCTAAAAATGTTGTGGTCGGTCATATAAGTAGACAGAAAACAATAACAAAGGCACACACCTGTAATCCTAGCAACTCAGGAGTCTGAGGTAGGAGAATTGCAATTTTGAGGCCAGTCTCAGCAACTTAGTGAGGTCCTAAGCAATTATGAGACCCTGTCTCAAAATAAAGAATTAAAAGGGGTGAGGATGGTAACTCAGAGGTAAAGCACCCTTGGATTAAATCCCCTATGGTAGGGTGGGAGTGGATTGGAGAATGGTAGTTTAACAGGGACTGGGCAGTTTGGGGGTTTAGAAGATGTAGGTAAAAGATTGCAAATTTTCTGTTAGGAAGAGTAAGTTCAAGGATTTATTGTACATCATAGTGACTGTAGTTAATAATATATTGTTGAAAATGCTAAGACTAGATTTTAAGAGTGTTATCATTCCAAAACTGATAACTATGAAAGATAAAACATCTGTTAATTAGCTAGACTTAGCCGTTTTGCAGTGTATAAATATTTTAAAACATCATGTTTTACCTGATAAATACATATAATTTGTCAACTAAAAACTTAAACAGGGAGGGGGATGGAAAAAAGAAAAAAAAAAAAACTTATTCAAACTGCCCCCCAAATAATGTAATACAGCAACTATATAGTCTTCTGTATTAGATCCTTTCATCTTTAAGATGTTAGCCTTTATATTTTTCATAACCAAAACTATATAATTCCAGACTCTCTCTTGCTTGTGGTGGAATAGCTGTGAATTCTCTTGAAGACCTCAATGCAGATTGCTTGGGACATGCTGGTCTTGTATATGAGTATACACTAGTGAGTATTTCTGTGAATAATTGTTATAGGATTGGGGTTATAGTACAGTGGTGGAGCACTTGCCTAGCATGTGTGAGGCATTGGGTTTGATCCTCAGCACCAGATTAAATAAATAAGTAAAATAAAGGTATTGTGTTCATCTACAACTAAAAAAAAATTAAAAAAATAGTTGTGATAAAGTGAACACTAAGCCTTTTTTTAAAAAAAACTAGCTTTTTAATTCATATTTTGCATTTTGAGATCTGACTAACCCATCAGATATATTTTACAATTTATTTACCTAAATATTTCTTAAGAGTTCAAATATAACTTAATTACTTTTACATATATTTTTAGTTACGCTTAGGAAAAGTTCACGTGAAGAACAGATTCTAATATAAACTAGGTTTTGGTTTCATAATCACATTGAATATTAAAGTTTATATCTGTGTGTGTATGTGTGTTTGTGTGTGTGTGTGTGTGTTGCTAGGGATTGAATCCAGGGCCTCACACATGCTAGGTAAGCACTCTACCACTGAACTACATTCCCAGCCTGAAATTCTTGTGTCATTCTTTAGGGTGAAGAAAAATTCACTTTTATTGAGGACTGTGTTAACCCTCGCTCTGTCACCTTGTTGATCAAAGGACCAAATAAGCATACTCTCACACAAATCAAGGATGCCCTAAGAGATGGGCTTCGTGCCATCAAAAATGCCATTGAAGATGGTAAGCTCTTTTTGTGATGGATATGGTCCTCACATATTTTTGAAGTAGTAATAAATCTGTCAGGATATATATGGTATTTTAAAAGATAAAAATTATTACTATTTTCTCTTTTTACTTTAGACAGTATGTTGTTTGGGTTGTAAAGATTTTTCCTTTGAAATATTCTTAATATTCTGCTGTTCTCTTAATTAACTCCTATTTATGAAATAAAAAGTACTTGACTTAATGACATAATATTATTTATTTTTAGAAATTTATATTTAAAAGCATGAAAAATTTTATAGCTCAGAACTCATTCCATACCTCAGGTGCAGTATAATTTTATGAAAGATTAGGAAGGAATATTAACATTCATTATTTATTAATAACTTATAACCAACTTTTTTTATGAAAAGCATTTGGGGCAGATAATCATTTAAAGTAGGATAATAGGCACATGAAAAGAGGTTCAACATCACCAATCATTAGGGAGATGAAAATCAAAACCACAAAGAGATACTCTTTCCCAGCCTCTAGCACGGCTATAATAAAAAAGCTGGACAACATTGTGTTGACAAGGATGTAGAGAAACTGGAAACAATGCTAATGAGAACTGTTGGAAGACAGGTAGTTCCTCAGAAAGTTAAACATACAGTCACTGTATGACCTAACAAGTCTTAGGGATATATTTAAGAGGGTTGAAAACATGTTCACACAAAAACTTGTATACAAAGGTTCATGGCCCCATTATTCAAAATAGCTAAACATGGAAATAATCCAAATGTCCATTAGCTGATGAATGGATAAAAAATGTGGTATTTTCATATGATAGAGTATTATAAAGTACTGATATATATTACAACATGGATGAACCCTGAAAACAAGTCAAAGAATATAGATACAGAAGTTCACATATATGCGTCCATTTATGTGAAATGTCCAAGAAAGACAACACATATAGACAAAAAGGAGACCAGTAATTGCCAAGAACTAGGAAGGGAAAAAGAGTGATTGGTAATGGGCACTGGGCTTTTTTTTCCTTTCTTTTTTTTTCTTTTTTGCAGGGGGAATGATGAAAATGCTTTGGCATTAGATAGTGGTGATGGTTGCAAAGTGCTGCAAATTATAATTTTTTTTTTTTTTTGGTACTGGGGATTGAACCTCAGAGGCACTTAACCACTGAGCCACATCCCCAGTCTTTTTTTGTGTGTTTTATTTAGAGACAGCGTCTCACTGAGTTGCTTAGCACCTCACTGTTGCTGAGGCTGGCTTTGAACTGTGATCCTCCAGCCTCAGCCTCCCAAGCTACTGAGATTTATAGACGTGTACCACCACGCCCAGCAATGTATTTAAAAAACACTGAAACGTACGCTGTAAGAGGCTGAATTTTATGGCATATGAGAGGAATAAGAAACATAATGGTTAGGTTTGTCTGATAAGCAAAACCAGATGTGAAATAATGGTAAAATTAAAGTGGAAAATTAGAACCTAGAGAAAAGAATATCAATAATAGCAAATATAATAATCACTATTAATATTTACTATGAATCACTATTATTTCCCTCCTTTTTCTTTTTGCAGTGCTAGGGATTGAACCCAGGGCCTTATGCTTGCAAGGCAATCACTCTTCCAACTAAGCTATATCCCCAGCCAGAATCACTATTATTAATATTAATCACTACTAACATTTAAATTACCAGAATGTACATAGATTTCATTAATAAAAAAGGAGAAAACACATCAGTTCCTATTTGGAAATAATATAGGGTTTTATATATGGGTCACTGTCTGCTTTTTGTAGTCTTTTTTTTTGTTGTTATTCTGGGGATTGAGCCCAGGGGTGCTTTGCCACTAGGTGTCGTCTACAACCCTTTTTATTTATTTATTTTTTTAGTTTGAAAAAGACAGGGTCTTATAATTTGCCCAGGCTGACATCTAACTTGGCAGTACAACTGCCTTAGCCTCCTAAATCACTGGGATAACAGGCGTACACCACCACACCGAACTTTTGTAGTTACTTTTGATGGACCCTACTGGCTTTTTTTAAGGATAAAAACATCTTGAAGTGATCCAGGCTTGAAGTCTTTGGAAGTTACAGTTGATTCTTAGACTTTAGAATACTTACATGGATGAATTATTATTTTTTTCTTTATTACTTCAATCACTTAGGTTTTTTAAAAAGATTTTTATTAAGATATAAGTGACATAATGAAGTACACATATTTAAAATGAACACCCACCCCGACCATCATCTCAACTGAGATAATGAACATACCCATCACCCCAAAAAGCTTCCTCAGTGCCCACTGATAATTCTTCTCTCTGCTACTCCCCATGCCATCCCATCTCCAGGCAATCACTGGTCTGCTTTTTGTCACTACAGACAAGTTTGCCTTTTCTAATACTTTATATGAATGCAATAATATAGTATGTTCTCTTTTTTTAGTATGGCTTCTTTGATACTGAATAATTATTCTGAAATATTTTATCTTTCAGTAGTTGATTCTGTTTTATTGTTAAATAGTAATTTATTCATTCACTGGTTAATGGAATTTAGTTACAGTTCTTGGCTATTACAAATATAGCTGCTGTGAACATTTCTGGGTAAGTCTCTTATGGACACAGGTGTTCATTTTTCTTGGATAAATGCCTGGGAATCCAATGACTATGATAGGTACATGTTTAACTTTTTAGAAATTGCAAAACTGTTTTGTAACCATCACATTACACCCATCATCAGTGTAAGAGCATTCCTGTTATTTGCATCAATACTTGATATGATAAGCCTGTTCAGCCTTTTGAATATTTAACAAAAAAACAAACTGGGGTTTTAATTTGCATTTTTCTAATAATTATTGATGTTGAGCATATTTTTAGTGCTTGTTATCTTGTATCCTTCGTAACATTTCTGTTCAATTTTTTTGCCCTTTTTAAAAATTGGATTGTTTTCTTGTTAAGTTTAGAAGTTCTTGTTTATTTTGAGGAAGGCTAACATCAGTTTTTTTTCTTTCACAGATTATACTTGTGGTGTGCTATCTAAGAAATATTTACCTAACCTAGGGTCACAAAGTTTCTCTTATTTTTTTCTTCTTAAAGTGTTATCGTCCTAGGGTTTACATTTGGGTCTTTGCTTGCTTGCCTGCTTGATTTCTTTCTTTCTTTTACTGGTAAGAGCAGCACATCACTGCCAAGTACATTTATTTTAACATCAAATGACTAAAACTGCTTATTCTGTGAACATAATGATTTTCTGTGTCTTCAGTTCATCTTAAACTGTTTTAGTTCTTAGCTTCTTTGAAAACCTCTTGAATGCAGAGTTATTCATTTTAGAGAATAGCTGTGCTGCCTTCCTGGTGGCAGTGGAAGGTATTTATCAGACACTACTTTGTAGCAGAGATCCATGGCTGCCTTTTGATGACTTATTATAATTTATTTTTATTTTTACAGATTGCATTTTGATTCATTGTACACAAATGGGATACAACTTTTCATTTCTATGGTTATACACAAAGTAGAGTCACACCATTCATGTAATCATGTCTGTCTCAGTCTACTATCTTTCTTTCCCCACCCCATCCCACCCCATTTTTCTCTATACCATCCAAAGTTCTTCCATTCTTCTCTTGCCCTGCCCTGCCACCCACCCCCCCTCTCGTTATGTATCATCATCCAATTATCAGAGAAAATATTTGGTCTTTGGCTTATTTCACTTTGCATGATATTCTCCAACTCTATCCATTTACTAAAAAATGCCATAATTTTATTCTTCTTTATGATTGAGTAATATTCCACAGTTTCTTTATCCATTCATCAGTCGAAGGGTATCAGTTCCACAGTCTAGCTATTGTGAATTGAGCAGCTGTGAACATTGATGTGGCTGTGTCACTGTAGTATGCTGATTTTAAGTCCTTTGGGTATAATTCTTCATCAGGATGCAATACATATATCTGATTGTATCTATGTCTGAGTGGCCTTAGTTTCAGAGGTGTCAGTCCCCAGATGACCAACTCTATTGCTTTGGGCTTGAGGTGAGACAGCACATCATTGTGGAAGGGTATGGCAGGAGAAAGCAGCTCAGAACACCACAGTCAGGAAGCAATAGTTCTACGCCTCATTTAATTTTTGTAGTTCAGGATATGGATCCATGTTCATTTTTTTCACACATAAGTATTAAATTGTTTCAGCCCCTTTTCTTGAAAAGAATGTTTTCACCACCAAATTCCCTGTGTATTTTATTAAAAATCAGTTGTCCTACTTGGTATAGTGACATGTAATCCCAGTGACTCAGGAGGTTGAGGTAAGAGGATCTCAAGTTAGAGGCCAGTCTTAGCAACCGAATGAGGCCTAAGTAACTTGGCAAGGCTGGGATGTGGCTCAGTGGTTAAGTGCCCTGGGGTTCAATCCTCCATACTAATACTAATACGAATTCTAATAGTAATAATAAAATCACTTGTCCCTATTTGTGTGGTTCTATTTCTGTGTTCTTTATTCTGTTTCATGGATTTGTTTATTTGTCTTAATGTTAATATCATACTGTCTTGATGACTAGAGCTTTATAAGTCTTCAGATCATTAAGTGTTAAGTCTCACATTTTGTTCTTTTTTGTGTTATTTTGTTATGGTAAGTCCTTTGCATTTCCATATGAATTTTAGAATTAGCTTGTCAATTTTTATCAAAAAGACTGTTGGGGTTTTGTTTGGAATTTCCTTGCCTCTGTAGATCATTTTGGGGATACTTGATAACAGTATTGAGTCTTCTACCTCAATACATGGTATTTCTCTCCTTTTATTTGGATCTTCTTGAATTTATCTCAGAAGTATTTTTTATAGGGCTGGAGAGATAGCTCAGTTGGTAGAGTGCTTGCCTTGTAAACACAAGGCCCTGGGTTCAATCCCCAGCACCGCAAAAAAAAAAAAAAAAAAAAAAAAAAAGTATTTTTTATAGTATCAGTGTGAGCTTCTGACATTTTTTTTTTTTTTTCAGATTTAGCCCTAGGTTTTTCAGATATTTTGATACTATTTATATTTTGCTTTTAAAACTTCAATTTCATGCTATTAGTTGCTAACATGCAGAAATACATCTGATTTCTGTATATTGATCTTGAATTCTGCAACTTTGGTAAACTCACTTGTTAGTTCAAATAGCCTTTTTAAAAATAAATTTCGTTGAACTTTATGTAAATGATCACATAGTCTACTAATAAAGAGTTTAACTTCTTCCTTTATAATCTGGATGACTTTTCTTTCTTTCTTTTTTTCAATTTCATGGGATAGAACCTTCAATACAGCATTGAATAGAAATGATGAGAGTGGATTTCCTTTCTTTACTCCTGATCTTAGATGTTATATTTTGGATCTGGAATTTCTCTCATACCTCACTTGTTGAAGGTTTGGTTCCCAGAGCAGCAATGTTCAGAGATGGGGTTTTTAGGAAGTAATGGGATCATGAAAGCTCTGATCTTATTAATAGATTAATCACCGACGGAAAATATGAGAGGTGGGACCCAGTTGAGGGGAGTGGTCCTTGGGGCATGCCCTTTTCCCCAGTTGCCTCCCCATCAACTTCTCAGCCACTGTGAAGTGAGCAGCTCTGCTGTACCACATCTTCTCTGCAAGCACTCTGCCTCACTCCAGGCCCATAGCGATGGAGCCACCCCACCATTACACTAAAACCTCTGAAACTGTGACCCCAGTAAATCTTTCCTCCTTCAAGTTGTTTTCTCAGGTACTTTATAACAAGAATGAAAAGCTAATTAACACAGGTAGAAAGCATTCTGTGTTTTGCCATTATGTATTTTATCAGCTGTAGTTTTTTTTTTTTTTCTAATCAGGCTGAGGAAATTGTCTTCTATACCTAATTTACTGAGAGGTTTCTTTTAAAAATAATCTTATTGTGCTCACTTTGGCAGCACATATACTAAAATTGGAACGATACAGAGAAGATTAGCATGGTCCCTGCACAAGGATGACACGCAACTTCGTGAAGTGTTACATATTTTTAAAATTCCACCAGAAAACTTTTAGAACTCATAAGTGAATTCAGTAAAGTAGCAGGATATAAGATTAATGCTCATAAATCCAGTGCATTTTTATACATAAGTGATGAATCTTCAGAAAGAGAAGTTAGGAAAACTACCCCATTCACAATAGCTTCGAAAAGAATAAAATACTTGGGAATCAACCTAACAAAAGAGGTGAAAGACCTCTACAATGAGAACTACAGAACACTAAAGAAAGAAATTAAAGAAAACCTTAGAAGATGGAAAGATCTCCCATGTTCTTGGATAGGCAGAATTAATATTGTCAAAATGGCCATATTACCAAAAGTGCTATACAGATTCAATGCAATTCCAATTAAAATCCCAATGACGTACCTTACAGAAATAGAGCAAGCAAACATGCAATTCATCTGGAAGAATAAGAAACCCAGAATACCTAAAGTAATCCTTAGCAGGAAGAGTGAAACAGGGGATATCACAATACCAGACCTTCAACTATACTACAAAGCAATAGTAACAAAAACAGCATGGTATTGGCACCAAAATAGAGAGCTAGACCAATGGTACAGAATAGAGAACACGGACACAAACCCAAATAAATACAATTTTCTCATACTAGACAAAGGTGCCAAAAATATGCAATGGAGAAAAGATAGCCTCTTCAACAAATGGTGCTGGGAAAACTGGAAATCCATATGCAGCAAAATGAAACTAAACCCCTGTCTCTCACCCTGCACAAAACTCAACTCAAAATGGATCAAAGACCTTGAAATTAGACCAGAGACCCTGCATCTTATAGAAGAAAAAGTAGGTCCAAACTTGTTGGCTTAGGATCAGACTTCCTTAACATGACTCCTGTAGCACAAGAAATAAAAGCAAGAATCAATAACTGGGATAGATTCAAACTAAAAAGCTTTCTCTCAGCAAAGGAAACTATCAGAATGCAAAGAGAGAGCTTACAGAGAGGGAGAATATCTTTGCCACTCATACTTCAGATAGAGCACTAATTTCCAGAATATGTAAAGAACTCAAAAAACTACACCAAGAATACAAATAACCCAGTTAACAAATGGGCTAAGGATATGAACAGATGCTTCACAGAAGAAGATGTACAAGCAATCAACAAACATATGAAAAAATGTTCACCATCTTTAGTAATAAGAGAAATGCAAATCAAAACTATCCTAAGATTTCATCTCACCCCAATTAGAATGGTGATTATCAAGAATACAAGCAACAATAGGTGTTGGTGAGGATGTGGGAAAAAGGTACACTCATACATTGCTGGTGGAGTTTCAAATTAGTGCAGCCACTCTGGAAAGCAGTGTGGAAATTCCTTAGAAAACTTGGAATGGAACCACCATTTGACCCAGCTATCCCACTACTTGGCCTATACCCAAAGGACTTAAAATCAGCATACTACAGAGATATAGCCACAACAATGTTCATAGCTGCTCGATTCACAATAGCCAGATTGTGGAACCAACCTAGATGCCCCTCAATTGATGAATGGATAAAGTAACTGTGGTATATATGTGCCATGGAATATTACTCCGCCATAAAGAATAATAAAATTATGGCATTTGCAGGCACATGGATGCAGTTGGAGAATATCATGCTAAGTGAGATAAGCCAATCTCAAAAATCCAAAAGACCAATGATCTCACTGATAAGTGGGAGGGGGGCAAGAATGTAGGAAGGAGGGACTGTATAGAGGGAAAAGAGAGGTGGGAGGGGTGGGGGGAAGGAAAAAATAATGGAATGAATCAAAAACTATTATCCTAGATAAATGTATGATTACACAAATGGTATGCCTCTACTTCATGTACAGAGAAACAACATGTATTCCATTTGTTTACAATAAAAATGAATTAAAATTTAAAAAAATAAAAGCTTAAAGTTGTAAAAAAAAAAAATCTTATTATTATTATTAGTTTTTGTAGTACTAGGGGTTTGAACCTAGAACCTGGGAGCCTGTGCATGTCAGTCTCTGTCATTGAGCTATATTCCAAGCCCTTAGTTGATTTTTTTGTTTGTGTTTTAAAAATTTCAGACAAGACCTCACAAAATTGCCATGGCTGGCCTTGAACTTGTAATTCTCCCTCCCTCAGTCTCCCGAGTAGCTGGGATTACAGGCATGTGCCACTATGCCCAGCAAATGAGAGTTTTGTTTTGTTTTTTTCAATCAAGAATAGATATTGGATTTTGTCATGTGGTTTTTCTGCATCTATTGAGATGATCATATTATTTTTCTCTCTAGTTTTTTAAAATGGTAAATTATACTGATTCAACTGTTCAATCAAGTTTACATTCTTGGGATAAACTACTTAGATATGATGCATGATACTTTTTAAAAAAATATATTACACTTAAAAATTATTTTTAAATTGTGATGAAATATATATAACATAAAATTTATGGCTTGACAATTTTTGAGTGTATAGTTCAGTAGCAATAAATGCAGTCAACACTGTTGTGCAACCATTACATCATCTATCCACACATTTTTCATCTTGTAAAGTGAAACTGTACCTTTAAACAATAACTCCCCATTCCTACTCCCATCTCCTTGCAACCACCATTCCATATTTTTTTATAAAAGGAAATTTAATTGATTTATTCATTTGCAATTTAGGTGATTGAACCTAGGGTATTAGGCATGCTATGCAAGTGCTCTACCACTGAGCTACATCCCTTGCCACCTCCATTCTACTTTCTGCCTATGAATTTTACTACACCATATACCTCATGTGAGTGAAATAACACGGTATTCGTCCTTTTGTGTCTGGCTTCTTTCACTTAGCAGCATAATGGCATCAAGGTTCATCCACGTTGTAGGATAAGCTTTAACTTCCTTTCTAAGACTGAATACTATTGTTTGTACATACCACATTTTATTCATCTATTCATCTGTTGGTGGAAACTTGTGCTACAACTACCTTTTGGGTTTTGTGAATAACACTGCTAAATGTATTAGCCTTTTTATATATTATTGGACTTGAAAGATCAAAATTCTCTTATGAATTTTTACATCTAAATTTATAAGGGATATAGGTCTGTATATATTTTTCTTGTAATACCTTTATCTTTTTGATGTTAGGATAGTGTTTTCTTTATAGAATGAGTTGGAAAATCTTTATTCCTGTTCAAGGGTTTTAAAATGTTGCATTGTGTAGAATTGGAATTACTTCTTCCTTAAATGTTTGGTAGAATCTGTCAGTAAAACCATCTGAAACTGGGATTTTCTTTATGGGAAGGCTTTTAACTACAAATTCAATCTCATTTTTAATAGATACAAGGATATTACAGTTACCTCTTTTTTTTATTGGCTTCAGTAGTCTGTCTTTCAAGAATTTGTCCACTTTCTCTAGGTTGGGGACCATCCAACTACTTCCCATCAACTAAATCTGACTTGCTGTCTGTTTTTGGTAAAGAAAGTTTTATTGGAACATCACATTTGCTCAGGTCTTTTCTGTGATTATTTTGTGTTACAGTATGTTATGGTTTGGATATGAGGTGTCCCCCTAAAGCTCACATGAGACAATGTAGGAAGGTTCAATATCACTTCCCACCGCCCACGGAGGAAATGATAACACATACGCCTTTTTTGGTGCAGTGAAGCTTCTTCTCTTTAATGTGTACAAAAGGCTCTTTTATGCGGAACTACTCCAGGTTATAAGGAATACAGGGACCAATCAGAAAGTTGTCCCTCCGGCGAATGCATGGACATATCAAGTAAACGCCTAAAACATGTACTGTACACAAGCCAAGCACAAGGTACATCAGCCAATCAGGAATACTTCCTGAAACTTGTTAACAGCTTCAAGCTTTTCCTGTCACCACGCCAGGCGCCATCTTGAAGATCAGGCCAGGGCGTGCCCGCCTCCGCGGGCGAGCGTCCCTGACAGTTCAAAGGAGAAATGATTGGGTTTTAAGAATCTTTAACCCAATCAGTGAATTAATCTCTGATGGGTAGGGTGTGGCTGGAGGAGCTGAGAATTTGGGCATGGCTGTGGGGTGTATATATTTTGAATCTGGAGACTGGAATCTGTCTCTCTCTGCTTCCTCATCACCTTGATGTGAGCTGCTTCCCTCTGCCATCCTCTCCCACCATGATGTTCAGCCTCACCTCAAGCTCTGAGGAATGGAGCCAGCCTTCTATGGATTAAACTTTCTGAAACTGTGAGCCCTCAAATAGACTGTTCCTCCTCTAATTGTGTTTGTTGGGTCCTTTAGTCACAGCAGTGAAAAAGGTAACTAAAACATAGTAGTAGAGTTAAAGAGTTGAAAAAGAAGTGATATAGTCTATATAGCCTAAAATATTTATTAACTTGCCTTTTGCAGAAAGTCTACCAACTTCCAAGTTTTAAATTTTATTGGTACACAATTCAGTGCATATGACTTTCATTGCTATGGGATAGTCATTCTTAATTTTTACAAAATAAATGCAGCTTATGTATTATGGTTTTAATGGTCTCAAAGATATTTCATCAAGTTATAAAGAACACAAGAAATATTTGCATGGTAAAGGAATATAATGGAAATATTTTTTCTAAGAGTCCTAATTCCTCAGCTTTTATTTTATAAGCTATTGCAATTTTCACAATATTCCTTTATCATTAATCTTAGTATTGGTGTAATATGTATTGTCACTTTTCACATTTATCATTTTAATTTCATTAATTTCCATTCTGATCTTATTGTTTCCTTTCTTCTGCTTACTTTAGGTTTCATTTGCTCTTCTCTTTCTTATTTCTTAAGGTGTAAGCTTAGCTCATCAGTTTTAAGAGCTTTCTTTTCTTTCTTTCTTTTTTTTCCCACAGTACTGGGGATTGAACCCAGGATATTACCACCCATGCTATGATAGTTTTCCACCACTAAGCTACACTCCCAGTCCTACCATTTTGAAAATTTTGAGACAGGGTCTCACTCAGTTGCCCAGACTGACCTTGAATTTAGTGATCCTCCTGCCTGTTTCCTGAGTAGCTGGGACTGACTTTCTTCTTTTCTAATGTACGTATTTAGTGGTACAGATGTCTCTTTACTGTTTGACTAGCATCCCACAATTTTTGATATGCTGTGTTTTCACAGGGGAATGGGATCTGGGACATTTTCAAAGGTACTAGTAATCTCTTAAGCTAGGTAGTTAGGTACATGGGTTCATTTGTGTATTTGTACACTTATTCTTTATACTTTATGCTATAAATATTTTTTGTGAGTGTATTTTGTATTTATCAAGGAGTTTTTTAAAAAGTGTGAGCAGGATGTAAGGATATAATCACCTCGTGAGTGAATAATACTTTCAGTGGTTTTATTGTGAAATGAAGTGGGAAAAGGGCATAGTAATTTTTTAAATGACACAAAATAAAAGAAGCAATTGTGTTTGTATTTTTTGTTTAAAGAGAGATGATTCCAAAGCAAGTTTGTGATTCTACTAAGTCATAAGTCTTATAAAACTATACAAGAAGATGTAAGAATAATAAGCTGGTGTGAAAATTGATATGTTTTTTTTTTATTTTTTTTTTATTTTATTGTAAACGAATGGGATACATGTTGTCTCTCTCTTTGTACATGGCGCAAAGGCATACCATTTGTGTAATCATAAATCCACATACAATAATGTTGTTTGATTCATTCTGTTATTTTTTCCCCTTCCCCCCACCCCCTCCCATCCCTCTTTACCCTCTATACAGTACTTTCTTCCTCCATACTTGCCCCCCTCCCTAACCCTAACTCTAACCCTAACACTAACCCTTCCCTCCCCCCCATTATGTGTCATCCTCCACTTATTAGCGATATCATTCGTCCCTTGTCTTTTTGAGATTGGCTTATCTCACTTAGCATGATATTCTCCAATTTCATCCATTTGCCTGCAAATGCCATAATTTTGTCATTCTTTATGGCTGAGTAATATTCCATTGTGTATATATACCACAGTTTCTTTATCCACTCGTCAATTGAAGGGCATCTAGGTTGGTTCCATAGTCTGGCTATTGTGAATTGAGCAGCTATGAACATTGATGTGGCTGTATCTCTGTAGTATGCTGATTTTAGATCCTTTGGGTATAGGCCAAGGAGTGGGATAGCTGGGTCAAATGGAGGGTCCATTCCAAGTTTTCTAAGGAATCTCCACACTGCTTTCCAGAGTGGCTGCACTAATTTGCAGCCCCACCAGCAATGTATGAGTGTACCTTTCTCCCCACATCCTCGCCAACACCTGTTGCTTGTATTTTTGATAATCGCCATTCTAATTGGGGTGAGATGGAATCTTAGGGTGGTTTTGATTTGCATTTCTCTTATTACTAGAGATGTTGAACATTTTTTCATATGTTTATTGATTGCTTGTACATCTTCTTCTGTGAAGTGTCTGTTCATTTCCTTAGCCCATTTGTCGATTGGATTATTTGTATTCTTGATGTAGAGTTTTTTGAGTTCTTTATAGATTCTGGAGATTAGTGCTCTATCTGAAGTATGATTGGCAAAGATATTCTCCCACTCTGTAGGTTCTTTCTTCACATTACTGATAGTTTCCTTTGCTGAGAGAAAGCTTTTTAGTTTGAATCTATCCCAGTTATTGATTCTTGCTTTTATTTCTTGTGCTATGGGAGTCCTATTGAGGAAGTCTGGTCCTAGCCCGACATGTTGAAGATCGGGACCTACTTTTTCTTCTATAATCTGCAGAGTCTCTGGTCTGATTTCAAGGTCCTTAATCCATTTTGAGTTGAGTTTTGTGCAGGGTGAGAGATATGGGTTTAGTTTCATTCTGTTGCATATGGATTTCCAATTCTCCCAGCACCATTTGTTGAAGAGGCTATCTTTTCTCCATTGCATATTTTTGGCACCTTTGTCTAGTATTAGAAAGTTGTATTTATTTGGGTTTGTGTCCGTGTCCTCTATTCTGTACCATTGATCTACCTGTCTATTTTGGTACCAGTACCATGCCGTCTTTGTTACTATTGCTTTGTAATAAAGTTGAAGTTCGGGTATTGCGATACCCCCTGCTTCATTTTTCCTGCGAAGGATTGCTTTAGCTATTCTGGGTTTCTTATTCTTCCAGATGAATTTCATGATTGCTTGCTCTATTTCTGTAAGGTACGTCATTGGAATTTTAATTGGGATTGCATTGAATCTGTATAGCACTTTTGGAAGTATGGCCATTTTGACAATATTAATTCGGCCTATCCAAGAACATGGGAGATCTTTCCATCTTCTAAGGTTTTCTTCGATTTCTTTCTTCAGTGTTCTGTAGTTCTCATTGTAGAGGTCTTTTACTTCTTTTGTGAGATTGATTCCCAAGTATTTTATTTTTTTCGATGCTATGGTGAATGGGGTGGTTTTCATAATTTCTCTTTCTGAGGATTCCTCACTTATGTATAAAAATGCATTGGATTTATGAGCATTGATCTTGTAACCTGCCACTTTACTGAATTCACTTATGAGTTCTAACAGTTTTCTGGTGGAATTTCCTGGTTCCTCTAAGTATATAATCATATCATCCGCAGATAGGGATAGTTTGAGTTCTTCTTTTCCTATTCGTATTCCTTTAATTTCCTTGGTCTGTCTAATTGCTCTGGCTAGAGTCTCAAGAACGATATTGAATAGGAGTGGTGAAAGAGGGCATCCCTGTCTTGTTCCAGTTTTTAGGGGGAATGCTTTCAGTTTTTCACCGTTTAGAATGATATTAGCCATGGGCTTAGCATAGATGGCCTTTACAATGTTAAGGAATGTTCCCACTATCCCTATTTTTTCTAGTGTTTTGAGCATGAAGGGGTGTTGTATTTTATCAAATGCTTTTTCTGCATCTATTGAAATAATCATGTGGTTCTTGACTTTAAGTCTATTGATATGGTGAATTACATTTATTGATTTCCGGATGTTGAACCAACCTTGCATCCCTGGGATAAAACCCACTTGATCGTGGTGCACTATCTTTTTAATATATTTTTGTATGCGATTTGCTAAAATTTTATTGAGAATTTTTGTGTCAATGTTCATTAATGATATTGGTCTGAAATTTTCTTTCCTCGATTTATCTCTGTCTGGCTTGGGTATCAAGGTAATATTGGTTTCATAGAATGAGTTTGGGAGGGTACCCTCCTCTTCTATTTCATGGAATACTTTGAGAAGTATTGGAATGAGCTCTTCTTTAAAGATTTTGTAGAACTCAGCTGAGAACCCGTCTGGTCCTGGACTTTTCTTTGTTGGTAGGCTTTTGATGACCTCTTCTACTTCATTACTTGAAATTGATCTATTTAAATTTTGTATGTCCTCCTCGCTCAATTTAGGCAATTCATATGTCTCTAGAAACCTGTTGATGTCTTCGAAATTTTCTATTTGGTTAGAATATAGATTTTCAAAATAGCTTCTAATTATGTTTTGTATTTCAATCGTGTCTGTTGTGATATTTCCTTGTTCATTCCGAATTTTGGTGATTTGGGTTTTCTCTCGTCTTCTCTTTGTTAGAGTGGCTAAGGGTTTATCAATTTTGTTTATTTTTTCAAAGAACCAACTATTTATTTTGTCAATTTTTTGTATAGTTTCTTTTGTTTCAATTTCGTTGATTTCAGCTCTGAGTTTAACTATTTCCTGTCTTCTACTACTTTTGGTGTTGGTCTGTTCTTCTTTTTCTAGGGCTTTGAGCTGAAGTGTTAGGTTGTTTATTTGTTGATTTTTACTTCTTTTATTGAATGCGCTCCATGAAATAAATTTTCCTCTAAGTACTGCTTTCATAGTGTCCCAAAGATTTTGATATGATGTTTCTTTGTTCTCATTTACCTCTAGGAATTTTTTAATTTCCTTCCTAATATCTTCTGTTATCCATTCATCATGTAATAGCATATTGTTTAATCTCCAGGTGTTGGAGTAGCTTCTGTTTTTTACTCTTTCATTTATTTCTAACTTCAAACCATTATGATCTGATAGAATACAAGGTAGTGTCTCTATCTTCTTGTATTTGCTTACATTAGCTTTGTGGCATAATATATGGTCTATTTTAGAGAAGGATCCATGTGCTGCTGAGAAGAAAGTGTATTCGCTCTTGGTTGGATGGTATATTCTATACATGTCCGTTAAGTCTAAATTATTGATTGTGTTATTGAGATCTATGGTTTCTTTGTTCAATTTTTGTTTGGAAGATCTGTCCAGTGGTGAGAGAGGCGTGTTAAAATCACCTAGTATTATTGTGTTATGGTCTATTTGGTTTCTGAAATTGAGAAGGATTTGTTTGACATACATGGATGAGCCACTGTTTGGGGCATAGATGTTTATGATTGTTATGTCTTGCTGATTTATGGTTCCCTTAAGCAGTATGTAATGTCCTTCTTTATCCCTTTTGACTAGTTTTGACTTGAAGTCCACCTTATCTGTAATGAGGATGGATACCCCAGCTTTTTTGCTGAGTCCATGTGCATGATATGTTTTCCCCCATCCTTTCACCTTTAGTCTATGTGTATCTCTTTCTACGAGGTGAGTCTCTTGCAGGCAACATATTGTTAAATCTTTCTTTTTGATCCAATCTGCCAGTCTATGTCTTTTGATTGATGAGTTCAGGCCATTAATATTCAGGGTTATTATTGAGATATGATTAGTATTCCCGGTCATTTGGTTCATTTTATTTATTTATTTATTTATTTATTTATTTATTTATTTATTTATTTATTTTGAGACGACTTGGTTCTTCCTTTATTTGACAATTCCTTTAGGATGGTTCCTCCCATTGCTGATTTGTTTCTTTGTTTTTCATCTCTTCCTCATGGAATATTTTGCTGAGAATGTTCTGTAATGCTGGCTTTCTTTTTGTAAATTCTTTTAGCTTTTGTTTATCATGGAAGGATTTTATTTCATCATCAAATTTGAAGGTAAGTTTTGCTGGGTATAAGATTCTTGGTTGGCATCCATTTTCTTTCAGGGCTTGAAAAATGTTGTTCCAGGCCCTTCTAGCTTTTAGGGTCTGGATTGAAAAATCTGCTGATATCCGTATTGGTTTCCCCCTGAATGTAATTTGATTCCTCTCTCTTGCGGCCTTTAAAATTCTGTCTTTATTTTGTATGTTGGGCATTTTCATTATAATGTGCCTTGGTGTGGGTCTGTTGTAATTTTGTATATTTGGAGTCCTATAAGCCTCTTGTACTTGATCTTCCATTTCATTCTTCAGATTTGGGAAATTTTCTGATAGTATTTCATTGAATAGATTGTTCATTCCTTTGGTCTGTTTCTCTAAGCCTTCCTCAATTCCAATAATTCTCAAATTTGGTCTCTTCATGATATCCCATAGTTCTTGGAGATTCTGTTCATGATTTCTTACCATCTTCTCTGTTTGTTCAACTTTGTTTTCAAGGTTAAATATTTTATCTTCAATGTCTGATGTTCTGTCTTCCAGGTGTTCTATTCTATTGGTTATGCTTTCTATGGAGTTCTTAATTTGGTTTATTGTTTCCTTCATTTCAAGGATTTCTGTTTGGTTTTTTTTCAATATCTCTAACTCTTTATTGAAGTGATCTTTTGCTTCCTGTATTTGCTCTTTTAACTGTCGATTGGTGCGATCATTCAGTGCCTGCATTTGCTCTTGCATCTCGTCATTTGCTTCCCTGAGCATTTTAATTATGTACATTCTGAACTCCCTTTCTGTCATTTCTTCTGCCATGCTGTCGTTGGGTTTCATTGATGTAACATCTAGATTTGTTTGCAGCATTTTCTTTCCTTGTTTTCTCATATTGTTCAGGTATCAGTTGACCACTGTGATATTGCAGATTTCCTCTATTGTCTTATAATATCCCTGAAGATTTCTATTATATCCCCTCTTAGTCTTCAGTAGCCTGAAATCTTGGAGGAAGTTGATAATGCAGTGCTCCACAAGGGAGCTGACTCCCTAGGGGTGGTGGCCTTCTGGTGGGGTATATTCCCTGCTAGTGGGCAGAGGTACCTTCACTTGCTGATGAATGGTCATCCAGAAGGGAAGTAGGTTGTGGGCTGATGCAAGACCAGTTTGGGCCTGTGTCTCTGATTTTACGGTCCTTTTGGGAGAACCTCACCCAACAGGGAGGAGTCACCTGGTGGGGAGGTCTCGCTGGTCGGTTTTCCTCCCAGAGGTTCCGTTCAATTCACAACTACCGCCTGGGCTGGGCAGCCTTCTTCTGCAATGATCCCAGGGACCCGGACCTACCTCCTGGGCCTGGAAGCCTCACCCTTCGCAAACGAATCTCCTTCGGCTGCCTCTCCTCAGAGAAGCTGCCTGCAGTCCTGGAGCCTTCGCTCCGCCCCTCAGTTTGTCTGTGGGGTCCTTCCACCAAGAAGCCGACTAGGACCCTGCTCTGCACTTTTCACCTGGCTATGCGGCCCCTCCTCTGAGCAGCCACCTGGAGCCCCTTACAATCGCTCCGAGTCCCAGTGACCCGCCACACGCCTTTTCCTCCGGCAGCCACCTGTTGTTCCGTGCCGTCGCTCTAAGACCAAGTGACCCACCACGCACCACTTTCTCCACCAGGCAGTTACCCAGAGATCTGGTGCGTCACGAGTCCCAAGAACTCACTGTGCACCTTCTTGTCCCAACTACCTCCCGTAGCCCTGGTGCAGTCACTTCGAGCCCAAGCACCCCGCCGCGCTCCTCCTCCTTCTCCAGACAACCCCCTATGTTCAGGAGCGGATGCTCTGGGACCAAACCACTCACCACGCTGTTCCACCGGATAGCCGCCCAGAGCCCTGGCGCAGCTGTTCCAATTCCAAGCGACGTGCCGAGCCCGTATTTCTCCTTCTCCTCTGGGCAGCCCCCTGTGTTCAGGGGTGGTCACGTTCAGTCCAAACAGCTCACCAAGCACCTTCTCCTTTGGGCAGCCTCCCAGAGCGCGGGTGGGTTGCGCCGAGTCTAAGCGCTGTGGTGAACAGCCACCTCTTCAATGCTCCCAGCTGTCTGCGGTCACTGCTCCGGCGGGGGGAGGGGCGCCTCGCCGGCAGTTCTACTTTGCAACGATCCCTGCTTTCGGGGTTACCGCCCTGTCCGGGGGCTACCGCCTCGTCCGCCTGCCCAGTGGGAAACACTCACCCGGCTTCTTTGAGTTGGTCCCAAGTCTCTCAATATCTCCTTTTCTTGAGTCCTGAACCCACGCTGCTCCTCCGGATAGCCGCCCGGAGCCCTGGCGCAGCTGATCCAATTCCAAGCGACGTGCCGAACCCGTATTTCTCCTTCTCCTCTGGGCAGCCCCCTCTTCAATGCTCCCAGCTGTCTGTGATCACTGCTCCGGCAGGGGGAGGGGCGCCTCGCGGCCGTTCTACTTTGCAAAGATCCCTGCTTTTGGGGCTACCGCCCCGTCCAGGGCTCCTGCCCCGTCCGGGACGTCTGCCCAGTGGGAGATTCTCGCCCGGCTGGTTTGAGTTGGTCCCAAGGCTCTCTATATCTCCTCTTCTTGAGTCCTGAGTCCTGGAGCAACACGAAACGCAGCCACCCTCTAGTCCGCCATCTTGAATCCCGAAAATTGATATGTTTAAGCAAACTTCTTGCCTTAGAATAATAAGACTACCAAATATTTTTCTCAGGTAGTGAGATAGGTAAACTAAAACAGACCAATGGGAGAAACCCTCAGTAATGGGGACCTTATTATGGAGAAAAGTTATGTCAAACTTGCTGCTTTGATTAAAGATAAACAACATTGAATGTATCTTCTAAAAGATTAAACATATTATCAATTAAAATGCCACCCACCAACAGACTCACCAAGAAGGGTAGAATGCTGCTGCCTGACCCTGAATTTGTATGAAACACATTGACTGAACATTTCAGTATTGAGTAAAAGGTGATAAATGAAGGTCTCAGTTTTCAGAGAATCATGCCTGATTGTACAAATTCTGTTTAATCTGGCTACATTCCTCTCATGGATAACTCAATTCACAGTTGGAGATAATCACAAGTTCAACTGAATCCTAAATCACATACAGAATCTTCACTATTGGAGGTTTCAAGATGGCGAACTAGAGGGTGACTGCATTCCATGTTGCTCCAGGACTCAAGATTCAAGAAGAAGAGGTATTGAGAGTCTCAGGACCAATTCAGAGCCTCTGGGTGAGTCTTCTTCGCTGGGCAAGGCTCCTGGGCCGGTGCAGTAGTCCTGGAATGCAGGGAACTTCATGGAGGAGAGTTTCCCAGCGAGAATCCCCCAGCGGAGCATTGAACCTGGATAGCTGGGAACATTGCAGAGGAGGGCTGCCCAGTGAGAGACTGCCCCACAGGGCGAGGCTCCCCAGCCTGGGTGGTAGTTCCAGGCCACATGGAACTTCTCAGAAGAGAGCTGCCAAGCGAGGGACTTTCCTGCCGGAGCGGTGAACCTGGACAGCTGGGAACATTGCAGAGGACAGCTGCCCAGCAAGAGACTACCCCACAGGGTGAGGTTCACTGGGCCTGGGCACTGATACCAGACCACAGGGAACTTCTTGGAGGAGACCTTTCCAGTGAGACTTCCCCACCGGGCAAATCTTCCCTGCTGGGTGAGGCTTTCCCACCTAGGTGAGAGAAATAGAGACCCAGGCCCAGACCAGCCATGCCCCAGTCCGCAGTCTAGTTCCCCTTTGGCTGACTGTAGGTCAGCATGTGGAGGCGCCTCTGCCCACTAGCAGGGAATATACCGTACCTGGAGGCCACCAACCCTAGAGGGACAGCTTCCTTTGTGGATCATTGCATTATCAAGTTCCTCCAAGACTTCAGGCTACTGAAGGCTAGGAGGTGAGTTATTGGAAATCTACAGGGGCACTATGAGTCAATAGGGGGAAATCTGCAATATCTCAGAGTTTCACTACTAGAGGGGAAGATATCTGAGCAATATGAGAAAACAAGGGAAGAAAATATCCCAAAGAAACCTAGATGCTACATCAATAAAATCCAACAACAGCATGATGGAAGAAATGTCAGAAAGGGAGTTCAGAATATACATAATTAAAATCATCAGACAAGCAAAGAATGAGATGAGAGAGCAAATGCAGGCTTTGAATGATCACACCAATCAGCAGTTAAAAGAGCAAATGCAGGAAGCAAAAGATCATTTCAATAGAGATACAGATTCTGAAAAAAAAACAAATCCTTGAAGTGAAGAAAACAATAAACCAAATTAAAAATTCCATAGAAAGCATAATCAATAGGATAGAACACCTGGAAGACAGAACCTCAGACATTGAAGACAAAATATTGAATCTTGAAAACAAAGTTGAACAAACAGAGAAATGGTAAGAAATCATGAACAGAATCTACAAGAATAATGGGATATCATGAAAAGGCCAAAATTAAGAATTATTGGGATTGAGGAAGGCACAGAGAAACAAACCAAAGGAATGAACAATCTATTCAGTGAAATAATATCAGAAAATTTCCCAAATCTGAAGAATGAAATGGAAAATCAAGTACAAGAGGCTCATAGGACTCCAAATATACAAAATTACAACAGACCCACACCAAGGCACATTGTAATGAAAATACCTAACATACAAAATAAAGACAGAATTTTAAAGGCTGTGAGAGAAAAAAATCAAATTATATTTGGGGGAAACCAATATGGATATCAGCAGATTTTTCAACCCAGACCCTAAAAGCTAGAATGGCCTGAAACAACATTTTTCAAGCTCTGAAAGAAAATGGATGCTAACCAAGAATCTTATACCCTGCAAAACTTACCTTCAGATTTGACAATGAAATAAAATCCTTCCATGATAAACAAAAGCTAAAAGAATTTACAAAAAGAAAGCTGGCACTACAGAACATTCTCAGCAAAATATTCCATGAGGAAGAGATGAAAAACAATGATATAAATCAGCAAAGGGAGAGACTACCCTAAAGGAACAGCCAAATAAAGGAGAAACCAAGTCATGTTAAAAACCAAAAATAAGCCAAGTAACTGGGAATACAAAACATATCTCAATAATAACCCTGTATATTAATGGCCTGAACACATCAATCAAAAGGCATAGACTGGCAGATTGAATTAAAAAGAAAGATCCAACAGTATGCTGTCTGTGAGAGGCTCATCTTATAGAAAGAAATACCTACATACCTACAGACTAAACGTGAAAGGATGGGAAAAACATATCATGCACATGGACTCAGCAAAAAAGCCAGAGTATCCATCCTCATATAAGACAATGTTGACTTCAAGCCAAAGTTAGTCAGAAGGGATAAAGAAGGACATTTCATACTGCTTAAGGGAAGCACAAATCAGCAAGACATAACAATCATAAATATCTATGCCCCAAACAGTGCCTCATCCATGTATGTTAAACAAACCTTTCTGAATTCCAGGAATCAAATAGACCACAATACAATAATACTAGGTGACTTTAACACACCTCTCTCATCACTGGGCAGATCTTCCAAACAAAAATTGAACAAAAAAGCCATAGATCTCAATAATACAAGCAATAATTTAGACTTAATGGACATATATAGAATATTCCATCCAACAAACTTTCTTCTCAGCAGCACATGATCCTTCTCCAAAATAGACCATATATTATGCCACAAAGCTACTGTTAACAAATACAAGAAGATAGAGATACTACCTTGTATTCTATCAGATCATAATGGATTGAAATTAGAAATAAATCACAGAATAAAAAAACAGAAACTACTCCAACATGTGGAGATTAAATAATATGCTGTTGAATGATGAATGGATAACAGAAGACATCAGGGGGGAAATAAAAAATTCTTAGAGGTAAATGAGAACAAAGATACAACATATCAAAATGTCTGGGACACTATGAAAGCAGTACTTAGAGGAAAATTTATTTCATGGAGTGCATTCAATAAAAGAAGAAAAATCAACAAATAAACGACCTAACACTACAGCTCAAAGCCCTAGAAAAAGAAGAACAGATCAACACAAAAGTAGTAGAAGACAGGAAATAGTTAAAATCAGAGCTGAAATCAATGAAATTGAAATAAAAGAAACAATCGAAAAAATTGACAAGAAGTTGGTTCTTTGAAAAAATAAAATTGATAAACCCTTAGCCACACTAGCAAAGAGAAGGAGAGAAAAAACTCAAATTACTAAAATTCGGAATGAACAAGGAAATATCACGACAGACATGATAGAAATACAAAACATAATTAGAAGCTATTTTGAAAATCTATACTCCAACAAAATAGAAAATCTCGAAGACATCAACAGATTTCTGTAGACATATGATTCACCCAAACTGAATCAGGAGGATGTACATAATTTAAATAGGTCAATTTCAAGTAAAGAAACAGAAGAAGTCATCAAAAGCCTACCAAAAAGAAAAGTCCGGGACCAGATGGATTCTTGGCTGAGTTCTACAAAACCTTTAAAGAGGAGCTCATTCCAGTACTCCTCAAAGTATTCCATGAAATAGAAGAGGAGGGAACCCTTCCAAACTCATTGTATGAAACCAATATCACCCTGATACCTAAATCAGACAGACACATCAAGGAAAGAAAATTTCAGACCAATATCCTTAATGAACATTGATGCAAAAATTCTAAACAAAATTTTAGCAAATTGCATACAAAAATATATTAAAAAGATAGTGCACCACGATCAAGTGGGTTTTATCCCAGGGATGCAAGGATGGTTCAACATTCGGAAATCAATAAATGTAATTCACCATATCAACAGACTTAAGGTTAAGAATCACATGATTATTTCGATAGATGCAGAAAAAACATTTAATAAAATACAGCACCCCTTCATGCTCAAAACACTGGAAAAAATAGGGATAGTAGGAACATTCCTCAACATTGTAAAAGCTATCTATGCTAAATCCATGGCCAATATCATTCTAAATGGTGAAAAACTGAAAGCATTCTTCCTAAAAACTGGAACAAGGCAGGGATGCCTTCTTTCACCACTTCTATTCAATATTGTCCTTGCAACTCTAGCCAGAGCAATTAGACAGACCAAAGAAATTAAAGGGACATGAATAGGAAAAGAAGAACTCAAACTATCCCTATTTGCTGATTACATGATTCTATATTTAGAGGAATCAGGAAATTCCACCAGAAAACTTCTAGAACTCATAAATGAATTCAGTAAAGTAGCAGGATATAAGATCAATGCTCATAAATCTAATGCATTTTTATTCATAAGTGATGAATCTTCAGAAAGAGAATTTAGGAAAACTACCCCATTTACAATAGCTTTGAAAAAAATATACTTGGGATTTAATCTAACAAAAGAGGTGAAAGACCTCTACAATGAGAACTACAGAACACTAAAGAAAGTAATCAAAGAAAACCTTAGAAGATGGAAAGATCTCCCATGTTCTTGGATAGGCAGAATTAATATTGTCAAAATGGTCATACTACCAAAAGTGCTATACAGATTCAATGCAATTCCAATTAAAATTCCAATGACATACCTCACAGAAATAGAGCAAGCAATCATGAAACTCATCTGGAAGAATAAGAGACCCAGAATAGCTAAAGCAGTCCTTAGCAGGAAGAGTGAAGCAGGGGGTATTGCAATACCAGAACTTCAACTATAGTGCAAAGCAATAGTAGCAAAAACGGCATGGTATTGGGACCAAAATAAAGAGGTAGATCAATGGTACAGAATAGAGGACACAAAGACACGCCCAAATAAGTACAGTTTTCTCATACTAGACAAAGGTATGACAATGGAGAAAAGACAGCCTGTTCAACAAATGGTGCTGGGAAAACTGGGAATCCATATGCAGCAAAATGAAACTAAACCCCTATTTCACCCTGCACAAAGCTCAACTCAAAATGGATCAAGACCTTGGAATCAGACCAGAGACCCTGCACCTTATAGAAGAAAAAGTAGGTCCAAATCTTCAACATGTCGGCTTAGGATCAGACTTCCTTAACAGGACTCCTATAGCACAAGAAATAAAAGCAAGAATCAATAACTGGGATAGATTCCAACTAAAAAGCTTTCTCTCAGCAAAGGCGACTATCAGCAATGTGAAGAGAGAACCTACAGAGTGGGACAAAAGCTTTGCCACTTATACTTCAGATAGAGCACTAATCTCCAGAATATATAAAGAACTCAAAAAACTTTACACCAAGAATACAAATAACCCAATCAACAAATGGGCTAAGGAAATGAACCAACACTTCACAGAAGAAGATGTAAAAACATTCAACAGATATATGAAAAAATGTTCAACATCTCTAGTAATAAGAGAAATGTAAGTCAAAACTACCCTAAGATTCCATCTCACCCCAATTAGAATGGCGATTATCAAGAATACAAGCAACAATAGGTGTTGGTGAGGATATGTGAAAAAGGTACACTCATACATTGCTGGTGGGATTGCAAATTAGTGCAGCCACTCTGGAAAGCAGTGTGGAGATTCCTTAGAAAACTTGGAATGGAACCACCATTTGACCCAGTTATCTCACTCCTTGGCCTATACCCAAAGGACTTAAAATCAGCATACTACAGAGATACAGCCACATCAATGTTCACAGCTGCTCAGTTCACAATAGCCAGATTGTGGAACCAACCTAGAAGCCGATGAATGGATAAAGAAACTGTGATACACACACACACACACACACACATATACATACAATGGAATATTACTCAGCCATAAAGAAGAATAAAATTATTGAATTTGGAGGCAAATGGATGAAGTTGGAGAATATCATGCTAAGTGAGATAAGCCAATCCCAAAAAACTGAAGGACGAATGATCTCGCTGATAAGTGGATGATGATACATAATGGGGGTGGGAGGGAGGCAAGAATGGAGGAAGGAGATACTTTATAGATGGAAAGGAGGGGTTGGAGGGGTGAGGAGAAGGAAAAATAACAGAATGAATCAAACATCATTGCCCTATGAAAATGTATGATTTCACAAATGTGTGATTCTACTTCATGTACAACCAGAGAAACAAGTTGTACCCCATTTGTTTACAATTTATTTATTTATTTAATTTAATTTAATTTTTTTTTTTTTTGGGTGCTGGGGATCGAACCCAGGGCCTTGTGCTTACAAGGCAAGCACTCTACTGACTGAGCTATCTCCCCAGCCCCCATTTGTTTACAATTTAAAAAAAGAAAAAAAAAAAGAAAAAAAAATGCCACCTACCTGAGGAACTTATACAATGTTCCCACAAGTAGTTAATAAAATAGCTGGGATGTTTGACCAAAGAATATTCTGACCTCCAAGTGTATAGTGGTCACCATGAAACTTGGTTGCCATGAGACTTGATCTCCAAAAATGTTTTTTTTATACTTTCATTTTTTTTTTTATGTGGTGCCAGGATCGAACCCAGTGCCTCACACATGCTAGGCAAGCAGTCTACCACTGAGCCACAATCACAGCCCCTCCAAAAATGTTTTTAAACATTTTCCAAATCAACAAAATCTTAACAATGGTTTGCCTGCTTAGGATGCCACCCTGCTGCTGCCCCAAAAATTATGTACATAATCAGAGAGTCTAACCTAGCCACATCACGCATCTTCTCTGAGAGGTGAAGATTGCCCACACTTCCTCTGAATGTGAATTTCTTTTCTATCCTTAAACAAATCCTTACCTGTGCCTTGCTTATTGACTCATCCTGCCAATTTTTTTCTGTGACAAATGTTAAGAATATGGATGACTCGAAACTGAGGTCTTCCTCTTTTGGGACTTCCTTGGACTCCCTCTGGAGACTATGGCAGTTTGGGTTCTGCTCTAATGCAAAAAACAAAAACTTCATTGAATCTCAAAAATTTCAAACCAAAATTTCTGGCAAAATTATCTTGACCTAAGAAATTTCATATCAGATATTATAGTTACCTACTAGTATAAATTATAAATAGCTACCTTTTCCATGTAGTCATAGAAGTATAAGGTGAAGTTGAAAGTGAAAAAAATACCTACTCTTTATTTGCCAGAAGATAAACAATGAAATTAGCTGTTTATAACCATTTATCTATACCTTACTTAATTATTTAACTTCAGAATGCTTTGTAGGACAGCTAATTACTGAGCTGTGCAATTCATTTGACTTCTGTATATACTTAAATATATTTTCGAGATAGGCAAGGTAATAGAGTGAGGTCACATAGCTGATTGCGTTTTCCTCTCCCTCTCTCTTCCCGTGTGGCGTGTCCTGGTAATCATTTTCTTCCTTGGACAGGTTGTGTGGTTCCAGGGGCTGGTGCAGTTGAAGTGGCGATAGCTGAAGCTCTTGTTAAGTACAAGCACAGTGTAAAGGGAAGAGCTCGTCTCGGAGTCCAAGCTTTTTCTGACGCCTTACTCATTATTCCCAAGGTATGATCATTCTGCTGGCCAAATAACAACTGGTTTAGACCTAAAGATGTTAAATTGCAAATTGCCCAGACTATCTAACAGTTAGCAGAGTATAAAGACAAGTATTGATTTGCATTTCTTCACATAGTTTTATATATTTTACAACTCAAGCAGGGAAACTTTTGGAATAATAGCTCAGATCCTTTTAGAAGCATCATTTAGCCAGATGATTCCTTTGTATTCTCTGAGTTTCAGAAAATGAATCAGCTCCAAACGGGTCCTTCAGGAATGGTTCATTATTAACTAATCATAATGAAGTTTTAGAATTTAAAATTTAGTGAAATTTTATGGTAGATTTTTATTTTGTTGGTGATACCCTCCAAATGTAATCACTTCCAATTATGGAAAGTGAGGACTTTAGGCTGTTTAGCATTCTTCAATACTGTTAAGTTGCATTTGTCATTATCATGTTAATTCCTAGAAAAGGAGAGAAACTGAATTTCCCCCCCCCCCCCCCCCCCCCGTAGGGTGACAAAGGACAGAGAACTTAACTACTTTTCTTTTCTCTTTGCCTTAGATTGGTTGTGAACCACTTAGAAATACAACAAACTATTTCAAATATGCTATTAATATAAATTAAAACTTTACTAACAATACTAGCAAAGTCTTAAAATAATTGTTATTAAAATTATTCATAATTTGTGGGTTCTTTTTGAATCAGATACCTATTTTTTCTTTCCCCAAAGCAGCAAAGTCATTAAGTAATGATCTTATTGATGATACAAAGGGGTAACCCTAGTATACATTGGTGGTACCCTTCATTAGCTGTTTGTTGGGGACCACCTTGACATGAGCCTGTTTGGGAGTGTGGGTGTCTCTTTCCGTGTTACCACAGGTTGTGGCTCTCCTCCTGAAGATGAGGGGCACAAAGGTGCCGCAAATATGCTGATTTTCTTCAGCAAGTGGCTAGGAGAAACTGAAGAACATGTGGCTACAGGGACAAGAGGGAATAAGAATATTATTCTCCTTCCTTTCACAGTTAAAATAATCTTTTAAGGAAGGAAATTAATGTAGGGGTGGGGAGCCCTTGTATCCTCAGAATTTAGTGTGATGTGCATATGGGAAATGCATAAGTAAATATAAACACTACTTAATAGACAAAATTTTTATTTAGTTTAAGAATGGAATTCTTAAAAAATAAGTAAATAAAAACAAAAAAGAATGGAATTCTTCAAAAGGAGATGATTATGTTTTATGGATGTATTTTCCCAAGACTAATAGTGACTTACTTTTATATTTGATGTTCAAATATATATGTGAAGGTATTCCATACATGTACTTATTATAATTTTTATTCATAAAGGTTCTGGCTCAGAATTCTGGTTATGACTTGCAGGAAACACTAGTGAAAATTCAGGCTGAGCATTCAGAATCAAAGCAACTGGTTGGCATAGATTTGAATACAGGTAAGAAACTGAAGAAAAATGAACTGCTTAATAAAGAAACAAGATGCTCTTCATTGAACCAGATCTTTTAGTAAGGGGTGGGGGTTTGGGTGATTTTATTATTTAAATTTTGAATACCTCTAGTTTACTTTTAGACCTCTTAAAATGTCCATTTAAGAAATAGTTATTAAGTGCTTATTATTTGCCCATTGGCATCCACACAGAGCAAAATGGACAAAAATACCTGCTCTTCAGAGCTTTCATTATAGTGAAGACGACAGGCAGAAAATAATAACCTTAATAGATAATAAGTTCTTCTCAAATTTGAGAAAGTAATAAATTTGATGAAAAAAGTAAAAGCAGTATAGGAATGATCACGAATGCTAGTACAGGAGGGCAGGAAAGGGGTTGCAACTTGAACAGGTTGGACAGAGCAGACCTTCCTCACTGAGAAGATGTTTACTGAAAAGGTCAAAGGAAGTAAGGAGGTTGGCTATGTGGGGCACTGGGAGTCAGTATTATAGGGAGAGGGAACTGCCAGGGACAAGCCAGCATCTGATGTTTTTGAGTTGGAGGAAAGAGGGAACCAAAGTGATAGACGGTCAGATCATGCAGGGACATGTGGGCTAGTCCAAGGATTTTTTTTTTTTTTTTGTAATGAAGTGGGGATCTATTTTGAGCAGAGGAATGACATGGTCTAATTATGTTCAAAAGTTTCACTCTGGCTACTCCCCACTCTGTTGGAAGGAGTCAACTGAACAACTAGCAGGTTGGAATTGCCATCAGCTGCCTTGGAGAAGACTTTGGATAGAGCAGATTGTGGGTGAAGGGACATCAGCATTCAGTTTTGGCAAAGTCAAGTTTGAAGTGTTTGTAGTCTTTCAAGTATGATAGTCAATTGTGTATATGGGTTGGGAACTCAAGAAAGAGACCTGAGCTGGAGATAAAAACTTGAGAGTCATGAGGGTGTATATATAGTTTAAATCTGGAAAATAGGATGAGGTCACCTAGGGGGTAAGTATAGAAAAAGAAGAGTAATGGGCTGAAACTTTGGGTACTCCAACATTAAGAGCTCAGGGAAGAGGAACCACTAGGACAAAAGAAACAAAAGCAGGAGAGAGTGGTGTCCTGGAAGACAAAATACAAGAGGGAGTTATCAACTGTTAACTGCTGCTGGATGAAGGGTGGAAATTGACCATTGGATTTAACAACATGGAGGTCATTGATGACTCTTGACAAAAGTAGTCTTAGCGATGTATTACATATTATTAGACTATACCAATCAACACTGATTGAGAACATCAAGATTGTAGCATTAAAATGTTTTATTTGGGTCTGGGGTTGTAGCTGAGTGGTAGAGAACATGCCTACCACTTTCCTACACTGAAATGTGAGCAAGGCTCTGAGTTCAGTCTCCAGCAATATATATATTTTTACTTTGCAGGGGAGCCAATGGTTCCCGCAGATGCAGGAGTTTGGGATAATTATTGTGTGAAAAAACAACTTCTTCACTCTTGGTAAGTTGGTAATAACATAAAGAGAACTATCATCAAGGGTAAAAATTGATAACATTAAAATTTTTTCTATTATTTTTGTGACCCTACAATGGAAAAATTGTGAAGCATATGAAAAGGTGTGACCCAGTTATTAAAACTAGCTTCTATAATTTTACATTCCCTTTTAAATTTTGATTGTAGCAATATTAGCTATAGGAAAGGTTAATCTCAGTATGTGAGGGGGAAAGGAAAGAGGAAACTTTACTGAAAGAGTACCACCTGGCATTATGGGGAAAATCAAACAGTGTGCTTAACAATAAGCTCAGTTTTGCTGGGACATAAATCAAGCTTCCACCTTATCAGCGAAGGAGTTGACCTGTGATAGAAAGCATGATTTGTATTTATACTAGCTTTGCCTTGTAAAATCTCACACTAACATAATTGAAGGAAAAAGTGCTTCATAGCTGCAAGTTGCTGGGGAAGGATAAGCACAGGGTAGAGGCTTTACTCATGTGCATCTCTTCCCTTAGCACAGTGATTGCCACCAACATTCTCCTGGTTGATGAAATTATGCGAGCTGGGATGTCTTCTCTCAAAGGGTGATGAAATGAAAACCCAGCTCTCCTGAAAGAAGACAGGATTCAGTGCATCTGACTTTCAACTGCTATGGGATAGTCATTCTTAATTTTTACAAAATAAATGCAGCTTATGTATTACAGTTTTAATGGTCTCAAAGATATTTTGTCAAGTTATAAAGAACACAAGAAATATTTGCATGGTAAAGGAATATAATGGAAATATTTTTTCTAAGAGTCCTAATTCCTCACCTTTTAAATTATAAGCTATTGCAACTTTCATAAAATAGAATCTATTGTCATTGTTAGACCTTCTGGGCAACTTCCAATTATTCAAATATGGAGCATAGGTTTTAGAACCCAAATCAATTCCCCATTTATCAGAGGGTATAAATGTAGTAAGATAAACTGTTTTACTGCCTTAAAAGTCCTTCAGTAAGTTCTTGTTTCCACTCTTTTTTTTTTATAAACATAACATCACTTTATGAGTATAATTTTGGGTTGCATTGATTTACAATACCCAATTCATTTATTTAATAAATAGCTTATTATATTTCCCCTGACTCTTTGTGTATTTGATTTTATGCGTGATTAACATCTTAGGTTACTGTGCTAGCTCAGATCTGAATATATAATGAAATAGTCTCATCTGAAAGGTAGAGATTGTTTGCATCAATTCTTTAATTGTTTGGGCTTTGAATGCCACTGTTCTATATAGATTTTTTTTTGTTCTTATTAGTTATACATGACAGTAGAATGTATTTTGACATATTATACACACATGGAGTATAACTTCCCATTCTTGTGGTTGTACATGACATGAGTTACATTAGTCACGTATTTATATATGAACATAGGAAAGTTATATCTGATTCATTCTACTGTCTTTCCTATTCCCATTCTCCCTCCTGGCCCTTCATTCCCCTCTTGTTCCAAACTCTAGAATTAATCTATTATACTTTTTAATTGTTATTGGGTTCCTTTTGGCTAACTTGTTAATGGGTCCAAGAGATTAAAATATGGCAGGTGCATTAATGGATATTTAGTCTATGTGTGCATGCAGGTTTCCCTTAGTTGAAAACCTATAATTTTATAGTCATTTTTTTCCACTTGAAATGTTGTCAATATCTTTCCAAGTCAATAATCACACTTCTGAATTGTCCTACATAGCATTTCATTGTATGGTTGTACTTCAGTTTATTTTGAAAATAAATATAATTCAACTAAATAATATGATCCTATTTCTATTATAAATATTTATTGTTTATAAATAATATAATTCTATTTTTAACTTTTTATGATTATAAACAAAGATCTCCTTTTTTTAACCTGCCTTAGTCCATAGTATAGACTTTTAAAATGGGTATACCATGCATATTGCTGGACCTTTTCTATGTAAAATATTTAAATCATGAAATCTTTTAAATGTAGAAAAAGAGCAAATAATATAATAAATACCTTTGTACCCTTTATCTAGCTTTAATAAATAGTAACATTTTGCCATGTTTGCTTCAAATTTTCTTTTAAGAAATAAAAGTATGAATGTTAATTACAGTATTATCTTTCACCACCACACTCCATCATTTGCTTTGCCCATCCTTTACCCCTAGAGGTAATCTTTGACCCCTGTGCATTTTTTTTTTTTGTTGTTCTTAATATATGTGCATGTATCTGGGACAGTGTAAACTATTCTTTCTTGACTTAAAAATGTGTCAGTACTTATCATTCTGTAATATGCTTTTGCTGCTTTTATTTCCCACTTAATTAATTTATTTATTTTTGTGGTAATAGGGATTGAACCCAGGGGCACTCTACCACTGAGCCACATACCAATCCCCAGCCCTTTTTAATTTTGAGACAGGGTCTCACTGAATTGCTAAGGCTGGGTTCAAACTCACAATCCTCCTGCCTTAACCTCCTGAGTACCTGGGATTATAGGGGTGCTTGTGCGTGGCTTAATTGTGTCCTTATTCAGTATTGTAGTTCCATTTTGTTTTAAAATTCCCTAAATTAGTCATAATAATAATAATTATTATTTTATAAAATTAGTTCCTGTTGACTTTTTCATGTTTATTCATTTATTTGTTCAATACTACCTTTCTTGCAACTATTTTCTTCTCTTTGGACTCACTTTCTATTTTAGTCAGCTTTTATTTATTTTTTTTGGGGGGGTGGTTCACCAGAAATTGAACTCAGGAACACTGAACCACTGAACCACATCCCCAGCCCTATTTTGTATTTTATTTAGAGACAGGGTCTCACTGAGTTGCATAGTGCTTCGCTTTTGCTGAGGCTGGCTTTGAACCCAAGATCCTCCTGCCTCAGCCTCTTGAACTGCTGGGACTACAGGCATGTGCCACCATGCTTGGCTTTAGTCACCTTTTTTGCTGCTGTGACTAAAAGCCTGACAAGAACAATTTTAGAGGAGGAAAAGTTTATTGGGGAGGTCACAGTTTCAGAGGTCTTGATCCATAGACAACTGACTTCATCCCTTGGGGCTCAAGGTAAGGCAGAACATCAGGGAGGAATTGTGTGGTGGAGGGAAGCAGCTCACATGATGATCAAGAAGTAGAGAGAGACTTCATTGGCCAGATATGAAATATGTACCCCAAAGGCATGCCCCCAATGACCCACCTCCTCCAGCCACACCCCACCTGCCTTCCGTTACCTCTCAGTGAATCCCCATTAGTGGATTAACTTACTGATTGGGTTAAGACTCTCATAATCCAATTGTTTCTCCTCAAAACCCTCTTCATTGTTTCACACATGAGTTTTTGGGGGACACCTCACATCCAAACCATAACACTTTTTCATTTTCTCTAGATATACATATATTACATATATGTGTATATATATATGTACATGTATATGTTATATATTTGTGTATATATGTGTATGTTTAGTCCTTCTAGTGCAGGTGTGTTGTAACACTCTTAGAGAGTTTTGCTTCCCTCAAAAAATTCTTTATTGTGCCTTACAATTTTTAGTGCTAATTTACCTGGGCAGAGAATTCTGAGTTACCTGTTGTTTTCTCTTAGCACTTTGCAAATGTTTTTACATTGTTTTCTGCCCTCTCATTGGCAATTTATAAGGCTTACTCTTACCTTTTTTATACTTACACTTACTCTTACCTTATTTTAAAACCTCAGGTGTTATAATTTCATCATCCATGCCTGAGCATGATATAGACCTAGGGTTTCAATTTCTTATAGCATCCATGAGCAGAGCACATTTCCTGCTTTCAGTTCTTTTGAATATATGCCCAAAAGTGGAATTGCTGGATCATATGGTAATTCTATTTTTGGGGGAAATTATATTGGGGGGAATTTCCATATATTTTACATACCTACCAGCAATATACAAGGGTTCTAATTTCTCTACATCTCCAGTGACTGTTGTTATCATTTGATAATAGCCATCTTAATAGGTGTAGAATGGTATCTCATTGTGGACCATATATTTTCTCCAGCATTTTTGTTTGTAAATTGGTACAAGGTAGAAGGTGGTCCACATTAGGAAGTCTGCAATGTGCTAGAACTGCCAGACCTATCTGTTTATAATGCAAATTGTTTAATTTTTCTGTCTTTTGGAGAGTATCCAACTTGTAAGTCCATAAAAATTTATGACAGTTCCCTTAAAAATAAAAAAGACTTTATCCTAAGATTGTTTCATAAATCTCCTGGTTTCAGTTAAAATATGAGCCAGGAATCGTTATCCCCCTGTCTGCCATTCTCTTAACTGTTTGTTACCTATATTTTTTTAACAGTCCTTTCTGTAACAATAGCTATTTCTTTATAATCACTTTATTGGTGCCATCACTATCGCTTTATGTTTTGATCTTGCCTCATAGTTATACATTACTGCTCTCCCAGCCTCCCACAGTACCACTGCCTTCCAGGGGTTTGACTTTTGAACATAATTCAGTTTAATATCTGTAGGTATTAAGGCCTTGTAACAATCCATTCACTCTTCCTTTACAGCTGCCTATATAATTGTCAAAGAGATCTAGGGTACAAGGATGCAATCATTAAGGGCATCCCCAGTGACTCTCTTAATAGTCTTGCTTTCCTTATCCTATTCTAGATTGAGGTCTTTAAGATTACCAACAAAGAAATCAAATGCCCCATGAATTAGATTTAATTTTCAATCATACCTTTCCTGGTCAGCCACATAATCGTTCAACTTAGGAGTTTTTGACTTTAAGATAACGTAAAAGTGAAATGCATTCAGTAGCGACTGTACTTCAGATTTTGAATTTTGATCTTCTCCCAGTCTGGCAATGTTCAGTGTGATGCTCTCTGGATGCTGGACAGCAGCAGGGATCCACAGCTCCCAGTCAGCCACCCAATAATGAGGGCAAATGACCTGTACTTTACAGTGTACTGCATTGCTAAGCTAGGATGTTTGGCATATTGGGTATATTGAATGCATTTTGACTTACTATATTTTCAACTTATGATGGGTCTATCAGAATGTTACCCATTGTAAGTCAAGGAACATCTGTATAGGAAAGGGACAGAGACGGGAAACTGGAAGATCAGTTTTGTTTGACTTTAGTGAAAAACACACTGCTAAGTGATTTTTAATATGGAGTCAATCGTATATTCCTGATATCCTGCTCTTTAATTATTTCATAAATATTAGCCCTTCTTCAACGAGGACACCTGGGACCTGGGTTGGTCTTCTACTGAAGGATGTTATGGTCAAGGACAGAGAGAGAAGAGAAGTACCAGACTGGGTGCTGGAATCTCCGTAGAACCCACAGATGGTAAAGAATGGTTTTCCCATGTGCCTGACTTGCCAAGATCTTCTCTGTGCTCAGTGGAGTCCTTGACAGTATAGAACTGAGCTGATGACAGTCTTGATGAGCAATGACCACAGTTTGCTTCCTTTTGAGACTCTTAATATTTTCCAATTGCTTAGTTCAAGAAACAGCTGGTATAGCCCTATGTCTGCTCACTGCCTGGGCTGGGAAGGAGCCAAGTGTCTTGTTGGACAAATAGCCTGTGGGCCTAAATCTGGCTCCTGTCCATACCTTGGAAATAAATCTAGATGCAGAGGTTGGGGGAAAGGTTGGGGCCATATGCTTGCCTGTTTTGTAATTCACAAAAGCTCAAGGTGCATAAAGTAAGGCTCTGAAAGCTGTGAGCTTAAAGGGATCTTTTCTATTGCCTACTTCTTCTAAGGCTCTGGAGATACATACAGGGCAATGTATTAGCAGGAGTGATGTTTATTAGTACTGCTCATTGTGCTTGACTGTTCTACCAAGCAGGCTGGAGGAGGGTGCACATCCTGGTATCCAGGTGCTGAAGACCAGTAGTACCTCCCATTTCTTTCTTTTTTTAAAAATTATTTTAGTTGTCCACAGACAACAGCTACGTGGTGCTGAGTATCAAACCCAGGGCCTTGCACATGCCAGGCAAACACTCTACCATTGAGCCCCAACTTCAGCCCCAGTACCTCCCATTTCTTGAGATAGCAAAAAAGGCCCCTGTATTTCCACATGTTTTCTGGAAGATACTAACACTGAAGGAAATTTTGTTTTGAGGTTTACCCCCTTTTATATGATTGTTTGGATTACTTGTTTTTTGTTTTTTTGGTTTTTTTTGTCTTCACTAAACTTCAGTCTCAAAAGTAACTTTTTTTTTTTACCCTGTGTACCAATCTGGATTAGAGAGAGTGATGGGCTATTCTGTGGGGAGGACAATGCTGGAAACTTCCTCTATCTTGGAGTCGTGTTTGTAGAGTGGTTGTGTTGGTGGCTTAGAATACTGGGCTCTGGGACCACAGTGTGTGGGACATGGGATCATTTTCCATCTCTGCCATGGATTCGTTGTGTGCCCCAGTTATTTAACCTCAGTTTCCTCATCCCCTTTAAAGAGGGATAATATCATATCTATCTTAGATTGTTGTGAGAATAAGTTAGTATGTGTAAACTGCATCACATTGCTTGATCTGTTCTTTGTTCTTAACTGTTTAGCTATTATTATTTTTATTGTAATTAATTGTGTGCATCAGAGAAGGGTTGGATGTGCAGTTTTTAATATAGAGAGAGCAAAATTAGGAACAACTCTGCAAGCTTCTGGCTGTAGCAGTGAAGAAGTGTTTTTGGATGCAGGACAGGACGGAGCTGACTGGAAGCTGACTGGAGAGCGTGACAGAGGTTGTGCCAAATGAGTGTTTGCTTTCCTGTGTTCCCCTTTGACATTCTCCCAATCTCTGCCCCAGAATGGCAACTGACTGGTAAAACTCATTTAGTGTGGGGGATCTCATGTTGCTGAAAGATCACAGGCCTTTAAAGTCATTTTCTCTAGAGTGCAGGGAAAATATTCTGCCTAAGCAATGTACAACATGAACTGAGAGCCCTTCTCTGTCATTCCATATTAAACTTTCTAAAGAAGCAGAGTTAACCTTACAGACATGTGAGTAAGGCAAGGGAATGTTTTAAGTTATCAAGTATGTCCTGACACTCAGATCTTCCTTTCTCCTGTGGCTCAAATTCCAACATTAGCATTTAATTCTATTGTATTAAGCATCATCTACCTTCTGGGTTTTTGTTTTAAATGCAAGTGTGCAGAAAAAAAGTTATAGCAGACCCAATTCCTATCCCTTGTAGGGTTTTCTTGCAAGTTTGTTCCTTGCTTGGCATCTCGAAACTTGGATTTTGGGAGCGTTCCCATTGCCCTAACTGATTAAGAGTATCTCATTGTGTCTAAACTGTCAGTTTATGCTGAACAACTGTTTTCCTTTTAGGAAAACAGTTGTTCAGTCTGGGATGTGGGTACCTGTAAGGCATAATGTGGGTACCTGTAAGGCAATAAAGATCCTGGACATTGAATCTCTAATGAGTTTAACTAGTTGACAACATTTCAACATGTCCCAGTTTATTTCTGGAAGAAAAAGAACATTCTGTCTGATTCCACTGAGAAGACGCTTGGAAGCTTACACCAAGTTTCCTCTGGGCTACTCATTCCATGTGACTTTTCCTTTGTTGATTTTGTTTTGTATTTTTTCTGAAATAAACTACAGCCATGAATGTGACCCTGTGCTGAATCCTGTCTTCCTAGTGAATCATTGAACCAAAAGGTGGTCTTGGGGACCTCTGACATGATTAGCATTCTTGACATCACAGGAATATTGCACAAAAATATCCGAGCAAAAATCATATGTAAAATATTAGCAAACCAAATTCAACATTCATATAGATTATACACCTTGACCAAGTGGGATTTATCCCAGGAATACAAGGTTGGTTTAATGTCCAAAATCAATTAATGTATATACCATATTAATAAAATAAAGGACAAAGATCTCACAATTGTCCTAATATATACACAGAAAAAATGACAAAATTCATGGTAAAAACTCAAAGCAGATAATTTTCTTCCTTAATCTGATGAAAAGGAATCCAGAGAAAACTAAAGAAAACACCACATGTGAGGGCAAAAGCCTGAAAACCTTCCACCCAAGATCAGGACCAAAGATGTTCATTCTTGCCTTTTCAATTCAACATACTACTAGAGGTTTTAGCTAGTGTTTCGAGGCAAGAAAGGAAGTAAAGCTGGTTTTAGACAACATGATCTAGTCTTTAAAAATTGCAAGGAATTCACAAATTCAAGTATTCCTGTGAGAGCACATCATCAAGTTTGCATAAGAATGAATTTATGGGACTTTCTTCTGGAGCCCTTGAAAAGAATCTGCCAACTTGGAGGCAGAGAGGATGTTAAATGGAAATGAACAGTCTGCCTCCTAGAGTGTGTAGAGGAGGGGAAAGTCCCACTGTCGTGATGTGCATTTTTAGGACAAGTAGTAGATGTAGCAGTTGTCAGCTGCTTTAAACTCCACTACAATGCCTGTGTGCTCATTCTGAGACTGAATTGTCCATAGGCTTCTTACCAAAGGAGTGGGAGAATCGCGGATTTTGGAGCAACAAAGATTCAAGTTTTAATCCAATTTCTTCTCTCAACAGAGATTTGGGGCAACATGCCTCAATTTCCAAATGGTATGATAGTAAAACAATTGTATTGATTTCTAGCATGCATTTGCTCTGGAGGCAGAAAGCTTGCAAGTTTGAGGCCAGCTTCAACAATTTAGGGAGACCCTGAGCAACTTAGTGAGACCCTGTCTAAAAAAAAAAAAAAAAAAAAAAAAAAAAAAAAGAAACTGGGGACTGGAAACTGGGAAGAGCACCCCTAGTCTCAATCCTCAGTACAAAAAATAAAACAATCCCCCCAAACAAACAAACAAACAAACACAAAACCCCACGCCAGTGACAGATCAGGAATAATATTAAAATAAGCAATGCAGAAGTTTACTTTTCTCTCACGTTCAGAGACACAGAGATCAGGACTTGGGGTTTCTCATAACATCTGAGGCCCAGGCTTCTAATTATTTTGTTCCAGCATATGATTTTCAACCTCAAGGTTGCTTTTATGATCCATGATATCTATGGGAGCTTCACCGTGTTCCAGGAGGGGAAGAGGATGCAAGGAGAAAGGCACCTCAGCAGATTCACTCCTTTTGAGAAGCTTTTTCTGAAGGTCTGCACTGTGACTCCCTCTTGTATTGCATTAGCCACAGCTTAGCTCTATGGCTAGTTAATTGTAATAGAAGCTTTAAAGTGTAGTCCTTAGTTAAGTGCATTGGCAATAAAACCAGAATTCTCATGCTGTGGAGGTAGGAGAATATGTCACTGGATTGGAAAAGCAGTCTCAGTCATCCCCATACCACTGAGCTGATGGAAAGGATCAGTGAGTGACATCATGCCTGAAAAGTGCCAAGCACAGAGCAGGACCTGATGAAGCCCCCACCCCCAGGCTCATGTGCTAAGACTAAGATGACTGCTCCTTATGTGGCTGTGTACAGAATGTGGGTGACAGGGGCTCTAACCAAGGGATTCTCCAAAGGGCAGTGTCTTTGCCCGGTTCGAATACTTAGCTCAGTGCCTGCCACTCAAGAACCCATACATGTCTTTTGAATGAATGAAAAAGCATGGGATTTGAAGGTAGGTAAACCCTGTATTTGAATCTTATCTTTCCTACTCCTTAGTAAGGTTGATTCACCTGTTGAATCCACCTACCCCACAGAGTCACTGAAAGGACCCATGGGAAGGGCGCTGTGTAAGCTTCCCGTGCACTGAGTGGATAGCACCACCTTTGAATTTTATGGCAAGAAAATAATAGGACAGGCAGCATTCATTCGCTTAGCTTCCCCTGTCACCTCTCAGGCTTCTGTAGAGCAGTCTTTGGGCAGGTTCCTGTCCCGAGCATCCTACCTAACTATAAACACAAACTCAGATCAGCCTACCTGGTAGAACCCCAGCCCTGCCACTTAACTGGCTGACTTTTGAGGTCACTTAACTGTTCTGTGCCTCTCAGTTTCTTCATCGGTAAAATGAACATCATGATAGTAGCCACCCTATAGGGTTGACGGAAGATGAAGAGATACTATAAAGTTTTAAGAACAGTGTCTGGCATATAGTGTTACCTGTTATTATTTGCTATTTTCCTTCTCTCTGCATAATTTGTCTACATTTTATGGTCCCCCCTGCCCTCACTTTTCCACAGAAGTTCACATTCTCTTATCTCTTTTGAATAATGAAGTATTTCTTCTTCTGTCCCTACAGTCACTTGAGTGAGCCCTCCCTTGCCATCCCACTTCTGGGATGCCTTGGTGGATGACAAATATTTTGGGACCTTCCTGTCTTCATAGAACCATGGGCAGCCAGAGAACATGGAAGTGGGGTTGCTGCTGTGGCAGGAAGTAGAAAGAGGGCTCCAGCCAGGAAAGAGATCCCATCACCATGGCTTCTGGTTTCCTACTCTGTCTCTCACCCTCCCCAACCCTGCTCACTCTCTCTAGCCACACTGGCCTCCTGTTGTTCCTCCTGCCAAGTTTAATTCTGTCTTGGGGACTTCACCCTGGCTATTCCCTCAGCCTAAACCAGACCCTTGCATGACTTAGGCCCTCATTAATTTAGTTACACTTAAGAGAAAAAAAATAGCCTCTCCCCATGGTCTTTATCTTCTGCTTTTTCTTCAGATCACTCAATCACTATCTGACATTAAATAAAATGCTATATTTATTTTTGTTCCTCTCCTCCTCAACCAGACTGGAAGGTGCTTTCTATCCCCAGTGGGATCCTCAGTGCCTAAGCAGTCTCTGGCACATAGTGGGGGCTCTGGGCCTTTGCTAATGGAGTGAATTGCTGCTTATTACCCACTGAGGGATACATTCTCTGATCTGGTTTCCAATTTTAAAGGGATGAGCAAAAACCTCAAGGGATGGGGATAGACTTAGGCTGGTATAGAGTAGGAGAGCTGGTTGTCACCTGGTGGGCTTCAGTGGCAAGTATTAGGATCCTGTGTTGAGACTTTCTCCTGGCTGATCCCTGTATTCTCCTCTCCTGGCCCCTGATTGCCTGCTCTGGTAATTTAAGGTAGTTTTGCTCCATTTTCAAAGCAACTTCATATTTATCATTTTCTCTTAATTTTCACAGCTATTGAAATTTACTTGGTAGGGGCGTCTTCGTAGTGTGCCAGCCCTGATGGGTGACCTACATGGCTTTATGATCCTTTCATGAAGCCTGCAGGTGTGTGTTTCTCATCCTTATCTTCCTCAGAGACTAAGGCTCAGAGACGTTTTATGACTTGGGGAGAGAGGAATAGGACATCCCAAGGCAAGGTCTGCTTGGCCCTTCAGGTCCATCCGATCTGTCCAGAGTGGCTTGCCCTTCCACTTCCTTACTTTCCCATGTGCTGGGACAGGGCAGAGGGGCAGCTCTCCCATCCTCAGAGCTGGCCACGCCTGACCCAGGTCCTCCATGAAGGAGACAGGGCTGAGGGGCAGTGCTCCCCTCCCCTGCCCTGGTGCCAGCCCCCATTCCAGAGCCTGCCTAGGGACCCCGTCTACCCCTCCCAGCCTCTACATTTTGCTGCAGGCTATTAAGGGGCCCCCATCTGCACCATCACGCATTAATTAAAAATGCTACAAACCATCTGTTTGAGGAAGCCTGGCAGAGGGGCCTTGCCTGCCTGAGGCAGCATTTTCTCATACCTCTCATACTTCAGTTGAAAACTTATTTTTAGAATAAACCCCAGGTCCATAAGCCCTTCTTGCTGTTGCTGGCTGTGTTGGTGACAGGGGTGAATCTGTTGAGCTAGAGCTGACAGAGGCTCTGGAGCCAGGGATATGGTATTGGCAGGAATTCGGAGGCTTGAGGGAGCCAACCTGTTAGAAGACACAGGCGGCGGCAGGGCTGGTGGAGAGGGGAGCTGAGACAGAAGCTGGCAGGCGGAGGCACAAGGGCAAAGATGCAGAGGTGTCCCCACTTAAAGGATATGCCTGGGGCACAAGGAACCTGTCCCACTGGGTGTGGAACTAGGGACACTTCCCTTAGTTCTCGGGATGCTGGGGTGGGAATGAGTCCCTGGATGTCTTCAATGCAATGGTTTTATGATGGGGATTCAGGGTTCAGGTCCCCCACTGAGGACCATCTTAAGGAGCAGGGCAGACCCCTGACCTTTATTCTGGCTCTGACTCTGCTTTCCCTGCTCTGGGTCACTTTTCCATTGTCCCTGCTCTGTCTGTCTTCATGGGAATTTTTAAAAAGCTTTGAGGTCACTGTCACTTATGAGATAGGTATATAGGCCTGATCTCTGGATATTCTGTCAAATGGGATTTTTTGAAGGCAGGTGGGTCAGCTCCTTGGCAACTGAGAGATGGGATCCTTCTTCCCTCATCTGTAGACAAAAGGCCAGGGGGCTCACTAATTGTGTTTTTTTCAACCATCCTGTAGCAAGGCAAGCCAGGGTAGGATTATTGTCCCCATTTCCCCATTTTTTGTAGAAGGTCACCATGGCCATATAGAAGATGACTTGCTCTAGGCCATGCAGTGATTTGAGCCAGCCCTGGTGGGAGCACCCAGGCCTCTGGCACCCAGGCCACTTCTCTTTCTTCCCCAGTGCACTAATTCTTCTGGTGTTTCCCTTCCTTTGCATCTTGGAGCAGCCCCTGGGTGCCAAGTTGGCCCAGTCCATGGGGCACTGCTGACCTTGGGTTTTCCTGGGCCTGACAGTGTTGCCAGCCAGAAGCAGTTAATACATACCTGTCCCCAGTGGCAACTGCAGAGCCTCATGGAAACTGTCCTCAGTGGTGTGCCCTGGGGGCTGAATGAATAAGGAAGAAGGGAAGGAGGCTGGTCAGCTGTAAGGGAAGCCCTCCTCCAGCCTCTAAGACTCAGCCATCAGGGCAGCAGAAGCCAGGAGAGCCCTCTAGTGAATCTAGATGAGTCCTAACTGCTCATTTTGAAGAAGAGGCATAGAAGGAATTGGCAGGCCCAAGGTCACAGCCTGCTTGAAGAGAGCCAGGCCTGGAATCCTTATCCCTGATTCCTGCTCTTTCTTCTTGCCCTGGGCAGGGATCAAGGACACCAGGGCTCTGAGCTGCTTAGAATGGGCTTCACGTCAAGTCATGCCAGACTCTTTCTACCTAATCTCCACAAATCAATTTGTGAAACTTCTGTTAATACCGTCAGGAAATCTGTAAGCTGTTTCAAGCCAGGGCACCACAGTAGCTGCAGGTGTGCTGACTACCTGGAGGAAGACGAACATTATCGGAATAATTAAAGATCAGCGTGGCCTTGGGCAGTTCAATGAAATTTACCTCTCTCGGCAGCTTGTTTTAGAAGAACCTCAAATCATGGAATGGCCTCACGTGCTAGGGGACTGGGCCACCTGCTCTGCCACCTCTCTCATTAACTCTGCCCGCGCCCCCACCAGCAGAAGGTTGGTGTCTTTGGGGGAGAAGTGCACCAGAGAGAAACTTGGCAACTTGCCTTGCCAGGTAGGGCAAGGCTGGTTCAAACTAACACCTAGAGCAGGGCTTCTGCAAACACATGTCACCTGGACAACCTGGAATTGCAGACTCTGATGCAGAAAGGCGGGGGGTGGCTGAGGTGCTGCATTTATTGATAAGATCCCAAGTGGTGCCCACACAGTGAATTCTTGAACCACACATGGAGGAACAAAGCTGGAAGTAAATCCAGAGGTGAGGTCAGGAGCTGTGGCCCAATGCTAATGAAGAGTGTGGACTCATCTGGTTTCATTAGAGTGAAAGAAGAGGCCGGTGACCAAGCCAGCCCTATGGGGCGGGGGTGCTTCTTACATGGGAAATAGCAGACTAGGGATTAAGACAGATGGCTCTGAAATTCTAGCTGTAAAATCAGAACCCCATCTCCGGCACTTGGTCCCCAGCTGATGGAGATGAGGATAGTGCCTAGTTTTATTGTTGCAAGGATGTGAAGCATTAGCTCTTAGCATGTAGGAAGTGTTCAATGTGGGCGTGAGGTATTTTCTGTCCTCAGAGACAATTGTTAATGCAGAAGAAAAATATTCAGAAGGTACTTTGGTTTTTGAAAAGAATGTTTAATTTATCTAAGTGACTCACTTTGTAATGATCTAGTTCTTCCTTATGTTTTTAAAATTGAGCCCTATAGTTTTTCTTATTATATGTGTCAGTCTACTAAATTTTAGCAGTCATTTTAAAGGAGCTTTTGAATGGTGTCTGTCCCATTCAAAAACTTACACATCTTCCAACATTTAAAATACCATTTGATAAAATTAAGGTTTCATTTTTAAGTTTCCTACTTCGAGTGATAAACCTTCCCAAGTAGTTGAGCGTAATTCTTAGATGTCTAAGAGAACCTTAAATGTATATGAAGTTAATATGATCCTTTTAAAATTGTAAGATAACTATAATTCGATTATTTTAGATTGCAATTAGAAGCTGATCTGCTACTGAAATAGGCCAAATTCTCAGTCATTACAGATTCTTTGGGTACCAAATATGCTCAGATTCTTCAACATCTAAAAATACCCATCCTGTGGCTTTAAGTATCTCAAACATTTTCACATTTAAGGATGAAAACCTTTACCCACTGAGGAGATAATTACACTTTCCCAAGTTGTTTTTTTTTGTGGGGGGGTCATCTTCTCAGTTGCAGTTACAAAATCATCATCGTATCAGTTGCAACTCGACAGGGTTCCTACGGTGGCACTGATGGAACCCGCTAAGCTCTATTGGATGCTCTGTCAGGGGCTCCATAAACTAAAGAAAGGGCGGCCGCTGTTGGCCCTGGACTCGAGTTCCCTGTCACACAATTCTTCAGGCTAGTCGCAGGTACAGCTGAACTTCTCTGAGGCCATTGCTGCTCACAGCTGGATTTGCCATTCGATGGCTTCTTGAGTCATTTAAGTACCCTCCTGTCTCCCGGCTCCAGAGCCTTCAGTTTGGAGGGGATGCTGTAGTTCTGTTTGCTCTTTCTATTTCTCAGGGTCACACTTCCTGAGATATTAAAATAGTCTCCTTTGGAATTCTGGTGCTCTCTTCTGCTTTAGTTAACTTGTAGTCAAAACTCTCAGGAGCCTGCTCTGATAAACAAATGGTAGCGCTGAGAATTACTGTTACTGACATTGATCATCTTAAAATGAAGGGGAAGGGCTCATTGGAAGGCCCCTGGGACATCCAGGGGGAAGCCACACAGTGGCTCTTCAGGTTCTGAGGAGTTCTTGCTACTCCTTTTCTGAGATTTAGGGTGCAGAGGAATGAGTCTCCTCTCAGACTCAGGTCAGAGACTTTGGGCAAACAGCTTCACCTGAGACTCAATTTTCTGATCTCGCTAGTGGGATTGCACTATTTTAGTATTTTCCTGGACAGAGTTGACAGGGTGGCCCAGTGAAATAGATAGCCTAGCATGGTACCTAGCACATTTAAATTGTTATGAAAACTTATGTTCTTGTTCCTTCAGTCCATTTTCAAAATAGCAGCCAGTCGAGCCTGGTATGGTGGCACACGTGCGAGTAAAAAGCCAGCCTCGCAAGAGCAAGGTGCTAAGCAACTCAGTGAGACCCTGTCTCTAAATAAAATACAAAAAAGGGTTGGGGATATGGCTCAGTGGTTGAGTGCCTCTGAGTTCAATCCCCAGTACCACCCCAAATAGCAACTGATCACACATTACACACATACAACCTGTACATATATATCTACAACTCCATATTATAGGAGTTGCAAATCCAAGCCAACAGACCAAACATATTTCCTTAAAACAAACAAACAAAAAATGACTCAGGTGCACTGTCCACTGTGGCTGTGTGGTTGGGTGAGAATATCACCCCAGCACCAGTGCACTCTCAGCTCGGACCTAGCAAGGTGTGTGCATTCGATTGTGTTCCAGGGTTGGCGGCTGGCTGACTTCAGGGATTCATGGCCATCTGTCCTCCGTGGCCACCAGCCCTCTCTAACCCCACCTTGGGCCCCCTCCATCCCCACTGCCTCTCCTGCAGACCCCTTTGCCTAAGGGACAAGCTGGCATCTCTATGTAGAAAGAACACAGTGTTTTGAAGTCAGAAAACACTGAGTTTGAGCTCCAGCTCTACCCTTCACTGGCTGTGGAAACTCAGACAAGCCATTTCTCCACCTGGACCTCGGCAGAATGGGTACCATAGGACAGTCCCTGCTTCACAGGCCTGAGGAATGAGGAAATAAGATGAATGGGAGATCATTGGCCAACTGTAAGGTCCTGTGCGGTGTTCGCTGTAGGGACCTCTGCAGTAGTAGAGGGCTGTTACTGAAATGACATTTTTCTTCCCTGGGTCTTTGGCCTGGCAAATTTCAGGGGGTGGATGGGAATCATAAATGCCCCATCCACTGCAAAACCTTCCACAGGCGGGGTGAAGCCTCCCCTCATCCTTGTTCCCCGGGACCCAGCACATCCCCTGTCAGTTGGTATAGTGCTCTAAGCTAGTGAGTGGCTTGCAGTTCAGACACCCCCCAGTACATGGTGACTCTGGCCTGTGTCTTTCTCACTTCTCTCCCCAGCATACTACAGGATGATCTCACTAAGATCAGAGTAAGGCCAGCCTCGTCCTCTCTGCCCGTGAGCTGCCTTTCCTGGAGCTCTCCCACCTGCCCTGGCTTCTCCCTGGCCGGCCATCTCTCCCTCTCCCACTTTATTTGATGTTCAAAACAGGTTGTGTCGCTCCTGCTCCAGGCCTGAAGGATTACAGTGAGGATGAAGAATGTGTTTTCTTATTGTTTAAGGAAGCTGCAGGGGGTGGGGGCAAGCGAGGAAGAAATTGAATCAGAAGCAACAATTTATCTTGTGTAAAAGGGACTACAAGGATTCCCGGAAACCTGGGGGCGCTGACTGCCACCCCTTCCCCAGTGCCCACCCCTCCTTTATTTGAGAGGTGATTAGCCAGGACAGCTGAGAGCCACCCCTCCTGCAGGAGGGGAGGGGCATGATGGTCTTGAATAGAATTCTGGTTCTGCTGGGGACCTCATCATGGGGACATGCTGGAGCGCTCTGCTGGCCCTTGCACATGAGCCTTTCTAAACCCCTTCCTGCAGACACTGGCTTTGCCCAGGTTGGTTGGTTTCTCCTCCTCCTTTTCTTTCTTAGGTACCCAGGGTGCTTTCCCACTGAGCTCCTTTTCAGTTTTCAGTTTTGAAATAGGGTGTTGCTCTGTTGCCCAGGCTGGTCTCCAACTTGCCATCCTCCTGTCCCCACTTTTTGCTTGAGAAGCTGGGATTACAGGCAGGCACCACCACACCCAGTTACATGCAATTGCCCAAGTGGAAGGAGTGCCCACCTTGGCCAGGTGATGCCAGGAGAGATCTAGATCCAAATGTGGGCTCTGCCACTTACCTGCTGTGCAAACCCCTGCAACTTGGAACCTTGATTCCGCTTCTGTAAAATGGGAAGAAAAATGGTACCTGCCTGATGGAGCCATTATTAGGAATAATGAACTGCTGGACACTAAATGCTTGGGGGAGTCTGGTATTCAGAAAACCCATCAGGAAACGTTAGCTCTTACTGAGATGATCGGGAACGGTGGAGCAGGGTCTTACTTAAGCAGGGCTTTCACTTGGATAGAGTTACTAAGAAAGGAAGAAAGGAAGGGTCCAGCCTCCTCAACCAAAGTGCTCTGCCCCAGCTGGAGCTGGAATAGGCACTGTCAAGATTTGCTTCTGGGAAAGCCATTTGCTGTTTCCCCTGCTGGACAGGCCAGATGGACCATGACCAGATTTCTGCCTGCTCAGGTGCAGTTGCAATCTTGCCTGGCCCCACAGATTCCTCCTCCTTAAGGGAGGATGGCAGGCAGTGGGGCTGTTCCCAAACTCCTCACTTACGTGGTTTGAGTCATCTCTGGGTGGGGTCCCACTGAAGACAGCAGAACTAATCCCAATAACATGAACCAAATCCTCACTACTACACACCAGCTGCTGTTTGCAGAGTTTTACATATGTACATGACACAACAACCTCTGAGGTCATCTCCTTTGTTGTCCCCATTTTATAGATAAGGAAACTGAGGTCCAGAGAGGGGGCCTACCTCTGGCTGATTATGCTCATGGGTGTGGGGTTTATTATGCAGCAATGTTATCCTTGTACTTATGCCATTTTGCACAGGTGGAAAGGATAGGTTTCTAAAGGTGGGAGTGCTGGGATCAAATTCTGCCAAATTCCTGCCCCTGCCCCCCAGAAATTCTGTCAATTTCCAACCTCTATCAGCAGAGAGACTTCCTGTTTCCCAACAGAGTATTAGCAAATTTGAATTATTTTTCAATGACAGATAAAAAGCCATTGGTAACCTGATCAGATGTCTGGGAGCCATTTTTATCTCCTCTATGAATCATCTGAGCATGTTCTTTATCCATTTTTAAATAGGATCTTTGTATTTTCTCATTAACTTCCAGTTCTTCATTAGGAAGTTAGCCTTATTTATGAAATATGGATTAAAGTGTATTTCCTTGAACTTACCATTTCCCTCTAAATTTTGTTTATAATTGTTTTCACATAAGTAAGAAAACTCATGGAACTGAATTTATTCTTATTTTCCTTTTATGGCTTCTGGTTTGTGCCCTACTTAGAAAAGGATTGCTCACTTTAAGCTTTCTCTTTCTTTTTAAAGTACATTTTTGCTTTCATTGTTTATGTTTAAATTTGAGATCCATCTGGAATTTATTTTGGTATATGGAGTGAGGTAAAGATCTAACTTCAAATTTCCCCCAGATGGCTAGTTCCTCAAAGACGAAAAAATGAAATCTGGAGAGAGACTGTCGTGTTTGGGTCTCTGCAGATCCTCAGACCCACAATAATCCTGGATGATCCTGAGCACTGAGAAGTCGCAGTGGAAGCACACCCGGAATCACGCATGTCCACACAATGATTTCCGAGGACCCAGCCACCGCATGGGCAGCAGCTCCGGGAGTTTCCGGGGTGCAGGCAGATGAAGGGTCTCTGGAGACAGAGCATCCCTAAAGCACAGTGATGGCGAACACTTCCCCAGTGCTGCCGGCAGCAGCGTTCTCAACGTGCTGCAGGGTTAGCTCACGCCACCATTAGGAACTCTTATTATTCCCAGGTTACAAACTAAGGAGCAGAGAAGTGCCTGCCCAGACTCCCCGTGCAGAGGGGAGCACCAGGGTTCCTCTGCCTCCCACAGCCTGGGAGCCACCACAGCAGCCAGGAGCCAGGGCCCAGAGCTCTAAACCAGACGCTGTGGGCAACAGGAGCTTTCTGCCCCCCCACAGGGCCACATCCGGGCCTCCTGCAGCAGTGAGGGGCAGCAAGTGGAAAAACACCAGCGTTAGGATCTCTGGAGATGAAGCTTCCCTTTGGATACCAGAATTCTCTTTCGGAAAACAAAACCCCTGTTTTTCATGACACAGATCACACAAAGGGGAAGGGCTTTTAATGTTGCTTCTGTGTATTAGGGTTCTGTGTATTAGAACAACAGAACCACAGGATGCATGGGTACATCCTACATACTTCCTGATCCTGGGGATTTATTGTAAGGAATTGGTTCATACAGTTATGGAGACAGGTAGGCCCCAGCTTCCACAGGCTGTGACTGACAGTTGGAGACCCAGGAGAGCCAATGGTTTGTTTCAGTCTGAGTCTGCAGGCCCAAGACCCAGGAAAGCCCAAGGTATAACTTCCATCAGAAGGCAGTGGACTGAAGACCCAGGGAGAGTGCATGTTTCTTTGGAGTCCAAAGGCAGGAATGAACCCAGGTCCAAGTTTGGTGGCAGACAGTCAAGAGGAACTGTCTCTTACTCCACAGGGAGGGGTCAGCTTTTAGAGCTGGCCAGGTCTTCAACTGATTGAACGAGGCCTACCCAAGTTAGAGAGGACAAAATGCTTTACTCAGTCCTCCGACTTCAGTGATAATCTCATTCAGAAACAGTCTCACAGAAACACCCAGAGTCTGATCTAATATCCGAGCACCCTGTGTCCCAAAATTGACACATTAAAATTAGCCATCATACTCTGTTCAAAAGACAGATTAAAAAAAGAGAATCATTGATTAAATTGCTTCAATTTGCAGATGAGAAAACAGATGTAGAGAGGGGCCAAGGTCCCCAGGTGATGGGAAGAATTGGGGCTTCAGAGTCAGGGAGTTAGAGTTCCGTGTAATGTCCTCCTACTAACTGACCAAATCTGGTCCAGGCCCATTACAGCCTCTTAGGTGTTTCCCCTCAGATAAGAGGGAGAAAAACCCATCTGGCTCCCAGGGTGGCCTCAGGAGCAGGGATTTCTAAGTGACAAGACTGGCACAGCTGGTGATGCTTTGGGACTCTGTTTTTGTCTGTTGGAGGCAGAGCTGGTTGGTCTTGGAAGCCGGTCTGGGGATTCTTGCTGAGCTCTCGGTCTGAGCTCTGCACACAGGGGTGGCTGTTTTTCCCATCCCCTACCCTTGCCCAAACAACCCTCCCCACAATTCAGCAGTGCCCCCGCCCCAGCAAAGATGGGGCGGGCATCCCGTCCTCTGCAGGGGTGGAGGGGGTGAGGGAGCCCGCTGGGAGAACATGGTTGGTGGGGGCAGGACACCTGCTCAGCTGCTCAGCTCAGGAGCTGCAGCTCCTGTTTGGAAATACAAATTGCAGCAAATTCGTCGTCTCTGGAGAGAAATTGCATTTGGCAATTTCAATGTTTTTCGCGCTTTGATGCTCCCGTCTGTTTAAGGAGAGGGGAGAGGGAACGAAAGGAATCGAACTGGGCCTGACGAACTGGGCCTGACGGGGGAGATGAAGGCTGAAAGTGAGCAGGAAAAACAAGCTGGGGCTGCTGTAGCCTCAGCACTTTGCAAAAGGTTCCTTTTCTGACCCTAGCAGGGCAGATCTGTACTTCCGGACTGAGATCTCTCCTGTGGGACTCCGTTCAGCCCTGGTGTCTGCGGGGCCATGCTGTGTTCACAGAAACGAACCTCAGCAGACTTGGACCCAGTGGCCTGTCACTGTCTCTTGCTGGTGGCCTTGTCCATGGTTGGGGACTTGGGCCAGCTGCTAGGGTAAGATGACGTGTGGAGCTGAAAGCCTCCAGCCCAGAGACTTATCTTCCCTGGACTTGGATGAAAGAAGCGGGTGAATGCGCCCACAACAGAACTCAGTCGGTGCCTGGCACGGCTCTGAGGCCCATCGGTTCATTTAATTATTGCAGCCAGTCTGAAATAAGTGTTTACTGATTCCCCTCTTTCATAGATGAGACATCTTATGCACAGAGAGGTTAAGTGACTGGCCTAAGGTCACCCAGGAAATTGGTGCAGGAACCCAAACCTCTTGACTCTTTGTCCCAGATTGGTTCCCAAGTATTATCTGTGGTCAACCCAGTGCTGAGCCTCCCACATTCGAGGAGGGAGTAGTATGATGGGAAAGTAACCAGGAGTGTTTTGAATTGGTGGGGTCCATCCCGTTGACCTTGGGAGGCTTCCTGGAACAGCCAGAATGCCCTGCGAGGCTTGCCCAGGGTGGTTCAGGGACAGCTCAGGACTTGCCTGAGCCGTCAGGGAGACTTGTCCGAGGAAGCGGGGAGGAGGCCTCAGCAGCCAGGCACTAGTACTGGGTTCAGTGGTTCATTCGATCACTCACCAGGCATTTGTGAAGTTTGTCTCCGAGGCAGGTCCTGTGCCGGGTGCTGTGGATGCAGAAGTTAATTTAGACCCAGTCTTAGTCCTGGAGTTGCTCACAGTCCTTGGAAGGTAGACTTGTAACGAAGTGGATTACAGTATTCTGTGACGAGGGCTAGTTGGAGCTGCCAGGGGTCCTGGGAGCACAGAGGAAGTGCTTGGAGGGTGGGCAGGGAAGGCTTCCAGGGTGGGGTGACTTCTGAGCTGACGTATTATGAACGGTCATTCCTCCAGAGGTCCTCAGGTTTGCTACAACCTCCAAGAGGGCTTTTTAAAAAATACTGCTGCCAGGCCACCCAGAGCCATGGAATAGGAATTTCCCACCAGGGTGGCAGATCAGGCACACATCCAGCACCCCAGGTCCTGCTGTCCTGGGCAGGGGTCCTCCTCGCTGTCCGCCCCCCATATGCCTAGGGAGCTGGCTGCCTTGCTAAGGGACAGGTTCCGCTGACACTTCTGTTCCCATCGCCACCTCTCCAGGCAGCCCCCAGCCACACTGCCAGCTGTGGGCATGTGCAGAGCCCCCTGTGCAGAATCCACTGGGTCAGTAATGAGTCCCTGGAACTGAGAGGCAGTCCAGGGATGTCACTAGGCAACAGTTCCTCAGGGCTCCCAAAGGGGACAAGGAGTCCTCCAAGTCCCAGGGTCTCTGGTAGGCCTTTGGAATGTGCCCAGCGGCTTCTCAGAAACCCTGGTCCTGCCCCCAATGGATGTCAGACACCTGAGCACCTTGTCATGGAGACTCCCAGCAATGCTTCCCACGGTCCTCCTGGCCTGGGAGATGGCCCTGGAGGATGTGCCAGGTGTGGATTTCCAGGTGCCTGGAGGGAGGGTGGTGGGAGCCTTGTGGAAGAGGAGGCTCTTGGCAATTTGGGAAGGATCTGGGAGTGATGTTGTTGCTAGGTGACCAGCAGGGGCTGGTGGGGAGAGGTGGAGCAGGACGGCGGTGGAAACCTGGCCCCTTCTTCGTTAGCTTCTGGGTGAATCCCTGCACCCTGGAGGGCCCTGTTCCACTCGTCCCTGTCCGCCTCCATGCAGTGCCATTGAGACTGTATATGTGCAGGACAACGTCCCAGGTTGTTGGCACGAGGCTTTTATTTTATTCCCTTTTAGCGATATTTGTAGCATGTGTTGCTTGTGTTTTTGGTGGGTGTTTGTGCATGTGGGTGTTGAATACATGTGTGCACACGTGAGCGTGTAGGAAGAGAGCTCCCAGAGGTGGCATGGCGATGGCTGCCCCGTATTGTTTGCTCTTCATGGGCTACATTCTTTCACACGACCTGTCTCCATCATCTCCCTGAATCCTCACAGCCACCTCGAGAGGCGAGCATATGTGCAGATCCCAGCAACACTCAGAAGGAGAGCTTGCATGAGTTTGTCAGAGGTGCCCTGCCAGGAAGAGGGACAGAGGGAACTGGAGCTCGGGCCCTCTGCTCCAGCAGGCTGCTCTGGTGTGGTGAAGCCACTGTTGGTCCCAGGAGAAAGGTGGGCTCAGGGGAATTGCCCTGGCTGGGGCTCAGCTGGTCTGTCTTAAGCTTGTCACTGATGACTTGCCTTTTGACTCGAGGCCAGCCTCGCCTTCTCTGGGCCTCACTGTCCTAACCCTGTCCAGTGAGGCCCTGTGGTTCTTCCAGGTCCCCAGACATGGGGGCTCTGAAAGACCTCCTGGGCCAATGGCAGAATAGCTCTAGGGTCCCCCAGGAGAGGACTCTGAGGTTCTCCAGGATAGGAAGATGTCCATGCCTTTCATCTTCATCATGCTTCCTGAGCTCAGGCAGACAGATGTAGAGTGTGCTTGATGCAGGGGGTCTCAGAGCTGGTGTGTGGGGTGAGCCCACCCTCGTGGTGAGGAGTCTGAGAAGCAATCAGGGAGCCAACTTCTGTGCTCTGGGGAGAGACAGTGGTCCCTATCACCTACCCAGCAGTCCTGAGAGACCTCCTGATAAGGGCCATGGGTGGTAGCCCTGGTATTGAGTGCCCTGAGTTTGACTATTCAGATGGCCATTGGAGGAACCAGTGGGAAACTCCACAACTGGCTTCAGATTTCCCTCTGACACATTCTTGTCTCTTCCTTGGCCTATGGTTAGTGGGTGGCATTTGGTTGCCAATAATTTTGACTCAGCACAGACCTGAGTTTCTAGGTGCTGGGAATCTCTATATACCATCCGAGAATCCTTATGGAAATGGGTTGAGATGGGTTTGGAACCCAGACAGGTCCATCCTTTTTGGAAGGACTTGCTTTTGAATATGTTTGGGGCACTGAGCAAGTGCTGGCTTTGGAAGTGACCTCTCATTACAATCTTTTCAAATACTACCCAAGGCCAGAATTGTCCTCCCTCCTTTAGGGATAAGGAAACTCCGAGGGGGCTCAGAGAGGAAGTAGTAGAACTGGGATTCAAACCCAGGCAAGAACCAGGAAGAAACTGCCCCTTCCAGAGTCCCTGCTGACCTGGCAGTGGGTGCACCCTCTCCAGCCCCTCGTCAGCTGGCTTTGAAGCGCTGGTGAGCAGGGCTACCCCCGCAGCTGGTGTGGGCACGCTCCCTGCTCCAGACGCACTCCAATTAAGTGGAAGAGTTGGAGGCACGCTGTCTTTATGGAAACGGGGCTTTGGCTGAAGGAAGCACAGACCTTCGTCACAAGATGCTCTGAGCTCTGCTTTGCTGTCCCTGGCCTGTGACTTTCCCTCTGGCTTTCCACTTCCCTGGCTCCTTTGCAGTACTGGTTTGGCCCACCTCTCCATTCAGGCTGCCCTCCACTCCATCTCCCCCAACCCTGCACCCAGCCGGGCCTGCATTTCAGTTGCAGCAGGAGGGATTCTGGTTGGATCTGAGGAAGACAGTTGGGGGCTGGGGGGAGCCCAGTGCTAACTGTAGAGACTGTGAAGGGGGTAAGGTGGGGGTGGTGGGCGCAGGCCGGAGGAGGGATCTGACACTGAAATTCTCTCTCTGCCCCGAGTTCCACCTTAACACTCTAGGTCTGGAACCCCTTCACCCCCACCCCCGCTCTGAGTCTGCTTCTGATACCCTTTTAAATGGATTTCTCTCTGCCTTGGTCTTAGGGGTGAGGTACAGGATCCCGAAGATAATCCAGCTAAGAGATTCTGATGGCGCTCCCCACCGCCCCAACCTCCCTCGCTTCTGGAAAAGGGATTTCTGGTGTTCTTAGCACAGCAGCCTCCTCCCCGGACTGCCTGTGGGGGGCAGCCTTGCCCCACGCACCCTCTGCAGAGCTTGCCAGACAGCTTGCTCCAAGGGTTAGGCAGAGGCTCCCGGAGGAGGTGGGAGGAGGACTGGGCCTTCATGGGGAGAGGAGGGACGACCTTGTCCCAGGGTGGCCAGGGCGCAGCTAGGCTGCTGGGCACATAGGTGGACATCTGCGACCTACCTCAGGCTGGCCTGGGGAGGGGTCCTCCAGCACTGGGGTCTCTCTAGTGCCAGACTGTGGTCGCCCAGGGATTTTCCCCTCTGCAGAGCCCTCCTGGGTGCATGGGCAGGCCACTGGGTTGAAGGGGAGGCAGGAGCTGAGCAGCTGGTTCCTGGGTGGGGAGAGCTGGAAGCGCTGTTGGGGTGTGACCCTGTCCAGCCTCTGGTCACCTCACTGCCCATCCCCAGGGAGTGCAGTCACCAGTGCCCAGGAATGCAGGGGTGGATGAGCTTTGGGCTCAGGAGGACGAGGCTGGGGTGCAGTGGGAGCAAGATGGAAGGGGAATTAGACATGGCGGACTCACCCTGCCACCCAGGAGATCTTGGGCTTTCTGGACTCCAGTCTCCCTATGGTGAGGGGTCTTGTCCTTCAGAACTACTGGATAAAGGAGGTGAGGAAAGTGCTTGGCACATAGTAAGTGTTCACCAAGGGGCAGCTCCCTCTGATCACCTTGTCCAAAAGGGCAGACTCCCTGACTTTGTCTCTGTCCCTCAAACCCAACTCTAGAGAGGCAGGAAGGCCTATTGGTTAGAGATAACCTGGACCCAGATTTTAACACACACCAGCTGTGTGTTTAGGCAATTTACTTAACATCTCTGTGCCTCACTTTTCTCATCTTTAAAATGGGATAATAATAGTTCCACGTTAGAGGGTTGTTCCAAGGATAAAATATACATAAAGTGGTTATAATAGTGTCTGCCCCATGTGAGCATCCTGTAACAGTGGGAATCCCTGGTCACCATTAATGGTCACAATTCCATAGGCCTGCACAAGATCACAGTGTCCCTTCTTCTAAAGGTGACCCTTAAATTCTTTCCAGCATGCGCATGGTCCAAGGACTCACTTGCCTCGAGCCTGGCACCTCCAGCAGCCAGACCCTGAATCCTACCAGCCCCCAGCACTGAACCAGTGAGGCTGGTGCCTCAACTCCAGGTTGTTCAGGAACAGGGCGGTGGACAGCGCATGGGTGATTGGTGAAGTCAGGGAGGCTGGCGCAAAGTTCTTGGATCTGGAGGGGAGCTGGGGCCTGGGTAGGAGCACAGGGAGCCCACCAGGCTTGCTGGGGACTTCAACTGCATCTGAGCCCTGGCTTCCCTTTAATTAGCACAGGCAGGTGACTGGGCACCTGCCTGGTAAGACCTTTCATCTGACAGGTGAAGCTCATCTCCCAAGCTGGAGCAGTTACTCCATAATTGACCAGGATGTTCTCCTTTGATGGTCCTGGGTGTCTGAGTCCTGACACAGGGTGGGGCATGGAGTTTACATTGGTCTCAGCAGAGCCTCTGGTCCATTCTGTCTTCAGAGAATACCAAACAGTGGGCGGGGCACTGTGGCGTGGCGAGAGTGGGGTGCGGATGCCCCTGGAGCTGGCGGATAGCTCAGTGAGGATAAGAGCGGGCTGCAGAGGCGCACGAACCTGATTTGAGTTCTGGCTGCACCACTTAGTCACTGTGTCTCCTTGGTCAGCTCAATTAACCCCTCTGGTCTTCCACCTCCCCACCTGAAAATGGGGCTAATGGTATCCATGCGACATGGTTATTGTGAAGAATAAATAGGATAATGAGAGTAAAGTGCTTAGCACAGCACCCAGCACCTACGAGTGCCCAGGTGAATGTCGGCCTTACTCAGAATCTGTGATCCTGGTTTGTTCTGAGTGCCAGCGAGGAGCCCAGCTCCAGCCGATCCTGCCCTGGCCCCACTGCAGAGCAAGATCTGCAAAGGGATGAGAGCCACCCTTCCTGTGGGATCCCACCCCAGGGAAAGTGCGAGCTGCTTCTCCGCCCAGCCTTTACTGAGCACCTGCTGCGCGCTGACCCTGTGCAAGCTAGGTAAGACTGCTGTTTGCAGGCTCCTGGGACCATAGTTAGATCACAGGGTGATGGGAATGATCAAGCAGGGAATGATCAATCCTGGGGCACGATTGTGGCTGGCTTCACAGAGGAGGTGACATGGGCACCGTGCCATGTGACATGAGTCAAAGGAGATTCCGGAGCAAGGAGAGTGGAACCGTTTTCCCACAGATGAAACAGCATTTCAAAGACCCAGAGGGAGAGTAGCTGGTAGCTCCTTCAGCTTCCAAGAACACTCAGAAGGCTCTAACTGGAGCAAAGGGACACATCCTAGGGGGTGGGGGGGGGTGGCAGAGAGCAGAGTGGGGCTGTTCTGGAAGGCAGTGGAGCCATGGGAGGCCAGGTTCCACAAGGCCTGTGACATAGTCAGGGAGTTGGGATGTGGCTCTTCCCTGTGGCAGAAAGAGATTGATTTAAGGAAAGAAAAGTAAAAGTAAAATGGAGTGACGGGGGGGGGGGGGGGGGTGTAGCGGAGGAAGGTAAGACCCAGGCCTCCCTTGGTCCTCCTGTGCTGGGCCTCGCTCCTGGTTGGGGCTGCAGCTCTGGTCATGAGGATGAGCAAGATGCAGAAGAACACTCATCCCTGGTGGCAGCAGGGCCTGGCCCTCCGAGCCTGGGAGCTGGTGTTGGCGTGTGGAGGACCTGCTCATAACCTGGAGGGCCTTTGATTAGAAGGCCTTTCTACCAGAGGCCTCCAGGTCTGAGTGCCTCTCCTCACCAAGATTCCCTGGAGGGGGGAGGGGTGCAGCTGCCCAGAGGGTCCCCCCAAATCCTGTTCCCTGCAGTGTATGCTTGGCCTGCTTTTTTCACTTGCCTCTCATCTCCCTTGGAACAGAGACCACCCCCCAAGAACCTGAGCTGTGGAGAAGTAAGGGTGGGCACCTGCTGGCAACTACGGAATCTGGATGCTCGTGTGGAAGGGACACTGGTGGCAGAGGCCATGAGGACCGGCATTCCAGCTTTGCTACTTACCAGATGTGCCAACCTGGGTATGCCCTTCAAGCCTCTGAGCCTCAGTGTTGGAATCTGCAAAGTGGGGCAGTAAAGCTCACCTCTGGAACCACTTCAAGGATGAAATAGGATGTACATAAGGTATTGAGTGCACATGGGGAGCCTTGTCTCCAGCTTGCAGATGAGTCAGCTGGATGATGTCATGCGGGCAGAAGGTGTCAACCTTGGGAGGCCCATAGCAGGTGGATGAGGGGTTAGGTAAGGCCTAACCCTGGGGGAACAGGCCTCACTTTTAACATCTGTAAAATGGGGCTCTTATCTCTCAAGGTTGTGTGAATTAGAGCCACAGTGTATGACTCATAATATCAATAAATATTACCTATCTTTATTGATTTTTAAGTTATTACTAGTTTGCTATTGAGGCAGGGTCTCAGGCCCAAGTTTGGCTGCAGTTATCAGAATGGGAGCCTAAAGTGGGGCTTGGCCTCAGAAGGAGGCAGGAGGTCGTGGAAACCACTGGTCAGGACCTGAGTGTTGGTTGGGGTTGGAACCTCCAGGTCGCATGCTGGCTTGAGGGGTCATCCAGCCTGGAGTGTGTGCGCAAGCTGGCTGTGGCTGACCATACCCCCTCCCATCCCTTTTGTCTCCTCCTGAACTTTTTTCTGTTTACCTTGAGTTCTAGCTAGAAGGGCCAAAGGAGGGTGCCCATGTCAGGGACAACTATGTCCCAGTCTCCCACGTGACCAGACTCAGAAAAGAGCAGGCCCAACTCTGCAGGGAGGCCTTGCCAGCCTTCCATTCCAGCCTTGGGCCTCAGTGGCTTCTTCCCACCAGGAGCTGCCAGTCAGGACAGAGCCCATGGGAGAGAGGGAGATGGCAGTCTCCTGGTCTGGCCAGGCCTGAGCCAAGGCTCTGATCTAGCTGTCATGTGTCATAATGACCCTCTTACCCCAAGGTCCCATTGGTATTCATCGATTCCTTGGAGAGTGACACTTCAGGGTGGAGGGGTCCCAAATACTTCACTCTGTCCACCACAACTGGAGTCATGTATTTAGAGTTGTGTGTGTTGGAGCAGAGAGAAGGCCAGTGGAAGCCAGGATGGTGTGGGACAGTGGGTCCCTGTGAGAGAGTGCAATCATCATGAGGGACTGAAGAGGCCTGGCCTTGGGTTTGGTGGCTGCAGAATGCCTGAGGACCAGAAGGGCAGTTGTCTTGGGAATGGGTGTGTGGCTGACCCTCAAACCCCTTCCAACCCAATGACTTTGATGGCCTATGTGTCCGAGAGAGAGAGAGAGAAAAAGAGAGAGAGAGAGAGAGAGAGAAACTGTGTGTGAACTGAAAGAATTGTTTCTACAACTCTCTAACCTTTTGGGGGCCATGCAACCCTTCAGGGGCCCCTCCTTCAGGACCTGAACCCCAAGGTGGACCGAGGGACCCGTCTTCCTTCCTGGCAGGAGAATGCTGAATCTTGGTACAGCAGCTGCTACAAAGCTGGTGCTCAGCCGCACTTGGTTAAAGTAATGCTACTTTTCCATTCAATCCCAAAAGCTCATTCAATGAACCATTTTTGTCATTAACAATTTGCAAGGGTCTTGGGAGAACATAGCTGCCAGGGGAGCAGTCCAGCAAGTAGAAACCCAGGTAACCCACGGTGAGACATCCCTGGGGCTCTCAGGGGTGGGAGTGGGCTTTGCAAAGGATGGAAATCTCCAGTTGGCAGATAGGCGCGTGGCGCCTGCAATATTTGGGTGTTGTTTGTGCCATTCACACCCATCGGCTGGTGAAGAAAGGGCCGCATCAATGTTTTCTGCATGAAGAAAGCGATATGTCAACAGGAGAGGTGATCTCTGTGGGGGTGACTGGAACGGTGCTGATAATTGCACACAAAACTTTGTGACTCACAAGTTAGCAACCTTTCTTTCTCTTCCCCACTGGCCTTAGTGACGAGCCAGACTGAACATGTTCTTGTGGCTCTTGATACCCCTATCAAGAGGGTGTGGGGGGTGCACGGGCTCCCAGAGGCAGGAATCCCAGGCTTTCCAGCTCCAGGACACTTGGGACCCACTCTGCAGGAGAATTGCCCATTCAGGGGGGCCAGAGAGGGTGAAGTCATTTCCTCTCTTCCTTTCTCATCTTCAGCTACCCAATGCCTTCATGGTCTTCTCAGCAAAATAAGATCAAAGACTGTAAATTATTCATTCACAGTGGAGTGGAGCACATTTCAAAGTCAGGCCTGCTGGGCATGTCTTCCCAGAATTGCTGAGGGGGAAGGCCCACATTTTTAGGTTCATCAATAGTGTTAATTCATAGCCCTAAGCTCTGGAGCTTGTCTTTCTTAAGCTCTGGTCTCCCACCAGTGTGACCCCTCCCTGATCTTTTCCTGTCTGGATTTTTACTCCAGCCCCAGCCTTACTCCAGGTGAAGCCCTGTAAACCCTCCTTGTGGCCACTGGGCCATGGTTATGGGTTCCAAGGCTACTGTTACTTGGTTCGCCTGGGCTCCCCCTTTCAGGTGTGAGCAGAGAAGCTCCACGTTGAATAATAATACCTAAGATGTGCCAAGTACAGGACAAGTTAACAGTGCCCGCAGCCACTACGACAATCTGTTTTGTGCTCTCTGCAACACAAGCATTCTTCCAAACACTTTCTGTATAACGTCCCTGTCAATCCCCAAGACAACCTTATTCAGCAGGGACCATTTCTATTCTGATTGTACAAAAGAGGAGTCTGAAGCTCAGAGAAGTCAAAGGACTTGGCTCATAAGTCGGGAAACTGGGATTTGAAGCCACGCCTTCTGGTGCTGGAGACTGCACAGTGCGCCGCTCTGTTAAGATGCATGCTATTCCATGTGCCCCTGTACTGACTGCAGTCGTGTAGCTAGTGAGTGGCACAGATGGGACTTGAAGGTGAGCCACACTGACTGGAACTCTGAACCCCCCAGGACCATCTCTAGATGCTTCAGACACCTGGGAGTGGTTGGATGGATCAGGGGCATCAGGGTACCCCAGCTTGCTAGATGCAGGCAGGGTCTTTGGAATTTGCTGAGTATGAATTTCAGTCTATGTGTCCGCAACATGGATTCAAGCTACCACCACCACATTTCAAAGTTCAGAAGCATCCACAAAGGAGAAGAACAAACGCTCCCTCTCCGAGCTGCTGCTTTCCACTGGGAGCTTATCTCCAAGTGGCAGGATCATCATGACGCACTGCACAGATTAGCTTTGTTGTAAGTTTTATTTGATTACGACGAGACAAGTCTGCTCAAGACTTAGGGTGCAGCTGTACGGCTGCTTGCTCACAAACGAAAAATAGAAGTAGGGGGACCGGCAGGGACCGGAAGCAGCAGATAGCGAGATTGGTGCTTTAGGAGCAGGTTAATCCACAGAGGCCATTTGTGCAGCTCTCATTCTGGTGTGCAAAGCCTCACAGGGTCTAGATAGACCGCACAGCACCCTCGTGCTTCCTCTTGTGGGCTCAGGTCAATATTAGGCCCTTTGTAGCAGGAGGGGAGGAAAGGGAGAGAGCGACATGTTGGCATATATAAAAATCGTGGGGATGTGAGGGCTGGAGGTGTGTCTTTCATTGTTTCATGTTGTTGTTGTTGTTGTTGTTTTCCAGTGATGGGAATCAAGCCCAGGGTCTTGCACAGGCTGGGTAAGTGCTCTACCACTGAGCTATACCCCAACCCTCTTTTGTGTTCAAGACAAATTAAGAAGCCCAAACTTGTCTTGGTCCTGAACCTGAGTAATGCTAATCAGATTCAGTGTTTTTTTGTTTTTTTGTTTTTTTTTTCTTTTAGTTCTGTGCAAAGGTCTATAGAGCAACCTTACCAAGTAGGGAGCATCTGACCTCATTTTATAGATGGAGAAACTGAGGCTTGGAGGGGTGGAGTGAGCCGGCACAGGGGTGTGAAGCCAGATAGTCTGATTCTGGGGCCTGTGTCCTTCTTGCTAGGCTGCCCTGTCCTCAGCAGAGAGTGAAAACCAAGGGTCCCCAGGTAGTGGGTGGGACTCCGGCTGGCCTCCCTGTCCCACTCAGCTTCTCTGACTTTGAGCAGGAAGCAAGTAGAAGAGGCTTTGGAGGGAGGATGCCTGGCTTGTCCCAGCCTCTGTGTCCTGAGCAGTCACTCAATGTCTCTAAAGTCCCACTTTTTGTCATCTCTAGAGTGTCTTCCTGACCCACTCCCAGGGCGACTTGTGGTAGGTCTGTCAGCTGGGAGGAGCTATTTAGTTTTCACCGATGAACCTGGTAAGCAGGGCAGAGGGAAACTAGCCCTGGGGTAGATAGGATTGTACAGATGTTGGGGAGGCTGGTGGCCTGGGGCCTGGGGTTCCTCTGTTGGAAATGCCCTCCTCCCATGACAGGGTGTTCTTACACTTTCAATCTCAGTTTAAATGCCACCTTCTCAGAGAGATGCTGGTAGATGGGCCTGAGCCCCCGCCTCCATCAGCCCTCAGGCTCCCCCTGGCTTCTCACTTCATCCCAACCATCCCCATGAGACCCAGCCCTGCCCAAGTATGAATTATTCAGATGGAGGCTGAGGGCTTATTACTGGGACAAGTATCCCAGTGGAAGATGTCTGGCAAGAGCGGAGAGAGAGATGGGGGTCATTCACTGTCAGGAAGTGATTTCCCGGTTGTGTGGAGTCGGGGGTGTGTGTGTTGGGGAGGTGAATTCTATTACTGGTCCCATCCCAGTGTCTGATCTTGCCTGTGCCACACCAGGGACTTGGGCCTAAACAGAGGCCACTCTACTCTGCCACTGGCACAGGGGGAGGGATGGGGCTGGTGTCAGACAGGGTTTCTGGTCTGCCCTGGGTCCATTTATGTTTTCAATTAAAAAAAAAAAGTGCTTCAGAGAGGTTTCAGGAGGTTGGGTGGCATCCGTGGGTGGTGGGTGGTGGGTGGGGGAGAGCTGATTATGTAGTGGTGTTCTCAGCTGGAAATGGATGGCTTCCCAGAACCCTCAGGGCCCTTGACCCCTACAACCCCTACTGTTTGCTGGCTCAGATGCAGCTGGAGGCCATTTTTCAAGTTCACAGAGGAAGGGGTTGATCAGGTGTTGGGGAAGAGGGGCTCCTGCTGGGTGGGGTTTGGGGGAGTCCTTTCTCTCCTGGAGTGTGGGCTCAGCTGGGGCCCAACAGGGGTCTGTTTCTGGGTGACACTGGGCTGGACAGGTTCTAATCTGGCAGGGGCTGCAGAGGCTGAATGGTACTCTATCTTTCTGTTCTTGCGTGTTCAGTCTGTGGAATCAGGTGCAGCTCCCCGAGTGGATAGTGGTGGTGCACAAGGTGAATGGACTTGGTGCCATTGAACTGTAGACTAAAAATAGGTAAAATGGTAACATTTATGTTAAATATATTTTAGTCCAATAAAAAAATTTAACACCCTCTTAAAAATCATTTGAATCTGAAGCGCCCTTCCAGTCTTGTTCCATGGAATGATGATCCTGGATTTACAGAAAGGTGAGGGGACTCTAGGAGCAGACTGTAGAGCTCAGCAAAGTCCCTTTCCCTCTCCATTTCACCTCCTTGGGTGGTGGCAGGAAGTGGCTCCTCCAGACCTGGTCAGCCTCCCATTACAGCTTTCCAGGAATTTCTGGTCATGTCCCCTGGAAGTTCATCCTCTCTCTCGAGGCTGGAGCTCTTCCTACAACTTGCCACCTTCTCCATCAACTTGTCTCGGCCTCCAGTGCTTCTCTTCTGGACCAAGGGGGACCTCTGCTTGGCAGTTTGCTGAGCCATTGAAAATTTCATGGATAATTCAGGAACACAAATCAAACAGGAGGCTGGAAGCTCTGGATTTATGAAGAAAAATGAGTCAAACTTGGCAATTTATGAGCAGCTCAGAATAGCAGTATGGGGGTGGGTAGGGGACGGGTGAAGGACTGGTCTGAAGGGCTGGGGGCAGCACTAGGGGGAGGCAGAGTTGGGGAATGGGACTGGAGAGAGAAGAGGGGCCCTGGGCTCCAGCACCTGGGCCACCAGCTTGGTGGAATTTGTCTATTTCCTGGACAAATGGGGCAGGAGGGTCCAAGAAGGAGCAAGGGTGCCCCTCAGGCCTCAGAGGAAGAACAAATCCTACTCTGTTCCCTGTAGCCTGGGTCTCGGTTAGGTGCAGAGGAGAGAAGAGGCGAGGACAGAGGGAGGGGGCATATTCTTAGCCTAGTGGGTGGGGTGCTCGGCCAGAATCCAGAGGCTTGGCTGGACTTCTAGAACAGCGCTTCTGAGAAGCAAACACAATCCATCTTCAGGTGTGAGTGAGAGACCCACTTACCCAAGAAGTTGCTTTTTGAGGCTTTCCCAGTCTTCCAGGAGAGACTGTCAGTGTGAGGGTAATAACACACTCCATGTAGGTCAAGTCCCAGAAGGAATATCCCAAAGGCCATCTCCAAGGTCAAGGCCCCAGAGATTTCCAGACCCAGCAGAGGACTGGCTTTGTTCCCACAGCCAACAGCAGAACATCATGAATCCTTCTGGATAGTCCCAACTTCTATGTAGCTTCCTCTACTGATTGGATTCCAAGAAGGGTGTTCTCAGGTACACGATCTAATAGGAATGGCTGTGTCTGTGGACCAGGAATTGAGAGGCCAGGATGAACCCAAGCAGACATTGCTTGTTAAGGTGGCATTGAACAAGTCACATCACCTCATAGTGCTGCAATTTCCTTATCTGGAAAATGGGAATAGCATTTCCTTCCATTAGCCCTCTTCATATCTCATAAATACAATTTCAGTATAGATTAAATAGAATTATGAACATGCACTTGGTATCTTGTAAGGGGTTGTGTTGTGATGAATTCTCTTGTTAATTCCCCACAGGAATCCACTCCAATCACTACTTTTTCCTGGGTTTTAGAGTCCCTGTATCTAAGTAAGAGCTTAGGTCAAATGAACTTTTGGTTCTTGTCCACCCTGAACAACTTCTGATCCTACCACTATCTTGGTACCTCAGTTTCTGATTGACATGTCCCCAGCTGAGAGTGGGACATGCAGAGTTTTGGAAGAGACAGAGCTTTGTTGGGATAGGCATCTTACTAAAATGATTTCTACGTGGGAGGTGTTGAACATAATACCCCCAAATATCACACCTTCATATACCCAGGATTTTAAATTGAAGGAAATTGAGAAAATCGCAGACAAAAAGGTGATTCTCTTTCTCCTACTTTTCTCATCGGAAGCATTGTCATAAAAGAATTTTGTGATCTACCTCACCTGAAAGTAGGCAACTGAGACCCTCACTCCAAAGGGTTCCTGATGTATACCTGGGGCCCAAGAAGAATCTGCAAATAGATCTTGCTAAATTCCCACCCCTAGTTTATAACCATTAAATTATATCCTTCTTGTTCTCCAATGACACTTCTGTGTGATCATAAAACACATGGTTTCCTGTGGATCTTTAGGTCTTCCTTTCTGAAGATTCCTTCATCATGTAAAACTTATATTAAATAAATTAGTAATGCTTCTCACTTGGTAATCTGTCATTTGTTATTGAGGCATCAGTCATGAACCTTGTGATGGGTGAGGAAGAAAATCTTCTAAGGCTTTACTAATGTGGCTGAATACGTGCCTTCTTTTTGCTTTTAATATTTTTAGTTATAGATGGACATGATATCTTTATTTTGTTTATATTTTTATGTGGTGCTGAGGATGGAACCCAGTGCCTCACACGTGCTGGATAAGTGCTCTACCACTGAACTACAACCCTGGCCCTGGATATATGCCTTCCAATGACTAAGTGGGGCTTTCTCTTAGAATATGTTTGAGAGATCGTCTCATAACTCCCATTATTCAAAGCAAAACACTTGCATTTTAAAAGCTGAAGGAGATGGAATGTCAAGGAGCTTAAGGATTCTTGAGATGGAGACAGGGATGCCCTGGGGGAATCATTTAGAGTCAACAAATAAGTTATTGAGTTCATATATGCACCCAATGCAATTTAAGCACTTTTATATTCATTGCTTCATTTGGTTCCATGAAAACCTTAGAAGGAAGTTCTCTTTTGGCAGATGAGGAAATGGAGGCTCAGAGAAGTAAAGGAACTAAATTGTCCAGGGTCACACATCTATGAGTGGTGGACCTGGGACATAAACCACGGCGATCTGTCCTCAGAATGGGATCTTCTCCAGTAAAATGATTTCTTATTCCAGACCCCCTTGTGTCCATTGAATCCACAATGCCATCTTACTATTGGTCTCCATCAAGTGCCTTTTTCTCTTGAATATGGTCACATTTTGCTGTTTCTTACATGTTTAATAATTCTGGATTGAGTCTGGGCCATCACAAAGGGCATGTTGGAGAGACTCTGGATTCTATTATATTCCTCTGAAGAGTGCTGATTTTTAATTATTTGGTTTGCCTGAACTCAAACTTCAAACTCGGTCTCCCCTCTGGTGGACCTCCCTTGGAAGCCTGGTGACTGTGTCCATGACAACCCTCTGGGTGGTGCTGAAATCTCAGTTCAGTGTATTTCATCTTAGCTGGGTGGCTTGCAGTCTTCCTGTGAGTGTACATAGAGGGATCAGCAAAGATCTGGGCAAAGTTTATATGTAGAAGTTATGGCTTACTTTCTGTGACTCTCTTCTTTATGGGATTTCCATCATCACTCTCCAGTTGATGTACTCACTTTTTTTTTCTGGTTCTTTAAGCTTCTCATACTGTAGTTTCCTATAAATTCCCCTACCTTATGTGACATCTGCCCTCAAGAGAAAAGCTTTTAAAACATAAAATATACCCACTGCTATTCTTCCAAGTGTCAGTTCCCTTCTGATTTCTGGCTGCTGTTTGTTTTACCAATGCCTTTAAAGCAGTGTACCTAGAGTTTACCGTTTTTATCTGTAAGAGGACAGATCTGATAGGAGGTATTTGGTCATTATTGAAAGCTTTGCTCCCCTTTGAAGCGGATAGTTCCTTCTATGCTCTGACCAGGTAAGCTCGGTTCTTTTTTTTTTTTGGCTACTGGGAATTGAACCCAAGGTGGCTTAACCACGAGGCCACATCCTCAGCCCTTTTTATGTTTTATTTTGAAACAGGGTCTCACGGTGTTGCTTAGGGCCTTTGCTAAGTGGCTGAGGCTGGCCTTGAACACAGGATCCTCCTGCATCAGCCTCCTGATCCACTGGGATTTCAGGCATGTGCCACCATGCCTGGCTCAGACTCAGTTCTTTTTTTTTTTGGTGTGTGTATGTGGGGGTACTGGGGATTGAACTCAGGATCACTTGACCACTGAGCCATATCCCCAGCCCTATTTCGTATTTTATTTAGAGACAGGGTCTCCGAGTTGCTTGGTGCCTCACTTTTGCTGAGGCTGGCTTTGAACTCACGATCCTCCTGCCTCAGTCTCTCAAACTGCTGGGATTACAGGTGTGTGCCACCACATCCTGGCTTGGGCTCAGCTCCATCAGGCCCAGCAGAGTCCCAAGAAGTCTGGTCTCCAACACCTATTAGTAGGTACTTGCACCAAGATGCTGCTGTTTTGTAACCAACTGACTTTTGGAAGCATGGTGATTGTATCCATGACAACCCTTTGGGTGGTGCTGCTTCCTATGGGTGTCCCTTTCAATGTGTCCTTCCTTGGGAAGGAAGGCTTGGGCTGCTGGGGCATGCAGCCCCAGGTCTCCCTTCCGGGTGTCCTCATGCTTGGAGGTGAGAGGCGGGTTTTGTCCCTGTCTTAAGCATACCCCTGGCACAGTCTGTTGGGAGAAGCAGTCTTGGAGGGAGAAGGTAGCCTCCCCAACTCGCCAGTGATGTCAAGAATAGGTCTCTTTGAACTCTGCCTTTGGGGCCTTGTCAAGTGGCCACCACCTGATCAGCTTTGCCCAGACACCTTCTGGAGTGGCAGGTGTGCACCAGGAGCCTGAGAAAATTGGTTCCTCCTCAAAGTTCCATTTCTCTTTCTTTGGAGATATCAGAAGGGCCAGAGCAAAATCTGTGTGTGTTTAAAAATATGCCTGCTTTGTACAGCACTTGTTTTTCTCCCTCTTCACGTCTTTTAAAAACTCTGTGTGTGTCAGAAAGATGAAGCCAGAAGAGAACTGTCCCTTTGATGGCTGAGAATTATTGTTTTAAAGGCTTTATTTAAGCTGCTCTTAACAAAACTCAAACATCTGGCTCGTTGGCGCCTGTGTGCCAACATTCAGCTGGAGAGGTATGCGGAGAGATGGCAGGCACCCAGGCTGGAGGGGAGGAAGGCCAAGCCTGTCCTCACCAGCCAGGCTGCTGTGGCCACTGCCTGGGCTGTGTCTCCTTGATGCAGCTTTGTGGGCCAGGACAGGGTAAGAAGCCACTCTTGCAGGTAGGTCTTCATGATAGAAACATTTTGCTAAGGTGAATGTATCCATGTCCATCTGCCCAGACTTAGAATGTGTGGAGGAGCAGGGGTTAAGCCCAAGAGAACCTGGGCTGTGAGGAAGGGGCAGGAGTGTGGTATGATCTGCCGCGTACCCTATGCCAGGTGCTTTCACATCCACTGTCAGGTTCAACGCTTCCAACAAAGAGGTAGATTAAAATGAATAGCCTTTCATTCCAGATCAGAAAACTAAAGTTATAACATGCTCAAGTTTACCCAGTTAGCAAGGGGCAGAGTTGGGGTTCAATTCCAAGGGTAGAGTTTGGGTTTCTTCCATTGTATCTGGTCACCTGTCAAATGAGCCCTGAAACCTGGCTTCACACAGCAACAAGGCTTCCTCTTCCAAAATGCATGGGATGTTCTTTGGCTGCAGAAGGGAGGGGATGGGTTCTCAGGGAGCAACTTTGACGATGCACAGGCTGAAATTCTGGCCTTGCTCACCAAGAGCTGTGTGATGTTGAGCAAGTAACTTAACTTCTGAGCCTTAGATTTCTCAGGTGAGAAAAAGATTACTCACTAGAAGAATCCTAACAAGAAGTATGTGTCAGAGCCCAGGGGTTCTGGGCCCGGCATGGAAAAGGAGCTTATCGAGTGTTGGTCTTTGTTATGGTTTGGATGTGAGGTGTCCCCCAAAAGCTCTCATGTGAGACAATGTAGGACGGTTCAGAGGAGAAATGATTGGGTTGTAAGAGTCTAAACCCAATCAGTGAATTAATCCCAGATGGGATTAATTGAAGTGGTAGGGTGAGGCTGGAGGAGATGGGAATTGGGTCATGGCTGTGGGGTATATATTTTGTATCTGGAGAGTGGATTCTCTCCCTCTTCCTCTCCCCCTCCCCCTCACTCCTCTCCCCCTCCCCCCTGTCCCCCTCTCCTTTCTGATGATGTGAGCTACTTCCCTCTGCCACGCTCTTCTGCCATGATGTTCTGCCTCACCTTGAGCTCTGAAGAATGGAGACAGCCTTCTAAGGATTAAGACCTCCAAAACCCTGAGCCCTCAAATAAACCTTTCCTCCTCCATAATTGTACTGGTCAGGTCATTTAGTCGAAGCAGCCAAAAAGCTGACTAAAACAGTCTTCCTCCTCTTCCTCTTCAGTGTGAGAGTTTCAGGGCCCAGTCCCAGAACCAAGGTCTGAGATGCAGAATCCTGAAGAAAGCAAGGGAGGCTGGGCAGTGAGCCACTGGAGGGGCTCCGGCTGCACTGATGGATTGGCTGGTGGAGGCCACTGTCGAAGGCCTTGACAGGGGACTGGTTAAGAGAGTACTCGTTTCCATGTGGGGGCCCACTAGTGGGTGTCTTATACCTGCTGTGCCCTGGAGCCTGGAGGCCTTCCTTCTAGAAAGTTCTCTCAGAAACCATCACCTCCAGCCTTCCCATTTTACAGGCAGGAAATGGAGGCCAGAAGAGCAAAGGGACGTGACCAACGCTACACAGCAAGGATGGGGCAGAGCAGAAACTGGGCCTGGGTTCTGCAGCCTCTGAAGCTGGCGGTGGTGGCTGAGGACCAATGTGGAATAGCAGAGCCTTGAAGGCACCAGGGTGTGTCCTGCACCCCTGGCGGCCCAGTGGCCCGTCCCTGAAGCCAGCAGCGGGTGTAAAGAATGCTAGAGCGGCTCCTGCTCCAGCTGAGGTGCTCTGGTCTGTGGCTGCTTGCTGATCCTGGTGTCAGGGGAAACAGCCCCTTAGTATCTCACACTCGGGAGTTCAGCGTTGCCAGCAGCGAGGATGCTCCAGACCCGAATCGCTTGCTGCTGTCTCTCAATGCTCTCAGGAAAGTTTTCTCATTTATTCCTCAACCTCAGTGTTTTCAGCTGTGAGGTGGAGGCAAGGGACTTACCCTGGAGGATCAAAGTGTTGCAGAAATCCTTAGGGGACGTTTTGGAGCCCAGTTCCTTAAAACAGATAAATAGGGGGCATTCCTTACAAGTACTCTTCACTTCACTTTCCTTCCCCTTCCTTTTCCTTCTCTTTTCTCCTTTATTCCTCCCTTTCTCCTTTCCTGACACTTGTTGAACATCTGACACCAAACAGGACTGTGCACAGTGGCACATGCTTGTAATCCCAATGACTTGGAAGGCTGAGGCAGGAGGATTGCAAGTTGGAGGCCAAACTCACCAACTTAGTGAAACTCTGTCTCAAAAAAATTTTTTTAACTGGCTGGTGATGTAGCTCAGTGGCAAAGTGCCCCTTTGTTCAATCCGCAGTATCTTAAAAAAATATGCCAGGACCAGGAGGTAGACCTGGACAATAGAATCACATGGAAAAAGGTGAGTATGTTTGGAGAATTTCTTGAGAGCCTTAGAACTGGGGGCGGGGGTGGGTGGGTGGGCAGAGCAAAGGCTAGAGAGAAACTGCAGAAGAGGTAGAGGTGTGTTATGGTTTGGATATATGGTATCCCCCAAAAGCCCACGTGTGAGACAATGTAAGAACATTCAGAGGTGAAATGATTAGATTATGAGAGTTAAAACCTAGCTGGTGGATTCATTGGTGGTAACCGAAGGCAGGTAGGTATGGCTGGAAGAGGTAGATCACTGGGGCATGCCTTTGGGATGCATATTTTATCCCTGGTGAGTGGAGCACTCTCTGCTTCCTGACTGCTGTATCCAGACCTGCTTTCCTCTGCCACGCCCTTCTGCCATGATGTTCTACCTCATTGAGGGCCCAGAGCTATGGAGTTGGCCAACCATGAACTGAACCCTCTGAAATCATGAGCCCCATATAAACTTTTCTTCCTCTACATTGTTCTTGTCAGTTCTTTTGATCACAGTGACACAAAAGCTACCCAAAACCTGGTGGTCATCAGTTTGGAGGTGCAGTCCTGTGCCAAGGACCAGACTGAGCCAGCCTGGAGAGACCTGGCCAGGGACTGAAAATGAACACAAGACACTTAGGGGTCCTCTATTCAAGTTCACCCCAAGGGATCCATGCAGCAGTGGCTGCTGTAGGCCCTGCTGGATGGAGGTTGAAGTGACTGTGCCCTGAGTCTGGGAGAGGGGACCTGTCTTGTTGACCTTTGCAGGTGGTGCTATGGGCCCTGAGCCAGGGGGCTGCCCATGAGTCCCTCCAGAGCCTGGTGCCCTCCGCCTTTGGGGCTCTTCCCACTGGTAAGCTGGGTGGGGAACTGTCTTTCTTGGGGGACTGTGATGTCTCACACAGAGGGGATCTGTCATATTCACCAGGCTACCACCAGCTCATGGCCCACCCCTGACTGATTGAAGTCTAGGCGGAGGCGTCACGGAAGAGCAGAAAGAGTGAGGCTGTTCGTCAGTCACGTTTGGGTCGGGACCCCAGTCCCACCACTTTCAAGCTGTGTGACTCTTTCTCCTGGAGGCAGATTCTGTGAACTGCTGTCTGCGAGGAGGTTCACAAGGTGGCCTGTAGGAACCACATCTACCAGGGAGTGAGGGAAGCGGGCGGGGGCTGAGGGGGAATTTCAATCAGAAGCACTTGTGACAGAGGCCTCCGCTGATTCCATGGGGAGTTCTAGGCTAGACGGAGTTGCCCTAGATCAAGGCAAGAGGACAGTGCCTTCCTATCCCTCACAGAGCCGCATCAGAAGTGAGCTTTCCCAGGAAGGGGCCTCAACCTGGGCCTGGCAGTCTGGGACTGAGGGCAGTGTCTCCAGAGGGACTCGACCATGAGCTCCTGGTGGATGGCAGTCCTGGCAACTGGAGAGTGAGGGCCTCAGCCCTGCAGGGGGCCCTGGGCAGCACCCACAGCATCCCCAACAGCCACCCTGAACAAGACGAGGAACTGAGCCTCAGCTGCCACAGGGGCGAAACGACGGTTGATTTATTGTCTCAGCACATCTCCTGTGTGTGGGGGGGCAACATGGCAGCGTACGCAACAGAGTCCCTGACCCCAGGGAGCTGGCCTTCTAGCCAGGAAAGAGAAATGATGAGGGCTGGAGCATTCTCACTTCTACAGAGAAAAATAAGATAGTTGGGAGACAGGAGCTGTCACCGTGGGAAGTTTCCTCGTTTCTATGAAGAGGACAGAAGCCTGAAGGAAGCGAGGGAGTGAGCCGGGAGACCCTCTGGATCGAGGCCGGCACTCCAGAATGGACAATTCCTTGCTGCAGGAGGCTGTCCTGTACAGTTTAGGATATTCAGAAGCATCCCTGGTCTTTATTTAGCAACTTTTCCCCAGTGGTGACAACCAAAAATGTCTCCACATTTTGTCGCCTGTCCCTTGGGGGCAACTGCAGTTGAGAGACACTGGTTTGGGGGAAGAGAATCCTAGGTCGAGGGAACGAAGCCCAAGAGGCAAGAACATGCTTGCATGTCAGTGGAACATGACTGGAGTGGAGCAAGCTGGTGAAGAGGAGACAAGAGAGGAATTGAGAGATGTCAGATGGCGAATGGCCTTGGACGTCATTGTTAAGATTTTGGCTTTGACTCCAAGTGAAAAGGAAGCCTCAGAGGGTTTTGAGCAGAGAAATGATATGATCTGACGTATATTTAAAAAGAATTCCTCTGGCTGCTTCACACTGGCGACGGAAGATTAGAGATGAGGTTTCTGACATACAACAGGTGCTCAACAAATGGGCCTGTCATCCTCAGGAACAGGTGGAATGTGTCCTTGGTTTGCATTTGAGGTCATTGTGTAACTTGGCTCCCCTCCCATGCTGGTTGGATAGAGCTGTGTTTTTGTGACTCAGGACTAGAAATGAGGACCCTAGCATGTTAGGGCTGGATAGCACTCTTGGAAGAGAGGAGCCCGAACCACGTTCTGCAGAGAAGAAAAACCAGCCTAGACAGGTGAAGCGTCCCGGATGTTCAGCTCCGACTCAGCAGCAGCACGAGGGTTAATATCTGCAGACCTGCTCTTTAAAAGGAAGAAGTCTTTGATGGTGACCTAATTTGTGTCTCCTTATGCAAGTACTTTTTTTTTTTAATTAAAAAGAGAGATAAAATTCAAAGACAAGAGGAATGTGCTCAAGGCTGGACGGGCTTTTACACAAGTGAAAGATTTGCCCGGAAAATTAGTCGTAAAATAATAATAATCAAAAGATAGGTTTGGCCCCATCTTGCTAGGCAGGAGGCTGGCTTGCCGAGTCAGCTCCTGGCAGGGGCTTTTCTCTGAATCTGTGGAGAGACCATGTTGTCTCTGCTGAAGAAGCAGACGGAACAGTCAGTGAGGGACCTCTTGCTCCCTCTTGCTGCCAGTAATATTTCTCCAATGGGAGACTCCTATTCTTAGATGGGGAAACTGAGGCAGAGATAACCTTGAATTTGACCCTGTTGACTGGACGTTCACTGTGGTGTTCATCATGATGCAAGACTCAGAGAACTGGGCTCTAGTAAGTGACCCCTGTCTGGGTTTGCTACCTCTATCAAGACTTGAAATATTCTGGTGCCTTTATTTCCTCATCTCTGGGTTAAAGGTATTAATTAATCTCTCCCCTTTCCCTGACTGATCTAAAGAGAAGAGTGCTTAATCTTCCACGCTTTCTCAGCTTAGTGCTTTATATCAAATGGGAACAGATACACATCCATCGAAGGTCTGAATATTTATTGAGAATGATGAGGTGATACAGAGGGGAGATTCAACTGGAGCATAACAGACTGGGAAAGGGTCTCTTAATATAATTGGCTGAGCTCCTGGCCTATGGTGAGCCGAGGGGCCACAGGTTGCAATTCTTTATCCACGCCCCTGCCCCAGGTGATGATCTACAGGACTGTGCAGCAAGGAGAATTTCTCTTCTGTGCCTTGTGGCCCTCCTAGATAGACTTGCTGATCAGTGAGTGGTTCAGGTACTGCGTCAGGACGGGGTAACATTCTTTCACTGCCAGGGCCTGATGCTGTGGCCATTCTTGACCCCCATGTGCAGAAGCAGACACAGACATTCTCCCAGGGCTTGGGGCTGTGATTGCAGGAAACACAGTCCCCATTCATGGTGATTTCCTCAGGCCTTCCTTTGGCATCTGCTGACCTGGTTTTGAATCTTGGCTCTGTCAGTTACTATGATGTGTTCTCAGGCAAGTTTCTCAATTTCTACATTTTGCTTTTTTTTTTTTTTTTTTTTTCCCACATACACAATGGGGTTATTATAAGCAACAAAAGAAAAAAATAGATAAATTGGACTTCCTCAAAATTAAAACTTCTGTGCTTCAAAGAATACTATCTAGAAAGTGAAAAGACAACCCACTGAATGGGAAAAAATATTTTAAATCATATATCTGATAAAGGACTTCTACTTAGAATATATAAAGAACTCTTACAACTCAATAATGAAGAGACAACCCAATTTAAAAGTGGACAAAGGATCTGAATAGCTACTTATTCAAAGAAGGCATACAAATGGCCAATAAGCACATGAAAAGATGCTCAACATCATTAGCCATTAGGAAAATGCAAATTAAGACCACAGGGAGATACTACTTCATACCCAGTAGGATGACTAATAAAGCAGACAGATAATAAAAGGTGTTGGGGAAATGTGGGGAAATTGGAATCTTCCACAGCTGGTGAGAACACAGAATGGTACAGCCACTTTGGAAAGCTGTCAGTACTTCCTCATAAAGTTAAACATCGACTTAACCATGTGACCCAGCACTTCCACTAATATGAATACAACCCCAAATAATGAAAGCATACATCCACATGGAAGCTTGTACACAGAAACTCATAGAATTATTCTTAGTAGTCAAAAGATGGAAACAACCCAAATGTCCATCAATGAATGAATGGGTAAATGAAATGTGGTGTCCACACCGTGAAATACGATTTGGTCATGAAAAGGAGTAAATTAGTGACTCTCTATGACATGGTTGACTCACAAAGACCACGTGTTGTATGAATCTGCATACAGGAAATGTCCAGAGCAGGCAAATCCATAGAAAGTCTGTGAGTGGTTGTCAAGGACAGAGTGGGCAGGTGGACAAATTGGGGCTAGTGATCAGTAAAGGGAATGGGATTTCTTTTTGGGGTGATGAAAATGTTCTGAAATTGTGGTGACAGGTTGTTCAACTCTGTATATGTACTGAAAAATCATTAAATGGTGCACATTAAATTGTACAGTGAGTGAATTATATCTCAACAAAGCTGTTACCAAAGAAAAATGGGATTATAAATAGGTTCTACCTCTCCATTTTGTTGTGAGGGTCAATGAGATAAAGCACAGCATCTAGTATATAATGAGCTCTCAGTAAATACTTGTTATTTTATTATTACCACGCTGGGCTGTAGATCATACGAGATAAGGGACGATGGAGACTGTACAGCCCCTGGCTTGTGACTGGTGATTCCAATGCTCGTGCTCCTTCCTCTCTTGCGTGGGCAGTGCGTGTGACTCCCACTGGGCCCAGGGCTCTGGCCAGTCATTCCTTGGAAAGAATTTCTCATCCCAGCTGGGAGAATTGCCATAGGAAGCAACCAGGGACAAATTTGGTTTGGACCTCATAACAGAGTTTATTGAAATCACAGATCTGTAAGTTTTTCTGGAGAAACTCAAAGGGGCATTTGTGGTTCCAGCAATGTGAATTAAACTGTCCCTGTCTCACCTCTCTCGGTCCCTCTTCAGGTAGGGACTCAGCAATTTCTCCTCTTTGTTCTGGGGTTGCTTAGGAAGGAGCTGAACTGTTGGCTTTATTAATGGGGCCCCCTGAGCATTTTCAATTTGAATCTTTTCCTGTAGCCAAAGCCTCTCCCCCAACTTCTCTTTGTAGTGCAGATGAGCTTCTTGGAAGGATCTTTTACATTATTTTGCTCCCAGGAGGCAGAAGCAAGACGTGGGGCTGAGCTGGGGGTTGAGGCGGGAGGCTTTGGTATAAAGGTGCTCGTTTGAGTGGTTTTCATTCTATTTCCCACTCCCTGTTTCTGGTCCAGGACACAGCCCGTGGTCCTGTCCTCTTGTCATTTACCTTTCCTTTGCCCCAGCTTTCTCCCCTTTACCTCATTTTTCAGTTCCAAGTGGCCAGGTGGGTGGGAGGCTATTGTGGGGCTGAGGGGAAATAACCATATGGACGCCTTCATTTCCTCACAGTAAGATCTAGTGCCAGGGGGAGATTCAGGGTTTCTATTTTCGTGTAAGGTACTCAAGGGGGGTGCAGAGGGTGACAGAGACATATTGAGAGCAGTGGACACTGTGGTGTGCTGCGTGGTCCAGAGTCTCCCTTCAGGACTGGGTCACTCCCTCCCCCAGCTGCTGGGAGTGCTGACAGCTGATGACTGTCAGTTGAGCTGTCTTCTGGGATTGTTTCAGCCAAAGGGCCTCATCAAAGGCCTAAGCCCCCCCCCCCATGGGTGGTCTGCATCCAATGTGGGAGGTGGAGTAAAGGCTTTGTCCCTTCCCCAGGGTCATGGAGGATCCCAGCTCCTTAACTCCCTGTGGGATCCACAGAGGCCTGTGCTATGTCATCACTGTACTCTAGCCTGCTTCCTTCAGTCCCGAGAGAGAAAAGCAACCCTCGATCCCTGGGAGCTGGCCTGGTACCATCAGCTAGGCCGTGGTGTTGCTTGGGACCATCCTAGTACCCACACCTAGGCCTTTGTGTTCCCCTGGTTGAAGGGGACACTCTCACAGTACGCTGGGCAAGGCCCCTCAGTGACCAAGATGAAATGAAGGACAAAACAAGAGCACTCTGTAATCTGGGCCAAGATAAAAGCTTCTTTGTTGTCCAAACCACAAAAGCTGCATTCACCCTGTCCCAAATCATGTGACCGATGCTCCCTCTTTCCCATTCCCAGCATTAGCCTTACTGTGGTAACCCTAACCCTCTTTCTAGATAAGTTAATAAGACACCCAGTCATAGAATCACCCTTGGTTCCTAACAGCAGAACCAAGCACCACTTCCTTAACCATTCTTTGAATCACCTACCGTGAGCTCAAATGCTATGTGTCTTTTGTAGCACCCTCTTACTAAGGTGCTCCCAGGGTCCTCATGGTGTCTGGTCTTCTCATCATAGCAAACCCAACCCGCCCAGCTGCAGAGGTGTGCCTCAAGGACTTGGAGGGCACTTATTGTCCCCTATGGGCAGGGATTACAAGAAGTTCCCAGTAAACTTTGTTTTTTGAAACAGGATCTGGCCGTGTTGTTCAGGCTGGCCTTGAACTTGCCATCTTCCTGCTTCAACCTCCTGAGTAGCTGGGATTATAGGGGTGTGCCACCATGCCTGGCCCCAGTAAATTTTCTGAATGCAGATTTCTTTCTCTATGTCGGCCTTAGTCAACCTAAGAAAGTTAGTGCCAAGGAGACAGCACTGAAAAGGATCTTGGAACTGAAGGAAAGAAAAAACTGAATACCAAGGTCAGCCTGCTGTTTCAAGATCAGAACCAAGAAAGAGCAGGAGTCGGGCACCAAGACTTTGCTGGGACCAGGGTCAATGCATTTGAAACTCATGAATTTTCAGAAGCCCACAGACCCTTTGGGCCTGAAGAAGTGACCTGCTCTTCCCTGTGAAAGGCCAACAACCTCCCCTGCTCTACCCTTGCTGGAAGATGCTGCAGAGGCCTCTGCCTAGAAGAATGAGGTGCACTACCCCCACCAGGTTCTCCCCCTACCTCTCCTCTGCCTAGTAACTAGGGTTAATGCAAAATATAACCTGACTAGGGAAGGTGCTGGGCCTGCAATCAAGGGAAAGGGATCGTATAGACCCTACACCGTGGGACCTAGCAACACATTTTGACAGAAGCAAGGTGGGTATGTTACAGACTGGATCCTGAGGGTGCTGGTGTAAAGGGGCCAGGAGACACTCATTCCCTCAGTTCTGGGGGTGTTGGCAGCTCAAGGTTCTTGGTTAAGTCCTTCTTTAATAATCACCTTTGGTCCAGGCACAGTGGCACATGCCTGTAATCCCAGCAGCTTGGGAGGCTGAGGCAGGAGGATCATGAGTTCAAAGCCAGCCTGAGCAACTTAGCGAGGCCCTAAGCAACTCAGTGAGACCCTGTCACTAAAAATACAAAAAAGAGCTGGGGATGTGGCTCAGTGGTTAAGTGTCCCTGGGTTCAATCCCCGGTTATGTCCCCCACCCCCCCAAAAAAATTGCCTTCAGGCAAGCAGAGTTGTTTGGTTTGAGATCACCCTTGCCCAAGGCAGACTGCACTCAATGACCAGGCGAGGAAGTAGGGAGCTCTCCTTGGGTGAACCGAGGTCTTTTTTGTATTGCAATTCAGCTCTTTCCTCTGCCCATTTCTACTCTGTCCTCTCCTTGGGGTTGATCCTGCCCAAACATTTCCTGCATGTAAATCTGTTTCCCTAGGGCATCTGATGTGAAATAACGAGAATGAGAAAAAAGAAAGCACGGGAGGCAGAAATAATGGAGGAAAGGAGATGGAACCTCCAAGTACATGGGTTCTCCCTGCAACTCCAACCAGGACAGATGTCAGCCCTCCTTTTCAGTGCAGGAGGCTCTGCAAGGCACCCGGGTGATGCACCAGGTCATTTGAACAGGGAGCTGTCCACTAGCATCCCAGGAGGGCAGAGTCGTGGAGCAAAAACAATCAGAAAGCAAGACAAAAGGCTGGGCAGTATCAACTATTGTTGAAACCAAATTCAACGGGAGAATTGGAAGGTGAAGCTGAAAAAAATTCCAGAAAGTAAAACACAAAAGGAAAAAGACAAGGAGAAAGAGAGAGAGTGAGAGAGACCCAGAGGAAATCCAGAAGGTCTAACATTGGAGTAAGAGGAATTCCAAAGCAGAGTGTTGAGGATTACCAGAAACCCTGGAAGGTAATCCCCTAAGGCCGAATGACTTGACTTGAAGGGTCTGTTGCTACTGGGTGCTTGGAAAGACATATGAAAAAGATGAACCTTAATCCTGACAGCCTTCCAGATGCAAAAATTCATTTAGGATGGATCATAGACCTACACATGAAAAATAAAGCAAAGTTTCCAGGGATAAAAATTCTAGAAGGATACCTTTAAGTCTTTGGGATAGACAAAGATTTCTTAGACAGAACACAAAACCATAAAATAAAATATTGCTAAACAGACTATTAAAATTCAGAACTCCTCTTCAGTAAGAGATATATTAAAGAGTGAAAAGACCAGTCAAAGACCTGGGGAAATACATGCAATCTATACACCCAACAAAGGCAAATGGTTTCCTTGGCCCCTCAAGCAGAGCCTTGCTCTCTGGCCTGGGCAGGCCCATGGCCTGTGTTCAGGTTTACCTGTCTACCTGTGCAAGCCTGGCTGCTCATCAGCTGACCCATCTGCCCAGCCTGTGGCCTACTGAGGGAGATGTAGAGGGACTTCGGCTGTCAGGGGGAGGTGATGAGTGAGGTTAGGGCCAGGGCCAGAACAAAGGAGCACGGAGAGGGGCTTCTGATGAGGTCAACTCCCTGCCTGAAGAAAGTCCTTGTGAATACAAGTGGGGAACCCAATCAGACACTTCTATACTTGTGCTCCTAAATGGGGGGACCAAAAGAAAAATTAAAATAGATGTGTGGACAGAGGGGGCACCAATAATAGTGAGGAGCACGTGGACGGGAGAAGATAAGGAGAGGAGGAAATTCCAGAGACCATAAAAAGAACAGATCAAAACTTTCCCACAAGATTCCCAGCTCTGGGGCCCCTTCTCTTTGGGGAAGACTCTCTCTGTATCTCTGTCGCCTTTGCAATAAACCTACTTCTTGCTTGCTGTCTCTGTGTCCTGTACTTCAATTCTTTGCTGAATGGAGACAACGAATCCAGCACCCCTAGATGGTAACACTATTAATAGCATAGAAGAATAATGCCCACTACTTCTTGAGCACCTTCTATATGCCTGATGCTAAGCATAGAACCTATGTCCCCATGAGCACGGAGGAGTAATTAAAAAAGTCTCAAGTTCATAAAACAAAACTCTTATTTTTAAGGATAAGCAAAAGATTTGAATAGGCATTTTATAAAGTAAGTACAAAATGGTGAAAAACATATTAAAAGGGGCTCAGTATTATGGGTCATAAGGGAAATGCTAATTAAAACCACAATAGAATACTGCTACTCTGCACTAGATTGCAGAGATGAGAGATCTGAAAGTACTGGCAAGGGCAAGGAGCTACAGGAGTTCTTCAACTCTGCTAGTTGTAGCCTAAATTTGTACAGCCACTTTTTTTTTTTTGCAATGCTGGGGATCAAACCCAGGGCCTTATACATGCTCATCAAGTGCTGTTCCACTTCAAATACATTCTCAGTTTTTATGCAAACACTTTGGAAAGCTGTTTGGCAACATCTACAAACACTAGATGCCTGCCTACTCTGATCCAGCAATTCTACCTCCAGATATAGACTCAAGCAAAACAAATCTTATTTCTACCAAAAATCAGTTACAAGAATGTTAGAGAATCATTGTTTAGAGGAGCTTCAAGCTGGGGACAGTTCCAAATATCCAAGATCATTTATATTGTTGTCCATGCCTATAATAAAATATTATACAGCAGTGAAAAAGAACCAGCAACCTCTTTGTGGAATATGGGTGAATGTCTCTGAAATAATGTTAAACAAAAGCAGTCAGACACAAAAGGGTTCTTACTGTAAAAATCCATTTGTATGAAACTCAAAAATAGCAAAGGTCAGCTACAGGGGTAAAAGCCACCAGAATGGTGGCTCCTTTGGAAAGCTATCTACTGGGAGGAGGCATAAGGGGATCTGTTGGAGTGCTGGAAAGATTTCTTCGATGTGGTGTCTCCCAAAAACTCACGTGTGAAACAATGCAAGAAGGTTTGAAGGAGAAATGATCGGATCATAATTCACCTAATCTGAATTAATCCCTGATGGGATTAACTGAGTGGTAGCTGGAAGGGTGTGGCTGGAGGAAGTGGTTAATTGGGGTTGGGACTATGGGGTATATATTTTGTATCTGTAGAGTGGAGTCTCTCTTTCTCTGCTTCCTGTTGGTCATGTGCAGTTTCCCTCTGCCACACTGTTCTGCCATGATGTTCTGCCTCACTTGGAGCCCTGAGGAATGGAGCCTGCTTCTATGGACTAAGACCTCTGAAACCATGAGCCCTCAAACAAACTTTTCTGTAAGTGTGCTGGTCAGGTCTTTTAATAACAGCAGTGAAAAAGCTGGCTGAAACAGAAATTGGTACCAAGAAGTGGGGTTGTTGCTGTAACTAATCTGACCATGTGGTTCAGAAGCATTTGGAGCTTTTTGGAATTGGTTGGAGGGATTTTGAGATGTTTAGCAATGAAAGCTGGAAATGCTTTTGGTTATTGTAAATGGAGCTTAATGGTTGATTCTGGTGGGAGCTCAGAAGACCAGAATGCCAATAGGATCATGGACAGTGAAGACAGGGGTTGAGAAAAATTAGAGGAAAAGGAGGACACTGTTGGTGATTGGACTCAAGGCTATTCATGTTATGTTCTGGCTGAGAAGTTGTCTGCATTTTGCTCGTGTCCTGAGACCTTCTGTGAGGCTGATTTTAGAAGTGACAGACTTCTTAATCTGGCCGAAGCGATGTCTAGGCAACATAGCATTCAGGTAGTGACATGGATATTGCTGGTAGCTTTTAGCCAAGTTTATTGTGATATTCAGGAGCAGAAAGCAGAGCAGAAAGATTTGAAAATTTGGACTCGAAAGGCTAAACTGGGGCTAAGGAAGTTGCAGATGTTAAAGACTTTACTGCCACTGAAGAAATACTAAAGACTTTGCCCAGAGACATAAGAAAGATGGTGTGAAGGCATCTCAGGAGCTGGCAAGATCATACCCATCACAAGCTTAAGGGAGTAAAGGTGGAAATTCTCTTGAGAAGAGATCAGTCCTTCCAGACTAGAAAGTTTTCCAAAGTGTTTGGTCACCTGGACACTCAGAGGCTGCTGCAGCAAGGGCCCCTAGAGGCTTGACTACTGCTGGGAGATGGCGACAGACCTTGGCGTCAACCCCATGGTGTTAGTTCTGCAGGAATGCAGGACGCTGGAGTTAGGGGGTCATGGAGGCTTCCACCAAGATTTCAAAGGAAGGCATTGAAGGCCAGGCAAAGTGCAGCAGGGTCAGAGTCCCTGCGGGCAGCCCCTGAGAAGTCAAAAGTGTGGGGATTTGAGGAGGAAGCCGAAGTTGCAGTGGAGACCCAGAGATTAAGAAATGCCAATGACATGGGGCATCATTCCAGGAAGGCTGCAGGAATTGAGCAGAGACAAGCCAACAGAGAGGCCACTTAGGCTGCAACCAGCAAGGCCACAGGGGTGGAGCTACACAAGCCTTCCTGAGAGAATATCACCATGCCAAGTGCCCAGGTGATGGACGTGGAGCTATAGGAATTGTTTGCTCAGCTGGATTTTGGTCTTGCTTTGATCCTACCCTTCTTTCTATGCCCCTATTTTTCTAAATGGAAATGTTTACTCTGTACCATTATGTATTGGATACTAATAAATTGTTTTTAATTTTACAGGAGCTCACAATGCAAGATTACCTTGAGCCTCAGAGAAGACTTTAGACTTGAATTTTGAGCAATCTCGAAACTATTGAGACTATGGGGAGCCTTGGGAATGGGTTAAATGTATTTTGCATTGTTAGATGAGTGTGTGCTTTGGGGGGCCAGGGGCGGAATGTTATGGTTTAGATGTAGTGTACCCCAAAAGCTCACGTGTGAGACAGTGCAAGAAGGTTTGGAGGAGAAATGATTGGGTCATAGCCTTGTCTAATCAGTGAATCAATCCCTGATGGGATTAACTGAGTGGTAGCTGGAAGGGTATGGCTGGGGGAAGTGGTTCATTGGGGTTGGGGTTTTGGGGTATATATTTTGTGTCTGGAGAGCGGAGTCTCTCTTTCTCTGCTTCCTGTTGGTCATGTGAGTTGCTTCCCTCTGCCACACTGTTCTGCCATGATGTTCTGCCTCACTTGGAGCCCTGAGGAATGGAGCCTGCTTCTATGGACTAAGCCCTCTGAAACTGTGAGCCCTCAAATAAACCATTCCTTCTCTACAATTGTTCTGGTTGGGTTTTTTAGTCACAGCAGTGAAATAGCTAACTAAAACAATTTCTGTCTCGATCTATATTTGTGTAGTTCACAATATGTAAGTCACAGAACTCCATGTAAGTTTCAACTTAAAAAAGAAAGGGCCTCACTGAGTGCCCAACATAATAAATGAAAAGAGCCCATACCAATTTGCACATCATTATAAGACAGAAGAGGAACAGGAGAAAAGAATATTCTAAAGATTTCCAAGAGGGAAATCAGGACGCTTACAAAGAAACAAGAATCAGACTGGCATTAGACTCTCATCAGCAACATCAGCTACCTTCACAGTTCTGAAAGAGATGATTTTCAGCATAGGATTTCCATATCTAGTCAACCCATTATTCAAGTTGCAAGAACTCCTAAAATTTATCTCCCATAAATCCTTTTTAAGGAGGTAACTTGAAGATGTGTTATTGTCAGTGAGGGAGTAAACCAAGAAAGAGGAAGACTGAGGATGAAAAAAGAAAAGAAACCAAAACCTTGCTGTAGATAGAACTCGGAAGAGTAGGGACGAGTTTCAGGACAAGAGCTGGTCACAGCCCTAAGAGAAGCCAGTCCAGGTCGAAGCTGGAGGACGGGGGCCCCGGGGAGGGGTGGTCCTGATGAAGAGGGGGCCTGGAGAGAATACACTTTATAAAGACTTCTAAAAAACTTGATACTGTGATAAAGACAAATTATGACAAAAGAATAAAGAAAGGCAACTCAAAATCTATAACCCACCATACCTCTCAACACACACCCAAAAGAAAACTGAAATCAGGGCTGGGGATATAGCTCAGTTGGTAGAGTGTTTGCCTCACAAGCACAAGGCCCTGGGTTCAATCCCCAGTACCGCAAAAAACAAACAAACAAACAAACAAACAAAAACCCAAAAAACCCAAACTGAAATTATAGTACACTACTCAGCTTTGCTGTGACCCATCCTTGCCTAGGCACAATCGAGGAAATACTTTTCAAAGATTTTCAACTCTTAGAATCAACTTGAGGGATCTATTAAGGTGACAGGATGAATGTACACATTTTCAATTTCTACAATGTCACGGTAGAAACATGGATAACTGAAATTAGGAGGTGAAACCAGGAGAGGTGGGGTGAAGGGAAGGGTGGGTGTATTAATCTTCTCTTTTTCCCAAGTGCATCTTTGGAGGATGGGAGATCAGAAAGGCAACCAGCAGAAGAACCAAACAGAGAGAGATGTTGAGAGCCAGGTAGAGGTGGTGTGTGGGAGAGATAAATCCTTGTCTATTAGAGCAGGAAGTCAATAGATTGCATCTAAAATTGATGAATCAAGAAATATCTGTGGAAGCATAATATTGAGAAAAATGGAGGTAAATATAAGAGAAGGCATCTTAAAAAGTTGGATGTGGCTGCTTGAGGGGAACGGAGTAGGCGTAGGCAGTACTTCAGCAGGACACTGTTTTTAATCCTTGCACATCTTTTACCTGGAATGAAAAGGGCCCCCTTTTTTGGGGGGGGTACAGGGGATTGAACTCAGGGGCACTCAACCACTGAGCCATACCCCCATCCCGATTTCGTATTTTATTTAGAGACGGGGTCTCACTGAGTTGCTTGGTGCTGCGCTGTTGCTGAGGTTGGCTTTGAACTCGAGATCCTCCTAAGAAACAGTCAGATCTAGGAGGTGATTGTGAAAGGCTTCGTCTCTTCCAAAGGACACTGAGGCCTTGGGGGGCTCCTCTGCATTGCCCCACAACAGGGCTCCTGCTCCTGCTTTGGTATCTGGGCACTGTGAACTCATTCAGTCTTTTCAGGAGCAGGGATCTGGGTATTTTGAAATGTCACTAATTTTCTTGCCAAGGCTTTTCTATGATAAAATTTATCCCCCCCTTTTTCCCCCTCAAAAATACAATTTTCAATAAATAGCAAGCTCATAAATAACACAGGGCACCGCAGAGCCTAATGAAACAGTGACAAATGCTATATCTTCATGGGATCAGGAAAAATAACAAAGGGGAGTGTGCGGAGGGGGCCCAAGGCCCCAGAGCTCGTGAGATTTTATTAAAAATCCTTTAAGTTTCATGCAGCCCATTAAAGTGATTCTTCTGCAAAATAATTAAGCATTGTTTGGAGACATGGTTGTTTATTAAGAAGCTGCAGAGTCTAAGCTTCTGCAGGTGAAGGGTGGACCTCAGTTATGCCCAAGAAATGTGGGAAGTGGCCTGGCCAAGGCATCCCGAGGCCTTGGCGTCACTCACAGGCAAGCCAGCTGCATGGCTGGGAGAGTCCCTGCTCAGTCTCTTTGTTTGTAAAATGGGAAGATTGGCTGGATTCATGTAGCTGATCTGTTTGGGGTGTTGGGCAGATTTTTCTTCCTCTACAAAATGTACAATTTTGCATATCATTTCAGCGGGCTCACGGGTCCCTGACACCTATCTGTGATCCTCTAGAGTCACTCTGGTTTGGTTACTGTAGGATTTTGTTCTTTTCCTTCTCCAGGGTTCACAGACTATAGTGATGGGGTATGGTTGAAATCAGGTAACTGTGTTAGCAGGGTACAGGAGAAGTCCCTGCTGTTCACGGGTACACTCTTCAGCCAAGCACTGGCTATGCTACAGGTGCTCCCCAGGCTGGCAAACATCACACCAAGGAGCGTCCTGCCTGATGAGCCAGCCAGCGTGGCAGACACCTGGCACTGCTTCCCTTCACATCCTGTGGAGGACAGCAGCTCCTGGACTGTCTCTATGGGACATGATCCTAGCCATCTTCCTGCAGCTGTGATATTGGGGACCTCTGGGTGGCTCACTGTCAGGATCCCTCGGCCAGCACCTATAGGTTCCCTGTTTTTTTCCTATGCCCCAAATGCTTCCTGTTATTCTGCCTCCAGACTCCAACTCAGCACGTTTCCTCTGATTCTCAAGCAGAGCCTTGCTCCTGGCCTGGGCAGGCCCATGCACTGTGTTCAGGTTCACCTGTCTACCTGTGCAAGCCTGGCTGCTCATCAGCTGAAACATCTGTCCCAGCCTGCAGCCTATGAAGAGCATTTAGAAGAATAATACCCACTACATCCTTCTATATACCTGATGCAGAGTATAGTGCCTCTATCCCCAGGAGCACAGAGGAGGAAATTGATGCTCAGAGAGTTTAAGGAATGTGACCAATGACACACAACTGGCCATATCTGTAGTGGGTGGATGTGATCCCTCCTTCTGGTATTCATGACCATGTGTAATTCTGCCTCTCTGAGTCTGGGCTAGGTCTAGTGATGTGTTCTAACCAACAGAATGTGGCAAAGGTGATGGCTTGATGTCACTTTTGTGATTAGGGTACAAAAGAAGATGACTTCAGTCTTGCTAGCAGGCTCTCTATGTTGTTCTCTTGACCTGCACTCTTAGATGAAGCAGGCTGCCATGCAGGACAGGCCCATGCAACAGGGAACTGGGGCTCATAGCACAGCCTGCAAGAAACAAAATCCTGCCAACAGCCAGGATGAGCCTGGAAGTAGATTCTTCTCTGATCATGTCATCGGATGAGACTGCAGACCCTGGGCCAACACCTAGATTCCAGGGTTGTGAGAAACCATAGCTTGCAGAGGACCCTCTAGGCTGGACCCAAATCCCTGGCCCACAAGCTCTGTGAGATAACAGGTGTGCACTGCTTTAAGTTGCACTTGGGGGTACCTGCTGTGCCCCATTGGGGAATTGACACAGTGCCAAGCTGGGTTTGGAGGCCAGGCCTGCCTGGGGCTAAGGTTCTGGATTGGTTCTGCTGTTCAGGCTGCCTCTCCCCACCTGTGCTGTTCAGCCCTGGTGTGGTGGAGCCGTTGCAGAACACCTAGGCTTAGGGCTCACATACAGGGTGGGGAATTCAGGGACATAGGGTCATGACATAGTTCAGTCTGGAGGCCAGAGGAACGGATGGCAAAGAGAAGAACACTAGGCCAGGAGACACTGTTCTCAACGAAGCTCTACTCCTAATGTGTGTCTTGTGACCTCTGAGAGGTTGAGCCTCTGATTCGTGTGGGAAACAGGGGTGCTGTTTGGGGACCTCACTCAGGTTCATTCCCACCTGTCTCCTCTGAGCTCATGGATCCTCTGCTTCAGGAGGCCCTTCTAGGGGGAGGGACTGAAAACAGAGCAGAAGCTGTTCTGTTGGCCTTGGGGACTTGAGCGGCTGGTGGGGGTCCTAATTTGGCCTCTGAAATTTCTCTATACCCATGATCTCTTGGGGGTCTTCCTTCTACCCCTTTCTGGGTAGGAGGAAAGAAGGCCTCAGAGTGGAAGCCTTGCTCCCAGAGCAAGCGCAGGCCCTGGGACTGTGCGTTGGAAAAGGGCAGTTAACTCCCTGGGCTTCTATAGGGGCATTTTTTTGTGAGCAGAGGCCATGACGAATGGCAGTCCAGCCTCCCTCTACCTTAATTGTAGATCCCTGGCCCTGGGCCGATTTATGCAGCTGCATTTATGGTCCTGTGAGGCTGAAATGGAAAAGTTATTCAACTTCTTTCTTCTTCTTTTCCCTCTTGTTTTTTCCTGTGTCTGGGGGCAGGCATGAGAGGAGTTTATGAGTGTGTGTTTTAACCACCTTCTATAAATTATAAATCTGGATACCTGCTGAGAGCTCTGCTGGCTTTGAGCTGCGTGGATTCCCTGAGGTTTAGAGAGACCTCCCATAACACTTTGCACAAAGGCAAAGGGCTTTGGATTGAGGCCTTTAGGTGGACCCCTGTGTTTGAACCCTAGCTCCACTACTTACTGTGACCTCAGTGAAGTTTCTTAACCTCTCTGAGCCCCAATTTCCTCATTCTATAAGGGGAGGACAAGAGTTATCTCATGGGGTTGCTGTAAGTACTGAAGGTGATGGTACATAAGGAGTTCAGCACTGAGTAGGTGCATAGTACGCAGGCCACAAGTGCTAGTGATGGCGATGGTGTTGACACCTGGCCCCAAGATGCTGCTGGCTTCAGGTCTGCTGACCTTTAACCCCGGACTTCTTCCAGGAGGCCGTGCTACCAGCCACCTCTGTGGGACTCCGTGACTCCTCTGAAGTTGGCACATTGCTTGATTCTAATTTGATCTTGTTCCGCTGCTGCTTCTTGAATGTGTCCTTCAGTCCTTTCCTGGAGGGAGGCAGAAGGGAAGGGAGGAGGAGAAGGGGAGAGAAGAGAAAGAGAGCGCTGTGCACAGTGCTGGAGCCCAGCTTCTAGGGCCCATCCTTGCGTCACGCTCTGACGGCCACCAATGTCTTCCATGTTCATCGCCATCTTTATTCTCCCTCTGTGGAGTGGGGATTATCAACCCATGGAAGGTTTTATTATTACCACTCGACGGTAGAGTAAACTAAGACTTGGGGACATAGAGCAACTTGTGCAGGGTGATGGCAAGAAAGAAGTAGAGCTAAACTCACCTGGCATTTGGGATCCTGTCAGCCCTGGCATTCAGCTCTGGCCCTCAGTTTCTTGCTTGGAATTGAGGCGTTGGGCCCTAAGCTCCCGGAACCTGGGCTCTGGCTCCGGGTGGAGTTCTGTCTTCTGGTCCTTGGATGGGAGGCACATGCCTCCTGGACTCTCTCCGGCTTGGTTGCTGATGGAAAATTTCTGCTTCATCTTTGCTATGCCTTTTGGAGTCTTGGGTCCTGGAAGCTGAGTGTTGTACTTAATTATTCAGAAACCCATATATCTTTTGTAAGCGAGAAATCCACTTCAATGGATGAGAAATGCCACAAATTGTTTATTGCTCTTTGCTTCTAATCTGGAGTGGGAGGTAGGGGTTGGCAGCATTTCTGGCTGCTGGAGGCAAATCTCTGTGGGCCTCTGGGTGTAAATGATCCTATTTTATCTGGCTGAGTTAGGAGCAGCGTGGCTCATGGCTCAGGAGCAGGGAAGACAGTCTCATGACAGTCTTCCCTCTCTCACAAACCTGCTGAGGGCTTTCGGAGAGCTATCGACTCTCTTGGAGCTCAGCTTTCCCTTCTGAGAAATGGGTTCATATCTATATCCTGCTCCTTAAGAGCAGTGGTTTGTGGAGACCCCTGTGGACCTGGATGATTTTCTGAATCCTAAAGTTATATACCATTGGTGATAGGGTTGTCTGACCCCATTTTCTTCCCTGGGGGCCTGGCAGGGAGGGGAGTGGAGAGAGAGAGTGCAGCAGGAGGATGGGCAGGGGCTGCTTTGTTCAAGAGTTTTCAGGGAAACCAGATGTCAGCCTTCCCTTCCGGGCTTAACCTCCACCATCCCAGCTCTCTTCTTGCATGGACTCATGGGGAGACACCACGGTGGCACCTCCGTAGAGACTTTCCAGGCCAGCTAGAGCAGCCAGAGGGAGGGAAGACGAACAAGCAGGTGGGTCCCTGGCCTGCAGACTTGGCTTAGCTGAGCTCATTTACTCTCTTCCAGCAACCTTATCTGGTGATGATCCCAAGCATTTCTCAAGTCAGGATATGGCCCCACTCACTAATCAGTTCATCAATTTAGTCACTGAGACATGCTTTGCCTGTCATGTAGTGAGTCCCACCTGAGTCAGACTCTGAACATCGTGTGTGCATGCTTGTGCTGAGACGTGGTTTAGACTCAGTCCCCAGGGGCTCCTGGGTAAGTAGGGGTGGCTGCTCTGCACCAGGGCAGCATGCTTTGGACAGAGCATCTGAGAAGGTCCTGGTCCATTCTCATTGGAAATGATGGAGAGGGCTATCAGGGAAAGCTTCTTAGAGGAGGGGACCCTCAGGTCTTAGAGGACGCCTTGAGGATCATTATAGTACAGATTTCTCAGAATTGTTACAGAATAGTTAGTGCCAATGAAGAGGGTAGGAGTGGAGAGGACAAGGACCAAATGGTCACGTCTTTCAAATTAAATGTAGAGTTGGGATGTGAAACAACTCTCCATCCTGTGTGCAAGACTCTTCATCTAGAATGTGGCCCTTATCTCCAAACCCTCGTTACCAAGAGCCCCCTGGGGTCCTCATCCCACATGGCAAGTGGTTGAGTCAGAACTGACACGCTGGCCTCCAGACCCCCAGTGCACAAGGCTTCTGCCACTTTGGCCACTATCTCTGCTATCCATGTGGCTCTTCTGACTGAGATTTTTCCCCACTTGTGTCCTCTGTGTTCTAGTCTCTTAGAGTTCACAGACTCAAGGGGTGGGAGGACTGGGCCAGCACCCAGAACCTAGCACCTCTGTCCCTGCAAGACTGGGTCGCAAATCAGGGTGTTCCCCAGGGGAGGAGCCCACCTCTCACCTCTCAAAATGCAGCTGGGGATGTTGATTTCGAGTGCAGTCAGTGTCACTGAGCACCCACTGTACATCAGGCCTGCCTTGCACCCAGCGTGAGGAGTCACACATAACCCAGACCCTGTGGGCTCAGCCCTGATGTGGTTAGGGGTGCTTGCCCAGGCCTCAGCAGGCACCCTTGCTGGTGAAGGGGCACTTTCCCATCTTGTTCTGTGTTTTGGGGGCTAAGGTGGAAAATGCTTCCTGTCTGAGCTAAAGGATGCTTCAGATGGGGCCGGACCAAGATGGGAGACCAGGTAGGAGAAGGCTGAGTTTGTGCAGGCAGATGACAGCAGGGTGGGGTTAACAGGAGGCAGACCCTGCCTGCCTGTGCTCTGCCTAGGCCCTGGCACTCACGGTTTCCATGCACCTGGGCACAGTGGCTGCCCACTGCCAGCTTGCAACCTGAGACCCTTTGCCCTGGACTTCCTCTGGTCAACCTGCCCAGCCATCTCAGCAAAGTGAAATAACACTCCTCTGCCAGTGAGTAACAGGACCTGGTTAATGCGTCCCTGAGCTCCCTCTTGCTGAGGTCTGTCCCAGGCTGTCCTGAGTCCCTCAGTTGCCCTCAGTGGTAACTGTACATGCTCATTCTTTATCAGTTTCCTTCCTGCCCCTGTCTCACAGCCCCCGCTCTCCTTCTGATGCCTCTTGGGGTCATCTCCTAAATAAACCTCTTGCACTCAAATCCTTGGCTCAAAATCTGCTTCCACGGGACCCCTGAGACAGGGGGGACGATAGCTGGCAGATTTAGGTTGACAGAGGGGTTTGATGCCATTAGGCCATCACAGTATGATCCTGGGTAACTCACTCAGCCCTCGCATGTCACTGCCTCCACTGGAGAGCTGGGGTAGCCCTGATGTCATGGGTGTTTTTGAGAATTAAACCAGCAGACGCTCCAGATCCAGGGCAGATGCTGAGTTAATGGGAGCTATTATGACTATTATATGTTGTGGAAAATCTGAACACAGCCCTCAGGTCCAATCACCCGCACAATGCCAGGGCGGGTGGAAAGGATTGGGATACAGGTAGCTTGTCAAGGCAGCTGGAGAGTGCTAGACATGGGAGGGATGCAGCCTGCACCAGTCTGGATGTGTGGACCCAGGCCCCGCCCTGTGGGGGAGTGTGGCTCTGGGAGGAAGGCACTTGATCAGAACCGGGCAAACCTAGTGGGGAGCTGAGGTGCAGCCTGGGCGGGTAGACAGTCCTGAAGGAATTTCCCATTACGGCACAAGTGTCCAGGATCCCAGATTCTGATTCCCCTGAGACTCAAGTTTGCTCAGCCTGAGTCCACCTGCCACGGACCTGAACCCCAAGGCCAATTCGGAGCCTCTCGCTCTACCTTGCTTTTGTGCCCAGGCTTCACTGGGAAGTATTTATTACCCGTCAGTGTGATAAATGAAAAGTCATATTTTACTGTGAATTATCCCCAGCCTCTGCACAGCACAGATCTATGCCTGGAGAGTTATTAAGTACTTACCATGGAATGCTGTAAAAACTTCATCATTCTCCCCGAGGGCCTCCCCCACCAGGGGTGGAGACGGGAGGGGAGTGGGCGGCTGTCTCCGTTGTGGAGTGGGACAGAGAGGGCTGGCAAGGCCCAGGGGGATACTGTGCTCAGGGAAGGCACCTGGCTGGGTTCCCGGGACTCCTGGCTTTCTGTGTTTGGCTGTGACCTTGGGTAGGGTCCTAGGAGTCAGTTTCCCTCTCTGTAGAACAAGCAGGCCTGGGCAGCCATGACTTTGGAAGTCGTGGGCCATAAGCCATAGCCAATTAAGGCTGATAACATCAAGTTTAGTACTGTAATGAAATAAAGCCAACGACAGAGCGAATCTGACTCTCATTTCATGGAGCTACTGACTTAATTGTGCGATGTAGAAAGGACAGATCGTTTAATTTTTTTGTCTGATTAGGAATCCCTGGGTATCAGGATCCCAGCAGGAACCAGATGGCGTGTTCACATTAGGATAATTCCAGGGGGGGTTTTAAACAAAGGAACAATTCGTCAAGGTGTGGGGTGGGGACACCACGCGGAGGAGGGGCCTCAGGGTTAGAACAGGTGTGATGGGGCGGGCGGCTCATTAGGTGGTGAGGGGCAAGAGAAGGGAGCTGAGCCCCGAAGTCAGAGTGTAGCGCAGGCTGCTCAGAGAGGCCCTGTGACCTGTTGAATGAAGGTGGCCCTGCAGGGGAGTGAGTACCTCCCCTTTCTCCGATTCCCCCTGCACGTCTCCCCATGGTCAGACCCACCAGGCCAGAGGGAGCAGGGGCCCTTCATGGGGTCTATACCAGAGTAGACTCAGGGTGGGCAGTGCACCTGAGAGGGGGTCACAAGGGACCCCACTGGTCTCATCACAGCGGTTCCACTCTGACATGTTGACTGCAGGTAGCACACACCTGCCCGGGCCCCACATCCTGCTGTGGGGTGGCCCTAAGGACTGAGAACTTCCTGTGAGCAAGCCCAAGTCTGCTTCCCTATCCATCCTTTCCCATTTAGCATCAGACGCCTTGATCATCAGCCCGTGGTGAGTGGTGAGCAGCCCGGGGACAGCCATTGGTATTAGTTAGCCATGCATGACTTGCCCAGGTTTGTTTATAGCTCTTTTTTTCTCTGTCACTTGTTGATCCCTGTGTCTATGAACAGTAATGATGCTGGTGCTTCCACGGGCGCCAGCACTACTAAGTGCTCAATTTGTGCCCTTACCTACTCACCTTTGCTAAGAAGCTACTAACACAGGTCCAGGATTTCATTATGAAAAGTTCCCTGTGACCTTGTAAACGCCACCAATGGCCTGGAGCTGAATCACTTCTGCTTCCCTGAATGGTCAGCTTTATCTAGTCCAGATCCCTCAACCTGGAAGGCAGATCCAGCAAGGAGAACTGGAGACCCTGACTTCCACCCCAGCAGGTGGGCATCTGGCAGGGCTTCCCTCCCACAGCCCAACATCTTTGCTGGGAGTCTGCAGACAGACAGCCGTCTACGAGGACTGCAGAGGAATGGGCACGTCTGCCACTCCCTGGGCCGCTGCCTTCTTCCAGTCACTGGCCCTGGAGCCCGCGTTAATGGACCCCAGAGAGTGCTGCCATGGGAAGACCTTGGAATCTGGCTCTTTCAATGCATGCCCCTCGGAAACAGGCCAGGTAGTGGCTCAGTGTTGAATACCTCAGGGGATGGGAGGCTCACTACCTGCTAAGGCAGCTTATGAGTGTTTTTGGAGCTCTGCTTATAATCTAGTCAAGGAGACTAGGAGGAGTGCTTGTCATCTCAAATATTTTACTGCTAATGGCAGAGAGATGGGGACAAAAAGAATAACAAATACCTAAGTGACACATGGTCACCACATAGCTTCTGCTTGGCTCTCATCCTCCCCCCAGCTTAGCTCTCCAAGTCCCATCTCTCCTTGGGGTTCCACATTGCTGTACCACCATCCTCTGCCCTCTATGGGGTGGTGTGGGTTTCCAGATAGGAGGCCTCACTTCTGAGGAGACTGGGGGTGCGGAGGGTGCAGGAGGCAGGTCCCACAAACCAGTCTTCATAACAAGTCCTTTGTCTGGTTAGGGAGCTACTTTCTTTCTCCCCTCCTCCCCCTCCAACTGATTGAATCCACCCTTCCCTCCTCCCCACCCCACAATGACTGAGTCCTCTTATACCTCTCTACCACATCCTGGCTGAGTCTTCTCCCCCTCCTCCCCACCCCATCGTGGCTGAGTCCTCCCTACACCTCCTACATCCGGGTGGCTGGCCCACTCTTTTCCTATCCACGAATCCTGTCAACATTCTCAACGTATTTATCTTATTTCTAAAGAAGGCCTTAAGAAGTTAATACAAAATGCCTGTTACTGTGGAATAATTAGAAAACACAGGTAAACGTAGAGAAGATAAAACTCCGCAACCTTCCACCTGGAGGTAACCAATACTGAAATCTTGGGTGTGCATCTTTCCAGACTTCTAGGGAGACACCTTCCCCACCTCATTTTGCAACCTGTCTTTTCACTTGAAATACATGGGAACATTTTTCCACGTCCATAAATACCCTCCCCAGCATTGTGGCTTCCGGCCCCACCGTGTTCCGTGCTATGTGTGGGTCAGGATTGGGTTTGAATCTCAGGGCGCTGGGGCTGCCCTCCTGCCTGCTCCTCCTGCTCTGTTGCTACCTCCTCCTGCCCACCTGCCTCCTGGGGTTCTCCTTGTCCCATTTCTAGGAGCTTTGCCAGCACCGGCTGGGCACGCCTTTCTTTTCTCCTGCCTCCTTCCTCCTGCTCTGCCTCTCATCCTTGAATCCCCTGCCACACTGCAGTTCAGAGACAGGCCTGGGATCTGCTGCTCCTCTGGGATGCCGTTGGGGTTCTTGGCAGGGAGAAGGGGTCAAGCGCTGTTGGAATTTCAGTTAATAGAATTTCTTATCTCTCTTTCCCTAAATGTTTACGTGTCCAAGTTGCTCCTTCTTTCTCAGGTTCAGGTCAGAAGCCACCTCCTCCAGGAAGCCTGAATGCCCATGGTATTTGATCTTTGCTTAGTCACAGGCTTTGTCATCGTCAGCTGTGGATTAGAGTTCATTGTGCACAAGGAGGACCACACAATATAAGGAGATAGGAGCACTAATCTTTTTGGCTTTGTATTTACTAGCTGTGTGACGTAGGACAAACTCCTGAACTTCTCTGAGCCTTAATTTCTTCATCTGTAAAATGGTGCTAATACTGGTATGTATCTCATGGTACTTTGCCTGGCAAACAGTATGTGCTCTGTAACTGCATCTCGCTGTGGGTGATTTAGGTCCCACAGCTGTGCATAGGGTGTGTTTGGTGAGGCTACAGCAGAGTGGGCAGGGGGTGTATGGTAGGGGCTCTCTGAGAGGAGGGCCAACGTCTTCCTTAGGACACTCTCCACCCTAGGCCCAGCACAGGGCCTGGCACCTAGTTAGCATGCATGGCTTATTTTATAAATGAGTAAGTTTGAATAAAACCCCAACAAGGAAACTAAGGTCCAGAAAGGGATCATGACTCATGAGGGTCACAGGGTGAGCTGGTGGGACGCTAGTCCTCAAGACCAGGGCTCCTGCCGTGCGTGCCTCTGCCCTATTCACTGAATCTCTTCTGCTCACCTGGCTCTGCACAGGGGTCCTACTTCTTCCCACAGTGGTTGGAGGAGTGAACCCTGCTACAGGGCTGTGTATGGGTGTGTGTCTGAAGGATCTGGTGGCTGAAGGATCCCAGCTCTGTGGTCCCAGGAGACCAAAGGTCTTCCCCAGCCCACATGCTCTCTTGTCCCCCTGATCCTTAAACCTCCAATATGCCCCCATTTCCTGTCCTCTGTGGGTACAGAATGGGAAGGAGCCCCTGTGCTTTCTCCAGCTCCAGCTCTCTGTGCCCCTTCCGCCTCTGCACCTGCCTCCTGGTGGTGGAGGTCTGTCTTTAGGGGATGCATACTTCATTATGCAGGGTGGGTGTGGCTTAGGCAGCTGGGGACCAGGAGCCCATGGGGGCTGTGGGCACAGCATGGCATGGCAGAGCAGGTGGCAGGGAGGGACTGTGCTGCCCAATCTGGTGGCTCCTGATCTTCCTGGAGGAGGCTCCAGGTGTCCGACCGCTCGTCTCCCCAGTGTCTGGTCAGAGCTGAGGGGACCAGGGATAAGCTGAGCTGTGAGAAACACCTGGTGTTCGGCAGGAGGTGACAGAGGGACAGAGTCCTGCTCAGCACACTTTGGGCAGTGATTACTCTCTAGTTCCTCCAAGGGGAGCCTGGGCCAGGCTTTCTTCTGAGGCCTGAGGCCCCTAATGCCAGAGCATGGGAAGCTCTGGTGACTAGTGGTTGCAGACTGGCCCCGACATTTCCTAGCTGTGTGATCTTGGCCAGGCCCTCTGGCCTCTCTAAACCTCAGTTTCCTCATCTGTAAAATGAGGTTCACAGTAATATTTACAAGGTCACGAGGATTAAATACAGTTATTCGAGTGCTGAGTATCTAGCAAAACCTTGGACATCCGAAGTTTCCTCCCACATCCTATTCTCTTCCAGCACTTCCTTTTCTTTTTAACAGAGAGATCCTGGAGGTTCCAAAGGAAAGACTTTCAGGTTCAAAGTGTTGTGGACATTCTGCCCAGCAAGTTTTACCAGCCAGGTCCCCCAAAGTCAGACTACAGTCAGGACCCAACTCCCACACTCCCCCACTCCCCAAAGCCAGGCTGCTGGCTTCTTGCTCAGGGCCCCAGGCACCCCAATCAAGGGTCCCTCCCCAGGAAAAGGCTCAGTTTGGGAAGAAGGGTTGGCTAACATCCTGGGGCCTTGGGAGGATCAGACTCATCCGCTGTGGTGGAGAAAATGCTCTGAGGTGACTCCTCCCGGCCCAGGCCCTCTGTGGGTGAAGACCCCAGCCAAGACATAGGTTGTTAGTGCTCTGGTGGCCACGCCTCCTCACTTTCCTGATGCAGCGAGGGTTGGTATCGAGCTTACACAGCCAGCCTTGGTCCTGTTGGCAACTGGAAGTAGTTTTCACATCCCTGTGTGGATCGCTGTCACTGTATGGCTCCTGTTGATCTCCAAGCCCGGAGGACTGGGAAGTAGGGCCTCCGCCTTAACCCGATCCCTCTCAGGGGGTGATTTATGTTCCAGAGTCATGCAAGGGGTGTGTTTGGCAAGGACATGGCAGAGTGGGTTTGGGGATGTATGGGAGCAACCAGACTCAGGGCCAGTGACTTTTCAAAGGTGGTGGAGGATTTCTGGGGGTCCCCGAGTCCTTTCACTGGAGCATCTCAGGTGCCACTATAGTTTTGGTCTTAAGTGTCTCCCAAAGACTTTCTTTCCAGGGTGGTGCTATTGAGAGGTGGGGCCCAGTGGGAGGTCCTTAGGTCCCTGGGGGCGTGCCCTTGAAGGGGATCCTGGGACCCCAGTCTCCTTCTCTTTTTCTGTCTAACCCTGAGGTGAATGCTTTTCTATATATGCTGCCCCAGGCCCCAAAGCTATGGGCCAAAGGATCAAAGGCCAGAACCTCTGAACCCATGAGCCAAAATAAGCCTTATATAAATGGACTGAGATACTATTCACAGTAATGGAAAAGTGTTGACACAGGGGCCTTCCTGGGGTGGAATCGGGTAGTCATTTTGGGGGGAAGATCCCAGTGGTCCCCATGCCTTTTGGCAGAGCCCACTTGATACTGTGGAATTTCCCTCTAGGTGCCCCATTCCAGTACAGAAAACAGAGGCAGCCCTTCCCCAGTTGGAGAAGCAGAAGTTTCCAGAGACCGACTTAACCTAACCCACACCTGCCTGTTTCAGAGGCTCAGGGCGAAGGTGGGGGGTCCCATTTATTTTCCCACCTCCATTCTGTGCCGTACCAGCTTTGCTTCCAAACTCCCCCTGAAATTGTGCTTCTGCCGTCCATTCATAGCAGGCGAGGGCAGGGATCTCCCTGTGTGCCAAGGAGACTTAGTGCACGCTAGGGCATTGGCAAAGTGAGGTGTTCAGCTTCTTGTTCTAGAGCTCCACCCTGCTTTTAACTTGGATTAAGCATGGTGGGGAAGAACCACAATCTTTTAAGGGCTGATACTTCCAAAGTCGTGACCACCCCCCAATCCATTTGAGGATCACTTGAGGATGATACACACTCTTCCTTCACAGAGAATTTGAAGCACCAACGAAGGAACACTTTGCATGGACTTGCGGAGCGAAACCCGTGCTTCAGAAGGTGTAGTCCTGTTGCTCCCCTGGCTTTTTGAGTCAGGGCTAGAGCTGCGAAGCCATGCTTTCTGTCTTGGGGTGAATGGGGAAGACCGTTCCTGCCCTGGGGGACTTCCTGGTCTGATGGGGGAAGGGCAACCCACCAGGAGTTATAGAATGAAGAGAAGCAATCAGAGTCACCTCAACTCACGGGGGCTGAGAAGGGGCCAGAGCTTGTGTCAAAGAGCTGGGAAATTGACGAATAAAGTCCAGGAAGACGTCCTGGAGGAGTCCAGGCTGTGATTCCAAGCGGGAGGTGGTGGGCGGGTGCCCATTTCTGCGCATGCTCAGGTGCTGGTGCAAACCCTGAATCCAGCCCAGTTGCCACAGAGGGTACGATGCGCCAGCACGCGTGCACTGATTTACAAGGTTCACCTTTAGGAACATCTGCTTGTTTTTTCCCCTGACAAAGGAAAACAGTTTTAAACATAAATCCTGGACGGGCTTTGGTGGATGTTTCCACCCCCGCCCTGATCGCGGGACCTGAGGGTGTAGGCAGTGCCTTGTCTTGGACGTTTATCACAGCCAAGCGAGCGCGGGTGGCAGGCCTGACAGCCTGGTCATGTGGAGGTGATATACTGGAGGTTTGGGAGAGGGCCCCAGAGAGGAGACTCGGCATTCGTCCTTCAAACACAAAGTCACGCTCTTTATTTATTTATTTGCTGCATGCAGACAGCTTGCTCACAACTGCCCCGTGGGGGCAGAAAGCACAGGCCTGGGAGGAGGGGAGACAGGGGTCTTTCATCTGGGCATCCTGGAGAAGCAGCCAATGGCCCCCCAGTGGGTTGGGTCTTGACAGCCAGGCAGATGAATGGCCCAGTTCTTGTGTTCTTTACCAGGAATGCTCTGTAGTTTTTACTCTTGGGGTTCTGGAATCCGATGCTGCTGGGACTCCATGTTCCATGCTGGGGTCTTAGACATAGGACCAAACTCATGGGGTTCATGATTTTTAAAAATGCACCAAGGGTTCGGTGGGAGCCAGGCGGGTGGTGCATGCCTGTGATCCCCGATACTCAGGAGGCTGAGACAGGAGGTGGAGGCCAGTCTAGGCAATTTAGCCAGACTCTGTCTTAAAATAATTTTTTTTTTTTTTATAAAGTGGGGAGACTGGGGATGTAGCTCAGTGGCAGAGTGCCTGTCTAGCCTGAGGGAGGCCCTGGGTTCCATTTCCTGCCCCCTGCCCCGACGCCCCCAACGAGTTCTGGGAGATTCTCACTCTCCGTAGAGGCGAGAAGGGTCCTTTTCTTGTTCACGGTCAGGCAGCCCTTGAAGCAAGGGGAAAGAGAACAGTCCAAGGGGAAAAAGGTGCTGTGGGGAAGAGAACCCAGTTCTTCATCAACGTTTCTTCAGAGAGGGAGCTGTGGAGTAAAGCCACCCACTGCAGACATTTTCTTCTCAATCCTGAAATCCTGCCATGAGTCTTCTGTCTCCAGATTCCTTTTCTTCTTGGTAACTCACTGTGTGAGCGCTCTCCTCTGGATGCCTGAGAATGCCCAGGATCTCCCTCTCTCCTGGTTCCTGGCCCTGGGCAAACTTGGTTTTCAGCTCCCCACTCAATAACAGTGTGCCTCTGGTGAAGGGTCCTGGGAAGACCACTCATCTGTCATTGAGCTAGCTTCCTTGTCCCAAAGTCCTCTCCCTCTCTAGTGTCCCTCCTCACTTAGTAGCATGATGAAGCAGTTGCTTCCCAAACTCTTTATTTACCCTTTATTTTAAAATCCCATATTTTACCAGGTTTGGTGGTTCCTGCCTGTGATCCCAGTGACTTGAGAGGCTGAGGTAGGAGGCTCGCAAAGTTTGAAGCCAGCCTCAGCAACTTAGCGAGACTCTGTCAAAATAAAAAAAAATAATAAAAGGGCTGGGGATGTAGCTTAGTGGTAAAGCATCTGAATTCAATCCTTAGTACCAAAAACAAATGAACAAACAAACAAAAAAAGAACAAAACAAAATTCAAATCCCATTTTTTGGATCCTTTGTGGGAAGATAGCTATAATAGGTGTGATACCAGGCTATGCTGCAGTCACAGGAGCCAGAGCATCTTCATGACAGAAAGGTCATTTCTTACTACTACAGAGTGTCCTCCTGGTGGCAATTTGGCATCTGGGCTGCTTTCAGCTCGGCTGGATTCTACCTCCCACCACAAGGTCCTCTGGGTCACAACAGGTGAAGAGCCACAGGGTGGTCACGTCCTAGCTCTTCCACACTGCAGCCTGTAAGGGACGCATGTCACCTTGCCCGCAGCTCACTGGTCAGAGCTGGACACGAGGCCTTGGCTGAGCCAAGGCGGTTGAAAGTGTGGGGTTATTCATGGACAATTTGATGAATGCAGCCATTTCTGCCAACTGCCCCTGCCCTGCCTCACCCTCAGGCACACAAGGCTGCCCAGGGGGCTGGGGGACAGTTGTTCAGAAACTTGAAGGGCAACCTGCCCTGTAAGAATCAAGCTAGGGTAGGTGGGGCGAGAAAGCCCTAGAGAGTGGCTAGACCTACTTCCTCCTTGCCCCATTTTATAGATGATTCAAGTGCAGCCAAAGAGACTCAGGGCTACTCAAGGTCACGCAGCAAGTCCAAGGCAGGGCTGGCCCAGCCAGGGTCCCCAGAACCTCACAGTTCAGCATTCTTATCCTCATACCCCTTCTTGACCTGGTCCTATGGGGCAGCGGGTGCAGGGAGCTTGCAAGGGGTCACACAGCTCCAGGTCCCAGGGCCAGGACTGCCTGGCCTCCACCGCCTGACTCCCTTCATCCTGGGCACGAGGGCCCATTAGTCAGCCACCGACCGTTATGCCGCCTTAACAACAGCTCTAGATGCGGCCAACAGGCATGCGTGGCAGCTGCGCTGGACGGCGGCGGTTGTAATTAGCAGAGAAATCAGCGAAGGAGGAATGTGAAGCTTTTATCGTCTTGCAAACCTCAGAATTGAAATAACTCTGCTAATTGTGCTCCGTGTGCTTGTTAACATGACTCTAGTTTGTAAACAATGCCCTGTGTCTGTGGCTTTCTCTTCCCTTGTCTTTGGGGCTGAGAATAAGAACGAAAGCAGCTTGTCCTTCTGAAGCAAGCTCTGATGGGCCAGGCACACGCCTAACTGCTTTTGGTGACACTCACCAGAGTCTCACAATTTCGAGGACACTGAGGCTGAGTGAGCCCGTGTCCTGCTGCAGTGATGGAGCGGGCGTCTGGCTGCCATGCTCCTCACCACTGAGTTATGGGAACAGAGCTGGGTCTTGGCGTGAGGTAGGGATGTCTCTCCTGGCATCCTGAAGACCCCAGGGGGGTGTGGAAAGAATTCAGGGAGGGGATCCAGGAACTTGGCTCGGAAAAGTCACATCTTCATCTCCACTGACCTTTCATTGGTTTGGAGTATTTCCTTAGTGTGCGGGGAAGCACAGGACCAGCAGAAGTAGCAGGACTGGGATTTGTCTGGAAGAAGTCATGGGCATTTTCCTATCATAGTACAGATGTTGTCATGCCTTATGAACAATATTCGCTCATCACTACTTCCTGCCACTCGATCTCGTCACCTTCTACATTCATAATAGGCACATTTATCACTGTAACATGCATCTGTTTAAACCTCTTCTGGAGATACTTTGATAAGTCAATCCCCTTGCCATCCTGTGTATCTGAAGCTTTAAAGGCCTGGTTCTGAGAGGGATCCCGTAGGAGTCCACAGAATGCCGAAGGCGGCCACAGTGTAAAGAAGGTGGAGACCCTGCTGGAGGGGCTCCCGGGCCTTGCTCGCTGGCCCCAGGAACCATTCCACCTGCAAGCCAATGAATTAGGCCCTGGCTGGCCCCGTCCTACGTTGTCCAGAGCTGCTGGCAATTCCTGGGATGTGCCACATTCACACCTCTGTGCGAGCTGCCCCAACACCTGGCTCCTTGCCATCTTTTGGGATGGAGGAAGTGTGGTGCCTCCCTGTCCCTCAGGGAGAGCCTCTCTGGCCCCCCGGTCTGGGCGAGGTGGTCTCTAGTGCTTTCCCGGGGTGAGCCTCAGCACGGCATCTGTCCCGGGAGGCTGGCCTAGAGAGCAGTGAAGGGAGATGGAGAGGCAGGCTTGTGGGACGATGCGGTGCTGGGACACCCAGCCACCCTCTCTGCATTGTCCTCTGGATGAGGCTGTGGCCCCGTGTGTGTGCGGGATTAGCCTTATGAATCTGGAATGTCAGCGAACAGTCTCTGAAACTTTCGGACTGCCAGGGCAGGGGTTGGGTTGGGGTCATGAGCCTTCTGCAAGAAAGGTCAGTGTTATCCCTGGAGAAGGACCTGCCTGTGTGCAGGAGGTGGGGCTGCCTACACCCCAGGGGCTGGGGACGAACAAACCAATGCAGCACCTGCCTCCGCTCTGGGTGGCAGGTGGGTGCCATCCACAGTGTGTGTGCTGCATGCCAGTGACCGCTTTCTGCCACCCCTCAGCTCAGAGAGGTGCTGCCAGCATCCACTTGCCCTGCTGGCTGCAGGCACCATCCTGAGCTCACTGCACGCAAGACCCGCTTAATCTTCATGAGCTCCCCGGAGGTGGCGCTGTGCGTGGAAACTGAGGCAGGGAGGGCTCCCTGCCGGGCCCAAGGTCCTCCGGTGGTGGAGCCAGGAGGGCAATCCCAGACTCCGATTTTGGAGCCCGCACTGTGCACGCCAGACCCGTCGGCTTGGGTGTGAGATGCACGCTCCGGAAGGTCTTGTATAATTCAGAAAGCTGCATGATTTAGGACAGATCCTGACAAACTTCGGTAGGTGTTTCTGTTTATCTGTGGAAGTGGTGTCTGTGCGGGGGGCGTGCAGACACAGCTTGCAATTCACCGGGTTGACGGCTTCAGCATTCTTCATGCTTAAAAAAAATGTTAGGGAAACATATTATTTCAAATTTTGCATATAAAGTGAGACTTTATTAATATCTTTATATCACAGTGTCAAATTCACATGATGCAAATTCTCATAAAACATGGAGACGCTTATTGCCAGGCAACTTGAATTTTCATCTCTCTGGGGAGGCTAGACTGTGAGCCACTGCACGGAAGGCTCGTCTCTGCTCTTGTGTGTCCCCTGCGCCTAGCACAGTGCCTGCGCCCACTCAGAAGGGCTGTGGTAAACTGGATCCCACCTGCAGCAAAGGTTTGGTTGGTGGCCATGTGGGAGGGGGAGGGCTCCCTGAGGCTCGGACCTCTGAGTAGTTCTGTGCATCCTGGCTTTGCAACACCTTCTTTTCCTCTCAAAAAGGAAAGACGGCTGGGCATGGTGGCGCACGCCTGTAATCCCAGCGGCTTGGAGGCTGAGGCAGGAGTATCGAGAATTCAAGGCCAGCCTCAGCAAAAGTGGGCGCTAAGCCCAAAATAGGTCTGGGGATGTGGCTCAGTGATCGAACGCCCCTGAGTTCAATCCCCAGTACCAAAAAAACAAAAAAGAAAGGGAGGCTCTGGTGACCGATAAGGATAGAGGGGCAAGGGCAGGACAGCACTGAGGGACGAGCCCAGGTTGAGAGCTCCGTATTGAAGAACCGTGTTCGGAGCACGGAACTGACTTGCTCGGGGTATGGGAAAGGTCAGGGCATTGGTCTGCCAGCGGTGGAAACCAATTCTGGGTCACTTAACAGAAAGGGGGCTCAGTTGAAGGTTCACACGGCCCCCGGTAGGAAACGAGGCTGGGAGGGGAGTCTCGGAGACAAGAGGAGCCCACGGGGCTACCCCGCAGCAGCGTGGCCAGGAGGCTCCAGCAGAGGTGACACTAGGGGTTTCCTAACAGGAAGGCTGGGCGCTGACCGGCAGGGTGTGTGTGCTGGTGCCAGAGGGGACGGGGTGTCCCTCCTGCAGAGGTAAATGGTCAGCCTGGAGGGACAGTGAGGTTACTTACTTTCTCCTCCTATGTCCCCTTGAGGGAACTGAGGCCTGGCCAGTGGCAGTGATCCCAGAGAACAGAGCCCTCTCTCCTGGGAGCTTCCCCAGAGGGCGCGGAATGTCTCAGAGCTTCAAAGCCTCAGTCTCTGTCACGCTGGGTCAACGCATCTGGAGTGGCCTCTCTCCCACTCTTCCCAACTCTCTCTTAACCCAGAGAACCTGGGGCCCGGAGTAGCACGGGAGGTGCAGGGACAGAATCCTGATCACCTCTACTGGGGCTGGCTCCATGACCTTGGGGAGGGTGAGGGCTGGAGGACAGAGTCCTGTGGCCAGCCCAGCCTGCCCGGCTCCTAGGTGAGCAGGAATTAAGATGGGAGGGGCGCCCTGAGGGCAAATAAGGAGAGAAGATATTCTGGAAGTGTGCGAACCCTGGGCTGGTACTGGAGGGGCATTTTTATGTCCCTTTGTGGGCCACCAGTGTGTGAATATATGAACCCAGGTAATTTTTCAGCCAGGAGGATATGGCTACTGCCTGCTGTTTTCAATTCACTGGGCTTTATCCATGAACTTTGCTGCTCCACAGCCTCTTTCCTCATGGCCCCAAGTGGCTGCTCCAGTGCTAGTCATCACATCAACATTGTACCCCGCAGGAAGGAAAAATCAGTGGAGGAGGAGCCCCTACTCCTTTTTTAAGGACACTTGGGACATTAAGGTCAACTGAGCACCTACGATGTGCCAGGACTTTGACTTATGGGATCTCAGTTAGTCCAATACTTACCCTAACGTCACCAGGCAGTTTTGGTGGCCCAGTGTCACAGGCGAGGAAGCCACGGCTCAGGCACCGTAACCACCAGGGTGCTGAAGGCTGGCTCTACAGTGGAGGCCGAGCTGGCACAGGACTCTGGCTTGCCAGTCCTCAGGTGGATCCCAGGCTCTGCCTGTCCGTGGAGAAGGCTGTGGGGAGCAAGCGAGGGAGGGATGAGACTCTTCTCATCTGCACAGAGACCAACCCCTCTGACTCCCCAGAGGGAACACAGACAATCCTCTTCTGAGATTAGTCACCAGTCGGCCCCCTGCCTGGGGCTGAGTTCTTGCCAGACATATCAGCCAGGGCTCCTAAGAGGACGGAGTCAGCCGGGGACCCCTCTCTCCTCATCTAGGGCCCGCCCCAAGCCTGCAGCCCCATCCCCATTTCTGCAGTGCTGCTACTCCCCCGTGGGTGCTCAGATGGGGAGCTGGGTCCAACTGCTTCCGGGACAGAGACTTCTGTACATTTTCTTCTTTCTTTGTAAGAGTCCTGCATTGACCACCCAGAATAAAGACACTGTTTACCAGCTTCCCTTGCAACTAGGTGTGGCCCTATGAGCAAGCTCTGGACATTGGGACAGAAGCAGAAATGGTAGGCACAGCTTCCAGGATGTGTCCTCAGAGAAGGGGGCCAGGGACTCCTCAATGGCTGTTTTTTCCTTTCTGCTGGGTAGAAGGCGGATGTAATGACTAGCCCTGGAGCAGCCACTTTGGGCCATGAGGTGAACCTAGGAAAGAGGCTGTGGAGCAGTAACGACAATGGAGCCTGAAGGGTCCCTGACCCCAGGGGCACTGGAACAATGCTGGACCCTCACCTACGAAGCTAGGACTGGACCCAGATCTGATTTATATAGCCCCTTCCTTGCTGTGTGACCTGGTTCTGCCCCGTGGACCCTGCTGGCAGTTGACAATGATAGTGGCACATGCATGTACCTCCTGCTCAGGGAATAAGGGGGGAGTGGGCAACTGGGGGGTTTCAGTTCTAGGGGGACAGACAAAAGGAGGGCTGGGGCCTCCATCCTAAACACTGTGGAGAAGGAAATGGTGTAGTGACGGGGAAGGCCTTTGGGGCAGGGCCAGCTCCTGGCTTTGCTACTTGCCTGCCAAGTCCCCTTGGGCAGATGGCTTTCTCTGAACCTGTAAGACAGGTAGCTGCTTCCCAGGGTGCTTTGAGAAGCAGAGACCCCGCAAGTCTGGGGCTGTGGAGGCTGGTGCCCCGTGAGTGGCAGCGAGGGTTTTTGTCGTTGGTTTGAGAGGCCAGAGCAGAGATTCTCTAGCTGCAAGCTGACCCCACAGATCAGGCCCCTCCCTTAGCAATGGCCAGGGGAGTAGTGGGCTGAACCCTCAGAATGGCGGGGACAGGAGCCCAGGTGAGGTGTCGGGAGGGGTTCCTGTGAAGGGGACATGGAGAGCTGGGTGGGGCCAGAGCCCCCAGGAGCCCGGCTCTGCCCCCGTTTGTGAGCAACCCCACTGAAGCTAAGGGCACTGGACAGTTAGAGGAGCAGAGACCAGAGCCAGCAGCCTGCCCGCCAGCCCTGGGAGCTCTTTCTGGAAGCCACGCCCTCCCCTCTCTTTCCTGGAAGCCTGGGATCCCTGGTCAGGATGCTAATGGAGGGGAAGGGGGGCAGCAGAGCCAGGGAAACACTGGGGACTGGCAGCCAGTGGCTAATTAAAGGCTCCATGTCAAAGAGGAATGCCAAGTAGGTAATTTCCATGCCATTTGAATAATGGGAAAAACGTTCACCATTTCTCCAGTTTGCTTGCTGAATAGAGAGAGGGGAAGAAAGGAAAGGGAGGGGAGAAGGTCGTGGTTGAGGGGCCCAGCACGCTGCTGAGGCTGGAGGCGGGCGGAGCTGGCGGACTTGCTCTAAGGCTGGAGGTGGAAGGCAGAAGGAGCCATCTCTTCACCTGGGAAGGTCCTGGAACCTGGGCGGGGGGAGAGGGCGACCATGCAGGATGGCCTCCCTGTGAGGTCCCCAAGCTGAGGAGGGCCCTCCCGTGAGCACGGACTGCAAGGCCCCCGCTCCCCTGCCTCCCAGGACAGCAGGGTGATGACAGCGACCATGAATCCAGGTGAAACCTGAGCGCCTCTGAGCGCCAGCCAGTGGCTCAAGGCTGCACTTGTTCCTCTCTTCACTCGTTAATCTAGCAAAGCACTATGTTGGGGACAGGTTGTGTGCCAGGCCCACGTGACAGAGACCCGAGGATGAGTCCCATGTGACCACAGGGAGAGCCTGAGCCCCCCTCGCCAGGCGATGTGGAAGCGGGCGGGGGTCCCAGGTGGGTGCTTCCCAGAGGCCTTCTGCTGAGCCAGTCAGGGGACTAAGTGGAGCAGCATATTCCAGGCCAAGGGAACAGTGTCTGCAGGGACGTGGTGTCCCTGGAGGCTCAGGCCATGGTGAGAGCCCAATGGGAGAGGATGGTAGGGTCATGGCAGGGGTGGAGGCCACGGGGCCTCAGAGGCAGAACCTGGACAGATGGCAGAAGGCCTCGTGGGCTTGGTCTTCAGGCTAAAGGGCCATTGGGTGTGGCTGAGGAGGGGCAGATGGGCATTGGTCACTCCATGTCCATGGCTACTCCAGTCTCTTTGGAACCACTGTGAGGACCCAGCCTCCCTCCTCAGTCTCCACAGGGCCTCCCAAGAACAGGAAGCCGCCTATGGGGTGAAGGGTGCCTGGAGCTCTGCCCCCCGCCTCCATTGCGCCTTCTCCTTCCTGGATTTCCATGCTTTGACCTCTGGGCCTTGCTGACCCTGGGGAAGCCGCCCTCTCAGGGCTGCCAATCCCTGAGGCCTGTTGTATGCGGACCACCCCTTCCAGAGCCCGGAGGCCACAGATTCCTGTCTGGGGCCCTTATACTCCAGGTCACTGATCCTCCCTTTCACCAGGCCCCAGCCCCGGACAACTAGAGACCACCCTACCCAGCAGAACCCACTAAAGTGACCACCTGGCCGGTCCCCGCCTGCTCCCCCGACTCACTCCTTCCTGTGGAGGCCATTGTCAAGGCTCCTGCCCAGTGTCCTCTCCATCCCTCTGCCTCCTGAGTGACCCTGCTGCAGCCCAGTGTGGCCCTGCATGGTGTGGTGTGTCCCCCCTCCAGGACCGTGAGGGACAGACTGTCTTCAGTGGCAGTCCTGCCACACTGGTCATGGGGACACTGCTGTCCCTTACCTACTGTGTTTGACAAGCTCCCCCAGGCTCAGTGGTTAGAATAAGAAGAGTCACCGTCTCTCGCGACTTCTTCAGGTGCGGCATCAGGCAGCCTAGCAGGAGCCTCTGGCTGGGAGTTTCTTGGGAAGCGGGTGCTGCCTGGGCATCTGAAGGTGTGACGAAGGCTGCAAATCTGCCCCAGGACGCCACTTTCCAAGATGCCTCACCTGCGTGCCTGGCACTGTGGTACCCGTGTGGTAAGGAGCCTCAGGTCTCTGCTGTGGGGACAGCACAGAGGGCTGCTTGTGTGTCCCCACAACACGGTGTCTGCTTTCCCCAGAGTGCACAGGACAGAACAAAGGGAGGCAGCAGAGTCCTCAGTGACCTAGCCCCAAAGTCACATGCCTGCAGTGTCCCCTGGGTGCCACGTCTTGGGGGAGAACCACGCAGGGGCATGAACTGCAGGAGGCTGGTCACTGGGGGCCACCAGTGGAGCTGGAAGCCACAGCCCTCCCCCCGGGGAAGAGCAAGCAGAACAGCGCTGCAGCAGGACACCAAGCCCAGGTGGCCTCCCGCCCAACAGGGCAGGGCTTCCCGGGTCCCCAGGCATGGCATCCTCCCGTGCTCTGCCCCGTTGGAGGGGGAGGAACACGCTCTGCTGCCCAGCCTCCGAGGGGGTGGTCCCGAGAAGGCAGAACATGGCTGTCCACGTCTCACGCTTAATCCTGCTTCTCCACATGGCCGGGCAATCAGGTTTCCCAGAGCTCTTTGCAGCAACCATTTGCATGACCACCAAATAAGCGCCTTCTTTCCTCTCAGCTGGCTCTGGGCCCTCAGGTTCCACCCGGCCTGGTGCGGGGCTTCCCCTCCTATGCCCACCTTTCCCCCTGGATGGCCCGAGCAGGACACGGCCCTGGGGACACCTGCTTGTTTCCCCATGCTGACCAGGGCTGTCCAGGCCAGCTCTTCTGTTTCCTTGGGTGAGGGGTGAGGGACTCGGGGTGTCAGAGCCAAGGATTCCTTGGGCTGTGTGGTGGGACCCCTACGTTTGGCAGATAAGGCTCAGAAAGAGACAGTGAGAGCCTGTTTAATCAGCTCTTTCGCTGCTGGGACTGAGTCACATGACCAGCACAATCGAGGAGGAGGAAAGGTTTATTCAGAGGTCTCAACCCGTACAAGGCCGGCTCCATTCCTTGGGGCTTGAGGTGAGGCTGGACATCATGGTGGGAGAGGGTGGCGGAGGGAAGCAGCTGGCGTCATCAGGAAGCAGAGGGCGACTCCAGCCTCCAGATACTAAATGTATACCCCCAAAGGAGGCCGCAGTCCCCACCCCCTCCAGCCACACCCACCGCTTCAGTTAATCCCATCAGGGATCAATCCCCTGGTTGGGTGTAGACTCTTACAACCCAATCATTTCTCCTCGGAACCTCCTGCAATGTCCCACATGTGAGCTTTTGGGGACACCTCACATCCGAACCATAATAGAGCCCAAGATCACACAGCAATCTGGTGTCAGAAATGCTGGGCCTACGAGGACCAGGTCTCCCGACCCCCATGCACGGCTTTTGTCAGCTCAGCTGGACGTGCTCAGGAGCTGCCCCGACCGGTGGGTGTTTCCGGATGGGTTGGGAGTCAGGGAGACGTGGAGAGAATGGCGGGGAGGGGACACGTGAGTGTGGACTGGCCAGATGCCATTTGCTCCGGTAGCCAGTGTGTGCGTGTGCGCATGCGACGTGTGCAGAGGAAGCGCAAGAATCAGAGCGCTCTGAGATTCGTGAGCTCAGGGAGGAAGAACGGGCGAGCAATGATCAGAGGGCGAGTGCACAGTGATCCCGACACTATGGCCCTGGGGCCGCCAGGTGCTGGCAGGGTGGCGGACACAGAAATGGGCCCAGGCAGGGAGGGCCAGGAGGGCCCGGAGCTGCCCCCAGCCGCTCCTGCCGGGCTGCCCACGTCCCCCAGCTCACAGCAGGAGGAGGCCCTGGTCCTCTGGCCAGTGCTTTCTCCTTGGCCAGCTTACAGGTGGCCTCCCTGGGTGCCCTTCTGGCCATCACTTCCCACACTGCCAGATGGAGGTGGCTGGAGCTGGCCACCGAGTACGGCCAGGTTGACTCAGTCACCTCTAAGTCTTTATTTGTGGCCGGTTCCTCTCCGGAGATTGTCCTCCGAGCTGGGCTCAGAAAGGTAGACCTGTGTTGATCTTCGCTCGAGTGAACCTTAACCCCATTTAAAACGGAAATCTTGGGCTGGGGAGGTAGCTCAGTTGGTAGAGTGATTGCCTTGCATACAAGGCCCTGGTTCAATCCTCAGCACCACCAAAAACAAAAACAAACAAACAAACAAACAAAAAAAAGAAATCTGTTGGCGTTGGGAACACCTCTCCAGGACCCCAGCGTGCACGGCTCCTGTAGCGTTCACTCGGAGGTGAAGTTTTGCTCCCTCCCTGTCAGGATAGAACTGCCCTCCCCACAAGGTCAAGGTCTGCCCTGGTCATCAGATGGTAGGGGAGAGGGCAGGGAGCCCCGTGCGTTGAGGGCCAGGCACAAGCTCTGCCTGCGTGTGGCTGACTGTTCCTGGCGTGGTAGAATCCGTCTCCTTTTATAGTCAAGGAGCCAGAAGACCAGAGTGGGGAGGTCCTGGCCGAGCCCACCCAGCCAGGATGAGCTGAGATGGCTTTGGAAGCTGGACAGGTGACCCCAGTCTCGGTACCTCTCTGGTACCTCTAGGCAGGCAGAGGTGGCAGGCAGGCTCCAAGCCTGCAGTTCTTGGCTTTGGCAAAACCCCCAGGGATCTGGTGAGGAGGGGGCCCCCAAGGCAGCCAGACTTGCCACCTGCAGGGAGCGGGTTAAAGAGAAAGACTGACACTAATTGGGGAGCAAGAGCCCAACATTCTTATTTCCCGTCTTGGCTGCTTGGCTCACAAAAGGGCTTTGTCTTTTGACAAAGACAAAGGCCCAGTGACAGTATCTTGTCATGCTCTTCTTGCCTCCTTCAGGTGGCTCCTTAGGATTCAAAGTACTTTCCCTACTCCCTGTCACCATTTGATAGAGTCATGGACAGGAGACCTGGAGTTCTACCCAGAGGTTCATCAACTTGCTGTGTGATCTTGAACAGGTTGCTTAACCTCTCTGGGTCTTAATTTCTCCACCCGAAAAAAATCAGCGGGAGAGGTTTGGAGTAGGTGGTTGTGAGGTTCTAGGATGACCTCCTTCCCACCTTGAGGACCGGTATTTGTGAGGGCAATGGAAAGATAAGGCCTGGAGCTCCTCTGAAGCCAGGTGGCAGAGATGAGAGACGTTCTCCAGGAGAGGCGTCTTTGGTGAGTTATATTCTCTTCAGAGAGATGCTGTGTGCATGTAATTTGCACTTTCTTTGACTGTCAAAATGTTCCGACATGCCCCTCTGGTGTCCTCCTCCCATCGCACTGTCTCCTACCACCTGCGTCCAGGTAGAACCCCAAGCTGTGGAAGCAGACAAGGTCCTCAGAGGTCTCTGGCTGATGGCCTCACAGTCTGCCCTTTGTTGGAGCCCGGGGTTCCCCAAGGAGTCTGGGCTTCGCTGGTGTTGGGGGAGCCCAAGCCCCGCGGGCAGCATTTCCGACACGGTCCGAGCCCTGGTTGGGTCGCAGTGATCCCACGTGAAACACCGTGTCATTGCAGGGACGGGGGCTCAGTATTTCAAAGAAGTGTCTGAAAAACACGGTTCATTCTGCTCATCTGTTTTACAGGGGAGGAAATGAATGCGTGGGCAAGGGCAGGGAGCTGCCCACTCCCACAATCTACAGCCAGAATCCAGGTATAAAGAGTGGTAGAAGGAGCAACACGGAGCCCAGGTGTCAACCGTGAGCGCTGGAACCACAGCAGCTCCACCTTGCCTCGATGGCCCAGCTTCTTCCTGTTTCCATTCTGCCACCTTAGTTTGGAACTCTTACCCTGGCAGAAGATGGGTGCTGCTGCTCCATCCCTCACATCCATGTTCCAGGCAGGAAGAAGAGGGAAGGAGGAAGGGGCAGAAGACATTTCTCTAGTGTAGCCTTTTTTATTGAGGGCAGGATGCCATCCCCAGAGGCGTCTCTGTTTTAGTCAGAACTAAGTTATGTGGTCTTTCCTAACTGGAAGACAGCCAGCGGAAGGGAGGTAGGGGATGGGCTGGGTGCAAACCCCCATTGGCGACTGCCTCTCTGTCTGGAGATCCTTGCAGAAATTCTTCAGGCTCCTGGAATTGCAGCCTTGGGATGGAGCGGGGTGCCTTTGAGCCAGAGAGGCCCCCCGAACACCCGTGATTCGGATGTACCACCTTGAAAGGGTCTGATGTTGGTGCAGGGCAAAGCTTTGCAAAACACAACACCTACGTCTTCGAGGGTTTGAGACTGGGGACCTGGATCAGAAGGACAGCCACTGGGGCTAATTCTAATTCTCTGACTCTCTCTCCTGCTCACAGACCCTAATGAAAACATGTGTAAGAAACCCGCAGGGTTAATTTCACCGAAAAAAAAATTCCAATAAAGCTCCATTAGATTTTCGCGTTAAATTAATGTAATGGATGCTTAAAAGCAATGCTAATTAGGCTTCGTTATTACCAGGAATGTCAGGTGGATGGGATGTGGCCTGAAGCTGACAGTTTACATCCAGGCAACCTGTGGGAGAGGGTTCCTCCGTGGTCGGGAGACACCACCTCATGTGGCCCCGGCTGCTGCTCACGCCTTGGAAAGTCTTTAGTCATTGAAGTTCATTGCCTGGGGCTGGAATATTTTCCTCATCAAGATGACAGAGAATAAGTTGTTTTCTCTTTGCTTATTTTGTTTTATTTCTTTCTCGGTTTGCTGTTGGGTTTTATTTTTATTTTTTGCCTGTTTCCAGTGTTCCCTTAATGCCTCTGCCTAGACGCCCTTGCTCAGAAACTTTGCTCAGAAAATTCAAGGGCCCCTAGTTCCCATCAGATAAGCCCAGAATCCTTGACCCGGCCTTGTGGCATTTGGCCCCAATCACTTGCTGGGCTCCCCTATTTCTCCCCATGGGGACCTAGAGCTGTCTTTTCCATGAACGCAGCTGTCCCTGTCCCTGCTTGACTTCAGTGATAGCCCCCCAACCCCTTCATCTCAGCCTTCCAACACTCGTCCTTTCCATCTAGTAGACAAAGAAACAGGCTGGCCCCGACCATTCAGCCCTTGCCTCCTTCACCTGACACAGGTGGCACATGCCAGCTGACCTCCGAGTTCCTGTCCCCCTTCTCCCATGTCCTTCCACCTCTCTGCTGGGCCAGGCAGAACATCTTCAGGGTGCCTGTGTTCTGCACCAGGGCTTGGAGCTTGGAGCCTCCAAGCCTCACGTGGCACTGGGAGAAAGCTCTACTTGACCAAGGGCAACTTCAAAGACCAGGGGCAGAGAGAGTGGGAGGGTCTGGACCCCACCCCTCCCGTCATCGTGCGCCTGGGGCCCAGGCCCTGTGCTGGATACGAAGTGGGTTTGTGGACCTCCCTTCCTGGGTCGCTGACCTTTGGCAGGGGAGAATGCACGCTCCCCGCAGTCTGGACCTGGGTGCCAGCTGTTGGGAGATGGCTGTGATACGGTTGCCTGGCTGTTGGGGTCCTTGGGGCTCACGGGGCGTTGCAGTTCAGAGGTGGGTTGCAGGGAGTCATGAGGCCCTCGGGAAGCTGAACCTGAGGGCAGCCACCCCCAGGGAAGAAGGAGAAGCTGGGGTCACTTTCCAGTGCCCCTCTTCCTGCAGCACAGTCCAACCCTGGCCCTGGAGGCCCCAGGATATAAACCTGTCCTAGGGGAGCTCCACATCTGAACTTGGGGGTGTGATGGGCTGACAGATCTGGCTCTGTGAGAATGCTATAGGCCAGACTCTAAGGGAAATGACTGAACAGACTCCATTTTGCTCTGAGACTCCAAGTTATATAGGAAATAAGTTTCTCCCATGGGAACACCCCGCCTCTGTACCCATCATCAGTTACTTAGCGTGACATGTTTATTAATATACAATGGCAACTCCTATGTACTAAAAATTGCTCTCTTTTGACCTCTATTGCTCTTAACCAATGTACGATTTAAACCGTAATTGTGTGGATGTTAGCAACCATTCTTTAGTTTGTACCTAGGTAAGAGTCATTTTGACCCACTTCCCCCTCTGTCGATGATCTCATGATGTTAGTTTGTAATTTCGAATCATAGCAACAGACACTTATGATTGATGTGATTTTTGGTATAAGAATCCCACAACCCTGTGGTCGGGGCTGTTCTCCCAATAGCCATTTTTTGGGGCATTATGTGCGACAGTCAGGCGGCGGCTTAATAAAGACTCTCAAATTTGGATTTCTCAGTGGTGATCGGTCTATTTTTAAGTTGTGCCCCATAACAGTGGGGAGTCCTTTGAACCTGTGCGTTTCCTGTTCTTAGGGGTCTGTGATGTTTCCATGCAATCCCTGGGGCTGGCCGTTCCCCCTGGGGTCCCCACCTGCCAGGCACCCAGTGCAGGGTGGATTCCATGGCATCTTTTGGGAAGCTGAGGAACCGCGACTCCCATGGGTCGAGGGTTGACAGGAAGGGAGGGGCACGGATCTCAGGAGCTTCCTCCACAATCCAAGTCCTCGTGGCTCAGAGCAAGGAGGGCAAGGGACCCCCAGGAAGCACCTGGAGAAGCTGAGGACTTTCAGAACCATCAGCGTCTCCAGTAGTGACAGGGTTGGGGCAGCCCAGGGAAAGGAAGAGGGGTCCTCTGGACCTAAAGCTGGAGGAACTGCTGGAGGAGGATCTGTTTGCTGGTGCAGGCAGCGGGGAAAGTGTGTGTGCGTGTGTGCACGTGTACCTGCGTGTGAGTGCTTGCGAGCCTGTAACCCCATGCACAGCTGTCCCCCTCCTGCCCCCAGACTCTGTTCCTCAAGCCAGGCTGTGCGGAGTCTGCCCTGTGCCTCTGCAGACAAGTGCACCCAGCTGGGACCCCCTCGCCTGACGCCTCTCCCTGAACCTTCTTTGAATGCCTGGGTTCCCTCTCCACCCCACAAATCCTGCAGATGGCAGGAAGGAAACCCTGGCAAGGTGTAGGAACCCGGATGCTCAGGGGCTGAGAGAAGCGGCATGTGAGTCTCCGTGAGTACGAGGGGGAGGGGGCGGGAGCCTGGAGGCCGAGGGGGCCAGCTGCCTATCCGGGCAGGGGCGGAGGGGCGCTGCCATGTGCCCCAGGATGTTCCCTGACCACCTGGCCGAGGCCATCAGTGCTGCCACCCCAGTCCTGCCACCAGTACAAGTGGGTGGGGCCGAGCACCTCCCAGAAAGGGTGGGGTGGGTCCAGCCCACTCCCTGGGGTGACTCAGGCCTCCACTCCAGGGTGGGCAGCTCGAGGCTTATGGGTTCATCGGCCACCGTGGCACGAGAGCCAGAGGCAGAGGACCACGGATGCAGGAAAGTGCTGAGGAAAACCGGTGCCTTTCTGGGCCAGGCAGAGTGTGGGCAGCAGAGAGAAGGCCCAGGCTCAGGGGCCTCGTAGGGGGATTTGTGCCCATGCTGTGGGTCCACTGGAGGCCCCGTGGCTGGCGGATGAGCCCACTGACACCACCTGCAGGCAGAAGCCGCCGGGCATAGCAGGGAGATGAGGATGTGGGCCTCTTCAGCCTCCCAGAACTCGGGGTCAGGACTCTCCTTGGAACCCCCGGGGAACAGGGACCCTACAGCTCTGTTCCTGTGCCCCTGCAGCTCATTCTGGCTGTCAGAGCTCAGTCGCTGGCGGCCCTGAGCGAGGGGCCTGGGAGCCTGTCTGCCCCCAATGGATCCTGAGTTTTCTAAGCCACATGTACTAATCCTGTTTCCTTGGCTGGTAATTAATATCATGGGCCACGTGGTCACTGCCGAGACTACCAACACTGTTGCTGTAGTTTATAGTTTATAAGCTAAAGTTCTTTAGTGGAGAGCAAGCTAAAACACACTTAGCAAGCAAATATTATTTATTCATATCACAAGTACAAATGGCACGTCTGTGTTCCCATAAAACCTAATTCACAAAAACCGGTGGCAGCACATTCAGCCCCTAGGCCACGGTGTGCCTGCCCCTTGCTGAGTTCTGGGTCTCAACTGCCTCATTTGAAAAATGAGGCTAATAATTTCTGTTTTCCTCATGGGGCAAATTTGAGCCCCAAATGAATTGATTTAAAACTACTACTGTAAGGGATCCCACGGAAACCACGCTGGACACGGGAAATCACATAAGGGAGTTTATTAAGCAAACAGAATGTCTCCCTGCAGGGTAAGAGAGAAAATGAGAGGAAAAGAGAGAGAGTGAGAAAGGGCGCGCGCAAGAAAGTATGAAAGCGAGGAGGATAGAGAAAGTGAGTAGGAGAGAGAAAGATGAGGAAAGATGGCAGGGTAGGTACAGTAAAGCCGTTGAATTCCGCTGGACTAAGAGGGGACCAATATCGGAGAAGGATACTTTTAAGCTGACTGAGGAACCAATAGCTAGCCAGGATGTTCACAGACTGACAAGTGGTGGGAAGGCGGGCAAAATGTCTGCACCAGAAAGGTCAGGAGGGGCAGCTTTGTACATTACAACTACATAAAGCATAATGTACGCATGGTCCCCTTTACCCTGAGAAACAAAGGTCCTCGTCCCTGGGAGAGGAGAGGTGCCTGATTCTGCCCTTTGCCCTTGCTGTGCGACTTTGGGAAAGTCTATTAACGTCTCTGAGTACCCGTTTTCTCCTTTATAAAGTGGGGATGATAAGGCCTACTTTGCATGGTGTGAAGTGACTAATGCTTGCCAAGTGCTTCCCTGAATCCTCAATGAAAGGTAGTGAGTGTTGTTCATGAGCAGGTGCTGTGGTGTGTGGCTCTAATCCCAGACACCTGGTAGGCTGAGGCAGGAGGATTACGAGCTTGAGGCCAACTGGGCAACTTAGCCATACTCTGCATCAAAAAAAAAAAAAAAAAAAAAAAAAAAAAAAAAAAAAAAGGCTGGAAGTGTAGCTCAGTGGTACAACATCCCCAGTATGGGGAGGGGAACACAGCCCCCTGCTCCCACGGGGCAGATTCCAGCCTGTGTCACCCACCTGTCTTGACATGAAGTCAATCCATGCTACCTCTGGTTCCCATGGGCCCAGGAGACCTTGGGGTCTCTGCCATTCCTGATTGCTCTCTTCCTCCCCCGCCCACCCGGTACCCTCCCCACCACACTGGCTTCCCCATTTAACAGAACAAGTAATTAACAATGTTAATTCTAATCTCATTTGCTAATGAAGGCAGTCTAATTGCACCATAATTGGCAGCAGCAGCAGAAAGAAACACACACACACACACACACACACACACACACACACACACACACAATAAACGCTGCGTGTGTAATTCGGTTTAACTTCTTTATAATCACCTTGCCGGGACCGGTGGTCTGGGTGTGGCCTGGAGGTTGGGGAATTAAGAGAGGGAGGGGGAGCCGACGCCTGAGGCGGGAGGAGTCCTGATTCTCCCCAGGCCTGGGAGAAGCTTCTCCCCTCACTCCCCCTTCCCTCCCTCGCTCAGGGTGGGCTCAGGGTTGCCCATCCAGGGGTCCCCAGAAGACTTCCTTCAGGGTCTCATCAGCTAGCTCATCCTTCCCCAGCTGCGGCTCTGCAAGAGGGGAAGGCCAACCCCAGAGCGGCCTTCACAGCCTTACCTCGGCTCTTACCTCATACCTCCGCAAGGGAAGGGAGGCCGGGTCCTGCCTCTGCACAGCCTTACCCTCATCTGAATAGTGCTTCCCCACCCTTGAGGCCCTGGGAGCCTCCTCTGGCCCTCTGAGCAGACCTGGCCCGCCCTCTGCCTCCAGCTGTGGGAACCTGCATTAGGCCACACAGCCCTTATTCCACCTGTCACTCTGCTTATGCACTTTCTCATTTCTAGATTGTTCTTTTGACCTAAGTACTCCCAGTGCAGGGCATCAAACAGGAGCTTGATTCTATTTGTGCAGAGTTCTTGAATGAGAGGGAGGTAAGCATGGAGAAGTTTCTGGAAGCACTTGGCCAGGAGAGTGAAGAGACCTGGTTCTAGTCCAGGTTCTCCTGCTAAACTTGCTGTGTGACCTTGTGCATCCCTCTGTGCAGCGAAAGCCTTGCATGCCATCATCTCTCATTTTCCACCTGCTCTCCGTGGCGAGGACTTTTCAAAATTTCATGGTTGAAAAAAAAAAAAAAAAAAAAAAAAAAAAAGCAAAAAGCAAAACAAACCACAAAAAACCTGCTAACATCCTAAAGCCCAGACCTCTCTCTCTTCACCAGAAGTGAAGTTTCACACCTAACCCTCGAGTGCAGGCTGCTCCCACCTCCACTGGGTAACCTCACTCTGATGCAGATGATGCTGAATAAATAAGGAAACATCTCTGAACCCTGATATAATGTCGTCCACATCTTCTCCAAGTAAGTGAAACCTGAGTAGCTTTCCTTGCCCAGTTTTGGAAAGAAAAGAGTGCCCAAGGTATTTGTCCTGTTTAGATGTATAATCATTTCCATAGCAACCAGCTGAGAAGGAGGCTAGCTGCAGACTGCTTTGGTTAAGGGTGGCCGGTGAGGGGTTTAGCCTGGGGGCTGGGTGGCACTCTGGAGCCCTTCCTCTGACTTGGATACCCGCTCACCTGCAGAGCAGGTGGCAGAGGGGCCTTTGGCTTCATTCTGTCCTCAGCAGCATCCCTGGTGGACAGACCCCCGTCCTTCTCTCCTACACCCTGGCAGAGTGGCAAACCTGGGATTCCTCCCCACCACCCCAGCAATCCTCCATGTTCCTCTCCTAACTGGACATCATGTTTCCAGGATTCCACAGCTCCGCCTTTTTCTGAGGATATGACCTTATTTTGTTGGAGTCTGGGAGACAAAATTTCTGAGACAGCTTCTGAGAAGTTTAATGCCATCCAGGTTCGGTTTTTTGGCCGGTACCTGGCTCTCAGTGGTTGTTTGTTTAGGAGCAGATTTTATTTTCCTCTTTCCTCACTGGTGGCTTTCTTACCTTTTCTTTATCCTGGGTGTTCTGAAGTTTCCCAGTGAAGACGAGGGGCCCACTGGGCTGGAGACGCGTCTCCTCCTGGCTGCCACATTTCCTGAAGTCTCTGGTGATATCCGAGTCCTCCACTTCCCTCTGTCTGGATCCCCATTAGTCAGATGTTGGGTCTCCTGGGCTGATGTTCTGAATTTCCAATCATTTCCTTTTCATGTTTTTCATTTTTATTTGTGATCTATTTTGTAGTGGGTTGCCTCGATATTATCTACCAACTCCTTATATTTAATTCCCAGAGCTTTATTTTTTATATATATTTGTTCCCTGAATTGTTTTTAATAGAAGCCTATTCTTTTTTTTTCTTTCGTGAATGCAGTCTCTTCTTTTAATTCTCTATGGATAATTTTAGGATTTTAGATATCCTGCTGTTCCTTGTGTTGCTTCTGTTTAATCTGAGCCTTCTCTTTTCCCAACCCCCTTTTTCCTGGTACTGGGGATGGAACCTAGGGTTGCTTTATTGCTGAGTTTCATCCCCAGCCCTTTTATTTTTATTTTTTATTTTGACAGAGTGTCTCTAAGTTGCTGAGGCTGGCCTTCAACTTGCGATCCTCCTGCCTCAACCTCCCCATCCCTGGGATTGTAGGTGTGCCACTGTGTGACTGGACCCTGTTTTTTTGTTTTTTGCTTTCGTATGTGTGTGTCTCCATCTTTCTTATAGCTGCCTGGGCTGCCTGGAAGCTCCATGGGCTTGGCGGCTGACTGGGGCAGTGTCCCTGAGTCTGCGCTGATTCTGCAGAGGCCTCCCCGACGCTGTGCATGGTGGTAGGAGCTGGAAGGCCGCTAGGAAGCTGAGCAGAGTGGGAGGCGTGGAGCGATTGCTTAATACTCTGCTTCCGCCAGCACCTTTGCCCAGTCAGGCCTGCTGTGGCTCTGGGTTTTGAAGTCCCACAGACCCATTTCTCTTCTCCCTTCTGCTGGGGAGTTGGGGTGGCCTCTGGAGGTGGACCTGCTTCCTGAGCAGAATTTCAGTCCATCCTTCTCTTCTTAGCTGCCTTGAGGTTTGCTGGGCCTCTGTCCTGGGAGCCCGTCTCTTCCCGGGCTTCCCTCAAGTCCGCCCACCTTTCAGCCTCTCTGGTTCCTGAGTTAGTATGCTTCCATCTTTTGCTCAGCACTGAAAATGTTGTTTGGGTCACCTCCTCCTGTTGTCTTGTCCTGTGGGTTTCTGTCAGGCTGCAATCCCTCGGAGTCATTTCAGTGAGGTGTTCGGAAGGGGAGAGGGAGAGAGCAGAGCTCCTCTGTGCGCAGGGGACTTTAGAGTTCGCAGAGCCCTGCAGTATCCAGCCTCTCAGGATCGCCACAAGAGCCAGCGGCCTAGGCGGGGAAGGAAGTTTTCTCCACCACGTGTAACCAGAAACCGGAACCCGGCTCCTCAGGCAGCATTTATGCAGAAGTGAACAAGCGTTGGTTGGCCGCGGAGGTGAGAGGTGCCTCCCTCCCGCCCCTCTGCCTCCCGATGCTCCCACGTGGAATTGAATGAGAAGTGAAATGCCGTTGGCAGTGAGGGCCCAGTGGGAAGGAGCATTTGGAATCAGGGCTGCGAGGACAGCCTGAGTCCAGGGCACCTGCGGTAAAACTGCTTTGATGTGAAAATTAAAAGGTGAAAATCAAAGGCAGAGGCTGGCGCTGGTCCGAGGGCACGCAGGGAGGCCTTGGGGGCTCTTCCCACCCTGCTTTCCTCTTCAGAACCATGATTCCTGCTCACGTGTGTCCCTTGTGCACACACGCATGAGCACCTGTGTCCGTGTGTCCGTCTCCGTCTCTGTGTGCACGCATCTGGATGTGAGCCTGGTGCCTCCGTGTGTGTGAGTGCCTGCACATGTGGGGGTGTGACCAAGAGTGAGACTGAATGTCGCACAGTGGGGGAGCCAGACTGGGATGAGGCCTGACTGAAGGTGGCTCCTTGCTTCCCTCTGTTCCGGCTTCCATGACACAGTGCACGGGCTGGGCGGCTTAGCAACAGATGCTTACCTCTCATGGTGGTGGTGGCCGGGAAGTCCAAGACCAAGGTGCTGGAGGACTTGGCGACTGCTGAGGGTCTGCTTCTGGCTCAGAGGTGGCACCTTCTCATTGTGGTGAGGCAAACAAGCTTTAAGGGTGCTCATCCCCCCAGGGGGTCACTGATCACTTCCTAGCGACATAAGAATTTTAGGGGGACACATGTTCAGACCACGGCATCCGCACACCTGTTGTCCCGGGTCACCCCCTGGCTTTCTCTGAATCTCTTTTTCTTATCTCTAAAATGAGTGGATGATGTCGAAGCTGGTCCCACCCGGGAGATGTGCCGGACAAGGAGGCGCTTGGTTCGGGTCAGGGGTTGGTGAGGCTGCTCCTGTGCTCTCGCTCGCTTGTCTGAGGAACACATGTGCGCGTTTCCTAGTGGGGTCTCCGTCCTGAGGAGCTCACGTTTGCTTGGAGGAGACAGACACAGGCACCTACTGTATACTGTGCAGAGCCGGGAGGAGCACTGGCCTGGTGCAAGGGGGCGGAGGGTCCTCTGGGGTCAAGACTGGGAGCGAGGAGTTGATGTTGGACAGGCAAATGGAGGCTGGTGGCCTCAGCTGGTGGCCCTTCAGGCAGAGGATGAGAGAGCCTGACGTGAGAGGACCTGGGAGGATGTGACCTGTCAGTATCATTCGGGGTGTATATCATGGTCCACCAGCTGCAGGCTTGGGGACCCATGTGGCCCCTGTTAGCTGCCCACCTCTAGTTACCCCTCTAAATTCTCAGGCTGCCTGCAGAGATTCACCCAGAACAATGTCACTGCAGAATTTTATGCTGATTTTCCCCTTCCAGCGGAACGTCTGCCAATAGCTTTTACGATCCCGAATAAAAAGCCTTTTCTTTCCCCTTTAGATATTTTTATTTCACCTTTAAAGGATGTACAGTAAGGGTGAGAACATCTCGATGAAACCTGCGCAGTAAATAACTCTTGGATCCCTTTCTCATGCAGGCGGGAGGACGAAAGGACACGCACCCTCAGCGCCCTCACTGTGCCAGGGCCGGGCAGGGCTCAGCTCGCTTACCACCGGGCGGGGAGGGTCTGCAGGAGCGGGCTGGGGCTGTCTCTGGGGCTCCTGGGGTCCCCGTGGTGTCCTAGTCCTTGTTCCTTCCCTGTGGGAGGGCGGCTAGCAGCCTTGGCCACCCATGGTGAATGTCACCCTCTGTGCACCCAGTCACCTGGTGTAAGTGTCAGGACAAGCATTGGATCTGCCCCACCTCCAAAGGGCTCCTGCCTCCTCTGCTGGCAACGGTGAGAACCTGGTCAAGCCACCTGACCCTTCTGCAGCTCAGTTTCCTCATCTGTAAAATGGGAATAACAACAGCCCCCTGAGAGTGCTGTTGGGGTGAATAAATGAATCCATGCAGGTAAAGCACATGGGGAGTGTGGCTGGCATCTGGAAAAATGCCAATAAACATGAGTGCTTTGATTGTCCTTATTTCATCTTTGCATCAGCTGAGCAGGCGCTGGCATGTGCCTGCCTGACCTCTCTGTTGGGTGTTATAAAGCCCAGGGAGGTCCAGCCTCTTGTTTGAGGCCAGCCTATCAGAAGGGGGAGGCTTGGTGAGGTCCAGTGGCTCTGCAGTGATTCTGCTAGATCTGGACCCACCCACCTGGGGACCGCAGACTTAGGAGGTTGCCCCTGACCCTCAGCTGCAGGAGGGGAGGAGCCCCCCTAGTGGGACTGGAGGAGATTCAAGTGTAAACTGAGTGGTCGGGTGTGTTGCTGGAGGGGGTGGGGAGGTGGCTGGGGACGTGGGGTCAACAGTGACACATGCCCACAAGCTCTGCTGGACTGAGAGGCACCACCACAGCCATACTTAATGAAGCTGTCAGCTGGGCCACCAGGACTCAGGGAGCCGACTGGGCAGGAAACCATCAGTGTAGCTGGATAATGAGTCAGAGGCTCGGGTGGGGTGAGGCCTGGGGTCAGCGGGGCAGCATCGGAGACTGTGGGGAGATCGGGACACAGCCAGGCTCAGCTCAGCTCCAGAGCCCCGCCTCACCAGGCCCGCCTGCCACAGGGCCCCCTGTGAGGTCAGGCCAGTTCTGCAGACTTGTCCCCAGCATCGGCTCCATGCCAGGCACTGCACTCGTGCGAGAATAAAGAGGAGACAGAGGCGATCCTACCCCAGATGCTCAGGCTTCTGGTGCAGACTCGCAGCTCAGGGTCCAGGAACCACGAGATGCTGGTCCGGAAGACAGTACACCAGGGACCGGCTCTGGAACCCCATGACCTGAGCTTGATCTTGGCTCCTCTTCTTATCTTCAGGAAATTGTGCAAGTTACTTACCCACCATTGCCTCAGTCTTCTCGTCTATAAAATGGGATGCCCTGTGAGGCAGTGTGAGTATTTTGCTTTGCAAAAATCACCCTGAGCTCCATGGCATGAAATGACCATGAATTTACCTTGTATCAGCAGGTTCTGTGGTTAGGAACTGGGAGCTGGGAAAGGGCCCAGGCAGGGCTTGTCCCCGCTCCACAGAGTCTGGGGCTTCTGGAAGACTTGAGTATGTAGTGATGTGAGTGGCTTGAAGCATGTCACTCACTCCTAGCTCCAAGCCAGGGTTCAATGAAGACTGTTGACCAGAGCACCCACGCAGTACCTGTCTTCTCTGTGTGGCTTGGGCTCCCCCAGTGCTGGGTGAGTTCTGAGAGGAGCATCCTGGGAGGACATGTCCCGAGAGTGAGCATTCTGAGACACCCAGGCGGAGGCTGCAGGGCTTATTGGTATTATTTATTAATAATAAATTAATGATACTGGGGATTGAAATTAGGGTGCCTTACCACTGAATTACATCCCCAACCCTTTTTATTTTGAGACAGGGTTTGCTGAGTTGCTGAGGCTGACCTCAAACTTTCAATCCTCTTGCCTCGGCCTCCCAAGTTGCTGGGATGATGGTGCGCCAGAGCGCCTAGCCACTGCAGACTCAGAAGCCAGGTCACAACACTTCTGCTGCACTGCATGGGTGGGGGTATTTGCAAACCTGCCCAGATTGAGGGGGAAGGGACAGTTTAAAAACACCATCTATAGCTGGTGATAATTAAATCAAATGGGACAAGTATGAGTCTAGATGCCTGGCCCATAGTACTATTACAGTAGTTAATAAGTGTTAAGTGTTGTAAAAACATATACACAGTACTTTAAATGTTAAGTTTTATTGTAATTAGTAAGATATAAATAAATTTTAAATGATATTATTGTAATGCTATGGGGGAAGGAGGTGGTAAAGAAATGCTTCGGGAAGAAGGTGAGATCTGCAGGGTTTTGAAGAATGAATAGGAGTTTGCTGCGTACCTCTTAAGGAACACGATTCAGGTAGAGGAAACAGCTTGAGAAAAGTGGCAGAAGGTTGAAAGAGTGATGTGTTCTGGTTTGGCGGTTTTGCAGCATTAAGGCAAGGAAGAAGGTGATTGAGGCTGAGTGGGAGGAGTGTCAGGGGAACAGAACCAGGACAGTGTTTTGTGGGCCCAACTGAGGAATCTGAATTTTGTCCGGAGGGCACCAGGGAGCCATGGAGGGTTTCAAGCAGAAGGAGTAACTCAGGTTTGTCAGGAAGACCCCTCCGACAGCATTGTGGGGCTGGGCTTGAGAGAGTGGGTGGGGGCAGAGGAGTGTGGGGACCAGTGTGGAGACCGTGACAGAGCTCCAGGCTGAGTCTCCTGACTCCCCTACAAGGTCCCTGTCCCCCCCCCAGGCACCCGAGAGGAGACAGGACCATCCATCCTATTTCACTCCTCCCCTGTCTGGTCGTCTGGGGAACCAGCTCCCTGCCTTCCAGAGCTGTCCCTCAGACTGTTTCTGGGGACGTCGTGGGGTGGGGATAGGACAGCAAAGCCCAGAGATTTCTGCCTCAGGGCTGAACCACGGCAGGACAGAGTGGGCTCCTTTGCGGAGAGCCCTGCACTGTGGCCGCAGCGGAGGCTCTGGTCTGGCCCCGCCCCTTTCTTGACGAGTGACCCTGGTTCCTCCTCTGTGCAGAGAAAGGCTGTGTGAATGACTGTGGGTGTGTGACAGCATGAAGGAAGGTTCTGGGCAGGACTGTGACCTTCAGCAGAGTAGCGGGCAGAGGAGGCGGCGTGGGCGCTGGGGCCAGCATCTGCAGCGGGTGCCTCCGTGACCTCGCACAGGTTCCCGCCCTTCTGTGCCTCGGTTTCCTCATCAGCGAAGGGAGTCCAACGAGATAGTGCCTCCTCGGTGCATAGCGGGGTGTGGGCCCCTGATGACCCTCCGAGAACGATGGCCACTGGTAACTGCAGAGAGCCTGCGATTCGGGGTGCGTTTCATTTACATAAAATCCACAGCTCGTTAATTATCCCAACACAGAGGTGATGCGGCAGGGGCAGGGCTGTGAGCTCAGCCCAGGTTTCCGATCCCTCTTGGACACACAGTGGACCCCCCTTCCAGGCCTTCCCTGGGTGGGGATACGACCAGAGGAAAATGGGCCCATGCAAAGCCCACGCAGGTTCCAGGCCGCCCTGCGAACCTCCCACGGAGGCTCAGGAGCCCTTCCTCTCTCCCCCTGCTGGCTAGCCGCTGGGGGTCTAGAGTGTCCTCAACCACGACAGCTTTGCCAGCCTGGAGACGTTGGCAACGTCTAGAGACGTTTTTGTTGCCATGACTTGCAGAATGCGGTAGGCGTCTAGTGGGTAGAGGCCAGCGATGCCACTAACTGCAGGACAGCCACCCACAATGGAGTCACCTGGCCAAATGTCAATAATGTGGAGACCAGGAAACTCTGGCCTGGAGTGTGAGGCAAGGCCCTGGATGGGCTAAGCAGAAGAGTCTGTGGCCTCCAATAACCGCATGGAATACAGCCTCCTCTCTATTAACCATAAGCGAGAAGAATATGGGTTGGTGGAGCTCTACCCAGGAGCTCTTGAGGATCGCGTTAGAAGAGTTGGCTTACCTTGCTTAAGGCAGGTTGCCATGACGATGCCCATTTCATTGACCAGGCAACCGAGACCACGGGCACAGAACTTGTAGGCGGCAAGGTGTGGGTTTGAACCTGGTTTGCCGGGCTCAGAACCCTAGGCTGGCCTCGGCATAGCCCCTGCTCTTTGTAGCTCCTGGTTCTTGGGAGGAGGCTTGTCTCATTTTACCCCTTGGTCTGCGTCCCCTGGGGCTTGTAGGTGAAGAAGCTGCAGAAGCCACCAGGTTGCTCTGGAGCTCCCCGTTAGCAGCTCTGCTGCTGGGTGCAGACTGACTGCTCCCCAGACCAGCTGGCTGTGGCCCAGGCCAGGCAGCCCAGGTTGGTTAACTGACACCTGCCTGGAGAAGGGAGCCCCGTCCTGCTCAGGCTTCTCCCACACCAGCCTCCACCTGCTCCAGGTGAATTATTCTAGGCTGGGGTCCGGAGGCCTCTCAGCTCCCAGTTAATTTCCTGCCTGGGCTTCCTGAAAGGCAGAGCGCTCGAGGCGCTGGAAGCGATGAGGAGATAGCACTGTCTGCTCTGCTGGCTTCCTGCCTGTCTGTGGGACCCGCTGCCCGTCTCTCCCCACGCAGTCCCTGGCACTCAGGCAGAGTCGGGGTGTGGACTGGGGAGCTTGGTGGCAGGTGGGAGAAGCCTGGTGTCCAGGTCTCTAAGAAGCTGTTGTGTGTCCCCAAATACGTGTGGCAGTGTGTTTGTCTACCCGTGCCTACGGACCCCAAGAATTATAAAACCTCCATCAGGTCATTGGGCCCAACCCTTGTGTCCACACAAGTTGGCATCCTTCCAAGGGATTTCCAGCAGGGAGGTCCTCTTTTATTAAAGTAACTCAGAAGAGTGAACTTAAACTTGTACCATTTTTTTTAGTAGATGGGACGTCCTTCCTTAGTTCTGCTCCAAGTCTCTCCTGGGGTAGTCTGAGTCTTTGCAGATCTTTCTGCTTCCCTGATGCTAACTCTTCAAACACCTGAGGAGAGGAATTGAACTCCTCCCTCAACATACTTCACAGAGTCCCCTTTGCAGACTAAGCAAACCCACCTCCCCTGACGCACCCTCTTGGGAGTTGGCGATTGTGGGGAAAACGTACACTAGGGGAACGTGGCACTTGGTTCTGCTCCGCTCCTTCGCTGAGGTTCCTTCCCAGCTTTAAAAGTCCCAGTAGCTACGGAAAACGCCAGGGCGTGGGTGCCTGAGGGACGAGCGTCTCTGAGCAGGTTCAGTTTTGGCCCTTTGCAAGGAGCAAGCAGCCGTGGAGACGCTCCATGCTTATTTCTCCCACCGCTGCCTTCCCTCAGGAGCCCGCCAGGTCCTGCTTTCTCCCTGGCTGCAGCCTGAGAAAGGGTCAGAGGCACCCCTGCCCAGCACCCACCCTCTCAGCTGTGTGGGGAGCTGGGCCAGGTACATGGGGAGAAGAAGCAGGTGGGACCCCAGGCCCCAGCCGTGGGCGGGCAAAGGGCTTCCCTGTTGCCTCTGGCCACCACGTCACTCTCTCAGCACCTTCCCTGTGTCCATGTGTACCCACTTCCAGGGGCTCGTCTGCTGAGGCACTGACCAGTCTTCCCAAGTGTGGCACAGGGTCACTGGAGTCCCTACAGCAGGGTGCCCCAGCTTTGTTAGAATCCTAGAGTGTGGAGCTTATTCCAGATGGGGAAGCAGAGGGCCGGCATGGGGCTGCGGTCTGCCCGAGGCCTGCTCCTCGGTGGTGGGTGAGAACCAGGCCTCTGGCTCAGGTCCAGTGCGTTCACCACTGAGGCCGTCAGAGGGGAGCCCAGCCTGAGCCTCCTCCTGGGAGCTTAAGACCTCTCAAAAAGCCATGGGAAGGTCCCCAGCACAGCAGGGACCCCAGGGGCTGTGTGAAAGGTTGCTGTGCCCTTTGGGGAGGAGAGAGGAGGAGACCCAGTCTACCTCAAGCACAGGAGCTGGGGAAGGATCACAGCTCATTTTCCTGGAGCTGGTGCAGCATTAAGTTCTTATGCCTGCCACAGCCTTTCAAATTGGCTACTGCCACTGCTGTCCCCCTGTTACATAAATCCTCACAGCAATCTGCAGGGACAAGAAGCAATTAGGTGAGGGAGGGAGGGAGGGAGGGGGAGGAGGGGGGAGGGGGAGGGAGAGAGACAGAGAGAGAGAACAGAAACTGAGGAGAAAGAGAAGTCCAAGAGAAGGGGGAAGCAGGCCAAGGGGCAGTAAGAGATGGAGGGACAGAGAAAAGGGAGCAGGTGGGGCACACGGGGACCAAAGGGAGGCCCAGTTAGAAGGATAAAGAAATTGAATTGATGAACAAAGAGACAAAGACAGACATGAAGCAAGAAAAGGGATCTAGAAACCTGAGCTTTCCCTTTTGCGAAACTCAGCACCAACTGGGGGGCAGGTGGTGGGTGACTGACGGGGACAGTGAGTCTCAGCTCTCAGACACTCAGAATCACAGATCTGCAGGGAGAAAAGTCGGGGACGGGGAACACACTTGCAGGAGTATTTTCTGCATTTCCCCTCCCACTTGTGCTTTGCCAGGCGCCCGTGAGGTAGAAGGAACAGGGCCGGTACCACCTCCAGTTCAAAGTGGGCAGGAGCTGGACCTGGAGGCCTCGCTAAGGCGCTGAGCTTCCCGCTCTCTAGGGCGTCTCCACAGAGCCCAGACCTTCTGCAGGGCCCCAGAGGCCAGGAGCGTGAGGAGCACGATCTGGACTAGGTGCCGTCATCTACCTTCTCTGCGGTGGGGTGGACACTGGGGAGCACAGTGAATCTGGGGCACCCCAGCCTTTTGCAGGAGCCCGTCCCCTGGTGGAAACCCGCCCCTCCCCTTGTGAGTCAGAGCGTCCACTGCTCTGAATTGACCCTGGGCTTCTTGGGCACCTCCAATCCCAGCCACAAGCCAACCTCAGCCCTCAGGTGAAGAGAACCTCAGGGCTTCCCACTGGGGCCCCTGAGAACAGGAAGCTCCCTCCCCCTCCCTCCCTTTCCCATTCATTTTACAAATGTTACTTATTTTTTCAATTGTCCTCTTTCTCTTATTCATTTTTCAACGTTCAGTCTGTGCCAAGCCACCGTTCTAGGTACAGAGAAAATGGCTCGGTACAAAACTAGGGACCCTTCTCGGCCCTTAAGGAGTTCACGTTCTGGAGGAGGGAGACGGCAACCAACAAGCCGAACGTATGTGGCATTATCAACGGTGGCGGGTGTTAGGGAGGGAAAAGGGCCACGTGGAGGAGATTCCAGGTGGTGGTGGTGCAATTTGGAGGTGACCCATGGGGAAGGCCTCGCTTGCCAGATGGCATCAGGGTAAAGAGCAGAAGGAGGGGCCCATGACCTGGAGGTAGGACCGGCCTGGCCGGAGTGAGGGGCAGCAGGGAAAGGGGTGGCGGGAGCAGAAAGGACACAGGCCAGAGTGGAGGGCAGAGACCCAGCGGGGCAGAGCTGCTGGGGCTCGTGGACCAACTCTGGCTTTTACGCAGCTACTGGAGGGTGCATAGGGGCCATGACCTCATGTTTTAGTAGGGCGGCTCTGACGGCTGAGTCTGGTGTGAAGGTGGAAGAGCGGACGCAGGGAGACGCGGTTTCCTCACCAGCAAGGTTGGCGAGGGTACAAGATGAGAAAGCTTGGGGTCTGTTCTCGCTGAGAAGCACTTGGTGGAAGGTGCTTGGGGACAGGAGACCTTCACCTCCACACTGCACACCCCCAAAGGATGAAAGGACTGAACTGGCAAAGCAAGCTTCCTTCCGCACTGGCCCTAGGAGGGAGGGCGAGGAAGCAATTTTGTGAAGTTCACATGAGGTGCTGAGCACGGTTCATATCAACACAATTTAATTGAAATCCTCACACCAGCTTATGAGGTGTTTTCCCCTTTTATAGACCAGGCCCCTGAGGCTCACAGTAGTTAAGGAGCTTGACTGAGCTTATGCGGAAGCGGGAGCTTTGGTGTCTGCCTGCAAACCCCCTGTGCCCCTGGACCCAGTGCCTGCCCTGGATGAGCGACAGCCCTCTCCACGTGGAAGAACTGCAGGCGCTGACGGCTCCTCTGTAGGCAGCGTCCTGGGCCCCTCCGTTTGTCTGTCCAGGGGCCAGGCTGGAGCGGGCTCTCTTGGGGATTGCTGTCTGGCCTCCTACCAGGGGCCCAGCCAGAGCGGACAGCTAGATTGCACCTGGTCCTGCCCACCCTGGCTGGAACCCTCAGTCTTCCAGCCGCTCAGGATGAAGTCCTACCTGGCCACGGCACTCAGGCCCTGCACACCTGGGGCCCCGGGGGAATCTCTGGTCCTGGAGAGAGTGGTCGAGTGTCTCCCTACCTGGGGGTTGCCTAAGCGACCTCTTCCTTGCCAATCCCCTTTCTCACCTTCCAGGTCTCAGCTAGCAGATGGCTTTCCCGGGGAGGTCTCTCCTCTGCTGGCCCTGCAGAGATCAGCTCTGCCGGCTCAGGCCTTCTCGGGCACTCAGGCCTTTCTTTCCATGCCCATTCTGGGGCAAGACAGGAAGGGGAGGGAAGGAAAAACACCCCTGGAAGGAGCAGTGGGACATGAGGCATCTTCACGGACCGGCCAGGAGTGGGCCACCAAGACACCTTGGGGAGGGCTGGCTCCCAGGACAAGTGGGCTTGTCTGGCGCCACACACAGTGGGCTGCGGGCAGTGCCTGGCGTCTGCTGCCTTCTGACAGTGAGAGTTCCCGGAGGGCTCCTGTCCTCTTGTGGGCCCCCTTCAGGATTGATTGAATCCCTGGGAAAGTGACACGTTTGTTCCCAGGCCTGGGCTAGGGCTGAACTTGCAAAGAAAGTCCATTGCATGAAAGTGGGGGTCCATTTCTCAATGGGCCCCTTTCCCTCTCCACTCAAATGCTCCCCAGTAGCCCCAGAGAAAGGAAGCCCAGAGGCCGTCCTCCTACCCCTCTGCGAGGGACCTGGCTTCACTTCTTGCAGCAAGGCGAAAGAGGACAGAAGGGACACCAGGCAGCAGTCAGGAGCCTGAGGCTTGCCTGAGAAATGGTGTGATCTCAGGCCCTCACTCCTCTCTGGCCCCAAGTACCCAGATCTGCCTTTGATCAGAGGGCCCTGGGGCCCCGAGGTGCATGTGGCAGCCGCCCTGGGCAGCAACTCTGGATTCCGTGGGTGTGAGGCCACTGGCGCCACCAGGCCCTGCAAGTCTGGTCTTCTCACACAGGGAAACTCCAGGGGGCCCGCGTCACCTGGCTCATTTCCCCGCCTTGGCATCCTCAGTGGGATCTTGACCCTGATCCATTTCTCACTCACCGATGAGAATTTCCCTCTGGTGTAGGGGTGGGCTCCATGAATCTCAGCTCCTCCAGGGCTGGGGACACTTGGTTTAGCAGGCAGGAGGCGAGATCCCTGCCTCTTTCTTACAGACCCCTTGGTCAGATTCGTGTGGGAACAGATGGAAATGCCAGGTTTGAGGAGGGCCTTCTCTCCTAGACCTGCTCGTGCCTGCTTGGTGGTGGAGGGGAAGACGGGCTCCCTGAGGGTAGACGGGTTTCCTCATTCTGGGTTGGAGGTAGGAATGGGCGCCGGGGCGGGAAGACAGGGCAGCGGTTCCCACTCTCAGCCCTCTGTATTAGTCAGGGTTCTCTAGTGGAACAGAATCACCAGGAAGTATGATTATGAAAAGGGGATTTATTAGATTGACTTACACGACCAGAAGCTGGATAGTCCACAATGGCCATCTGCAGGCTGGAGAGCTGGAAGAACCAGCAGCTGTGCCGTCCAAGAGGCAGAAGCCTCAGAACAGAGGGATCAACGGTGCTACTCTAGTCCAAGACCAAGGCTTCTGGAAACTCCCTGGAGAATCACTTGGCAGAGTCCGCTTTGGAAGAGTGAAGAAGCGAGAATCTGATTCCCTCAGAGGATGGAAGCAGCAATCAAGAACCCATTCAAGAATAGCTGAGCTTGCATCTGCTGCTGCTTCCCTGTTCTTCCAGCTTTTTATTCTATCTAAGCCACCATCCTATTAGACGGTGCTGCCCACGCTAGGGAGGGTCTGCACTGTAGTTGGTCATTCCACATTCCACTCATTCCTAGACACACCCTCATCCACACACACACACACTGGCATCTCTTAATCCAATCAAGTTGGCAATTCAAATTAACCACTACACCCTCTCCCTCACTCTGGGCCTCAGTCACCCTATCTGTGAAGTGGGGGTTTGGACTATGTCAGGATTCTCAATTGATGGCTCACAGGTCCCTGCACTGGAACCTCCTGGCTGATGTTACACAGAGAGGACCAGCGCCCTCTACAGAACTTCAGAACCAGCACTCCTGGTAAGGGCCCGGGAATCTGTGTCTGAATGAACCTGGCCAGAGGACTCTGATGCATGTGAACTTTGACTTGACCATGGCTAGAGCAGATGACCCCTAAGGCCCCCTGGCATTGGCATTCTGTTATGGTTTGGATCTGGAATGTCCCCCAAATTCATATGTGTTGAAGGCTTAATGCATAATGCAGCAATATTCACAGGTGATGCTGTTGGGAGGTCATGGAAACTTTAGCAAGTGGAGCCTGGCTGGAGGAATTATATCACTGGAGTATGACCTGGAAGGGTGTATCTTGTGTTTAACCTCCTCTCCATCTCCAGTCATCATGAGGTGAGCAGCTCTGCTCCACCAAACCCTTCTGCCATGATGCTCTGCCTCACCTCAGGCCCAGAAACAATGGGGTCAACCAACCATGAACTGAAACCTCTAAATCCATGAGCCAAAATTCACCTTTCCTCTTTTAGGTTGTTTTCCTCAGGTATTTTGTCACAGCAACAGAAAGTTGACTAATGCACACTCTCTGGGCCTGACTCCCTCATGCTCTGGCATTTGATTGTTAGGGACTAAGTGCCAACAGTATGTGTTGTGTGAAGTCCCATAGGAGGACCAGGGTCATTCTAACCAGAGAAGCAGTTGCCTAAAGAGAAGTTTCCAAAGTTTCCAAAGAGAAGTCATGAGGGAGGATCTTGCAGGCAGGTGGAAGACTATGGCTGGATGATAGATGGAAGCACTTCCTAACTAACCATCAGAGCTCCATGGGCTGCCTTCAGCAATGGTGAGTGCTGTCCATGGGGACAGTACCATAGATGCTACATGCTGTACTGGGAAAATGTTGTAGAAGGAATTCAAGCAACAGGTGGGAGACAATGGGTTTGAAGGTACCTAAGAAGGGCCCTTTTAAGTCAGAGCTGCTAGGGTGCCATAAAAATCAGGTAGCTTTACCTGCCCAGGACTTAAAGCATTGTGTGCACACCACGCACACATGGACTCTCACACACATAGAGACACTCGTGTGTGCGAACCTTCAAACATGTTTCCATGCACGCACGAGTACGTGTTTCCCCACCTGACATACTGCATGCTTGTGTATATAAATCGTACACACATGCATGAGCGCACGCACCGACATGCAGGGACATGTGTGCCATTCACACTCGACACGCATCTGTCTCAGCCTCTTTTCCCGGGCTCTTTATTTTCCCCCAGAGCCGGGAGACTCCCTGTGCTGTTTCCAGGCTGGTCTCTGGAGTGGAAGCCTCTTTTAATCTCCATCAGCGCTCTCATTTCCTGCACCAAATTAAAAGTGTGACCAAAAGGTGATTGTTCTAATTCAATTTGGCCCTAATGTGGTGTATGTGGTGATGGGGAGGCCCGGGCGGAGGTCAGGCTGGGAGTGGGCAGGGGAGGCTCCAGGATTTAATACATCTTAATGACTCTTACAGGAAAACGCCTGAAGCCTTTCTCTGTGATTTCCACGCCACTCCCTCAGGCCCCGCCCCCAGATTTCCTGGAAATCCCAGGGTGCTTTTTGGAGCTTGACTCTGGGAAATATTTGAAAAGATAGCAGGTCTCTCCTTGGAGGCCAGGAAGGAGGTGGGAAGGGATGCGTGTGTTTGCACGTGCGTGTGCCCAGATGTGTAGGTTGGCAGAACTCTCAGACTCTCCTGCCCAGAAGCCTGTGGAGAGACTGGCCAGAGCCTCCCTCGCAAGCCCATGCTGCTGAGATCCCTGCTGAGCCTCCGTCCTTGGATGGAGCTGAGACACCCCTGCCTTTGCTGGAACCCGGGAGGAGCCAGCCTTCCTCTGCTCCATCTCAAGCTCCCCCGCTCTGCCCGCTTAGACCTCTCTGTTCATTTCCCATCCTTCCCGGCTCAGGAATGTAGGTTTTGGGGGCTCGAATCCAGCTTTCCCTAGTCATCATGTCTTCCCCAGACACTGAGTCTGCTCTCCACACATGGGGCCCTGATGGATGCTGGGGTCAGGAGGAGCCGGGCTGGCTTCTCAAGGGGAACTGGGACACTCGTCCCGAGAGTTTCAGTCTCACGGAAGAGTCAAACCCAGGGTCTTCCTGGACTGATGGAGAAGGCAGCACCCCAGTCGGGAATGACGGACCATAACATCACAGACTCGAAGGTGGTGGAGATGTTTTCCATTTTCCACGTGTGTGGCTGAGGTCAAGACACTAGCTGATGCTCAAGGATCTGCAGCATCCCCATGTGGCAAACCGGCTTGTTCCCTGGGGCCATTCATTCTGCCTCTTATCAGCCTGGTTCACATCTTCCTGCCTGTGTGTTGAGCTGTGATCTGCATCCCTAGGTCTTTTTTTGGTTGGTCCTAGAACTGCTGTCTGATGTCACGTGGGGCAAATCTGCCCCATCGTTGTGCATAAAATATCCGAGGACAATGTGTAAAGCTCTTTGTGGAAACTCCTCTTCCCCAGGGCAAACATTCCTCAGCTGTTTGTCACAGGGCTTAGAGTTCATCTGTGTCAGCTGGGATAGGTTAACTGCCAAACCCTGCCATCCCCAAATCTCAGGGGCCTAATTAACATACCAGGGCTTGGCTCCTCACTCCCTCGGTGTCCAGCGCAGGTATTCAGCAGGCAACCTTCCTGTGGTACTTCCACACCCCTCTGGAGCCCCAATGGGGCTTGCTCTGTGCTTCCCTGTGAGCCAGTGAATGGGAAAGGGAGCGTGGAGCCTGCCTGGGAGGGATGCACATCACTCTCGTCCACACTCTTTTGAACAGAAATCTATCCCATGGCTGCCCTAACTGCAAGGGATTCTGGGAATGCAACCTGATGGTGTGTCCAAGAGTTGCTAGGCGGGCTCCCTCTTACCATCCCTCAGGGACCCTTCTCTCACATGCTCCAGCTCGTCCACATCCAGTTTAACAGTGATGCTCATTTTTTTTTTTTTTTAATCAGGTGTGGTCTGACCAAGCACCAATAAGAGCTCCCCACTTCCCGAGCACCATGTCCTTGGTGGTGTCATGCTGGAAACAGGCTCCTGCCCACGCCTGAAAGCTGATTCAGCACGTCTTCTCCCAGCTCTGTTCTCAGTGACGTCGTGTTGCTACGTCGAAATGGGTCATGGTGGTAGCGTAGAAATCAGGGAAATGGGCACATGCTTCAAGTGAAGACTGGTGTCAGCTCCCAACATCCTGCTGTGCTATCCCAAGACCCCCCAAACCCTAAAGAGCTGAGTTCTGTTATTCCTGTTATGTGATTTAAGGAACTGAGGTCATGGGACCTGCATCGCCAGTGCAGAGGGGCCAGACGCTGCTGCCCTGTTCTGCACACACCCGTCTCGGAGTTACTTCCTTTAGATGGCTGTTAGGACGGGAAGTACTGAGCCTCCATCGCAGCTGCTGGCCTCATGGGGGACGTTGTGTCTCCCCTCCTGGTCTGGCAGGAACTGGGTCTCAGTCTTGCTCAGGAACGTACGGGACACATAGTAAGGATTAAGTAAAGACCTGATTAACCCAATCCAGTAGGCCACGGTCCTGAGGAGCCTCCAGCCTGGGGAAAAAGGGCCTTTCCCAAATAGAGCCTTGGATCTGACAGGGGAGGTGGACCCCAGTCTCAAAAGGGATAAGAGGACTCCACTTACAGAAGCCCCAATCTGAGTGCAAAAGAAGTCACAGCCTCTGTCCAGTGGGAGCTGTGGTCATCTGGGGGTGGGCGCAGTTCTCCACCAGGAACCCTGATCAGGTGGGGAGGATTTAGATCCAGCCCCTCACCACAGTGGATTGACAGCCAGGGGAAATTCGACATTTGAGCAGAGGAAGTTATGACTCTCCAGGGGTGTTGATGGCATCTCCACCTGTAGCCAAGAGCTACTGGAGTCTATAGGTCCCAGCACAACGTCTTCCCTTCCAAGAGCCCAGGGACATGGGGACAGGTGAAGGGAAGTGAGAAGCCTGAGGCCTCTCTTCTGTCCCCTGCAGGGTGAGCTTTCATCCTTCTTGTGAGACCAGGTCGGGATGCAGGGCTGGGGAGGGAGAGGGAGCAGGGGCCAGGGCTGCCAGGTCACAGGGGTGAGTGCCTCCAGATGCCGTGCTCCGGCCTCCCCGGGCTCCTGCGTGGGAGGCACTGGGATCTGATTAGGAACACCGATCTGTAGCAGGTACTAGGAGGAAAAGAAGGGGAACTGCATATTGTTATTAATCTAATTAGGGAAAAATCCCAGGGATGGCAGGTTTGCGTGACTCGCTGGCTCAGCCGCCCTGTGCCTGGGCTTCCTGCTCTGCTCCCTCAGCTCCCTCAGTTGAGTGAGGGAATAAGGCCCAGGGAGAGGGAGCAGCTGGGTGGCTGATGGGTGAGCCGGGGAAGGACAGTGGGATGAATGGAAGGTGGCCTGGGGACTTCACTTTTTGCCACTTGTCCCCAGCACTGGACAATGGGTGTATAGATCTCTGCCAAAAAGACAGACTTTGGCAGAGTTTGCTACACCTTTAAAGTTGGCCTGGCTTTTTGTTTTCTGGTTACCCATTTCCCCTCTTCCACCTCCTCCTTTTCTTCCTCTTCTCTAGGACCTTTGAGGGTGACAAAGCTGGGAGGGTCCTTGTCAGCCAGGGATTTAGCAAGAGTAAAATCAAGAAGGGGGAAGGCATGGGACTGGGGCGTCCTGAGCTGCAGGGACTCTGAGTGGAGATCACTCATGGGAAGCAGGAGTGACTGTGAGGGACCGTGAGTGTGAGATCCGGAGGTCCCTGAAGCTGGGTCATGTCTGATTCACTGTGGCGTCTTCGGTACCCAGCACAGCACCCAGCGTGCAGTACGGGTACGACAAATGTTTGTTGAGAAAATGAATGACATTATCCCAAAGACAAAGCCCAGCCTGGGCTTCAGCCGACAGAAGATGGTTGAGGGGTCGAGTGATGTGATCAGAAGCTTTACCCCCAGGGCACAGGTTCTGCATGGGGGAGGGACCTCAGAGGAGCTAGTAGGGGCTAGTGCCTCAGAGGAGGGCACGGTCTAGCTGGAGAGAGAGCCAGCAGGAAGGACTCTAAAGCCATGAAAGTGAGCGACTGCAGGTTTGCCGAGGTGCTCCAGAGCAGGAGCGCACAGTAGGAGGAGAGTCTTAGAGGAAGCTGTGCTCTTATTTGGGTTGGTGAGGGCAGCTGGGAGGGCCTGTCTGGAAGGAGCAGCAGCAGGAGCAGGGGCAACTGATGCTCGTTGGAGGGGCATAGTGGGGAGGTTGTTCACCGTTTAATAGGATCCTAGAACTGCAAGACCCTTCATTTCTTTTTCCAGATTGCCAAAGTAAGGCTCAGAAGGAGAAATCAGAAACCCAAGGTTACAAAGCAAATGCTAAGAGGACCAGAACCTTCCCGATCTCTGTCTAGTACTTCTCCCTGTACACCACGTCACCAGCTACCCTTGCATATGGAGCATGGAGTGGACATTTAACCAGCTTAGTCACAACGTGTCAAGGGCAGAGAGGGAATCCTTTCTTATTCACATGATTCTAAATGTCTTGCATCTTAAAGACATTTCTTTTTGGAGACACTAGAAAGATCTTGGACACCTTGTGGGGTTATGAGGGAGGGTGGTGTGTGTGTGTGTGTGTGCGATGGGAAGTGGCCTTGGGTGAGTGCACTGTTCCTACCCAATTTGCCCTATGGTAACCCTGGCACCTGTCAACTTTGGCTTTCACCTTGACCATGGTGATAAGCAGTTTCTGCTTAGGGTAGGCTCCCTTGATCTCACTTTGGGATTGGAGGACTTGAACTAGAGCTCTTTATCTGACCAGTTAATCTGCTTTTCCTCTTGTGGCAAAGTCCTCCCCATAAGGATGACTTTGGGGAAAGTTTTGCTTTTTCTTCCACAGATTCCCTACTGGCTCAGACTTCAGCAGTGTGCTTGTCAAGTTTCTCAGGGCCAATTCTGCCTTTGTTTCTGCACCTCTGTGTTGAAAAAGAAAAAGAACAAAGCTGTTCTCTTACCTCCAGAAAGGGAGTCCAATTTGCCAGTGCCTCTAGAAAGAGAGGGCTGTGCAGAGGGTAAGAAATGACTCCGGGGCAAATTGCTAATTTTCCCTGATAGTGTAAGAAAAGTATCAGTCAGCCCCCAGAGCCAGACCCTGCACCAACTGTCGGTGTGCCCCTCCTGCCAGCCTGCTGCTTCCCTGAGCATATGTGAGAGCTGGACTGTATTTTTTCTAAAGTGCATTTTAGCTTTAGCCATCTAGAATTCCATGTTTCTCTATGCTTCAATTTTTCTCTTGGACACAGATATGTATTGAAAATGACTTTTGTGCAAAACATCCTGCATCTCCTTCCTTCCCACCTCCACATAATGGAGTGACCTAAAGTGCAGTTGCAAAGTAATGTATCTCATTACACATCTCATTACATAAGTGATGAGGAGGGTTTTAGTAGCAACGTCTTGGTTAAGGGCAAGGGCTCTGGGGCAGACCTCTCCAATTAGAATCCTAGCTCCCATCATCTACTGGTTGTGTGACCTTGGGCTAGTTACTTAATCCACCTGGATGTCAAATTCCTCCTCTATAAAAGGGGGGGACCCGAATAACACTCATCTTATTGGATGAAGAGTAAATGAGGTCATCTAGACAAAATGCTTACGCCAGTCCTGACATAAGGAGCTGCTCAGTAAATGTCAGCAATGATCGCAACGATGGTTACTCATTGGTCACACATCTTGTCGCTCTCCAGGGCACTGTTGCCCATTTCTGCAGTGCAAACCTCTTAGCTCCAACATGGCCTTTGTCTGCCTCTTGGGTTTCCAATCCTTCCTTTCCCTAACAAAACCATAAGAATGTCACACTCCAATCACACATGGTTGCTGACAATTGTGTGAAATCATCACACTGATCATCCTTAAATGTGTTTTTACGAGCTAATGCCTTGGCCAGGAATGTCTGCCATCTTGTCTTCAAAGTGTAGCCCTCTCGTCTGACGATGTCTGTAACCCATTGGGCAGGACAGCCACTTTCCCTGGGGAGCATACCCACCCCTTGTCATCTGCTGCATGCCTGTGGTACTGCCAACTTTTGTTTACTAATCTACCTTCTTGGCTGGGAGCTCCCAGGAGGGTGGAGATATTTTATTTTCATTTCTCTCCCTGGGGTTCTGGTGCTTTGAGGTAACTGCCCCTCCCCAAGCCATCATACACAGAGTACAGAGCTGGTGCTCAGTGAAACGTGCCCAGCTCTGTGTGCATCCCGAACATGGATGTTGGGCCTATGAAGAGTGTGGAACAAGAGCATGGTTTTGGGGCAGGGATGCAGGAAGAGTCAAAAAGAATTACTGATAGGGTGACTCTAGGTCAGTGGTTGAGTGCTTGCCCAGCATGCACAAGGTCCTGGGTTTGTTTCCCACACTCCCTGGCCCAAAGTAAGTTTAGAGGTTCAGTTCTCCTTCATGGGAGCAGGTGTCCTTGGGGGCCTGTTAGCAGGCATCTCAGTCCCTAGCTATGAAGAAGGAATGGCGTGTGGGTTCACTAACCCACATACAGTCTTGGTCCCACCCTCTAGGGTGGTCCCCAGAGGTTCCTTGTCTCTCACCCTCACACACAAATATAGAGTCATAGATTTAAGCTCCAAAAGGTCCCTTCACTCACTCTACTTCCCTCAATCTCTACTGCCACCCTCCCAGCCCAAGCTCCCACACCCTGTGCCTGGATCCTGATCATAACTTTCTAACTGGTATGTCTGCACTCACCCTAGAGCCCTGTCTCTGTTTGAATTAGGTTAGACTGTGAGTAACACAGACCCAGAATTACATGGAAAATTCTGCAGGTGAGCACTTAGGGCTGCTGCTGTGGCTCTGCTCCAAGTGTCGTCAGGTACCGAAGCTCCTGTTATTGGATGGCTCTGCCCTTTGTAACCTTTCCACTTCGTGGATCAATATGGCTGCCCCAGCTCCGGTTATTACATCTGCAGTCCAGTCAGCAGGAAGGAGGACTCTCCTATTAAGAACACTTCTTGGACCACTCACAGGTCAAAGCTGAGTCATGAGGCCACACCTGGATGCAAAAGAGACTTGGGCTGGAGTCACATGTGCACTGAGAGACCAGAAGCACGGGGGAAGAAGCCGATTGATGATATTGGGTGACAAGTAGTAGTTTCTCTTACAAAGCTCTACAGTAAATTCATCATCACTTCACTCCTTGCTAAAAGTCCTTCAACTGCTCTCAAATTCTTTTAAGGGAAAAATTCAACATCTTAATATAGCCTATGAGGGCCTTTAGACCAAGTCTCATCTCTTGCCTCATTTCCCCTTCCCCAGCATCCCACCCTTGTTGGGTGCTAACCGTCTCTTCTCTTACCATCTGGCTTTTGCACATGGTGGGTCTGCTGTGGGGAACAGTCTTCCTAAGAAGATGTTTTTAAAAAACTTTTATTTATTTAGTTTCATTAATTTTTTTTGACAGTGATAAGTATTTTTTTTAATTCTTTTCATACATGTATATAGGGTCTTAATCTACCACCCTTCCCATCCCCACTTACCCCACCCTCCCCTCACTCCCCTCTGTAAAATCCAAAGTTCCTTCATTCTTCCCTACCCACCCCCCCTATGGATCAGCATCTGCTTATCTGAGAAAACATTCAACCTTTGGATTTTGGGGATTGACTTATTTCACTTAGCATGATACTCTCCAGTTCCATCCATTTACCTGCAAATGTCAAAATTTCATTCTTCTTTAAGGCTAATATTCCATTGGTACATGTACCACAGTTTCTTTATCCATTCATCTGTTGAAGGACACCTCGCTTGGTTTCATAGTTTAGCTATTGTGAATTGAGCAGCTACAAACATGGATGTGACTGCGTCACTGTAGTGTGCTGATTTTAAGTCCTTTGGGTATAAACCGAGGAGTGGGATAGCTGGGTCAAATGGTGGGTCCATTCCAAGTTTTCTGAGTAATCTCCACACTGCTTTCCAAACTGGTTTCACTACTCCCTAGCAGATATTCTGTGCCCCCGTTGGCCCTTGCAGTCCACCTGGTTTTGGTATTGCAGCATGGACACTTCCAGACATCCCAGTGTTGTCCCATCTCCAACATGGGCTACAGCGTCTTCCTGTTTTTCTGACGGGGTGGAAAGTCACAGAACCTGTGCAGTCTGAAAGGCAGAGCAGTTTGCACCCTCAGGGGCACTGATGGGGGACAGGAGTCTGTGAACCAATGTCCTGGCCCTAGGGAAACGATTCCAAGGTACGTTCTCAGGGTTCTTCAGAGGATCTGCAGAAGGACTGAGCTCTGCTTTCCCACCACCTAGCGAGCTCGACCCTGGATTTTACTGGTTTTACTTCTTCCTTGTCTTACTCTTCTTATCACTTTTGGTTCCTAGGACCATTTTCCAAACAAGCCGACTGTACTTAAGACCTTGTTTCAGACTCTGCTTTTGAGAGACACCAGCCAAGACAGCTGATACCAGAAGTTTCCCTAGAAAGCAACTCCAGGCACCATCGCACACGGTCCTACGGCTACATCTCCTGGAAGCAGCCGCTGTGAGGGATTGCTGCGGTAGCCCGTCAGAGGCCTGGGGAAGAGGTCACTTTGTGAAATGCACCTTGCAGGGGCTGATACCCACCTCCAGGATGTGGTGTGTGCTTCCAATCAATGGCTATGTCTGCTGATGTGTTAGCTGGAATACATGTGTCTGGAGGAAAAGGGAGGGGAGTAGGGTTGGGACCACTCACCATCGCTTCCAGTTATCTGCATGGAGAATTTGTACTTTCTGTCACTACGACCCTGAGCTCTCTGGTAGAGGGCAGGTTCTGATCCCTGGAAAGGACACTTCTGCTCAGAGGCAACTGTGGGATTCCACTGTGAATGGCGTTGTGAGTGCTCCCTGGTCACTTTGGATTCTTCATGTCAGCGGAACAGAGGCAAAGAACTGCCAGAGTTTGTATAAAAAGCTGCAGGGAAGGGAAGGGAACCTTCTGGAACTTGGGGGATTCACTGGGGCATCCACGATACTTCCATACCTGTTGATAATGGACAGTTGCTGCAACCATGGCTTCGTGAGACCAAGGCCACCAAGGGCCTGCACCCCTAAGGAATGTTGTCTGGGTTGTCCTACCAAGGAAGCAACCCAGCCCACCTGCAGTGCTGACCAGGGTGGGCGGGAGTGAAGGGAATACAGACTAAGTACTAGAGGAAGTAGATCAGGACCTACTGGAGCAGTTGGCGCTGTTCCTTGACTCACTCACCTTCCTGACTGAAGAGCTTTTTTTTTTTTTAATTAGAGTAGCCTGCCATTCCTTGAAAATTCAGCAACGAGTGCACTTATTTTGGGTTGGAACACATCAAGGGGCGGACTGCAGCAGACACTTCCTCTGTCCCGTGCCACAGCGCCTCGGTTGATCTGACGTCAGCGCAATTGTGGTGGACAATTCCAGGCACGCTGCCAGATTCCAGTCTCAAGCATGCAAAGGGCTGTCTCTCTGCTGCTCTGACTCAGGGCTTTCTCTGCTTGGTCTGCACAGGCGAGGCAGGGAAGTTCAGTAAAATGAATACCTCTGGGGTAACCTCAAGCAATGGGGCAGGAGTTGGAGGTTGATGCCCCAGGCTTCTTCTATCAATCAGAGGGATAATTCTGAGGTGCATTCTCTATGCTTATTCTGAGGGTTCTGAACTTTCTACAGAAGTAACCAGCTCGACAATCTGCCCTTTATCTGTTTCCCTCTTTCCCAGTCCCCCTGCTCACTTGCTCTGGTTTCCTGGGATCATCACTCAAGTAAATGATCCACCCCTAAGACCTTATTGTGGGCTGTTTTGAGGGGGACCCCAAACTGAGAGACTCATTTTCTCTCTCTCTCTCTCTCTTTTTTGGGGGGTACCGGCGATTGAACTCAGGGGTACTTGACCACTGAGCCACATCCCCAGCCCTATTTTGTGTTTTATTTAGAGACAGAGTCTCACTGAGTTGCCTAGTGCCTCATTGTTGCTGAGGCTGGTTTTGAACTCGCGATCCTCCTGTCTCAACCTCCTGGGTATAATTCCCATTCAGATTTTCATCTATGCTACTTCTTTCCAAATATATCCCAGACCAATGTGCCCAGGTGAGGGACCCCTCTTATGATGGCACACCCCCTAATAAGTAGTGTCAGGCTTATAAAAGGCTCTCAGTAAATATTTGTTAAACAAACAGCTCTCCCAGTGGGAGGAGCCTCCAAAGCCACCAAAGACAATCACCAGTCTTGCCCCCTCCCCCGTCCCCCGCTGACTATGCTGCAATACCTGAGTCTGCGGGTGCTGGCTCCCTGTGTGGGGACAGAAGTCCATTATCTGGTCATATCAGACTCTAATACACCTCAGCGAGGGGCCTTGGTAACCAGGCTGGATAAGTGCAGCACGAAGCACCATCTCCCCTCCCCGCGCCCTCTGCTCCCCTCCCCCAGGCAGCCGCATTAAGTGAGTAAGTAATGAGAATGGCTAGAGATTGAATTTTATGAAAAAGTAATCTGCGGCTTAGAGAACAAGCAGGGAGGAAGGGAGAGGGGTTTGATGAGATGGGGAGATGATTTCAAGGGCCGTCAGAGGGAATGAAGGAGCGCGGGAGTGGTGAGCAGAGTCAGGTAGGAGAGCCATTCAATTAGAGAGGCCGAGACAGTGGCGGGATTTTGTCCCCCTTCTTCTCTTCCGTCCTGTTCTTTTTTTCCTCCACCCTTTTCATCTCATCTAGGGGTATTTTGTCTTCTTGTTCATGGGCGGAGGAGAGGGGGACCAAGACAGAGACAGCGGCAGCAGGGAGCAGAAGGAGCTCAGCCTGAGGAATAAATGGCTCTGCCTGCAATCCGGAGGACACGGCGTGTGGTGAGAACAGGAGGAGGTGTGGGGCTGGAGGAGGCGCAGGGATGCGCGAGGACAGGGAGAGCCCAGCTGGCCTCTCCGATGCCTCTCTGGCTATCCTGGGCCAACCACGGAGGGTGCCCCACACTGCTGGACAGGCTGTGAGCCAGGTAGGGAGTGGGCGGCTAGGTGCTGGTCACAGGCAGGAGGGTCTGTTTGTTAGGCATCCTGTGATGTGTGAAGTCCCTGCTGAGCGCCCCCCTCCACTGAGTGTGTACAGGAATGATCTCCTGACAGTGGTGACAGCAACTTTCCCATTTTCAGGAGGAGTACAATGAGGTCCCCAGAGGACAGGTGCATTCTGGGGACTCTTAGCTGGTGGGATGATCCATCCAGGCATGGAAGGCTGAGAGTGGCCTGGAAAGACCACGGGAGCTGTGCCACAGCCTGTGCCTGACCAGCGTTCGTACCTGGGATCGGATGGCGGCCCACTTCTGGGTGCCACTGTGGGCGGGGCAGACCGGCATCTTTGGTGCATTTCTTCCTCCCGGTCGTCCAGCCTCATCACGAGCCCCACTCGCCTCCTCAGCAATGCTCCTACCTTCACAGCTTCTCACAATCCCCTGTGCCCCCTCTCTGGGCTCCAAGCCCTTCACTGACACCCCCACCCCACCCCGCTGCCATTTGCAAACAGCTAAGTGGAACTCAGCTTGAGCTTGATGCTTGGCGATGATGAGTTTCCCAGCAGGGGAAGGGTTTGCTTTGCAGAGACAAAGACCAAAGCAGCAACATTAAATCCTCCTGCTTGTCCACACTCAGAGCCACGAGGGGGCTCACACAGGCTCTCTGGGAAAGCAGCAATGGGGTAGAGCCAGAGCAAACAGAAGCCCCAGGGGGTTAAATGCCAGCAATAGAGATGCCCAAGCAGGGCTGATGGGCTAATGGAAGCGGGTATGTGCCTGGCCATTAACAGGCAGATAAAATAACAGGACCACAGGGGAAGAGGCCACGCTGAGCTTTGGCTAGACTGGAAAGTTGGGTCTGGCCACGCAATCGTGGAGTGACTTCATGCTTCAGAATCAACCTTTTCTTTCGGGTGCGGAGACTGGAATATTTTTAATGCAGGCGAAACTGGAGTTTAATTAGCCAACAAACCCAGCGGCTACTCTGGGAAAGGGACCGTGTTTTAGCACAGTTTCTGCACCCAGAAGGGGCTCAGTGGTTCCTCCACCCAAAGGCTGGGTGCCCAGGCCCGAGGTTAGGCTCTGGGTATAGATGGGGCACGAGCCCTGCCTCCTGGGCTCCTACTGTGACGTGGGAGGAGACGTCCCTGAAGATGGCAGAGTGTCGGTATCATGACGGCCTACTGTGAAGGAAAGGGGCTGCGAGAGCACTGTACGGGGATCTCGCTCGGGCTGCAAGTTTGCGCAGCCCTCCCAGGAAAGTGAAGCTGGAGTTGAGAGGGGAGGAGGAGGAGGTGAGTCCCGGGATACCTGGGAGGAAAGCGTCCATCTATCAGATGAGAGGAGCAGATACAGAGGTCGCAAATTGGAGAGAGGTGGGGCCCTACCTGGGGAAGAGTTAGGCAACTTTGAGCAATGCACACAAAGCTCTCCTGGCTGTGGATGGGACAAGAGGCTGGGGAGGCAGGTGGGGCCAGAAATGCCTGGGCTGCTTAGGAGCTGGGAGGAGCCTCGCAGTGGGTGGAGCTGGCCCTGGTGCTGACCGGGAAGGGGCCCTCAGTGCCAACCAGACTCCCATTATGGTGAGAGGGAGGTTTGGGAGGACTGCAGCTTCGAGGAGGGTGGGCAATGGGTTCCTCTATGAACCTCAGCATCACCTTCTTCTGACCTTTATGCATTGTGACACAGTGTTCCTGACTCTCATCTTTATTCTGAATATTTTATAAACTCAACACTCTTCCCATGTCTCACACAGCAAGGGGCTGGAAAGATATTCCCTGTCCTAGAAAGGCAGGAAATAATAAAGAACTTCATGGTTTTTCTCAAAAAGAAAGAAAGGGGCTTTGCCCTTGTGAGCTACCCGTCTCCTCCTTTGTTCATTCATCTGCAGAATCCAGAATCACAGGACAGAGGGTGCCTCTGGCCAGGATTGACATGGACAGCTGAAGGCCCACAGGGAAGGAGCAGAAGTGAGTGGGTCAGGTGTGAGAAACCAAGGAGCCCAAGAGGGAGGGGTGAGGCAAACTAGAGAGCACCCACCAGAAGTACGGGGGCAGTGGTCACCCACAGGTGACAGTTGCCATGAAGGCATGTGGCCTTGTGTTGTCACATCTTCTGATTTTAAAATAGGCACAGGAATTTTTTTTTTTTTTTTTTTTGTAGTTAAAATCACACAAGCCGGGCATGGTGGCATATGCCTATAATCCTAGTGACTCAGGAGGCTGAGGCAGGAGGATGGAGAGTTCAAAGCCAGCCTGAGCAACAGCAAGGCACTCAGTAACTCAGTGAGACCCTGTCCCTAAATAAAATACAAAATAGGGGTGGGGATGTGACTCAGTGGTCAAGTGCTCCTGAGTTCAATCCCTGGTACCCCCTCCAAAAAAATTCACAAGAACATCTGTATCATTACAATGCACCCTGTGATGTATTGGTCAATCCATGTATTGGCCAGTAAGTCTCCTATTTGCAACCTGTTATGCCTACTTCCCTCATATGATAGATGAAATGAGCCAAGAGGGGACACACCCAGTGTGTCAGGGAATGACCATTATTATGGACAAGCATGCACCGTCTCCAACTTGCTAGGCCGAGTGGACATAAAGAAGTTTTCAAAAGACACCTCCCAGCACTTGGTGAACTCAAGGTCTGGGGGGCAAGCAGTCCCATCCTCTAAAGGACACAGCATGATAGCAGTTGGGGGTCGCACAAGGAACCAACCTCTAAGGAAGTACAAAAGAGGCACCCCAGAAACTTCTGGCAGACAAACAGCAATGGAGTGCAGCCCTGTGAAGGGCTTTGCAGCTTCCTGTGGGTCTCGCAGGCAAAGACTTCTGCCGCCCAGGGCCCAGCCTCGTGGGTAGCCTCTGTGCAGGTGGGAGGTCCTGGGGCTGGAGATCACTGCTTATCACTGGACCCGGGAATGCAGGAGATGCAGGTGGGGGCCCCTCAGCTGCACGTGGCAGAGGGACGTCTGTGTGGCCATTGATAGCCGCCTAATTGAACCATCAGCGCCTGGTGTCTAAGGGCCAGGGTGAGGATGGATGGGCTGCTATTATGGGCCTAATGGCCACAGTAAAGTGTGGTGTTTACAGTGCTAAGTAGCCCGGCCCACCCACGCGTGGGGCCATCCTTCAGCTCCATGTCGGGGCGGGGAGCTCAGTGCCTCTGGGTAGGTTCCGTGAGTGACACCAGAAGGGGCTCCCCATGGACTCGCTCTGTCCCTGCATCTCCTTCCCAGTCCCTGCAGTGGGACCCTGTGTGGGAAAGATGGACGCGAAGCTGGCTCTTTTCTCCTCCTCTCCCTGAGTCTCTGAGCAAACTGGTCACTCCTGAAGGGTAGGAGCTGTGCCTTTATCAACAGCTGCCCCAAGACAAAGGCTCTGGCCCCCAACAAAACTGGGGGACTCCCACTGGGAAGGGCTTTATGCCGGTCACCTGGTGGGGGCCAGCTCCATCTACCTCTTTCAACTTGACGCTCCCTGGGGGTGGGGCACCCCCTTCTCCATGGGCAGAGGCTGTGGAGCTGAGGACTCCATTCTCTGGTTCTCTTTAAACCTCAGCTTCCTCATCCATAAAGTGAACTCTCAACACCCTCCAGCAGGAATTGTCTTTTCTTTTTCTGGCATGGATTCAATCTTGTTCCTGAAAATCTTGTCTATACACCAGCAGTCTCAGCACCTCCAGGGAGCTTGTTAGAAATGCAGAGTCTCAGGCCCCAATTCAGACCTACCAAGCCAGGGACTGATTTTAACAAAACCCCAGGTGACTCTTGCACACTGAACTTTGAGATGTGTCCATTTACAAAGCACCTGAGACAATGTTTAAATCTCAGAGGGCCTTAATACACCCCCAGCCACCATTTTTGTTTCTAATGTTCCTGCAGAGGCATTGTAGCTGCCACGCGTGGGTGGAGACGGGGAACCAACCTCAGGGGTTGGTACAAAGTAGGTGTTCAATTAGTATTTGCTGAGTGCACGCAGAGCTGCATGCAAAGCATCTGAGCTTTTTCCTTCATCCACCAGTTCACTGGACTTTGCCTTCTGTCCTGTCTCTGCTTCTCTCCAGGTTTTTTACCCCTCTTGCCAGCTAAGGAGAGGAAGGGTGAAAACCTAAGAGTAAGCAAAACTTCTGTGCCACTTGGGATGGTGTCTGCTGAGGCCACATTACCTGAGGATTGGGCAGAAGAATGGCAGTGGGCGGGTGTCATGCTGTCCCCAGAAAAGAGACTCCTTCATCCACTTATAGCTTTAGTCCACTCTGGCGAGAATGGTGGGCTGGTAGCCATCTCCCTTCCTCTCTGAGACTTGCTGTGCAGCCCAGGGTAAGTGGGTCTCCCTCTCTGGAGACTAGCTCCTATAAAATACGTGGGCTCAGAGTGTGGTTGAGACTCTGAGAGCTGGAGTGGACGTGGATGTGCCCCTTGACCTCACACTCAATACAAGACCCCCCAGGGCCTCTGAGGGGAACGTCAGTCTGAGCCCTCTTAGTACTGGCAGTGCCACCTCACAGGGCAGCCTGTCCACGGGGAGACCTTCCAGAGAAGCTTCTGAATTAGAGCCTCCCTGTATTTCAACTCAGATCGACTCAACACACAGAATCAAGGCCTACTGCTGGCAGGGCAGCGACGGAGGCTCTGGGGACATAGCCCTCCTGAGTTCAGGGAGTTTGGGGAGGAGGGAGGGGCCGTGTACACTCTTCCAACACAGGAGTTCATGCCTCACAGTGGGGACCATGGCCTGGGGACAATGGCCCCAGAATGCAGAGGAAAGAGATGGTTGTGTGGGGGTGGGTGCAATGAGACAAGGAAATAACAGGAATTGTTATGGTTGTGTATTATGTAGTAATAATTAGCTGTATTTGGTATTTGCCTGGACTTGTAAAACTAAAATCATAAAAGGCGCCTGGTGACAAACTTGCTGTGTGGCAGGATGACACTCCTGAACAATGCCGATATGAGCCTTTATCTATGATTTGAGTCATGGCTCCTAGTCTATCCGTGTTCTGGTCTTTATCAATGAAGACCAGAGCATGACTGGGCTGAAAATCACTACTTAAACCCCTGGACTTTTGGAGCAAACTGTCAGCCGCACCGTGACCAGAGGAATCCTCGTCACTGTCTCTTAACTGCCCCAGCTGCTGTCCACACTATCACTGATTGCTCATTGACCATTCTCACCAAGGCCAGAGGACTGACCATCTCTCCTGCGACAACAACTGCCATCCAGCCTCCGGCTTATCGGACACCCGAGGACATCAGAAGACATCCGAGGGGCTGATAGAGGCTACGGCTGAGAAGAATCCCCTCGGTCTTGCTGACTGACTTCTTGGCTAAGAGTCATTGCACTAAGTCCACGGGGATTGGACTCCAGGTGAACACGGGAGCGAATCTTCAAAGTATATGTGACTCGCTATTATTAGGAATGTTAAGTGGAGTGCATGAATAAAATCCACTTGTTGGGACCTAACTTGATTCCTCTCTCACTCACTGCTCGTGACAGTGGGCACATCAGGGAAGCTGCCCGGGGTGGGGGTGTTGGAGTTGGACTTTGAAGACAGGCAGGGTTCTGGAATGTCCCTCAAATCCGCGACCCCCACCACGCTCACCACCCTGCCTTGGTTCTGGCCTCTGCCCTCACCTGGACTAGCCCAGCAGTCTCTTAGCACTTGCTCACCACGGTCTCTGTCTCATTCCCAGCCATCCTGTACTCAGCCATGGGAGCCAGCACAAGCTTACAGTTGTTGGTGGCCCTGTTGCATACTCCTTGGCCCTCCAAGACCCTGTGTTTCCACATCTCACCACTGTGTCCCTATTCTTCCTGACCCAGCAACTACACACTGCTCCCCAAACGTGTGCGCTCTTCGTGACTCTGAGCCATTGCACATGCTGTTCCCTCTGCTGGGAGCACCCTTCCCCCAGCCTTCTTAAGCACCCGCTAAGCTCCTGCTCATGCTGTGAAGTCAGCCCTGTGCCACCCTTTGTAGCTCCCGAGCTCCCATATTGCAATTAATTTTTGGTGAGTGTCTTCCTCTTACTGCAGGCAGGGGCTCATTACTCTCTTCACTTTATTAGTAGTGCTAACAGTAGCTACTCAGTGAATGTTGAACACGGATGTCTGTCACTAGGCAGGGAACGCAGTTGGGACAAGGCCTGGCAAGATGGCGGGCTGCTCACTGTGCTGTAACAGGAGATGAGGAATGGGGTGGGGTACAGGCAGAAGCTGAAGCACTTCTGGGTCCTAATCCAACCCTAAGCCCTTCATCCCAGGTCCAGATGGATGGGAGAGGCTGGGACTTCTCAGTCTCCTTGGGCTTTGCCTCCTCACTGAGGAGGGGGAGGGGGCCGCAGCTCTCGGGTGCATCGGCTCCAGTGCAGGGAGCTGCTGGCCACGGTATATCAGGGCGGGTAGGCTTGTTGCTCGCGGGAAAGGGAGTGAGGGAGATAATTGTGTCTTCTCAGGAAGAAATATGGCTGCAGGCGGGGGCATCTTTCTTTCAGCTTTGGGAGAAGCATCCTCCTCCAGAGACGGTGTGGCAAGGGACCCTGTTTAACCCTTTCCCCTCCAACGCCCTCTGTAAGATCACATCCCAAAGGCTAATCATGCCCAATTATGAATTCTTGCAATACTTTGAAGAAGGTGATCGAGAGAGGAGGTGAGGGAGCCCCAGGAGCTCAAGGGACAGAAGGCAAGGGGAACAAACACCGATTTGGAACGTGGACGCGCTAGCCACCTGCCTTTCCCGTCCACTTCACATCATCGCCTAGATCCCCCCCCCACCCCCCCGCCTGGGCACCTCCAGGTGTCACCTTTGCATTTCGCTCCAGGGACACCTGCGCCATGTCCCAGAGGCGGGAGGCCAGCTCAGCAGGTACAGGAGGGGCTTCTGCTCCTGACCGGGAGGCCGTCCCTTGCCATCCCTCTGTTAACTCGATTTCCAAACGAGTTTAATCACACCATCCTCCACGGTCCCAATCTGCAATTTCCACTAATTAATGATTGCAGATTGCTGAGGAAGGAACCACTTGACGGTGCTACTATGAACGGCTGGGAGTGGAGGGCGATCAGCGCGTGGGGGAGAAGGGTCATCAGCCTGTGTCGAAGGGATCTGTGCTGGAGACAGGCCCGGAGGCCCAAAGGGAGGGCAGAGTGATCGTGTGGGGACTCTGGGTCCTATCTGCTCCTTTCCAACTCGGATGATAGGAAGGCTTGAAGCCAGATGACATCCCTCTGATGGTGTTTCCGGATTCCAGGTGACATAATTGGGGACTGGGGGAGGGGTTCTTAAGGCGGTTCCTAGATTTGGCAGGTTGGGAGATTGCAGGGAAGTGATCCCCTGGCACACTTGGGGGCAGGGTGTGTGTGGGGGGGGTGGACTGGGGCAGGGAAGCCTGGGCCACCAACAGAAGCTGAGAACAGACTCCAGAGCTCAGGTTGGCCCAGACATTCAGGAAGCATCCACCAGGTGCCTGGGCTTCAGGGCAGATGGCCGCCCAGGTTTATGGGGACTTGACTGTAGGGCTGGGGGAGTGAAGGACTCTACTCCGTCTGGAGGGAAGCTCAGAATCTCATGGAGAAAGTACTACTTGTTTGTTTTTGTACTGGGGATTAAACACAGGGGCACACAACCACCCGGCCACACCCCCAGCCCTTTTTAAATTTTGTTTAGAGACAGGGTCTCACTGAGTGGCCTAGCGCCTCAGTACATCGCTAAGGCTGGCTCTGAACTCTCCATCCTCCTGCCTCAGCCTCCCGGGCTGCTGGGATCAAGGGCGAGCTCCATGGTGCCGGCACCTTGCATGATGGGAAAAACCACATTGAGAATAAGCGATGAAGGACATTGGGGAGAGGCCAACATGGGCAAAGCCGGGATGTTGTGGGACAGTGGGTGTCCGGTGTGGTGCGTGCGTGAGGGCCGAGCGCTTGCGTCGGGTGACGGACCAGGAGTGGGTGGGGCGGGACAGCGCTGCTGAGAAGCCAGAGCCGGCAGCCTGAGGAGAAGCGTGTGGGCTCCGAGCCAGACTCAGTGGGATGGACCCTCAGCTCTCCACTCTCAGGCGTGCTCCTGGCCTGTCGCCTTCCCCAGCCTCATTTTCTTTCTTTATTTTTTCTTTTTTTTCCTTTTTCTTTTTCTTTTAGCCCTCTCTATCTGTCTTTTTTGTGTGTGACTGTTCTTATTTTTTATGTTTTTATTAGTGAATCATAGTTGTACATAATAGTGGGGTTCATTTTGACATAAACATACATGCAGGGAATATAATCTGCTCCATTTCAGTGCCCATCCTTCCTCCCCCCTCCTCCCCCCCGTTCCCCCCCTCTCCTCTACCGGTCTTCCTTCTACTTGTTTATTATTTTTTTTAAACTGGTGCTTTAGAGAAACACAGAAAGGTGGAACTCACTGGGGTGTGTGCACAGTGGAACTCACTGGGGTGTGTGCACAGTGGAACTCACTGGGGTGTGTGCACAGTGGAACTCACTGGGGTGTGTGCACAGTGGAACTCACTGGGGTGTGTGCACAGTGGAACTCACTGGGGTGTGTGCACAGTGGAACTCACTGGGGTGTGTGCACAGTGGAACTCACTGGGGTGTGTGCACAGTGGAACTCACTGGGGTGTGTGCACAGTGGAACTCACTGGGGTGTGTGCACAGTGGAACTCACTGGGGTGTGTGCATAGTGGAACTCACTGGGGTGTGTGCATAGTGGAACTCAAAGGGGTGTGTGCATAGTGGAACTCACTGGGGTGTGTGCATAGTGGAACTCACTGGGGTGTGTGCATAGTGGAACTCAAAGGGGTGTGTGCATAGTGGAACTCACTGGGGTGTGTGCACAGTGGAACTCACTGGGGTGTGTGCACAGTGGAACTCACTGGGGTGTGTGCATAGTGGAACTCACTGGGGTGTGTGCACAGTGGAACTCACTGGGGTGTGTGCATAGGTGGAACTCACTGGGGTGTGTGCATAGGTGGAACTCACTGGGGTGTGTGTATAGGTGGAACTCACTGGGGTGTGTGCACAGTGGAACTCACTGGGGTGTGTGCACAGTGGAACTCACTGGGGTGTGTGCACAGTGGAACTCACTGGGGTGTGTGCACAGTGGAACTCACTGGGGTGTGTGCACAGTGGAACTCACTGGGGTGTGTGCATAGTGGAACTCACTGGGGTGTGTGCATAGTGGAACTCACTGGGGTGTGTGCATAGTGGAACTCACTGGGGTGTGTGCATAGTGGAACTCACTGGAGTGTGTGCACAGTGGAACTCACTGGGGTGTGTGCATAGTGGAACTCACTGGGGTGTGTGCATAGGTGGAACTCACTGGGGTGTGTGCACAGTGGAACTCACTGGGGTGTGTGCACAGTGGAACTCACTGGGGTGTGTGCATAGTGGAACTCACTGGGGTGTGTGCACAGTGGAACTCACTGGGGTGTGTGCATAGGTGGAACTCACTGGGGTGTGTGCATAGGTGGAACTCACTGGGGTGTGTGTATAGGTGGAACTCACTGGGGTGTGTGCACAGTGGAACTCACTGGGGTGTGTGCACAGTGGAACTCACTGGGGTGTGTGCACAGTGGAACTCACTGGGGTGTGTGCACAGTGGAACTCACTGGGGTGTGTGCACAGTGGAACTCACTGGGGTGTGTGCACAGTGGAACTCACTGGGGTGTGTGCATAGTGGAACTCACTGGGGTGTGTGCATAGTGGATCTCACTGGGGTGTGTGCATAGTGGAACTCACTGGGGTGTATTCATAGGAGTTCATAGTGCAGTCTGGTTGGTTTCACTGCACAGTTCCTCCTTCTGAGTGTCCCACTTCCCTCCTCAATCCCCTTCCTCTACTCCACTCATCTCCCTTCTGTTTTTATGGTATCCCTCCACCAGCTTTTCCCTTGTTTGGCTATTTCATCTAGCATGATGTTCTCCAGTTCCATCCATTTACCAGCAAATGCCATAATTCCATCCTTCTTTATGGCTGAGAGGAACTCCACTGTGTATGTGCATGACATTTCTTCATCCATTCATCTGTGGATGGGACTCACTGTTCTCATGTGTTACGTGGGGACTGCATCAACACCCGCCTCATAATAAAGTGCTGCAGTGCTCAAGTGGCTTAGCGTGGTACTTGGCATAGAGAAGGAGCTCCGTGACCTTCGCAGAGGTTATGGTTCGTCCATAAGAAACAGCCCTGTTACAAGGTTTTCTGGTAGGGAGAGATACAGCCTGAGAACCTGGAGATGCAGTGCCCAGAAGGGCTGCTGGAAATGCTGTCACAGTGGCTGGGGCCACTCCTTGTATGTATGTATGTATGTATGTATTGGTACTGGGGATTAAGCCCAGGGGCACTTAACCCCTGAGTCACACCCTCAGCTCATTTTATATTCTATTTGGAGACAGGACCTCTCTGAGTTGCTTAGAGCCTCACTAAGTTGTTGAGGCTGGTTTCGAACTTGAGATTCTGCTGCCTCAGCCTCCCAAGCTGCTGGGATTACAGGCATGACCACTGCACCTGGCTCACTCCTGGCACTTATTAGGAGGGGACCATGGATGCTAAACATCCTGCAATGTGCAGGATATCCCAGGCAGTGAAGAACCATTTCCTGAGGTATGCTGTGATCCCTCAGGGGAAACTTAGCTGGGAGGCTAGCTCTGGCTCTGGTTGGCTTGGAGAGGATGGAGGTCAACCTCATCCCGGGTCTGGGTCTAAATGGACCCAGACCGTAGCACAGAGCTGCGATGGGCACAGTATGGAGCACTATAGGAAAACTTTCAAGGGCATCTAAGCACAGCCAGCCATCTGAGCTGTTTCCTCTACCCATGGAACTTATATTAAGGCTCCGAGAAGAGAGTTGGCGGGAACCCCTTGGGATGCATGGGATTCAGTCGTCATGGTCACTGGATCCAGAAAAAAAATTCTGTGCCCAAGGCAACTATTGGACATGACTTCTTTCTTCTCCAGCAGCATGAGGCATTGCTGGGTGTCCCTTTGCTGAGCTGTCACACATACAGCTCAGCCGAGCTCCGCATGGTGGCTCTACCTGCTTCGGCTGCTATCCAGAGATTCCTTCTCCTTTTCTCAATTTCCGGTAGCCTCATAATTTCTATTGATGTATGTAACTCTCGGTCCCCCACGGCCCCTGGTGGCCTGCCAGCCTCCTGGCGGTGACTCCGGCTTCCTTATTTCCTTTATGTATTTTTCAATTCAAATTCTGCAAAGGTAGAATCTGACTAGCCCAGCCCAGCCCTGTTAGGGTGGGGCTTTCCCAGGGAGGCCACCTCCCAGGAGCCCAGGCCTGGTCGGCTCGCCTGACACACACCCACTTTGGCACAGTGGGTGGGAGCACAGAGGTGTCTTCGTCGACTTTCCCGGGACATTGGGCCTTGGGCTCAGATTCACGCACCCCCTTCTTTCGAAATGGTCCACCCAGAGCTGGCCCAGCCCCACGGGATCCACGGCCTCATGGGTAACAGGAGCATACTTCTTTTTCCAAGAGTGACAACGATTCAAATCCACATGTGAACTCAGCTGCCTTAGGAGCCCCAAGCCTCTGAAAGCCTCCTTCCCCTACCTCTGCTCTAATCCCGCTGTTCTAGATGGCGAGAGGCCTCTCTGCTCTTCTGGCCCTATTTGCCTCGGCCCAGCTGGCACAAAGCCTAAGGAAGTGAGATGCGGCAGTTTTCAAAGGACCCTGCTAACCCCTGGTGGGGCTGTTTCCTCTCCTGCGGTGCCACATGGTGAAAGCACGGCTGTGCGTGGTGGCAAAGGGAATCCTGGCTCCGTCATTTAATTGTGGGTCTCTTAGGGGTCAAATCACCCGAGTCTCCGTTTTTCCGTCTGTGCTTGGGAACAGCAGTAATGCTGTTGGGAGTCACTGTTGAGTGCCAGCTCACAGCATGGCTCAGTCGGTGACCGCTACCTCCTCTGCTCAAGGACACGGCCCCTCATCTGTTTGGCCCGTGGCGGTGGTGTGACCAGCAGGCCTTGGATGACACGTCCCCCAGCTCACAGCCTGCATTTCGGTAGGAGGAGGTTGGGAGGAGAGTGAGGGTCTGGGAGGCGACCGACTGCCTCTCCCTCAGAACTCCGGCGGTGCCTCCCCATCTTCGGTGCTTCCCACTCGCTTGGCCAGGTGCCGCCATGGTTCTTCTCGTCCTGCAGATGCGGCCCTCTGCTCTCAGCAGCCCCGCGGCTCGGAAGGACTTTTATGATCCTCCTGGGCTGGAACCAGCTACCTCTCTAATTTCCCCAGAAGCACTTCCGTGGAGCTTAATAGCCACTGTCTTCTCCCGGTTTCTCCGTCTCACTTTCTCTCCTTTATTCCTTCCGTTTGTTCCGTTTCCGCTAGGCCTCATGGCCGTGATGCCACCATGGAGCCTAGTCCCACTTCTGCTAGCCTCGGATGTCCTCCTAGAATCCGGAAGAACGTCCTAACACCACAGAGACCAAACGGCTCCTTTGCCACCCTTCCGAATAGGCAGTTGGCTGGAGGGGGCGCTGGCCTCTCCCCAGGTCTCCTGGGTGCTGCGGGGCTGGAGAGGGATGTTGGACTCTGCTTGGTGGGTGAACGTGGCGTTGTTCTCCGATGACTAATGCTCCTTCATTACTGTTGGATAAGTTAGAAAGTGTTAAAGATTTTTGACACTAAGCAACTTTCAGTGGGAAGGAAGGAGCCTAATTGAGCGCTGCGCTGTTCTTCTCTCTGGTCAGCCTTTGTTCGTGAGCGTCGTGATTTTGCTGGGTTGTAACCAACGTGTGAAGGTGCTTTCTGCTGTCCCCCCTTAGTGCCATTGCACGGCAGCGCTCCTATTGTATCTGCTTATCCTTTGGAGCTGTCATTTTTAATAACTCCAGCTTATTAATAGGACCACTGTTTGCTTGCTGCCACTGTTGGGCATTTGGGTGGTGGCCAAATCTCCAGTCTTACAATCAGCGCTGCCATGAACATCTTTGTCAAATTACATGCCCCCCCACTTTGGATTGTTTCCCAAGGGTTTATTCCCATAAGGAGAATTACCAGGTCAGAGGGTTGGATGGTTTTGTAGCTGGCATTCCATGTTGCCAGCTTGCTTTGTAAAAGTCAGACTCGAGCGGTCACATACTGCAGGGTGCCCAGAGACAGAACAGTGCAGTGGAATAGGCATTTCCGTTTCTTGGGCTTCGGGTTCACTATCAATTTGCTGTGTGACCTTGGGTTAGTCAGTTCCCCTCTCTGGACCTAGGTTTTCTTGTTTGTAAAGTGAAGGAACAGGGCCAGATGATCGTATCAAGGTCTCTCCTGTTCTGATCAGTGATGGGGGCCTTTCCGGGTCCTAGATGGTGGGTTGGTTGGATTGGTGGACACTGGGGTCTTGGACTCACTTAGATCTGAGTCCTCTTCTCACCAGCAGAGACAATGCCAGCCAGGCTCGGTGTTTGTATTTTGAATGGAGAATGCTGTGAGCGTGGGGGTGGGGGCAGGGCCGGGAGGTGGCCTGGTGCTCCTCAGCTTGGCTGTGCTCGTTCATTCCTGGCAACGATTCTGTGTGGCCAAGGTCCACGCTGCGCTGGCCACTGCGCATTCTGAATTTCACCCCTGGGCATTTGGGAAGTGTTTGCGAGTCAGACAGAGCTGGGTTTGAATCCAGCCTTGCCACTGTGGGCTTTGTGAGATTCAGGCAGGTGTCTTAATTAAATCATCATATTTTTGCGGGGACTCAGTTTGTACATCTGTAACATGGGGAGGAGACGATTCCTGGGTCTTTAACACTTCTGGAAGAAAAAAGTGCAGAACTTCCTTTGGCAGTCAGCTTGGCTGTTATTGCTGTTCTTTTGTGGTGGAAATGGGGACAGGGCCCCATCACCCCAAGACCCAAGGTTTTTCCTAATGTGTAAAGATGGTAGCATCCCATTCCTGAAAGCCCTCTTCCCCATCCCTGGAAAAAATGCAATTAACAGTCTCTTTGTTCAGGGTGTTAATTAACTTGTTTTCTCTGAGCACACCTTCTTCCAGGTACAGCCCATCATCTCTGGGGTGCTGGCAGGGGGAAGGTAATTAGATCCTCATTACTGTGCAATTAATTATGGTTTGAAAACTGCTTGAGAAGGCTGCAAGGGATTCCTCAACATCACCAGTCCTAGGAAGAGGCCTCACTGAGAAGCAGACACTGAGCAGAGTCCAATTTGGGGGAAATGAAAAGGTCGTAATCTCCTAGTATAGGAGGTTACAGAAGGGCAGGTCTGTGCTTCTGACTCCCCTGCTCAAGAACTTTCAGTGGCTCCCTAGTTCCTACCAAGTCAAGAGCAAAGTGCCTATTTGAACATTCAAGGCCGTCTATTATCTGGCTTGGACCCCTGTTTCCAGAGTTATTGCCGTCACATCTACGTATAGTCTGCGTCCTTGTCAAACCCCAGGTCCACACTACCTGAATCCACTTTCCATGGCTTTGCTGCACAATTTCCATACATTGGATACCTTTCCCCTTCTATCTCTGCAGCTCTACAGCCCTTTATCCTGTGGCTTAAAGACATGAGCGTCATTGCAAATACCCCTTGTGCCTGTAGGGGTGTTTTCTGAAGGCCAGAGGGCACCTCAGAGAAAGGGCTCTAGACTCAGGTCTACCTGGACTCAAGCTACTTAAGGTCCCAGAGCCTGTGCGGTGAGGACCAGCCCTGCCTTGCCCACATCAGCCCAGCGTAGTTGCTAGGCCTTCCAGGCGCGCCACTCCCAGAGCCGTGGCCTCTGTGTTTGTTGGGGCCCAGCAACCGGCCCTTACCTGGCTGATGGGCTCTTCTGTTGGAAACTAGATTCCTCCTTTTTTCCTGGGTCCTTCACCTCCGCCTGCTGCAGTGGGTCTCAATACCCTGGACAGGGACCCTCAGAGCGGTTCTGAGCCAGGGCAGTGCTGCCCCTAAGGGGCACTCTGAGTCACCACCAGGAGCTGGGCGTGTCTCTGGTATTTAGAGGGCAGAACAAAAGACGCTACCTGTGCATCCAGAGGTCACGCAGGTGAAACACCTGGTAGATTTCTCTGAGGCTAGAGCCTAATTGTGCTTCTTAACTTTTTTGACATGATTTAATGTGCGTGTGTTTAAAACGTTTTCCAGGAATGGACACCAGTAAACTAAGGCAGGATTGGATTTTGCTTGATGAGCATCGTAATTAGAGTTGTCTAGCATCTGGAAACCACCACAGGGTGGCCACGATGTTCATGGTGCCTCCGTCTCTGAAGGAACACGCCTGAACCCCAGAGTGGCAGGCACTGAGTTCAAAGTGCCCCACTTCCAGCTGTGCCTCTGGCTCCTTCCTGGGTCTTCTTGGGTGGCCCTGCTCGGCATTCACAGGCTGAAGTGCCTGTCGTTGTTGTTGTCGTTGTCGTTGTTGCCATTGTTGTTGTTGTTGTTGTTGTTGTTGTTGTTATTCTGCTGCTGGGGATGGAACCCAGGCTCACACATGCTAGGCAAACACTCTACATGCTTCACCTGGATGTTGCATCCCTCCTGAGCTTTCAGCCTTTCCAACAAGAGGCAAACATTTGCTTGACTTCAGGGGAGCCCGCCTCACACCCTTCCTGGTCTGGGGGCCTGAGAAGACAGCCCTTCCAGCTAAGCCTCCTGCCCTGCTCAGCTCTGCTGGCCCCGGCCTCCATTTCCCTCACACCCTCCACACCCCACGTGCCCCCCAGGGTGAGCCTTTTAGCCAGACGAGGGATTCTCAGGGCCCTTGGCCCAAGCTGAGGCTCATGGAGAAGCTACCCCATCCTGTGACATCTGGACTTTGGGCCTCGGTTTCCCCATCTGGACGATCCAGGTGTTCTTTGAACCTGTGGTTCTGTAGTCTATGATCTTCTCTTGATGCTCAAATCTTCTTCTCACATCCTTCACCCCTGGCCCAGGCTCCCAGGCCCCGCTCCCTGCAGCCTTTGTGGAGTGAATTAATTAGAGAGTTAATCAAGGGCTTTCTGAAGCATATGGCTTCTTCCCCCACCTCGGCCAGCCCTTCCCCTCCCAGTCCTCCTCCGGGGCCATGTTTGTGTTTGCAGAGGAGTGGCTTTTTTTTTTTTTTTTTTTTTTTTTTTTTTGAGAGTGACTTCTAATAGGAAGTGAATGTCCCAGAACAGCGGTGCCTGCCTTCGGGAGGGCTGGGCTCTTGTTCCCCCACCGCCAGTTGGCTGGTGACTGTGATAGTGGCAGCGTGGCTTTGAGGTGACGGCCTTGGGGACAGGGAGTCTCAGTGCTTACTCATTTTCATCTCCAAACAGTCAGGTGTCTGTCAACCTGGAGAGGGTGAGCAGGGCGCTCTGGGAGTGTCAGGGGGTAGCGTGTGTGTTTAGCTGGGGGCTGTGGGCAAGAGGGGTTCACTTATCTCCTGTGGTGATGACTGGCTTCCAGTCCCTTCGCAGGCTGGGCCTGGATGGGTCCCCTGCCCCATGGCTGTCATTCTGGGTGTGGTGGGCTGTGTTTTACTGTGTTCAGGTTGTGGGCCTGGGCCTGCCGGGTGGGGTGGGCTTCCCTGGTCTAGAGTGCGGCAGCCCTGTCCTAATCAGCCTGTCTCCCCCTGGCCCTTTCCTCTCTGAAGAATGGCGGGTCCTCTCTGCTGTTCATGAACTGCAGGGCCTGGCTGGTGGCTTGTGGGTGATGGAGTGATTTGCAGTGATTGAGTCAATGGCTGGGTCACTGGAGGCTGGTGCTCCAGGCTGCATGAGGCTGATGTCTTGACCCTGCTTTGCAGACCCTCTCCAAGTGTTTCTATCTGAAATAGCTTCCTCTCCTCACTGAGTCTCAGGGGCTGCAGGCAGAAGCTCCAGGAGAAGGCCTCTCCTGTTTTCTGAGGCCCTGGGCCTTGACAGGTCCTTCTGTCCAATGGTTGGGCCCAATATATCAAATGGCACGCACTTCTAAATTATTTATAGTGAATCGAAATTGAATTGGGTATTCTGTTTTTGGTTTATTTTTATTTTTATTTTTGAGGGGGTGGGTTACCGGGGATTGAACTCAGGGATGCTCAAACATTGAGCCACATCCCCAGCCCTATTTTGCATTTTTATTTAGAGACAGGGTCTCCCTGAGTTGCTTAGCCTCTTGCTTTGGCTGAGGCTGGCTTTGAACTCGAAATCCTCCTGCCTCAGCCTCCCTAGCTGCTGGAATTACAGGCATGGACCACCGGGCCTGGCTGTATCCTGGGGTTCTGGGTTTTCATTTCCTAATCCTTGCCAACCAGCAGGCAGCCTGGTCCACTGAAATTGGCCTGCTGAGGCAACTCGCTTTGCCCCTGGATGTGACAGGGTGTACCCCAAGATTTCTCAGGTGTGAAGGAGCTCAGCGGCCACAAGGTGGGAGGGTGAGGATGCCTGGAGATTTTAGAACTTGGTTGGACAGCCTCCCACCTCCTTTTTCTAGTTCTTTTCTCCCCGACCTCCTCTTTGGCTCCTGGTATCTCTCATAACTTCTAAGAGGTCAGGGCGGAAGGAGTCCTTAGAGGTGACGCAGCCACTTCCTCCCAAGCCTGCCATCCCCATTCCCAGGAGGAATGATTGATGGGCCTGGGGCTCAGGCCTCTATGCAGCTGATCAGGTGGGAGGCGACCCCAGGCTCAGCTAGGTGGGAGGGAGGCCCCATCTAGCCTCTAGGCTGCACAGAAGGGAGGCCACACCATGGGCTCCCCACCAAGCCTCCTGCTCTAGGTTGGGCCCCCAGACCTTGTTCCCATCGCTGTCGGCCTTCATCTGAGGGCAGGCGAGCTGCTGGGAGAGGTGAATGCGGAACAGGGCGGGAGAGCCTGGCTACTCTAGCAGGGCCTCTCATGACCTCCTGGGCCCTTCAGCTGGCCCTGGGCAAGCTGGAGTCGTGTGTGGTGTGGAAGGTGACAAATCTGGGTCTGTGAGGCCAGGGCTGTGCAGAAAGCTGATACCCATCATCTGACATTGTCCCTGTCCCTCTGCAGCCTGGATTCGCTGTCGTGAGACCCCCTCCTCGCTGACTGGCACCCTTAGCTCCCCCACCAAGTCTCATTCATGTCCTTCCTCCCTCCCTTCCGTTGGACCCTCCTTTTCTCTGGATTCAAACACAGTACATCATAACTTGACCTTGTTTCCCCCCGCCCAGCTCATGGCATGTACTAAGTGCTCAGTAAGTAGCAGCTGAACAGGTGGATGGACAGATGGAGGGACACTGGGGTGTCAGGAGACTCAGATTCTTGCTTGGCGTGACGACTGGCTGGCTGCGTGCCTCAGGACAGCGTCTACTCCCTAAAGCCCTAACAGACTAAGTGGGTGAGCACAGATGACTGGCTGTCCTCTTGTTAATGTGGGTCCCTTGGCCCTAAATCCTCAGGACACATCTCCTTTCCCTTAACTGCATATACCTGCAGGAGAACAGGTCACATCATGTGTGCCTTGTCCCCAAGAGGGCAGGGTCCTGAGACTCAGCCACCGGGAAGTGCCCAGATTGCACTTCCGGTCCCGCCCTCTCTCCCAGGCTTTCCTGAGGCCCATCATGGGCCTCTCATCTCCCCCACCTGCCCTTTTTCCCCAGAACTCAGCCCTTCTCTCCTTTCTAGCCTGCTCTGTTGCTTTTCCTCAGGGAAGGGTTCCAAGGTCCCCCCAGCATCCCCACCAGAGAGCTGTGTGCCTTAGGACAAATTGCATAGGTCAGATCTTTTGTTCAGTCTCCACCATGCACAGCCACCAAGTCCTGTGACTAGACCTCCTCCCCCTTTCTCTCTGCTCTGCTGCTGGATCTGCCCAGGCCCCAACCCCCTCAGCAGATCTCAGCCTCAGCCTCCACCTCCAGGATCACCTCTGCTGGAAACCCAGCTGTGTGGCCCTGCCCACCTCTCCATCCTGGTTTCTAACACTCCCACCCAAGAGTCTGAGAGAACTGCCAGCAGCCTCGGGAATTTGCTGCCTTCTTTCCCACCCTGGATCTTGGCACGTGCCGTCCATTAGCTTGTTACCTGGCTCACGTCTGCTCTAACTTCTGGGAGCTGCTGTTTCTGGAACCTTTCTCTGACCCCCTGAAGACCCACCCTCAGCGCTCCTTTTCAGCTCCTTCTCTGTGATTCTGCACCACCAAGTGCTTCCCATGATTTCACATCTTAGGTCACCAGTGCAAACCACAGCGGGCTGCTCTGTCCTGTGGCTTCCTCAAAGGGACTGTGGCTGGTTCATCTTTGTGTCCTCGGTGTCTAGCACTGGGCCAGATCCAGGAGTGGGAGGCAGGAGAGCATGGTCCGGAATTCAGACTTCATCAACGTCGTCCAGCACAGTAGCTACGAGCCCCGTGTGGCTGCGGGGCACCTCAAGAGGCCAGCTGAAATGGTGAGCTGTGAGTTTGAAACGGACATGGGATTTCCAAAGCTCAGTGTGCAAACAAGAATGTCACTAGATGTGGTGGCATACACCTGTAGTCCCAGCAATCAGGGAGGCTGAGGCAGGAGGATTGCAAGTTCAAGTCCAGCCTCAGTAACCTAGCTGGGCCCTGTTTCCAAATAGAAAATAAAAAGGGGTGGGGGTGTAGCTCAGTGGTAGAGCACCCCTGGGTTAAATCCTCAGAACCAAAAAAAAAAAAAAAAAAAAAAGCATCTCATTAATAATTTTAAACGCTCATTATACATTGAAAAGATAATGCTTTGTATATATTGAGTTAAATAAAATATCTTACTAAGGTTAATCTCACCGATTTATTTTTGCTTGTTAGAATGGAGTTCCTAGGAAATGTAAAATTGCACACACTGCACGTATTGTCTCAAGATGAACTCCCATGGGGAAGCACTGCCCTTGGCCGATGCTCCCCAGGTTCAAATCCCGGTCCTACAGCACATCACTGGGCAGCCTTGAGGAAGTTGCTTGGGTGCCTCAGTTTTCACATCTGTGCAATGAGGATGGGCGTTAGGATGCTCCTCCCAGGGTTGTTATAAATATTAAATGAGTTAATGTGTGCTTTGCAGATAGTAAGCCCAATACAAATATTAACCATCTTTCTGATTAGTTACTCAATTAACTTTTGTTGAACTGCGTTGAATTCCTGAATCCTAGCCTCCTTTCTGCACCCCATCCCTGCAGCAAGCCCTTATCTTTCATTCAACATTTATTTGGCAAATATTTGAGACACTACAGTGAGCCTGCCACTGTGATTGACATTGCAGGCAAAGAGGAACATTTAATCAATCAATTAATTAATTCCATGAATCTTGGTTGAGCCTATCTTTTGTCCCAGGAGCTGAGTAGACTCTGGGATATACCAACTGAATGCTGCCCTCTGAGCAGGATGCGTGGGATTCCAGGGCACAGGGAGGTGGCCACCCTTAGCAAGGTCACAGCACTGTGGGACAGGGGGACAGTAGGGATGGATAGACCCCAGGTGCGGGGAGGCAGGTGTGTGTGTGCGCCTGGAAATGTCTCTGGGGAGGCAGCTGGTTCACAGGTAGGGGCTGGCCAGGCAGAGGGAGGCCTCTCCTGGGAGAAGGGAGCTGTCTCCTCCACCACCCATCAGACGCTGAGCCAAGAGCCGGGTCCTGGAACTTAACCTGAAATGCACGACTGCATCGGTATCAGTCGCAGTGGCTGCTTGTTCCTAAGTGGACAAGTCAGCTGGGTGAGTGAATGTTTCACTCATCATTCGGGTGCTGAACTGAATCTAGGGAACACTGCCCTCCTCCCAGAAGCCTCAGCATCCCTGGGCTTGCGCCCCCAGGCTCCTCCCGCTCCGCCCAGCCCCAGACCCCACCGCCAGCCTCCTTGGCCATGTAGTGCACAGCTGGTAAGTTAAAAGCAGTTTAGCGATCATTCCACCTCCGCACTGAAGACTTCCAAGGACTGTTAATGAATTTAAATGCTGGGGATTTTCTCTGACGCCTCATTGCATATGCTGCTCACATTAAGATGCTAATGAGGGATCTGCTGGATGGAGGTGCTGGAGCCAGACCAGGGACAGTGGCCTGGAAAGGGTCACTGGCTGTTCAGGGCTTTTCTAATTCTTTATCGGTGCCTGATGAGCGACCTTTCCAAACAGGTTAACTGGCCCCAGTCTCTCTGGGGACTGAAGAGGCCGTCAGCTGGGGTGGGTCTCTCTGACGCCTACAGGCTTGCTCTTCAAACCTGAGGCTATTGACACAGGCCTTATTAAGCACACAGGGGAATTGCTGTCAATCGAAGGTCTGGGACCCCATCCAAGAGGCTCTGCTTTATGCAGGGACCCAGCTGGACTGTGGGTGAGGCTCAGAACTCAGGGCCGCGTTCCTGGGCCTTCAACTTGAAGGGCAGAGCTGATTCTCCTAGGGATGGAACAGGTGTGTGGAGGGGGCAGGGGAACCCGGAGGTAGAGGTGCTGGTGCAGGTGTGTGGAGGCTGAGGAATGGCCAGGATGACACTTGGGGCTGCCCTTGAGGACAGCGTGAGAGGTAGTTGGCCTAGAATCCCTGTGGGGATTGGAGGATGGGTCTCCCTGACTTCTTCTGCTTCTGACAGAAGCCCAAAGAAAGAGAGGCCACACACACAGGTGAGATCTCTGGAGTCGGACGCCTGGCTTGGATCCTGCCTCTGCCACCAGTGAGCCACAGGACCTCTGGCGATGAGTGACTTAACCGTTCTGTGCCTCGGTTTCCCCATTGGTCACGTGGTGATAATAACGGCACCGGCCTCTCGTGTCCACAGAATGAGTTGGTGTATGTTCAGTCTGGCACGCTGGAAGCACTTGCCCAGAATACTCTAATGGTTTCCGTTAGCAGCCAAGGAGGCTGAAGTCTTCAGATTCTGCTTCTAGAGAAGAGACTGCAAGAGGAGGGAGAAGCAGGAACCCTGCCAGAGGGCTAGGGAAGGGGCTCTGAATTACGAAGGCTCCTCCCTCCCCAGTCCTCCACTCACAGTGGCAAATACCCCAAATCCCCACCAGCGGGGGAGCGGCTGTCAGCTCCCCTGGAAGCCACTTCCCTTGGCTTCCTGCAAATCCACTGACAATTTTGTAAATTTGTTTAAGGATTAAATTAATAAGCTGCTCTTCCTTGGCTCCCCTAGCCATAAAGACTTGGACTCCTGTGCACCAGGCAGCGCCTTCTGAGGCTGTGTGGAGAAGACACCCAGAACCCACCTCCTCCAGGGGGCCCAGGGAGAGCTTTGAGCCTCCCGCAGGTGTGGACACCCAGGTGCACCCCACGAGGCGGGGCCTTCTTGATCGCAGCTGTGTGAACTTTCCTGAGTCCATCTTGGTGTGTCGTCTTCCTCCCTCAGACCTGGGTTCTGCATCTCAGAATCATCAGACTGGAGGCTCCTCCAGGGTAGGGTCTGCATCTCCCTCAGGGACAAGGTCTTCTTCTCAGACTGCAACCCCCGCAGCTCCCCACTCATAGGTTTGGGTCCCAGAATCCTCCCCACCCTGTGAACTTCATGGGGGGAAGGAGGGCTGGCACGGCCCCCAGACCAACCCTGTCTGGATGCCTCCCCCCATGGCAGCAAACCGGTTCAGTTCTGAAGTGGGAAGGGTCTTGGGGGTCGAGTGTGTGTGTGCGTCTTCTATCCACGCTGCCCTTCCTGGCTTCTTAGGGCTGGGTGTCAGAGGGCACACAGGGTGACATCATCGAGTGAAATGGGGGTGGGATGGGTAGAGGGGTCTCCAGGGTGGACAGGAGCTTCCCCAAGCTTCCCCACAATCTTATAGCCCCCAGGTACTATCTGTGGTCCCCAGAATGGGGGGACACGTGAAACTCAGTATCCGTTAGGGCCCTGTGGTCAACTTCCCCAACACAGCCAGGGCAAGGACGTCTGAAGCCCCAGCTGCCCCTTCTCTCACCCCAGCACAGGTCTCTCCTCATCTGGCCAAAGGCACCCAGGTGGCTCCAGCTCTGTGGGCCTGGCTGGAATGGAAGGGAGCAGTGGTTTGGGCCTGAAGAGGAGGAGGTTTCTGCCCCCAGGCCTGGGCTGGGCCAAGACTGTGGCCTCCAGAACCAGTTCACCTCCGCAGCCTCTGTCTTCGGTGCTTTCTGCCTCTTTCCTCCAGATGAGCTTCCTGCAGAGTAAACGAGTTGGAGGAATCTGACATCCACCCAGTGGCTGTGCCTTTGAGTAGGGTTGGGGGTTACTGCTTGCATTCAGCATGCAGGTGCGGTGGGGTGACCTCCTGATCCCTCTCCTCCCCCAGCCAGTGGCTTTGCTGGGAAGATCATCTGGAGGTTCTGGGAGGGCCATGGCAGAGAGACAGTGGAGCCCAGAGCCGTCTATCAATCTCGAGTCTCCCCTGCCTCCTTCAGGGGACGCAGCCCCTCCCACAGAAGGCTGAACCTCAAGCTCCAAGCACCGCACAGGTTCCAGGTGTGACCTTTCTACAGAAGTCCCACAGGGCACTCAGCCTGCGCTTACGCACTTCCAGGCTGGGGAGCTCACTGCGTTTCCAGCGCAACTCCTTCATCCCGGAGCGGGACGTTCTTCCCGTCAGGACGCTCTTTCTCACCTCGAACTGACATCCCTCTCCCAGCAACATCCACCCTTGATGGCTCTGCCTGCGGAGTAAGGCACATCCCCGTGACTGGCCATCAAGGACCTTAAGGCAGAGCCCTTTCTTCCTTTCTGGAGAGTGTCCTCTTTTCTCTGCTGCCTGGAGCTTCACCTTGTTTGTTGCCACCTCTAGACCCCTCATGGGCTTTGGACTTGAAAGATCTGGACCCCTGCTGGGTCACACAGCAGCTCTGTGAATTTGTTTGAATGAGAATGGGCATGGACGCCTGGCCCAGGGCCCAAGTGGACCAGGTCTTCAAGACCAGGTGGTCTCTTCATGTCCCTATCCAGAAGGACTCTGCCTCCCAACCCTCATCTCACCCAGAATGCAACTAGACGGGCACGTGTGACCCAGATCCGGTCTGTCCACACAGGCCTCCCTCCACCCATCCTTACCATCTCTCATGGTTTGGAGATGAGGTGTCCCCACCTCCAGAGTCCTTGTGCTGATACGGGAATGTTCAGAGGTGAAACGACTGCATTGTGACAGCTGAACCTGGTCAGTCCATCCTAGTTTGAAGGGACTGACTGTGTGGTAAACTGTAGGCAGGTGGGGCGTGGCTGGAAGAAGTGGTCACTGGGGCGCTTCCTGGAAGGGGCATCTTCCCTGTGGTTCTTTCCCACCTTTCCTCTCTCTCTGCTTCCTAACGCATGAACTGGGCAGCTTTTTTCTGCTGGGCTCTTCCCCCGTGATGCATTGCCTCATCTTGGACCTAGAGCTGTCTATGGACTGAGCTGTGGCTGGCCGTCTATGGACTGAGACCTCTGTTACCATGAACCAAAACAGACTTTCCTGCCTCTAAGTCGTTCCTGTCGGGTATTTTGATGGCAATGCAAACCCATCCATGAGCAAAGGGGATAACCCTGTGCTGGGGCTTAAAAGTGGCATCTGGTGTTAGAGACACCACTCTCCGTGACCTTGATCTCTCCCTCTAGCTGCCGTGGGGTGTCCACTTTCCTTGGCCTGGTCTCCTGGAGGAACCTCTCCATGCCTTGCTGGTCCTGCTGCCTCCTCTTCCCCAACCCTCTGCTCCTCCTGCCCTGGGGAGTCCCTGGCCGCCACCCCAGATTTGGCAGGCACATGGGTGCAGTGCTATTTCAAAACTTTCTGTTTTGAGGAGGAGGTTTTAATTATCCCCGGAGACACGCCTGAATTACAGACCCCACAGTGCGCGGCACACACCGTTTATGTTCTGCCTTAAGTAATTGTATCTTTGGTGAATTATGCAGTCTTGTGGAAAAGCACAAGTTTGGGAAGTGGAACCAGAAATGCAAAAAGGTCTTGGTGGCCTCCCAGCCTCTGTGACCAGCGCCAGCGTGGCCCGGCCAGCTCTGGGCATCTCCAGTGATCTCGTGCATTGTGCCTCTTCCGCTCAGGTATGCCGGCAGACGCTCATCTGCCCATCACGGCTTCATTCAGCTGATGTTTGATCAGAGGTTACTCCTCCCCAGAGCAGACCCCGAGTAGAAGGTTCTCAGGTCATAAATCCTTCCTATCCTGCACGCGGCTCCCACCCAGAATAGGGGCCATGGCCTTGCCCTACAGAAGCAGCAAGAAGGATGATGTTTAGGGTCTTGTGTCTGGACTTGCAGGGTGCTCTTTTACCATCTTGGGCACTGTCCCCAGCCTGTGGAAGGCAGCCACAGAGGCGCTGCAGGATGAAGAGCCAGGAGGAAGGGCTGGCACCTGCTGTCCGATGTGGGGGGAGGCCAGTTTCCACCTCCTAGCTCAGGGAACCCTCAGCTGATGAGGTCACATGAGCGATGCTCTGTGAAGCACACGGAGAGAGAGATTTGGTACGAGCGCTGTGCCTGGGGACGCTGAGAAGCTCTCTGAGGGAAAGGGAAAGACAGGAGAGGAGAAAGGTCACATGGGGTGTTAGTGAGGCTAGGACTGTGGGCAGCGGGGCCTCCCTCCATCTCATGGGCGACTCAAGACACTGTGTCCAGGGAGGGACGGTGTCTCCGGTCCGTCCCAGGAGGGGATTTATCCTGCAATGGGCGGTCTGTGGCCTGTCAGCACTTCAGGATCACCTGCACACGAGCGGGCTCACCCCTGGGCGAGAGGACACCAGGAGCTGTGGGCAAGTCCACTACAGGTGGCCTCTGGGACTGGCTACGGGGACAAGGCTGGGGTAAGTGCACTTGCACCCCATCAGAATTTATGAGCACCCATCACGTACCCAGCTCCTGCTCGGTTCTGGGAGCGCAGGGGCGGATGGGGCAAGTTCATTTCTGGTGGCTCGTAGGCGGGTGAAAGAGAAAAGCAACAACAGAAATTCTCCCTGGAGTGGTGCCATCCCTTAGGGACAGTTTTTCAAATAACTAGGGGGCAGTTTTGATATTCACAGTGAACTGAGGGGCTGCTCCTGTGGAGGGGAGGTGCCCAGGGTGCTAATGTTCCTCAAGGTGGGATGGCCCCACACTGCGGAGGACCCTCCTCTGTGCCACTTGGTTTTCAAATTCCCCGGTGACATTCAAGTAGGTATAAAACTTGTTGATAATTACTTGAGCCTGGGACCTAGCTCTGTTTCATATATAAGCATAAAGTATTTGTGTCACGGATTTAATACACACCGAATTTTCCAGGAATACAACTACCGTGTAAATTGGAGAAAGACTGTACTCTGTTCTGTTGGAAACGTTACCGGGAGTTGTTCATCACTTTGGAGAATCATGTGGCTGATGGCAGTGCTATTTGTGGCAGCTGAGTACCAGCTCCAGCCCCCAAGTGTCAGGTTGCGTTTGGGGCTGGTGTCCTTGTGGGGATCTGATGAGTGGGGACAAGCCTCTGGCTGCTTCATGACATCTCCTTGTGCAGTTGGGTCTGGGCATTTACATATTGAAATACTATTTCATTATAAATATCTTCCTTTTACCTTTCTTTTAATTATGTTTAGGGCATTATGTGCATTTATTTTCAAACCATGTGTCTAGGTGGGTTATGCTGCATATGGGTTTCCCTGGGGGATTATAAAGGAGCCTCACAAGCTATTTGTTATCACAGGGAGGGATCTGATGGGCTGAGGGTTTGCTGAGGCTTTCAAGTCAACAGCACTGCCAGGCCCCCGGGTGGACAGAGGGTTTTGGGGACTAGGGAGAGGAGAGACCTACGATGCTCAGAGATGACAGTGGGCTGCAGAGGGACAGGATCAAGGAAGGCTTCACGGGGAAGGTGACACATGACTGGGCCCCCAACGATGGATGGATCCACAGGACTTCTACAACCCCCAAGGTGTCTCTAAAAGGTAGCCGGGGACTCAGGATCTCAGTGAGTGTTGGTGGCATGAATATTTATGCTGTTTCACAAATGAGCAAATTGCAAACTGAAGCTCAGGGAGGTTAAATGACTCAACAAGTTCACACAGCTATTAGGTTGGAGTTGATCATGTCTTCCTTTAGCAAAGTTTCTAGGCCTCTTACTACCTATGGACCATGATTGTGGGCACTGCCGTAATATCAGCTCCAAATATTGACTGAGCATCTACAAGGTGTCAATATTGGGGATATGAGAGAGAAGAAGACAGACCTTTTCATGGGGAAGGCAAAAAATAAATAGGCAAACCGGGATTTCTCAACCTCAGAACTACTGGCAGTTGGGACTGGTCAGCTCTTGTGGGGCTCACGCTGTGCATAGTAGGGTGTTTAGCAGTATTTCTTTGGACCTCTGCCCACTAGATGCCAGGTAGCATCTCCAGATGTTGCCACAATCACCCCTGATGGAGAAGCACTGGTGTAAACAAATATAAAATAACACAGTATTAGGTACCACTAGGGCTACGAGGACGATCAAAGGGGCATGAGGTGGACAGGCACTCAGAAGGGTGTGCTGCTTGGCTCAGGTGGGCAGGGAGGGCTCTGAGGAGGTGCAATGGAGACGATGCCTGAACTAGGAGAATGTGAGGAGAGCGTTCCTTCTCCGCCTCCGCCCCTCCTGCCTCCTGACCCACCTCAGTGCCAGGCACTGCTCTTCACACAGGCTCACGCGATTCCCACGCTCACCCTGCGTGGTGGGTGTGGTTGTCTTTCCCATTGTATAGATGGGGACACGGAGACACCAGAGAAGCAGCAGGAGCGAAGTTCTTGAGCTTGGCTTCTTTGGGAGGCCAAATGAAGGTCAGCGTGGCTGGAGCAGCGCAATCCCGGAGGAGAGGGGTGGAGGGGCCGATCGAGCGGGTCTTGTGGGCGTGTGGAGTGGACGCTGTGGTGGGCGGCACTCTGCGGCAGCAGCTGAGGGCGCTCAGCCCAGGGCCTCTCTAGGAACCGCCAGCGAAGAGAGCCGCCTGGCCCAGTTGAGGCCCCGCCCTACTCGTGGGGAAGGCCGCCTGCATCCCGTACAGGTGCCTGCATCCCGTACAGGTCGGTCCAGAGCTGTGAGGCTTGGCCCCTTGTCTGGAACGGCTCTGAAGGGCTATCCCTGTCCTCGAGCTCCGGCAGAAGCATCACAGTCCCCCGTTTCTGCCCCAGTCCTTTCTCCTTCCTTCCTTCCTCCCTCATGGGAAGGGGCGGGTGTCCTGGGAATATCCCATAAACTTCCTACTTAAGGTTGGCTCCCTGAGTCCTTCTAAGTAACCTGATCTGAGACACCATGGATGTCTTTGGTTTTATTCTGATTGCAACAGGAAGTCACTGGGCAGTGTAAGCCGGGACCCAGTGTGATCTGGGGAATCTGCTCTGGCCACCGTGAAAGGTGGTGGTGGGAAGGTCAGTGGGGGACAGATGTGCAGGTGAGAGGCGGGTGGGGGGGGCGTGCAGTGGAGAGCAGGATACACTGGTCAGTCAGTCTCTAGGGTGCAGGAGGCGGAGCCAGGAGGACCTGCTGTGGGTCCTGGGAGAGAGGACTCAAGGGTGGAGGTGCTCCTTCCCAAGACAGGGAGGACTGTAGGGTGATGGAAGTGGATTGTGGTAAAGGTTATTTTGGACTTGCTGCTTGAGAGGCCTCAGATACGGAATGAACCTGCAGGGATGACCAAAGGAATAATCAGAGCTGGATGCCAATCTTAAGCCAACCAGCCCCTAAATGATAGAGAGCCTGGGAGCAGATTCACACGGCAGATAAGGGGGCTGGAAGTCCCGAAGGAGGTGAACTGGCCCTGAGAAGGAATGAAACTAGACAAGCGTGTTGCCAAGGAGGCAAAAGAAGCAAAAATTCCAAGAAGGCAGGAGTGGTGGACATGAGGAGCTTTCCAGGGAGGTCGAAGGAGGAGTCGCCGCCTCCCCAGCTGCTGGGATCACAGGCATGCGCCACTGTGGCCAGAGACTCAAGTGCAACTCCTGACCTCCCTGGCAGATGCACTAATTTCTCCCGCCTTGGAGTTTACCTGTTGGGCTCCAAAGAAACTGTTCATCCTACATTAAACTTGGTCCTGTTAGCAGACCACACCATCTGGAGCATATTATGAATTAATTAAAAATAAACCTGTAATTATCTCATTAATAGAGCAATTATATCACATTGTAATTTTTGTGTTAAAGCATTAAATTGTTAAGTGTTAAGTTGTAATATATACCACAATTTTTACAAGCCTATTTTGGCAAAATCTTCATTGTTTTCACACAGTGGCGACCTTGCAGAGTGGAGGTGGCCTTGCAGAGACCCTGTGGTTGGAGGATCTTTCTTCCAGCCTGGTTAGAAAGTCTGGAGCAGCCTCTGTATTTATTTCCCAGCGTTCTCTTCAGTTATGTTTTCCTTGCAAAGAGCTGTCCTTCACCTGGGCCTGAGGTGCACAGGCCATCAAAGAACCTGCAAAGTCAAAGAAGGGAATTGATGAAGAGGACAGAACCCGGATCCTGCAATTGAGGGTGTGGTCAATTGGCAGGAGACATGAACTTCGACACCAGTATGTGTGTGTGTGTGTGTGTGTGTGTGTGTGTGTGTGTGCATGTGTGCACTCTCGTGCTTGTGCAATGGAGGCACAAGGAGTGATGGGAGATGGGGAGGAGGTGGGAGAGCACATACTCCAGAACAATCATGGGGGCTTCCTGGAGAAAGTGGCCTTCCTGCCCCAAGCTGATCCAGAGTTTGCCTGCAGCCGTCAAAGCCTCTCCTTTACCCTGGGCTTTGCTCCGCAGCCACATCACAGTTGTGTCTCCCTCTGGAGACTGTGCCACCCCAAGAAGACGAGGGTTGCTCCTTCCCTCGCTCAGCTTCTTCCACCAAACACACTGGGAGCCTGGTGGAGAAACAGCTTCCCCCTCGGCTGGTGGAGCTGGGAGGAGGGACCAAAGCCATCACCTCCCTGTAGTCCCCCTGCCCCATTTTATAGGCAAGGAAACAGGCTGACTGGCTCGACGACCCCCTGGTTCTTTCCTGAGTTCATCTTCACAGTGTCTTGGGGCAGTCGGGGAAGTCCAGGTGGGTGGAAGGTGGCTGAAGGCCTTGGCACTTGTTTGGATTTCTAGGTCTCCAAATCTCACAGAGCACTGGCTGTCGTCACACCTGACCCCAAATCTCTCTCCTGCATTCCGCTGAGACAGTGCAGTGACACAAGAAGTGACCTCACAGGTCTTCTTCCCCCTCCCCCTCAGCTCCACCTCCCTACCCCACTTCAGTTTCAGAGGAGGGAACTGGGACAAGAGAGGGGCAACTGGACTTGCCCAGGTTACCCAGCGGGCTCAGAAGCCCACGCTCACAGAGTCCTGTCTGAACTCCAGAGACTTCATGTGTCCTGTGGCCCTGACCCACGGAGGGTGTCGGTCTGCCACTGCCCTGGGCGGCCTCCCTCCACCACCCGGCATGGACTTGCGTCCACCCCCAGCAAGTCTGCTTCTGCTTCTTGAGCAAAACCATGGCTCCCCTGGTGCCACCCAAGCCCCAGGGACAAGGGCAGGGCCCATCATGTGTACCTGGCAGGTGTGGGAGCCTGCAGCCCTGCTCTCAGGTGACTTCCCCTGAAGGTGATGTGTGACAAGCCAGAAGGTCTAGGGACAATGTTGAGACATCCTCTCAGAGCCGTCAGGGGGTGGAACCCTGGGTTTGAGCGCAGGCTCTGCCACAAGCTGCTGTACGACCCCGGGCGGTCACTCACCTTCCCAAGACTCGGGGTTGTTCCGGTGTTGCCATCATGGGGTAAAGAGAGGTGACTCATTTCCAGTGCATTCCAGGGCCTGGCAGAGAGAAAGCCTCAAAAATATTAACCCTTGGGGCCTCCTCCACAGTCGGGGAGCATTTGCGATCCTGGGGACCCCGGGGATTCATTGTTAACTTACATCGTTCTCCCTTCCAAGCTCCATTTTGTAGGCACTTGAGAGGGGCAGTGGGAGGTGACCAGCCACCTCCAGGTACGTCAGTTGGACCAGATTCTACCACCTACTGTGTGGACCTGGGAAAGTCGCTTTGAGCCTCAGTTTCCTCACCTGTGAAATGCAGAGACCTCACGGGGCTGTCCCGGAGACTCATGAGAGAATGCCTAGGATGTCAGCAAGCAATAATAGTATTTATAGTGGGGTTATTATTGGCTGGCAGTGGTGGGATTCGTGTGGAAGGGAAGGCGTGGTCTCAAGGGGAGAGGTCGCTCACCTGAGCCCCCAGCCCCCACACAGACTCAGGCACCATTGACGTCCTGGAACACGTGCATGTTGAGAAACCAGAGGGCCCACAGTGGTTCTGGGCTGTAGCCCTGGAGTGGCCCCCATTCCTTGTTCAAAACCATCAGGACTAGAAGGAACCAAGTACGCTGGAGCCTCGTAAATCGCAGCAGGCTTTCAAAACTGGCTTTAAGTAGCACATCCTTCTACTGCTTCTGTTTCTCAGGAGGGAGAGGAGCCCTCCTCCTCCTTCCTCCAGGGAGGCTCTGCAGCTGCCCAGCCAGGGCCCTGTCAGGCTTGGGACCCAGCGTGGGGAGGGAGGGGAAGTCAGGAAGCCTCCAGGCCACACTCTGGAAGCTGCAGGGCCTCTCTCCCTTGCTCCCCTGCTTCCTTCATTTGTTAATTCGTGGTTCATTCATTCTCTGGGCCCTTCTTTCCTGGGCTCATCCACACACTTACTCATTTGCCTGTCCACCCACCCTCGGGCCCTCCTCCCAGCACATTCTAACACCCCCAGCAGCAGGCTGAGCTGTGGCCCCTGGGGCCCAATCAGCGCACAACATTGCTGTCCCGTGTGTGGTCCCTGGTGACCTGCAGGTCAGCTCTCAGAGGCAGGTCACCCAAGTTCACGGCCAGCTTGACTCCCAGGCACCTGCTCTTCGCTGACCAGTGCCCTGGGATCTGCCTTGCCCCATGCCCCACGCCACGCTCTGGCCTTCTCAGTCTTTACTGCCTCCCTAACAGCCTCCGCCCACTGGCCGCTCCCTTCTCTAACGTGTCCCAGGTGTGGCTAGCAGAGTGTTGTTCCAGTCTGGCTCTGTCCTTTCCCTGCTGAAAACCCTTCGCTGGCTCTCTGGTGCTGGCCACATAACGCTCAAACCTTCGGTCGTGGCGTTCGAGGCCCCCGACTCCGGCCTCTGATTCATTCCTCTGGTCTCATCTCTTTGGTGGCTCTTCCTGCATTCCACCATGCAGAAAAGTGGGTCCGCTTCCTCCTTCCTCAGCGCATCTCTGCGTTTCCCTCCGTGAGGGCGTCGTTCTGAGGCCAGCCATGCCAGGATCATGCCATGCCCCCAGGTCCAGATCCTACCTACGTTCAAGGTCATGTTGCCCCAGACTCCTTCCTGGGACTCTCCCTCCCCCAGCCCTCCTCCTCGGGTCACCTCTCCTCCTCGGGCTCCCAGGCACTTTACCTGAGCCACCATTCGTTGCTGCATGGATATTTACACACTCAGGATTTCCCAGCCTAGACTGGCCCACAGGGTAAGCTCCACAACGTGGCTATTCCTGCATCCTCCTGCCCATGCACAAGGCCCTGCACACAGTGGGTACTTCATTAACTCTGTGCCCTCGGTCTCCCCCTACCCAGTCATGGTCTTCACTGGCAAAGCAGCCCTGGAGGCGGCGGGAGCAGGTCCTAGCCTCAGAGGCTGGACAGCTGGTGGCCTAGTGGCATGGTTCTGGCTGACTCACAAGGAGCTGGTGACCTAGGATAAATTACTCAACTGCTCCAACCTCAGTTTCCCCAACTGTGTAAAGCAGATTGATGGTGGTGCTGTTCCTGGGTTATCAAGAGGATGGTGAAGGATAATGTGCGTCAGCCCCTAAGCCAGCTCTCAATAGCACGAGGTGATGGAATTCCACCATTACAGTTGTGTGGCCTTGGCATATAAATTTACTTTCTCCAGACTTGTCTTTCTCATCTGTAAGATGGACTAACTATCCCTGATGGCCTAGTTTGATATGTAATTGAGAAGATTAAATGAGGTGGGGGAGCTGAGGCAGGAGGATCACAAGTTTAAGGCCAGCCTCAGCAACTTAGTGTGACCCTGTCACAAAATAAAAAGTAAAAAAGACTGGAGATGTGGCTCAGTGGTAAAGTGCCCCTGGGTTCAATCCCTAGTTAAGGGGAAAAAAGAGAGAGAGAGAGAGCGTGCGCGCGCGCGAGAGAGCGTGCAGATGCTTGGTGAATCAGTGGCTGGGAAGGGCAGTGCCCCAGCTTGATTTAGGTTAATGAAGTGGGGAATTTTGTTGGTGCATGTAAATCCATCAGCAGGCCAGAGCCAGGGCAGCTGGGCACCACTTTCCACCCCATCTCCGTCTGTTTGTGTACTTGACTTAATTTCTCCAGGGAGGAAGGCTGGGGCCGTGTCTGCAGGTGGCTCTACCCACTCTCCAGCCTCATGGCTGAACCGGAAAGAGGGCTCCCCAGAAGTCAGGGAGAAAAATCCTGGGGCAGCTTCTGACTGGAGCAGCTCAGAGGGAGGAGCACACCACTGGGAGGGGAGCTGCTTCTAATGAAGGGGACCGAATGCTGGCCAGATGAGTGGAACTAACATCCCCTGCAGGGGTGGGAGCATCTCATTCCCCATCAAAGACATTGGCTGAACGCTTCCTGCACACCCAGCTCTGTGGTGGGCACTGAGGAAATAAAGACCCGTAACCTGCTATCATTGCCACATAAGACATGGCTCTGTGCACGGCCCCAGGGGTGCAGGAGACAGTCCCCTCTAGTCTTCAGAGGGAGTCCTGGAGACGGACATCTGCTTTGCATGACACACAATGCTTATGGGAACCTCTGGGAGGAGGAAGAAGGAAGTGGAGACCAGACCAGAGAATCTCGGAGCGCTCACTTAATTGTTTGTCACAGGCCACTTTACACAGACTTTCTCGTGTCCTTTCACAGGAAGCTTTCAATAGAGGAGCTGTAATCTGCATTTTCCAAGTTAGGAAGGAGATGCCCAGAGAGGGGAGCTCCTCAGAGGTCCTGGGCTGGGGAGTGGCAATTGGAACGCAGGTCTGTCCCAGCTGGATGTCAGGCCTTCTGGCTCAGGCCCAGGAGTGGCAGGGCAAGGTCACCAGCCCTCGCCTTAGACACTCATCTTCCGCTCCTCTCTGGAAGGAGCCAGAGCCGCCCGGGCAGGGGTCGGGCCTGCTGACGGCTGGACAATCAAGTGCAGGTGAGTGAGTGGCCAAGAGAGAAGGTAACTCGGGAGGCAGGACTGAAAGGAAAAGACTCTGCAGGGGGTGGGGGTCCCACGCCGGATCCCCTCGCCCTTCGCTGCCTCTCCCCGCTCCTCTGCGGCCCAACTCCACGTGGCAGATTTATTAGTTTTAATTAACAGCCCGAATGCTGGGAAAACGTCCAAATTCCAGCTCTCGGCATCACTGGGTTTCCGCGGGAAGGGGAGCTGGTAGGACAATGTCTGGAATAGTAATGAGTAGGGGTGGGACAGCAGGAGAGACCACCATCCCTGCCTGGGCCTGCTGGGAAGGCCCCGGCCCACCTCTAGCCTCACCTCACTGGAGCTGAGTCTGGAGCTGGGCTGGGGTGAGGGGAAGGGAGGAGGTCTAGGCCAGTGTGGCGCCATGGCAGTCCAGAGCATTTCTGCTGCTGTGTGACCTTAACCAAATCACTGACTTCTCTGGGTTATTGTTAAACTCATCTGTAAACTCAATGGGAGGATTTGGTGCCCTCTAAGTTTCCAGCCAGCTTCAAATTGTGATTCTAAGTGATTCTAAGTTCGTTGCAGATCTTCCCAACTCCTTCCCCTCCAGGGAAACACCTTGGACTTGGTTCCTTGCCTAAGGTCATTCTCCAGTATGGAAATAGTTCCCCACCCTTGGTCCCGGGGCAACGCTTCTGTGACCCCTTGGAATCATGAGCTGTTTGAAGTCTCAGTCTGGGCTTGACCTTGGCTCCAAAGGCCCTTGCTGGATTGGTGGGCCAGGCAAGTCCCTGCTCTCCCACTGATGGCACCCTGGGGTGACAACACCCGCTGCTGGGTGTGTGGGTGGCGGGTGGGTAGAGACGGTGGACATTCACGGGATCCTGCACATGCAGCCCTGGTGTGCCCGTCAGCCTGGACCCACCCATGACTGGCCAAGGCTGGGAGCCGCCCAGGAGCCCCCTTCCCTTTGGGGACCCACTGGGAACGGCACAGAAGAAGGGCCCTCTATAATGAGTGGTGACCAGTTGGTGCAGGAAGTCCCAGTTCCGGCTGAGGCCTGTTTGAAGTGAGTCCTTAGACTGCAGTCCCACCCCTCCCCCCAGAACAGCCCTGATCCTAAGCTCGCCTCTCATGCTGCGCTGAGATCATGCAAAACTATTCAGCTGGAATCATTAGCCGGGAAAGGCAACAAGAGCATCCAGTTCACTGCTGAGAAGCCATGGCCTTCGCTTGGGTTGGACAGCAGGAGCCGGGTGCTCTGGGAGGCTGGCCTGTTTAATTGGTTTCCAGAGAAAAGATGCAGCCCTCGCTGGGCCCCTGTCCTCAGCGCATGCACAGCCGGGAGCCCCAGGAGTGAAGGGCCAGGCAGGCTGGCCCAGCAAAGTGCAGCCCCACTCTTTGGTGTTGGGCCTTGCTGGGCGTCTTTGACCAGGGATCTGGGCCTCTCTGAGCCCTATCTCCTCCAGGCTGGAGTCACTGGTGTGAGCAGAGGAGTCTGCAGCTCGCAGCTCTCCTTTCTGGGCTCAGAGAATGTTTCTCTCTGGGGCCTGGGGTGGGGGGGAGTGGGGAGCGAGGAAGGGGAAGAAATGAGCCCCAGGGCGGGAGGGCAGGGGGAGGAGGAGGAGGGCTGGGGAGCAGAGCCAGGAGCACTGTCCAGGGATCCCAGGTGAGCACTCGTGGGTGATGGACTTGCCTGCAGGGTTCTGTCTCCAAGGCATTTCTCTTGCCGACCCTGCCAGGCAGGCAGTGAGGCGCCCAGAGGGGCCCTATGCTTTGAGAGAGCCCCACCCTCTTCCAGCTGACCGCCCCCGCGCCCACCCACCCGGACCGCACTGATGGACTCGCTGGCCTTGGCAGCCCCTTCACAGGGGTAAAGTGAACCAGACGCTTGACCTTCATCGAAATCGAGCTCCGCCCCCATCGAACCCACTCTTTGCTGTCTTGGGTTTGGCTCTGCTGCCTCCTCCCTTATTCTCCCAGCTGGAGACCGCGGCCTGTCCCCGAGGCTTCTTAGGTCACCCAGCTCCTGTCCTTCCTTCCAGTTCACTCCACCTTCCACTGCCACTGACTTCCTGGGATACTTTCCCGCTTCACCATTAGCCCTGGGACTCCCAGCCAGGGCCAGAGGGAGACCTCGGGAAGAGGCCGATTTCCTGCCTGGAGGCTGATGGGCTCCTTCTCCACTGGCCCGGGCCACTTCCTGCCTGTGCCACTGTGGGCAGGTTGTTACACTCTGAGCCTCCACGTCCTCCTTTGGCAGATGCTGGTGTCAGCACCTCTTCCAGATGTCCGAGGAGGCTGATGGAACCAGATGATGGGTGACAAGTGCTTCTGAGGTGCCTGGTGTGGGGAGGAGGCTCAGGCAAAGGGATGCTGTGTCCTGCCTCTCCTGGCTCTGGCCTCCCTTCTCCTCCTCTCCCCAGGCACCTACTCTCCAGTGCCAGCCTGCAGGACTGATGCCGGCAGGCAGAGTCCCCAAGTCACATCAGAGCTGGCGACGTGATAGCAGGAAGCAAGGAAGCTGCTTGGCTTCTGGGGAAACTGAGGTAGACAGCAGGCTCCCTGCTGGGGCTGGGGATCCACTCCGAGGACTGGGAAGTCCCCAGACTCCCCACAGGTCTCTGGGCAGAGGACCCCAAACCTCCTTCTGCAGGGCAGGCAGAGGGAACCCCCCGCCCAGCCCCCAGTCCGGGCACAGTGCTCTGGTGGGTGGAAGGAAACGCCACCTGCGGAGCTGAGTCAGGTGCACTCCGGTGCCCACCCCTCACCTCTGCATACCTCTTTCCCCTGCAGAATATATATATATATTTTTTTTTGGCTGATTTAGGTTTGGGGGTTGGAGGGGTCCAATCCTGCGGAGGAGGGGACTCCATGTCTCTGGCTGTTCTGTTCATGCTCTTGAATCTCCCGGGCTCCAGGTGTCCCGGCTCACCCAGGACAGAAGAGAGGCCTCCCGTGAAGGTTGGGGTGGGGCTTCCCTGAGCCGGGAGGGAAGGGCTGGCATAGGGACAGGGCGGCGGGTGGCTTTTGTCATGCTGGCAATGTCCCGTCTCCGGGGACCTGGGAGGTTGTTCTGGGTGTTCACTCTATATAACTCATTAAGCTCTACATTTACGGGCTCTTCGATTTTTGGTATTTGTGTTATATTTCACAATAAAAAGGTTTAAAAACTCCAATAAATCTCACTGAAACCAATTACACATACAAAAAAGAAAAGAAAAGAAAAGAAAGCTTGAAGTGGCGCCTGGCCCCCTCCCTCCCTCTGTGAAGGGGGCTCGGCCTCCTTGTCCTCTGCTGTCCAGGGAAGAGCACAGTGGTGGGGGGGCTTTGCTGAGGGGCCATGCTCTGTGACAGGAGGGTGGCAGCCTCTGTATCTCCCAGACTGGTGCTGCTGAGGACGTCATGGGGTCAAGGCCTTAACTGGTCCCTGGCCTCACCTTCTGGGCCCTGTCCACTTCCCAAGCCCCCTGCACCACTGGTCTTTCAGGGTCACAGTTACTGGGGGTCTGAACCAGGGTCCCCTCCAAGTCCTGCTTTCCCTTTCTGTTCAATGTGAGGATTAAAAGTAGCAGAAAATGTTATCTTTGGGGGAGTCTTCTCAGAGACACCGGGATTCTATTACTAAGGGCAAGTGTCACCCACAGGCCCAGAGAGGTTATCTTACCTTCCTAAAGTCACAGAGCATTCAGTGCAGATTTGAACTGAGGACCCTGTTCCCAGGATCTCTCAGGGAGGCCCACCTACCTTTCCTGTCCCCCTTTGCTCTAGCCCTTGGCCTGGACCCTGCTGGGGTATAGGCGGCCTGAGAGGGCAGGGTGCTTTCCTGTCCTCCCTGTGATGCAGGGCGGGCCCTGAGCACTTGTGACTTGTAAGTTTCCTGAGATTTAAGGCTGGGCGGGATGGTGGCCTCCATCTCCCCGGGCTGTGGGTGGGAGGAGGAGCATGATTCATGGCTCCTCTCCTGGTGCTTAATGAGAACACAGCTGTAAACGTAACCAGGCCATTTACCAGCGCTGCTGGCCTGGGGCTCTTCGTGCTGTTCCAGCGGTTCCCTGAGTGGCCTGGCCCCGCCTGCTCCCCTCTCCTGGGGAAGTAAAAGCGGGGTCTCCCCTCCAGCCTCAGGGAGATGGAGGGGCAGCCTGTCCTCCTGTGCAGGTGGCGTGGGCTGGACTCCGGCCAGGATCTGCGTGGGCGGCACGAGCCGCACATTCGGAGCCGCACATTCGGCAAGGGGTCCAGCTGGGACTCAGGAGGGAGCAGAGGGTCACTACTCCATGCGATCTGCGTCTGACGGTGGTCAGCTCGTGCTCCGAGGGCGGGGCGCAGGGCCCTGCCTGCTGTGGCCCTGGGTGGCCTGGAGAGAGCTCTCGAGGGAGGCGCTGGCGGGATAGGGCGCGGGTGCAGCTCCGGTCCCGAGGGCGCGTCCAGGCCGAGCCGGCAGGTTCAGAAGCTTGGGGGAAGCGGGAAGGGAGCCTGGAGCTGTGGCCGGTGCTGGCCGGGTTGACCGGGGACCTTGAGGGTGGGGCCACACCGGGGGACTGGCCTTCCCCTGAGCACAGTGAGGGGCCTGGAGGGTTTTAGAGAGGAGGTCGAGAGGTTTCCACCTTAGAAAGACCACCTGGCAGGCAGGGAGTCACCTGGGCTCCTGGTCCCGTGACCCTACTGGCTGCTCAGAACCCTCGGTGGCGCCCTGCAGTTTGTACCGGGCCCTCCAGCCCTCTGCCTTGTCCCCAGGCCCTCTCTCCTGGCCCTGCTCACCGTGTCCCTCCTGTCCTGCTGGGCCCGCCCCTCCTCCAGGTCACAGCCGGATGACGTCTTCTCCAAGGGCCTCCCTCCAGCGGGTCCAGCCCCAGCTCTGCCCGCTGTCCTCTGAGCGCTGGGCTGGTCCTCGACCTGCAGCGACTGTCCTGGGTTTCCCAGCTCAGGTGCCACGATGCCACCTGCTGGGGTCCCAGCCCAGAACAGCTCCTCACCCTTGACCTGCCCTTGTGCAATGTTGGATTGAGGGCCTGGGCGGAGGGTGGACAGAGGCCAGGGCCGGGCGGAGGTGCCTCTGCAGGACGGCCGCGTGAGGGGGCGGCCAGGGCCGGGGCTGCTCCTCCCTGGTGGGCTCCCGGTCCACTCGGCTCTGGCCTCTTCCTTCCCCCAAGAGCCCCTCCTTCTCGTGCCTCTTCTGTCCCTGCCAGCCCTGGGTGTGTCTCTGCAGGATGGAGCCCTGATGGCCCCCAGAGGCTCGGGGATGCACGGGGACCCACACGGAGTCGCGGGCGTCTCCGTGCTCAGCCCAGCCCACCCCAGGCCTTCTCCAGCCCACAGGGGCCTCAAGCTGTGGGTTCAGGGCCGCCTGCCTGTGCGCTTCTGTGATGCCTGGAGACTGAGGCCGCCCCCCGGGGGAGGGACACCACCCCGTTTGCCACCAGCTGAAGCTGGGACCCGCACCCCAAGCTCACCCCAAGGCAGCCAGCCCACTGCCCCTCCAGGCTCCCTCCACTGGCCTCACACCTGCACCAGCTGGCTCCCTACCACGTCCCCTTTCCCCTCACTGTCACCTGCCCTTTGGCTTTTGAGCTCAAAATTTCCCCATCCAGGGGAGTAACCCCCACCAAATGCTGGCCTGGGTGCCAGACCTCCCTCTCCCTCCCCTCCTCTCTGCTTCTCAGAGGGGCAGCCTGGCCCTGGAGAGGACTTGCTGAGGCTCATTCATGAAATGCAGGCCTGGCAGGGGAAGCTCTGGGTTCCCCACTGGGCCCTGCTGTGCAACCTTGCATAGGTTTCTGAATGTCTCTGGGCACTTTCCTCATCTGCAAAATAGGATGAGTCACGCCTGCTGAATGGGCTTGTTTTGTTTTTTGAAGATAGTGGCACAAGTCACCTGGCTGATACTCCATTCCTGTAGTGATCTTCCTCCCTAACCATCCCCCCAAAATGGAGGAGGCAGCTGATGGGGTGGAAATCTAAGCAGAACAGCCTGGGAAGGACGCAGACTCCAGGCAACACCCAGTCAATGCACCTGTGGAACCAGACCACTCGATCCTCGCTTAACCAATTTTGCAGGGGAAAAAATCAAAGGGCAGCTACCAATGAAAAACAAACAGCGCAGAACCAACACTCATTTGTCTAGAACTAGTTTGCTGTCAGAGGAGGGGCCAGCTCTCAGCCCGAGGACCTGTGGATTCCAACTGCACAGGAAGATGACAGGCAAGAGATGCACTCTCCTCCTCAGCCTTAGATGACGAGGGGGAAGAAAAGAAGAGGGGTTCAGGCAAAAAAGCATGGGGGCACCTGGCCAGCAGTCTGATAAGGATGTCAGAGAGCTCCAGTGGAAGTTTCCCTCATTTGGAAAAGCTTTCTGATTCTGACCAAAGGCTGGGGTGTGGGTTGGGGGCAGGGTCCAGTGAATTTGAGTCCATCACTGGCTAAAGCATAGATTCCAGAGCAGGGCTGCCATAAACTGTTGGACAGATTGTACACTGCACAAAACTTCCCAGTCAAGAGGACAAGTGGGAGCTGAAATTCAACCTACACTTCGCTCTGCACACCTGTATCCTGGCCCAGTGTCCTCTTTCCCCAGAGATGGATCAAAGCTTGCACAAAGGCACATCAGGGTTTATGGTGCTCTTGTCCCTAGAGGAGGCTGAGAAGTTGTTAATAAGCTTGCTTGGACTCAGGGAGAGGGGAGGAAGGGAGGAGTCCTCAAATCAACCCAGGGGCTGGAACTTTCACATGCCATTCTCACTAGTCTCTCTTACCAGGGCAGTGAGCTCCTCCAGGGCAAGGTGGCATCTTCATCCTTTGCAACTGTCCATACTTATCCTTGTGCTGGGCACGGGGCACCGACAGACTGTGCAGGGATCTAGGAGGGAGGCGAGGGAAGGAGAAGCAGGGGGCTCGGCAGCCTGGGGTGGGGAGCGTGGGGTTCGGGGTCTGCTGCAGGCTGAACGGTTGTGTTCCCCACCCGATTCCTGAGTCAAAGCCTGGCATCCAGTGTGGTGTCCTGGAGGGCAGGCCTATGGGAGGGGGCGATCGGGTGACAGGAGCTCTGCCCTCGAGCATGAGGCCCAGGGAGCTGCCCTCCTCTCTCCACCGCAGGAGGACGCAGGAGAGGCGCCACTAGGAACCAGGAGGTGGGCCTTCCCATACCCCAAAGCCGTTGGTGCCTTGAACGTGGCCTTCCCAGCCTCCAGAACTATGAGGAGTAAATTTCTATTGTTCACAAGCCTCCAGCTGAGGGTGTCTTGTTACAGCGACCCAGAGGGTTCCTGCCTGTGATCTGCAGTCACCTCCGGAGCTCCTGGTGGCTTCGCCCATCAGCAAGCCTAGAAGACCTCCACGCGCTGACCTGGAGGGCAGGGATACGGGTTCTCTGTGCCCTTTGCTTCTCTGAGCTCTTGAAGGGGCACAGAAGGTGCCCTCTAGCCTGGGGCATCATTCTCCTGTCTACTCCTTTGCTGTTTCTTCAAAAGAACAAAAACTTGGTAGCTGAAGCCTTGCAAGATACTGGTCTGATGGGAAACCTGGAACACCCTATTATCTTTGGGGGACAAGAAATTTTATAATCAGCACTGACTCTTCTGTGGTTCTGGTCTACTGGGCAGGACTGGAAGTGAGGGCAGCACCCGGTAGTAGTTATCCTCCTGGCTCCGAGCTCAGGCTGCCTGGGGAGATACTGGTTGGAGATGTTAATTAACCTCTCTGAGCCTCAGACTCCAGATGTTTATTTATGAACATTAATGAATCCAATTCTAATTGGTCTACTTAAGACGTTCAGAAATGAACCAAAGGGTGGCCTCATGCTCAAGTCCTAGACTTGACCATGTGTGGTGCACACACAGAACAGACCCAAACTGAAGTGCAGAGGCTTTGAAAACTGAATCAGAGTTGGAACCGTGATCCACGTGAGGCTGATTGGAATTCGTGGCCCAAATCAACTGGGTTGGTTACTGCTACAACTAAAATATGAACATCCTCCACAGGAATTAAGTAGGAGTCAGAGTCGTAGCACAATACACAAAAAATCCAAATACAACCCAAATTACCTGGCATCTGAAGAGCCAGGAAAATCTCAACACTTATAGAAAGAGACAATAACAGAGGCTAGCACCAGGATGACACAGATGCTGGAGCGGCTAGGCGAAGGTTTTAAACAGTGATTATAAACATGCTCTAAGAATCGGAGGCAAGGAGCTGGAGTTGTAGCTCAGCGGTAGAGCACTTGCCTAGCACGTGTGAGTGCTGGGTTCAATCCTTGGCACCACATGAAAATAAAGAAATAAAATAAAGCTATGTGTCCATCTACCACTATGAAAGATTTATTTCAAAAAAGAATCAGAGGCAAACAGTCTTCAAATAAATGAAAAGGTAGAACGAATGAGCTAAAATAAATGAATAAATAAACCACATGAAAATTTTAGAACAAAAAAAATAGTAATGAAATTAAAATTGCACTAAATGGTCCCAATAGAGTAATTTAAATGACAGAGTAAACAATAAACTTGAAGATAGGCCATTAGAAATTATCCAATCCTAACATAGATAAAAATGATATAATGCAAATGAAGAACCTCAGGACTTATGATCTAATATTATAAAGTCTAACATTTGTGACCCAGAGAAAGACAAGATAGTGTACAGGGCAGAAAAGGTATTTGAAAAGACAATAGCTGATAAGACTCCAAATTTGGTCAAAGACATAAACATAGAGATCCAAGACTCACTGAGCTATAGAGAAGTTGAACCCAGGGAAATCTGCATTTGGAAACGCCAAAACCAAGGTGCTGAATATTTAAGACAAAGACAAATCTTAAAGCAGTTAGAGAAAAATGACGCATTACCTATAGAGGAACAATGACTCCAAGTACAGACTATTTCTGATCCGAAGCCGTGGAGGCCAGAAGGAAGTGGCTCAGCACTTCTGAAGTGCTGAAAGGAAAGAACTGTCAGTTCAATTCTCTGTTCTGTGAAAATACCTTTCAGAAATGAAAGTGAAAGACAGACATGAAGAAAATTCACTGAATTCATGGTCATGAGATCCGATCTGAGCAAAGGGCCAATGAAAGTTCTTGAAACAAGAGAAATTATACCAGAGGGCAACTCGAAATACCATGAATAAAGGAAAGCCACAGAAATGATGACTACCTCAGCAAGTAATAAACTCTTCTTTTCTTGAGTTCTTTAAGATATGTTAGAAAGTTGAAAGTGAAAATTACATTGTCAGATTGATTATATAGATATTATATATAAGACAACTACAAAATAGGTAGGTAAGAATAAAAGAACTTATATAGGGGTAAGGATCCATGTTGCACTTGGAAGTGGTGACACACTAATGCTAAGTAGACTGTGAAAAACTGGGTTTATTATCATTCAGAGAGCAAGCTCTGTAAAAAGCTATACAGAGAGAGGGAGAGAGGGAGTGATATTTACAACAGGCAAATTAAAATTGAATGAAAAACATGTTCACTTGACCTAGAATAAATCAGGAAAGGAAGAAACTGAGAAACAAATAAAAAAGAATAGAAAGAAAAGCAGAAACCTGAGAAAATTATAAACCTAAATCTAAATATATTACATCAAATGCAAGTGATTTAACACTAACATCAATGTAAACGTCATCAGAATGAACTAAAAAAGAAGCTGTCTAGAATGCAGTCACATCAAATATAATGATATAGGTAGACACAAGGATTGAGAAATGTATCCCATGCAAATATTAACCAAAAGAAAAATGGGTGGCTATATTAATGTTAAACTAAATAGATTTTGGAACAAAAAAATCAGGGGTAAGATGTGTTATTACATAATAATAAAAGGGTAGATTAAAAAGACACAAAAATCTAAATGTGGGTGTACTTAATATCAGAGCTTTTCAAAATACATGAATCAAAACCTGACAGCACTTAAAGGAGATAGAGACAAATCCATAATTATAATTGGAAATGTCAACATTCCTTTCTCATTTGTAGATAAAACTAGTAGGAAGAAAATAAATAAAATTGAACGACACCATCAACTCAACTAGATCTAGTGATATTCACAGAACTCGACCCAACGAAAGTTGAATATGCATGCTTTTCAAGTGCACATTGAACAAAGGTCATAAAACAAATACTAATGAACTGATACTGAAGTCATATAAAGCACATGCTCTGCCCATAATGAAATTAAACTAGATTCCAGTAATGGACAGATATATTATTATTTTTTTATTAAATTATTTTTTATTTTTACAGACTGCATTTTGATTCATTGTACACAAATGGGGTACAACTTTTCATTTCTATGGTTGTACACAATGTAGATTCACACCATTCATGTAATCATATATGTGCATAGGGGGAAGATAACAGGAAAATCTTCCAGACAGCTTCAGTTAAGCAACAGACCTCTATGATCAAAGAGGAAGCCTCAGGAAATTTAGAAAATATTTCAAACTGAATGAAAATGATAACACAACGTGCCAAAATTTGTGGGATGCAGTTAAAGCAGCACTTAGAGGAAAACGTATAGCCATAGACACGAACATTAGAGAAGGAGAAAAGTTTCAGATCAGTAATCTTAGATTCTGTCTTAAGAAACCAGAGTCGGAAGGGCAAGATAACCCCAAGGCCAGCAGAAGGAGGAAAATGGGGCAACGACATCAATGACACTGAAAAACTACCGAGGAAAAGCAATGAAGCCAATGCCTGTTGTTTGAAAATACCAGTGAAATTGATGAACTTCTAGCAAGAGTCTAAGGAGAAGGGAAGAACTAATATCAGGAATGAAAGAGGGGATATCACTACAGACATTTAAAGGACAATAAGGGATTGATATCAACAATTCCAGTCACATAAATGGATACTGGAGGAGATGAAGCAATTTCTCAAAACCCTGGTTATGAACTGAATGTTTGTGTCCTCCCAAAATTCAAGTGTTAAAATCCTAGCCCACAGTGTAATGATGCCAGGAGGAGGGGACTTTGGGAAGTGGTCAGGACAAGAGGGCAAATTTCTTATGAATGAGATTAGTGTCCTGCAAGAAGAAGCAAAGGGAGATGATCGGTCCCTGGCACGTGAGCATGTGAGAAGAAGATGAACAGCTGAAAACCAAGAGGAGTGCCCTCACCGGACGCCGGGCCTGCTGGCACCTTGGTCTTGGACTTCCTCAGTACATGGGAAATTCATGTGTGTTGTACAAGTCACTCTGTCTGCAGTAGTCTATGACAGCAGCCAAACTGACAAGATCCACAAGCGACCAGCTCACCCAGGATAAAACAGGGCACCTAAGTAGACTGAATTTGTTAAAGAAATTTAATAGTCTGCAGGTAAAAAAAAAAATCTTTCAAAAAATAAATCTACCAGTTAATATGATTTCCTTGGGAAATTCTTCCAAACATTTAAAGACTGAAAGAATGCTACCTAACCTCTTCCAGAAAATTGGAGACGAGGGAGACTTCTGACCCATTTTATGAAGCCTGCGTTATCCCGACACCAAAAGCAGAAGAGCCCAGCACACGAAAAAGAAGTCGGCTTCCCTCACATATGACATCGCCTAACAAAATATTAGCAAATTGATTCTAGCAATATACTAAAAGCATAATACACCATGACTAAGTAGGGTTTATCGCAGGAACGTCAAGCTGGTTAAACATTTGAAAATTAAACAATATAAGCTGCCATATTAACAACGTAAGGTAGAGGAACCACAGGATTATATTAACTAATGCAGAAAACACATCTTAAAAAAGTCAACATCACCTTAAAGAGAAAAACTCCAGGAAAACTAGAGACATAAGGGAACTTCCTCAATCTGATGAAGGATATCTATTTTAAAAAACCTACAGCTAACATCATACTTTTTTTTTTTTTAATAGTACTGGGGATTGAATCCAGGGACACTGTACCATTGAGCTCCATTCCCAGTCCCCTTTTAGTTTTTACTCGGAGACAGGGTTCAAAATAAAGTATTCAGCTAAGTTGTCCTGGCCGGCCTTGAATTTGCAACGCTCCTGCCTCAGCCTCCTGAGTCTCTGAGATTACAGGCATGCACCACTGAGACCAGTTCTAACATCATGCTTATTGGTGAAAAGTGGAATGTCTTCCCACTAACATCAGGAACAAGCCAGGGATGGCCACTCACCCCTGGAAGTTCTGCCAATGCCATCAGGAAAGAAAAGCAAAGGCATTCAGATTGAAAAGTAAGAAATCACAGTGTTCCTTTTCACACACATAGTAGAAGGTTTCAGGGAACCTACTGAAAGAAACCCCCCTAACTAAGTTGCAGTTCAGCAAGGCCACAGGACACACAGTCGGTACACACAAATCCATTGCATTTCCACATACTAAAGACAAACAGTTGGACAACAAGATTTAAAAATGACATTATTTACAATAGCTCCCACATGATGAACTATTAGGTATAACTTAACAGCACAAGCAGTGGTTCTATATACTGAAAAGAAATCTAAAATGCCAAGGAAGGAAATCAGAGGACTGAATAAATGGTGAACCATGTATGTGCACATATTAGAAGATTCAGCATATAAAGATGTCAGTTTTCTCTGAATAGATCTATAGATTTAAGGCAATTCCAGTGAAAATCCAGCAGGTTTTTCTTTAGATGTGGACAAGCTGATTCTATAATTTATATGGAAAGGCAAAGGTAGTAGAATGGCCAAAACAATTTTGAAAAAAAAAAAAAAAAGAATAAAATTGGAGGACTCACAGTACTCAATTTGAAGATTTATAAAGCTACAGTAATCAAGGAAATGTGGTTCTGGCAAAAAGAAAGACACATATTACAAAGAAAAGCCATAGATCAGTGGAGCACCATGGGAAGTCCAGAAATAGACCGATAGAAATAAGATCATTTGACTTTTGACAAAGCTCAAAAGCAATTCGATAAAGAAAGGTTGGTACCCACCACCAATTAATGGTATTGAAATAATCAGGCATCCTGAGCCAGTGTCTCTCTAAGTTGTCCAGGTTCACCTCAAACTTGCAATGCCCCTGCCTCAGCCTCCGGAATCTCTGGGGTACAGAATGCAAAGAGGCATCTGGATTATTTACCTAAACTTGGCATGAAGTATGGACCTTATAGAAAAATCCACTCAAAACAGACCACAGCTGTAATCATAAACCATAGACATTCTAGAAGAAAGTGTAGGAGAAGGACTTAGTGATTTTTGGGCTAGGGGAAGAATTCTTAGATATGACATCAAAAGCATTATCCATAAAATACAAATCTGATAAACTGGACTTCATAAAAACCAAAAACTCCTGCTAAATGAAAGATACTACTAAGAGACTGAAAGAACAAGTTTAAAGTATACCGGGTGAAAATGTTTGTGAATCGCTAATCTCACAAAGGACTTATATCCAGAATATGTACAGAACTCCCAAAACTCAATGATAAGGGAACAATCCTCCAATAAGAAAAATGGGCAAAACTCTTGACCAGGTGCTTCACCAAAGAGAATATTTAGATAAAAATCAACACATTAAAAGATGTTCAATATCATTATCTGCAAGGGAAATGCAAATTAAAAGTTCAGTGAAACACCTTTTCATATTGAGTGGGATGGCTAAAATAAAAAATGCTGACAATAATAAGTGCAGGTGAAGATGAAGAAACCGAAATTCTATTTTTGTTGGGAGGAATGCAAAAGTACAGCTGCTCTAGAAAAGAGTTTGGCATTTTCTTATTAAACATACATATCATATGATTCAGCAATATTATTCCTATGTATTGACCCTAGAAAATTATGGTCAGCCAAAAACCTGTAGGTGATTGTTTATAGCCATTCAATTTGTAATTACCAAAGTGCGAAACAACCTAATTGTCCTTTGGTGGGTGTGGACATGACACATCCATGCAATACTTCTTAGCAGCAAAAAGAAATGATCTATTGATTATTGATACACCTAATAGATAATAGATGACTCTTTGGGTGAATCTCGATGACATCATGCTGAGTGAAAAAGAAAAAAAAAAACCAACACCGGTCTCACAAGGTTTTCTGCTGCACAATTCCACATATTTATATGGTATTCTGGAAAAGGCAAAGGAATAATGATAGAGAACAGGTTGGTTGTTGCTAGGAGACAGGAGTCGGGGAGGATTTCACTACAAAGGGGCAGCAGGAGGGAGTTTTCTGGGGTGATGGAACTGTTCCGCAGTGGTGGGCACATGAATCTAAACATTTAGAAATCATAGAACTCGAAACCAAAGGAAAAAAGGAGTCCATGTAATACTATGCTTAACCAATTTAAAAAAGGAAAAAGAAGAAAGGAGAGAAAGGTAAGTTGACAGGGTAGTAGCACCTCGGCAGGTAGCAATATTTGGAGGCCCCAGGGATGGAGGAAAGGGGACTGCAGAGGGCGAAGGCGATACGGGTCCAGCAGAGGTCCCAGCAGAGGTCCCGCCCAGGGTCAGGTCCTGGAGTTAGGGCTTCACCGTCAAGAGGGTCAAGAGGAAAGCAGTCTCCCCAGGAATGTACTTCCTGTTTTCACCAGCCCAGCTGGTCCAGCTAGAGGGTCCTGGCAACCTCGGTTCATCTGACAGCACACATTTAAGATGTCCTTCAACCCCACGTGACCTCTACCTCAGCCTCCTCTGGGGATCCTACCCAGCTGCTCCTGCCCCCTTTGCTGGGCAGTGCCCTCTTGGGTGTCTCCTCCTGGTGGTTCTCCTGGACCTCGCCTCACCAGGGGCAGCGTGGGGCTCCCTTCTGGGCTCCCGTGCCGTCTGCCCCTGCCTCCCTCCAGCATTTTAGAGGACACTGAGGTGGCCTGCTGGCTCTTGAAAGTGTTTTTGGCGTGCGGTCTGGGTTTAGCGATACTAATAATGGTAATGTCTTCCATTATCTCCCCGGCATGAGCTGTGGCGGACACTCAGTAAATATTTGCCACTGAAGGAGCGACCTCAGGCCTCTTCCTACCCCTTGGCAGTGGGGAGAGGAGGAACCTGCAGGACCAGGTGGGTCTCCATCATATGCACAGGCTCTCCCAGAATCTGCCAGGCCCACCCCTTGCCTCGTGGCGCAGGGTCTACTTGCCAAGCCCCTTCTCCACCGTCACCCATCCATGACCCTTTGATGCAGCCTGTGTAGGAGGAGGACCTCACCAAGGTAGAAGTCCTGAATGTGCATCCTGGTTTTATTCCCACTGTGACCAGAGATAAGATCCTGCTGCTCTCAGATCTCAGTTTCCCATCTGTCCCCATAGGACAAACGATGAGTGAAACCTGTTTGGCCCGTGTCTTAAGATGTCAGGACTGAAGGCCCAGTGAGAAGCTTCAGCCTGGGCCCAGTGGGCTGACCCCACGGTCAGGTTCTGAGACAGTGACCTGCCAGTGGTTAACAGAGTCCCTTATACTGGCTGTCACCAGACTCAGCCAAAGCCTGGAGATGTTTGTAGGCATGTCTGTAGGGTGTCCCGCCTTTCCCCACCCTCCACTTAATTGCAGGGTGGGCAGCTGCCATCGTCCCCCTCCCTCACCCTCATTTGGATCAAACCCCTAATTTGTCAGTCAAGGAAGCAACAGAGCATTAGCAATGGGTGGAACATGCCAGGCAGGAAAATGGTGTTCATCCCACTCGGGCCTGAGGCGGGAGGGCTGACGCGGGATCACCCTGCCTTGGACTGGGGTTTGGGGGCGGTGCCCAGCCCCTCTGGCCCTTCATTTCAGTACCCAGAGAGCGTGCTTCCGCAGGAAGGCAGGCAGCCGGCGCGCAGTGGGCTCTTTGCTTTGCTCCGATAGTTGCCATTAATAAAACATTACATTAAGTCAGAGCTCAGAGGGGATAATTGGAGCCATTTATCACGTCTGCAGCCAGAGAGAGGGTTGGCTTCTTGGCACAGAGGCTGGTGACCACGGGCACTGAGGGGTGAGCTGAGGACCTGTGGGAGCTGTGAAGGAACTGGCTTCCTGAGAAGAGGCAGGCCCAGGTTTGAGGCCTCTGGCCTCCCTCCTCCCAGGATCCTCAGGGGTTTGGGGGGCCCTCCCTTCGGCCTAAGCAGAGGCCAAGCACTTGCCAGCTGGGCAGCTCTCAGTTTCCTCATGTGCAGGGCTTTTGTACAGATGACCTGAGCTCGTGCATTTGAAGTGCTTAGTGCATTCCTTCCGGCTGGGAGGAAGCACTCAGGAAGCATGAGCTGCTGCTATTATTGTGTGTCCGGTCAGCTGAGAGCTTGGGGCATGGACTCTGTGCCACCCACTCCCAGGGTAAAGGCTCACAATGACAAAGTGGAATGGCACGGGCTTCGTTCTCAGGCAGGCCACCTGGGCTTTTACCCTGACACTCAGCTGCTTCCTCACCTTGACAGCTGGGCCAAGTCTCACAACCCCTGCCATCGTGTTTCCTGTTTGTGAAATGGAGATGTTCACGCCACCTCACAGAGCTACGCGAGGGTTCAAGCATGAGAGCAAAAGGACAGCTTCTAGTACAAAGCTCATCAGGTGGTACGAACCAGTCTGTGTCAGGGCTGCCACTCTGTCACGCGATGAGCAGGACAAGATTGGGGAAGGGGAGGGGCTGGGCGCACGTGGCCGTCTGGCTCAGGCTGGGCTGGATCCAGGATGCTGTAGAGAGCATCCCGGCCCAAAATCTTAACCCGTCTCTTTGGAAGTTCATGCCTTTGAAGTTCCTTCCACCACAGGGCAAGGTGGATTTCGGTTCCCTCTGACTTTGGACGGGGCCATGGGACTTGCTCTGGTCCATGGAATGAGGCAGAAGTGACAGTTCTGAGTTCAGTCCCTAAGAGACTCTGTGTTTCTGCTTGCTCTCCTGTCCCTCTGCCATTCGTCTGAGCAGGACTAGCTAGCCAGCTGGCCCACGAGGGTGACAGCCACATGGAGCTGAGTCGCCCTAGCTACCGCAGCTGGAAGTGGGGTTGCTTGCCCAGCTGAGTCTGGCCTCCACTGGCTGAGCCCCAGCTGCCCTGGACATCCACAAGAATAAAAAAATGACTGTGGCTCGCTGTTCTGCTGGGGCAGTGGTCAGCTACGACCCACAGAAGTCACCAGACACGACAAGACCCTCCCTCTTCACCACAGCTTGCTCTCAACTGGGACACACTGCACAAACCCCAGCAGATGCACCCAAGTCCGGGATGGGACTCTATTTGCTTAGATTAGGTCACGGGCCCATCTCTGAACCAATCACCGTGGCCAGCAGTATAGACAGCCTGGATTGGTGGAGTCCAGGTCTCGCGCTTAGCCTCGCGCGGCTGGTACAGCGGTCAGCCTCCTGCACCCCTCCACCCACAATGACAGGGAATTGTAGAGGGTGATTCTCCAAAGGAAATCAGGGTACTCTTCTCAGAAGAAAGAGGAAGGACTGCCAGGCAGAAAGAGCAGCAGGTGTTCCCTCCAGGAAGGGAGGGAATGTGTGGGATTAGATATTCAGGAGAATCTGCAGGTGCTGATGACTCACTGGAAAAGTGAAACATGACCCCAAAGTTTCCAACTGACAGAGGAGCAGGTGAGGTCGTTTGAGCAGGGAGACTAGACCTAGGTGTGAACAGCGGGGAGGGAAGTTTACCCAGAAGGAAAAATTAGTAAGGCAGTTTGGCTGGATCGGAGGATTTTCCATTTGTGTTTAATTTTAGGTTCCAGAAGTCTCCACAGAAATGGAGCATTTCACATTCAGCAGGTCTCCCTGGCTCCTTGTTTTTAGGGTTAATGAGTGTTATGTCAGAAGGCTCACTTGTCAAAGGGAAGAAGGCATCGGGCACACTGTATGGAGAAATCTGTGCCCTGAGAAGGATCACGTAGGTTTGTCTCCTGTCCAGGAAAGTAGTTAGGCCAGGATGTCACATATCAGTCCTGAGTCCTGGGGACAAATCCCTGTGGCCCTGAGGTCATTCAAGTGGTCAGGGCTGAGATTGAAGTCTGAAGACCTGAGTCTTCCTTGCACTGAAGCTCCAGCTGGATTCCAAAGATTTGGTCTCTGAAATGTGACCAAATGTGTGTGGCCAACATGTCCACCATATTGTTTCTGTGTCGATGAACTGGACTTGATCTTCTGTTTCCTCTCTCTCCTCTTCTTTCTTCTCCTGCTCTCTGACCTCTTCGCCTCCCCTTGTGCATACACTGGAGAAGAGCCCCGAGCACAGTGAGAGGCCTACCACCTGCCGGCCAGAAAGAGTCCTCGCCAGAGCCCAACCGTGCTGGCACCTTGACCCTGGACTTCGGTGAAGAAGAGATTTCTGTTAAGTCACGTGGTCTGTGGCATGTTGTTATGACAGCTGGAGCAGACAGACACAGAGCAGGAGAGCAGCTGTAATTGGACTACCCAGGACAAATGTTTTCCAAACGTATCTCATGTGATCCCTAAGCGATCATCTGCAGTCACCTTGCAGATAAGGAAAGAGAGTCCTGGTCCCCATTTGGGTCACACATGCAAGGTCTGCCTGGCTCATTCTCTCTTACCATGGTCCTGACCCAGGGTGCTGACAGCCTGTGGTTCTGAGTGAGGAGAACCTAACCCTGAAGGAATTGGGGAGGTGCACTGGACTTCTTCCCTCACCCAATTCTCCAGAGAATTCCAAGAGGTAGGTGATACTACCCAGGCCAGAGTTGGAGAAGCTGAAGTTTGGGGGAGTTCAGGATTGCCCGTGGGTGTATGGTTAGTAGGGGTTTAAACCCAGGCCTCTGTGACTGTAGAAGCTGCATTTTGAACCACGGACCCAGAACCCTGCCCCCTGTAGAGCATGCCCCGCAAAGCAGGGAGTCTGCCTCCTCCAGACCTATTCCACTCTGTCCAGGTCTTAGGGAAAATAGTAGCTGCTCAATTAATAGTTCCTCAAGAGAGCCGGTGTCTTGTCTCATCTAGTAACCAGGAGCCAAAACTGTCCTCACAGAGACGCACACAGTGCCAGTCACATCACAGGCCACAGGATGAAGGGAGAGGAGACCCCAGAGTGGGAAGGGGCTGAGTAAGTGTCCTCTCACCCTTTCTCCCCCAAACCTCATCTCCCCCTTGGGCATTCTTGGAACAATCCCTGAGGTCTTGGTAACACAGCTGCTGTTCTGATGAGAACAAGTCCAGCCTCTGCCACTCTCCTCCTGGCCCACCTGCCCTCTGGCTTTCTTACTCTTCCTTCAGAACGCCAACCTTCCTCCTTCTCCAGGGCTCTGCTCTTGCTTTTCCTCATCCATCTTTCCACCTGGATGTTCTTCCCCTCCTCAGATCTTCACAGGACCAACTCCATTTTACTCTTGACATCTCAGCTCAGATATCACCTAATCCCAGCAGCCCTCCTCCATCTGGCCATCTCCATTGGCCTCCCTCTCCCACGATGCTTAACCACTTTGTGGCTTTCCCAACACCTTGGCTACCGGGCGCCATCTTGCTCCCTTACCTGATGGCCCGTCCTCCTGTCTTCTCTCAATTTCAGGTGCTCGGTAAATACAAGCTGGAAGAGCACATGAATGAAGTGGCCTTAGGAAAGGCAGCGGGAGCAGGGCTGGGTGGGACAGACCCTCCTGTGGGGACTTGGTTCAGTGATGTTGGCTTGTGCAGTTGCTGGGCTGCTTTCTTCAGAGGTGCTCAGAAAGGAGCAGAGGAGCATGCGTGGCCTGGGGTTGGGGCTGGGAAGGCTGGCGAGCCCTCAAGGACCAGCGTGTCCCCAGCAGGAGCTGTTCACTCGGCAGGCCCTGGATGAGGCTCCCGGATCCCAGCCTCCGGCCCCTCCTCGGCCCCTCCTCGTCACCCGGGCTGAGCAGGGCAGGGCTGGCGGATTTCCACTTTATTTTGTATAATGACTCCCCCTCCCTGGAATGATTAGACCTTAATAAATAACATTTCTCCCTGTTATTGTGCCATCATTAATTCTGCTTAGCTCTCCTCTGAGAAAATTTTGTGGAAACATTCTCGGTGCTGCTATTTAAAGCTAAATTAATTCGGCTGATTATTTCTGTCCAAGTAGATTTGTGTCCAGGCGACTGGGGCCAGGACCAAGGAGAGGTGAGGTGTGTGCTGGTCCCTGGCCTGAGGCCTTGGTCAGTCTCTGCCCCCTCCTGACTCTGCAGTTGAGCTGAACTCCACTCTGGGTGGTAGGGAGGGGAACACAAGGGGTCTGGCCTTGATTTGGGGGCTCCAGATCTCCCAGCCTCACCCAAAGTGAGGAGGTCTGAGGGGGCTCATCGCCCATTTTTTCCCTTGGCCCGTCCCACACAGGCGAGTGCGGAAGCCAGCTGCTCGGAGAGGACCGCCTTGATGCTGGGCTTTGCGGAAGAAGGTGAAAAGCCTTGTGCCCGACAGGTTCCTACCAAGAAAATGAGTTCCGTGGAACCGTGAGGTTTCTTTGTACCAGTTCTGGGGAATTTAGATGAGACTGGAGTGTGAAGCCCTGGGGCGACACTGCACTTCTCCCTGTGAACAGTGAGGTTCAGACTGTGGTCCAGCCAACAGCAGGGCCCTGGGCCCTGGAGCAAGGGGACCGGGTCCACACCGCTGACCTGGCCGTGTGAGTTCTCTCTGGTGGGCCCGGGCTGCTGTGGCACAGCAGGGTTCTCGGTAACAAAGTGGGATTCTGGGAATTCGGATCTCTGTAAACTCACTGGGTACAACTGAGCCCAGTTCTGAGGAAGAAGACAGAATTCTGTGTAGCTGAGAAAGTTTCCATATAATCAGCCAGGGTTACGGAGAATAAAGACGGTCTCTGTGTGTCGATATTGAAATCGGATGGAAAGAGCAGAGTTCTGCGAAGCCAAATGGGGCTCTGTGGAACCAAGTGGTGCTCTGCCTGAGAGGGCAGGTGCTGTGTCCATCAAGGCCGTCCTGGGCAAGTGCAGGGTTACATTTAACCACAGCATGATTATGTGCTGGGGATGTAAAAGCCTGTGTAATCTGACCCAGGACAGGTGCCTGCATCCTAGTTACAAGGGAGGCCAGAAATCATTTAGCTGGTATGTTTACCTTTTATGATGTGAAGTTGGCTCTGATGCAAAATGGGGAGCAGATTCTTCAAAGTTAGATTCAGATGTTGGACAGACAGTGAGTGACAGTTTTCCATTGCACCTGCCTTCAACCATGGTGAATTCTTCTCTACCACAGGACCCTTGCTTGTGATGTTTTTCTCACTGCCCCATATTCCTCCTACCATCTACCTGCAAACCCTCCACACAATCCAGATCTGGACTTACTATCACAAGCTCATGGAACCTTTCTCTGGCCCTCCTCATGCAGCTTCTCGTTTTACTCAGAGATAATGCCTTTTCCTTTTCCATCATTGAACTTACCACTTTGTGGATGCACATATTTATTCAAGCATTTGTTGAATGTCCATCTCCTTTCCAAATGTTTGTTCAACGTGCGCAGGCTCCAGAGCCACCCAGTGTCCCTGACCTCTCTACCTGAGGGTCAGTCCTTGTGCACCAAACTGCGCTGGTCACCGGTCCTCCCGACTGTATCAGCCCATCTCCCAGTCCCGCCATTGACTATCACCTTTCTGTTCATTTTCCAAACAAGGCATTTTGGAGTCATCCTAGACTTGATCTTTATCGCCCGCATCCCATAGATGATTAACCTAGTATCTTCGACCATCATGCCCATCGGCCCATTCTTACCCTCGCTGCCCTCAGACAGACCCCTGCAGAATCACTGCGGCAGCTCCCCGTGTGCAGAGACCTCCCGTCTCCTGTCCTTCCAGCTCCCCACAGTCCAGCGGCAGCAGATTCCCATTTCCAGATCACGTTATCCTCGGGTTAGTTGTAGTGACAGACCTGAAGTAACAGTAGCGGAAATGAGATCAAGGTTCCTTCTTCCTCACGTCGGTAGGCTGCTCACAGCAGTCGCATTTCATGCGGTGGCTCCTGGCTGTCGGCTGACCTGCCGTTCCTTTGGGCATGCCCTCCTGGGCATGGTCAGGAGGATTCACACTGTGTCCCCTGGCTCTTCTGTCAGTGGGAAGTGAGGAAGGGAGAAGTGGAACTGGAGGGCCAGCGGCCACTTCTCCGAGAGCACAGTCCAGAGTCACTTTTCACACCTCCCTGGACGGATCGAGCTACCAGGGAGGCTGGGAATCTGATTGACTCTCGGGGGCTGTGTGCCTAGTTAAAACAGAGAGGTTCCATCACCCAGGGGAGAAGGGGGGGTGACCAGCAGTCTCTGCTGCACAGACTTTAGCACCTCAAGGAGCACAGGACGTGAACCCAGCGTGTACGGGCCCTCTTAAAGGGCAGTGTTGTCTGGTCTTCCTGCAGACAGGGCAGGGCAGGCTTTGCCGTCCCCTGGAGGAGAAGTCTGCTGGGGGGAGGGCTGGGAGGTGACCTGTGCAGGATCACAAGACTTGAATGGCACCACGGGCTCCAACGCTGTGGTCCCCGATGCCAGCCCAGAACTTCTGCATCACGCTCCCAGGACTGGGCCTCCGAGGATGGAAGCTCAGGGCCAGCCTTTTCCACGGCTCTGTTCCCAGCACCAAGGACGGAGGGTGAATCATGCGGATTTCTGGGAGGAAAGCTTTTCTCTTCTGTTTCTTCTGTGGGTCCCTCAGCCCAGGAGGAGGACTTCCACCCTTTCCTGCCCTGAAGGAACGCGCAGGCAGTTCCCCCTTACCTGCCCCCAGGCGGCCACCTGCCACAGCGGCGTCTCTTCCCTGGTGTGTGTGTGTGTGTGTGTGTGTGTGTGTGAGGGAGGGAGAGAGAGAGAGAGAGAGAGAGAGAGAGAGAGAGGGAGAGAGCGCAACACATTCCACGGTGAGGTCTGTGTTTCTAGAGTGAGAATTAGGCTAAAAAGAATTCTTAAAAAAAAAAAAAAAAAAAAAAAATTTTTTTGCAGCTGGCACAATGGCACATGCCTGCAATCCCAGCAACTCAGGAGGCTGAGGGAGGAGGATGGAAGGTTCGAAACTAGCCTCAGCAAATTTACGAGGCCCTAAGCAGCTTAGAGAGTCCCTGTCTCAAAATTAAAAAAAAAAAAAAAAAAAGTAAATGCAAAGAATTCTTGCTGCGATCTGCTGAACCTCCAATGGTTGCTGCTTCTCATTCTGTACAGAAAACAGCCTGGGAGCCAGGAGGCTGAGTCACCTGGAGGCTATGTCTCTCAAATCAAAGTTTCCTTCTGGATATAACATTTGTCTGTCCCTTGCCATGTTCCAGTTCTGTCCTGAGCACTTTACATGGACCTCGTTTATGTCTCAAGACAATGCTGTGAGCCAGGTCCTGTTTGTCTTATTTTACAGATAAAGGAAATTGAGAGACAGAGAAGATCTGTAACTTTCTCAAGATCACACAGTAAGTGAGGGAGCCAGAATAGAGCTCAAGGCTGCACCTGTAAAGGCCCCTTTACAGCTGGGGAACATTCCAATAAATAGTCAATCATTTTATGCTTTATAGGCCTGGCTGTCTCCATGACTCACAGTAAGACTCATTTTTTTCAGATAAAAAGACCGAGGCTCAGAGAGACTGAGTGTCCTCACCAGTGGCCCAGCTTGCTTGAGGCTCTGGCCTCCCTCTCTGCCAGCTGTTGCAGCTGTGCCTTCCTGCACAGCGGGGAGGGTGGCTGCTGAGTGTCAAGTGGGGATGGGGGCTGATCATTTACAACGTGACACTTCTGATGTATTTGCTAGGAGCAGAAACATCCCAGTACCTCACAATTAAATTAAAAGACCTGCGCTGTGGCCGAAGCTTGTCTGCAGCTGCCTTAGAACCAGCTGTGCTTGGAGAAAAACAGCATCAACTGCTGTTTGGTTCCCAGCTGGCAAGCCCCCTGCAGCCCGCGGATGCCACATTGGGCCCCAGCTTGCCCAGGTGTGCGCCCTGAGCAGCCTTCCCTGTGTAGGGTGTGGTGGGACTGGGTGGCTCTTGGCGTTCACTGACTTTCATGCTGCGATGAACCTTCCTGGGATGCCCCTGTTCTGCAGGAGCAGGTGCCTCCTCTCTGCTGCCCAAGCCAGAGTGCGGCCATTGTTACCGACCTCTCCTGCCTCCCGCCCTTGCTCAGCCAGCTAGTCCGCAGGGCCTGGAGGGTCCAGCACATTCCGTCCTCTCCTCTCCCTTCTCTCTTTCCTCTGCTCGTTGAAACCTTCATCCTGGATCTTATCTGACACATGGTGACAGCCTCCTCGCTGCTGGCCTCCCTGCCTCCAGTGGTATCCATTTACATCTACTCTACATTTGGCTCTTGTTTTTCTAACTGTATCCTAAATTTCAAAGCATCCTCCAAAGCCCCGTATCAAGCAGGTTCCTGCTGTGCTAATGCTGTAAAACTAACAATCCCCAGTCTCCAGGGCTTATAACCATAAACAATTACTTCTTTCTCACCCATGGGTCTTCAGGTAGGTGGGGACCGCTCCATTTCAAGTGTAGGTGGGCTTAGGCTGTGCCTCTGAGTGTCATTCTGGAACCAGCAGCTCTCCAAAGCACAGGCTCAGGGCAGATGACCGAAGCACAAGAGGCTCAGCTAACCCATGCAGTAACATTTAAATTCTCTGCTCACGCTGAGCCCATTGAGACTTCATTGGCCAAAGCAAGTCCTGGGGCCAAGCTCAGTGGGGCAGGAAAAGGCACCTCACCCCTCTAATGGCAGGAGGCAAGTCACACAGCAAAAGGACCAGACACATAATTGTTACCAGGAGTAGCTGAAGGACTGGGAGTAATAATTCGATTTGACACCATCCTGTTCAGCTACCGTAATTCTTTCTTCTTTATTTTTTTTGGTGCTGGGGATTGAACCCAGGGGCGCGGTACCACCGAGCCACACCCCCAACTCTTTGTTTTATTTTTATTTTTTTATGTTTTATTTTTGAGACAGGGTCTCTCCAAGTTGCTTAGAGCCTCGCTAAGTTGCTGCCACTGTCCTCAAATCCGCCATCTCCCGCCACAGCCTCCCAAGCTGCTGGGATTACAGGCATGGGCCACCACACCCATCTCCACAGTGGTACTCAGAGAAGTCGCTTGTGGACTAGCACATAGCACCAACGTCACCTTGGTCCTAGCCCAGGCCTATGGGATCAGGAACCGGGGCTCAGGCCCGGCACCTGTGTTCTAAGGGGGCTTCGGGTGGCACAGGCTAAAGTTGGAGAGCTGCTGTGTCCTGGCTCTGCTCTTTATCCCTGTGTCCAGTGAGCTCAGCCACTGTGGAGCCATGTCCCTCTGGAGAAACTTTATCTTCTCTTCCGCCAACAATTTCTGCTCATTTTTCAAGGCCTGGGCCAAAAGTGCCCTCCTCTGGGGTGGCAGCCGGTCTGCTCCACCCCTGCTCCAGAGAGAACGAATCACTCCTCCGACGCACAGGACTCAGGCGGGGTTGCAGTCCAGCACGGTGCAGACGTGTGCCAGCTGTGTGTTTGGGACAGGCAATCCCCCAGGGCCAGAACTATGTCTTGTTGGCTGCCTCGTTTGCAGTGCCTCCCACGTGCCTGGTGTATGGTAAGCGCTCCGTCACTGTTGTGTAACTTCTGCCTCCAGAACCAGGCTTCCCATTGCGCAGTTATGGACAGATGCACAGGGCATCGTGTGTGTGTGTGTGTGGGGGGGGGGTAGAGGCAACCCGCGGGCCCCACCCAGACTGCTATGTGAGCAGGGAGAGACCCCGATCGCTGTGGAGGGCCAGGGAGCAGGCAAGGAGAGCATCTGGAGCCAGGGGCCTGGCAGCCGTGTTTGTTATGGCGAATCTGGCAAAGGCATGTCAGGGCTGGTGGAGCTCCAGATGGAGGCGGCTGGGGCAGAGCCACCTCCCCATCAGGCTGGAAGCTCGTCGAGGCAGAGAGGTGTCTCTTCCATCAGACGCGGAGCTCCTGGGCACGGGAGTTGCCTCCGCCCTCCCTCCCACATCAGGCTCTGTCTTCCCAACAACCAAGGGTCCTGGTGTGGGGATTGGGTCCTTCCCACCAGACTGGGGCAAGGGCTGCGTCCTCCTTTCAAATCCCTGGAGGCCCTGTTGCCCCCAGGAAGAGGCAAAGAACCCTCAATTCACTTCCTACACGTGACCTGCTATCCCTCTGCCCTCAATCCAACCCTCTCTAGGGGAGCCTCCTCCTTGCTGTCCTGAACCCCAGAGCGTGGGTGGTCGACCTAAGGGGGAAGAGATCACAGCAGGGGTGCCTGCAGGAGCGGTGGGTTAGGTGCTGGGGGGAAGGCAGGTGTGGTAGGCCCTTTACTCTCTAATCTCTCCCTTCCGGGCTGACAGGTACATTTCAAGGGAATCTGAATCTGCACATTTCAGCTTCATTTGTACTTAATGCACCTGGCTGGTGGTGGGCAGGAGGCTTTTGATGTGTGTGTCTTGGTGCCCAAGCCTTTTTAAGCCTCTTTTCTTTGAAGCCAGGGAGACTTGTGCTTCTGCCAAGGAGTAAGCAGACCTGCACACCCTCCAGCAACCCAGTCCTCTGAGGCCTGGATCCCAGAGGCCCTGGGGGCTGGGGCCCTTCTCCCTGCATTCAGCTTACCAATAGCCATTCAAGGGTCACCGTGCAAAGGCCTCCCGGAAGCTGCCTTCTGTAGAAAGGGGTGGAGAGAAGCTCTAGTAGATTTTTGAGAGGGACTCAGCAAGCTCATCCCTGTAAGAAGCAGGGGAAGGTGGTTGCAGCTGACGGAGGCCTTTGAGGGGGGCATTGGCTTCCCACAATTCTGTCAGCTCCCTGCCTCCCCATCTGCCTGTAAGTCATCCCTTGATTGATGTTACTATTCTTTTTTGGGGGAGGGGTTACAGGGATTGATCTCAGGGACACTTGATCACTGAGCCACATCCCCAGCCCTATTTTGTATTTTATTTAGAGACAGGGTCTCACTGAGTGGCTTAATGCCTTGCTTTTGCTGAGGCTGGCTTTGAACTTGAGATCCTCCTGCCTCAGCCTCCTGAGCTGCTGGGATTACAGGCATCCACCACTGCATCCATCTGACCGCCAGCTCTTTTTGAATATTTTATTTTGAGACAGGATCTCTAAGTTGCTTAGGGCCTTGCTAAGTTACTGAGGCTGGCCTTGAACTTCTTATCTTTCTGCCTTAGCCTCCCAAGTGGCTGGGTTTACAGGCATGTGCCTGTTGTTATTCCAAATATGGGCCAACCGATGATTTCTCACTCTTAAATCCAGTGCAGATAAAGGTGTGAGAGAGCGTGGCTGTCGGTATTGATCGGCAGCAATCTACACGAGAGTCACAGGCTTGCTGCGCAAAGGCAGCCGTGTTGAGGAACCTACTTTTGGAAAGATTTGTCCCCTAAACCTCTCTTTATAGAAAAATTTGCAAGAGACACAGGAAAACACCTTGGCCCCTTCTTTCTAGTCCCACTGCCTGACTGTCCCCTAAGACCCCAAGCTGATGTCGTCCTCTTGAGCCTCTGACTGCAGGGAGGCGGGCTGGAGGGAGGCTGAGCAATGGCTTTGCTCCTCTGTTCCTCGGATTGGAACGATTAGTGATTGAACGGGAGGGGGACCCACAGGCTGCCTCCTTGCTCACCCAGCCTGGACTGAGGACACGGGAATGCAGATGGTTTTGCGGAGGACTAAGTGGCTTTCAGAGCTTCAGTGGGTCTGGGCATCTCCAAGACACCCACTCCCTCCATGTCCCCAGCTCCAACATTTCCAGGAAGGGAGGGGAGGGGTGCAGCCTAACCCAGGCTGGGGCTCTGGCTGGGGACAGGGAAAGGCTGAGCCTAGAGAACCAGGGGCATGTGGTTGGAGACCCAGCCTCGGACCTTCTGAGGGAGAAGGCACTTTACGAAGGCAGAGGGGCTTCTTCACATGGCACAGCACCACAGGCAGGGACCGCTGGAGGCCTTGCCCTGAGAGCAGCGAGCAGAGATGATGTGACTGAAATGACAAGATGAACAGAAGGGCGACCTAGCTCTTCTGGGGTCCAAGTAGCAGGATGTTTCAGTGACAGAGCCTCCTCCTTTAGCCCAGAGGTGGGTAGTGACTCCCCCGAGGTGGCGCAGCATGGTAGTGCTGAGTTGGGACCACACGTGGTCTCTTCGCTAGTGTGAATGCTCTCTGCAGTAGAGGTTGAACTTGAGAAGACCTCCCTGCCTCTGGCGCTTGATCAAGCACAGTGCGGTCTAGCCTGAGCTGCTGAGAGCTCTCCGGGTAGCTCCCCAGGGGCAGCTGGGGAGTTGCCGCTGTGGCACAGGGAGGCTGAGCCCTTGCCCACCTGCTGTGTGTCCTCACTGGGTCTAAGCAAAAGTTTCTTGCAACTCGGAAAAGCCCTGTGGAAAGCGGGCCTCACGGGAGATCTGTGGTCACTGCAGGTGGGAGCACCTGGCACCAGCCCCTGCTTAAGAACAGACAGAGAGTCATTATCCAGCAAGTCATCACGGGAGTCCTGGGAGCTGCGTGTTCCCCTCCGGTGCCTTCAATCACCAGCCTGAACGGGAGCGGAAACTTGAAGCAGGCGTCAAGCCCACGCAGATGTGAAGCTGACAGCGACAGCTCCCAGCCGGCTCGGGCTCAGCCCGTTTCCAGGCTCAGAGGCACCTGGATGCTGGGGTGGGGGGCTTGCTCCTTGGTCCTCCCCAGCTCTTGCCCACCTGAGGGAGGTGAGCGGTAGCGTGTGGGTCACTGGCTGTGACCTCAGCGTCCTGGTTAGGACTATGATAATGAGGAGGGGCTGGGCTCTCATTTAGCAGAGGGTTGCAAGAGCCGCTGTGGGGAAAGCCTGCATGTGCCATGCTCTTCCCACAGTGAGAAACCACGTGGCCCTGGGGCTATGGCTTTTCTGTACGCTGTTATCTAACCCCACCACTGACCCTGAGAAATGAGCAGCTGCTGGAGCCCAGAGAGGCTCTCTGACCTGTCCCCTCACCCTGATGCACACCAGTGTCCTGTCTCAAGGACCCAGTGTGTGGGGGGAGGGGCTCCCTTTGCCGGAGGTGGCTGGGTGTGTGTGTCCCGTCTCAGCCTCCAATGGGCTGGCGGGCTCAGCCGCGTCCCTGCTCTCTGGATCTCCATTTCTCCACCTGCCAAATGCTGGGAGGGTTGACTGAGCGAGTCTCTGCGGATCATTCAGATACAGATTTCCTGGGTTCCTTCCTGGGGCTCTGGGGCTCCTGGGGTGACAAATCACAGGGGCCTTCAACTCCTGGGATGCTGACTGCCTGTCAGGATGGAGGGGTCCAGGAAGTGGTGGGGACTGACTGCAGCTGGTAGCCAGTCCCCTGGGTCCAGGCAGCTGAATGGCTGCCAGGACCCTGCCCGCCTGCCACACGGGCAGAGAGGCACACTTCCCTGGCTTCGGGCGCGTCCTTCAAGGACGTCTAGCCCTCAGGTTGTGTGAGTGGCAGAAAGAACACGGGTTTGGGGCCAGAGGACCTGGCTGCCAATTCTAATCCTGCCACTTCCAGAGGCGTTCGCAGTCTGTCGAATGGGGCCCCAAGTGGCTTCCCCACAGGACGGGTGTGACAGGATCTGGAAGGAAGGGGTCCCCTCCTCCCTTCTCCTCCCCTGGCAGCCTCACCCAGGGGCCGTGCCCTGCCCTCCTGGGGCGACTTGGGATCCACCACCCCTCCTCCCAGCATTCCGCCTTCCCTCCAGTCTTTCTAGTGAAGAGCCCCAGCCACCACTAGGCAGCAGACACTGTGGCCTCTAGAAACAAGCCCTAAAGGTCAGACCGGAGAGTGTCTGGAGAATTCCATTTCCTTGTAGACGTTTAACACCGACGCTGTGGACGAGGCTCGGACTCAGAGCCCTGTTCCAGGAACCAGGCTGAGACGAATGCTGGCGCTGAGGGGCAAGCAGCAGGACCCGGCCTGGGGCTGCTCCAGGGGGTCCCAGTGCCCGGGAGTGGTGCTGGTTTCCCCATGGCTCCTTCACATCGGGGACAGGAAAGGTTAGGAGGAGTCATTACAGATTTAGGACCAGGCTGCTCTGACTATGACTCATGAGCTGTGTGACTTCCACTCATGAGCTGTGTGACTTCAGAGGAGAAAGTGAACTACTCTGAACTTCAGTATCCTCCTCGGCCAAAGGAGGATACTCAGGGCTGTGAACTGGTGATCCCCATGTCCCTAATCCTCAGTCATCTGCTCCAAGCTGAGTGATGACCCCTTCAAGGACTTTATCCCAAACCCCTTCTATTTTGACCCCTCTGAATGTGGGGCAGTCCTGGGGCCCGTGATGAGCCCGACCTGGCCCAGCAGCACCCCACACTGAGTCTCATCCCACCCCTCCACCTTGCAGAACCCTCGCTTCATTCCCTCACACGCAGCAGAGCTCAAGGTCAGGTTAAAGAAAAAAGAGTTTTAAAAGCAAAGCCCAAAACGGGAGAGGGGCAGTGGGTGGGGTGAGCTCTGAGCGGCGTGGAAGGAGGATGCTGGCCCCACCCAGGCTGGGACCCTCACTGACCTTTGTTCATGACTCAGCGGTGCCCGAGTGGCCCTTGCTGACCCTCACCAGCTGCTTCCTCACTGTGTCACCAGGGAGGAGGACGGGAGGCTGGGCGACTCCCGCTTAGGGGGCTGCAGGGTCTCCGGAGCCAGGTGACAGGGTCTTTGGGTTCTCCCAGAGTGAAGTACCAAATTCGAGCGCCGGCCTGGGGTCCTCGGAACAAGTCCACTGGAGGGCGCACCTCCCAGGGCCCGTCCCACAGTGCCTGCCTTCTCCCCCGAGGCAAGGCACTTATTCTGGGGACACTGTATTTCCTTGCCCTGGAGCTGGTTCCCTCTGGGACTGGCCATCAGAGCCACTGGGAGGCTCCTGAGGGATTGCAAAGTCACCCTGCAGGATCCCCCAGACTTGCGTATCATTTCAGATCCCATGCTCCCCCCCCCCCCCCATAGTGAGGGCTGGAGGGAGGGACAGGCTGGGGACTAGGCACAGGAAGGGAGCAGGGGCTTCCCGGTCCCTCCCACTTTCCCTGAGCCTCTGCCTGACCCAGTGCCCTTCCCACTGTTCTCCTTGGCTTCTGCCTCTGCCCTCTGCAGGTGCCCTCCTGTCCCTTCCCCACTGAGGCCCTCCAGGGCCCTCCCAACCACAGGCCATTTGCTTTTCCTATCTCCCCATTTCCAGTCCCTGCTTCAGCAGTACCGTGCTACTCGCCATCCTGCAGACACAACTGGACCTGTCCCGGTTACCTTCATGTCTTCATCGGTGCCGTTCCCTGCCTGGAATGCCTTTCCCTCCCTGGTCGGTTTCTTGAGCTCAGGCATTACAGCCGCAGGACAACCTGCCCATCTCCCTTCCCTGGAATCTGCCCTTGCTGCTTCCTAGCACAGATCACAGTGCCGCTGGGCGCCTGCTCTCTGCAGGATTCTCCAGCCCCGGGCCCTGGGAGTCCCACACAAGGAATTCAATTTTCATCCAATTTTTGTGTTCTCAGATCCTAGAACAAAGCTTGGCAGAGTGTAGGTGCTTAACAAATAATTATTGATGGGTCAGTGGAGGGTGCAGGCTGTCTGGAGCTTGCTAGGATAAAGGAGAATTAATAATAATCACATACACTTATTGAATGTTTACTCTGTGCCAGGCATTTTAATAGCAATAGCGGACATACACCGAGCGTTTACACTTACGAGCAGAATCTGTTTAAGCGTCCTCATCACCAGGCTAGCAAGTGCTTTGATTTCCCATCTTTTATATGGATGAGGAAACCGAGGCACAGGGAGATTTTTCCCAAACTCGTGACAGCTCTTATTCATAAACCAAAGTTGTCTGCTCCACACTGTCGGTTTGGCTCTGGGTCTACCCTTCCCTGGTCAGGGCACCAACTGCTAGTCCCAGAAACTCCCCTAGGAAATGTCCACATGCTCTTGTCTTTTTACATAGCCAGAAATTGAGGCCAGGGCTTCTCAGGCCTCCCCACCTCCACTGATGGTGGTCTCTCTCACCTGGCAACCCCTCTTTTGCATCCTCTTCAGAAAGAGGGGAGGGAGATCTCTCTGGTCTGACCCTGTCCATCCTCAGTCCTGTTTCTAGGCAACCTGTTTCCTGGGCAGTGCCCCTTGGTGCAGCTGTGTTGCCATGGAGACCACATGGGTTCAGGGGCATCTCCAAGACCATGAAGGAGCATCTTCAATCCCTAACTGAACCTTGGTCTCCTTCTGAGAAAGACTCAGGGTACCAAGATAGGTCTCCTGACTCACCTGCCTCTGCAGGTGGCAGGAGTGGGCGGAGTTAGTCCTCTGGCAGGGGTGGCACACAGACTCCCGAGAGGAGCAGGAGGGGAGGGAACAGTCTGGGACCTGGCTCACCAGTGTGCATGAATTCCTTCCAAATTTCTGACTTTAAGGTATCCATGTCATTCAAAAAGTGACATCTAACTTCTAACTGCATTTTCCCTGGAAAAGTGAGGGGGTAGGTTTTGTGTCCAAGGAAGAAGTCATTCCTTCTTTTAAAAAATTTTTCATTTGAAAAATGCATCAAAGCACCCCTTCCAAAGTAAAAATCACCCCATCCCATTACATTTAATTATACAGAAGTAAATTCAAATTGTCCTTTTCCACCACTGAAGTTCTTTTCTCAGAGGTTATAAACTGAAGTTTGTGAAATGTACTTTTTTTTCTGCTTATACAGATATCTATCTATCTACCTAGTCATACATGTAAAATTTACTGTATTAAATTGGAATTATATTCTACAAATTGGTTTCCATCTTTCTCTTTTCTTCCTTAGTGATATCATTTTAATTGACAAATCATAACTGTATACACGTATGGGGTATGATGTGTAGTTTTTGATGTATGTATCCAATATGAGATGATTAAATCAAGCTAATTAACACGTCCATCACCTCATTCACTCATCTTTTTCTGTGGTGAGGTATTTGAAATTGATTCTCCTAGCTGAGTTGAAATGCACCTTGCTTTTTTTTCAACTTCACGATTATCTTGGAGGTTTTTCTGTATCAGCAAGTATTAGTATATCTCATATTGCCGAGGGGGGTAGGAAGCACAGAGGAGGCCTGGGGTGGGCTGAGCCTGGGGTTCCCCGAGAGAGGGACTCCTGACTCCCCGAAGGGCCAGGGAGCAGGCCAGCGAGCAAGGAGGGCGATGCCTGTTGGAACTGCACTTTCGTCACCTCATTTGCCTGTCACAGCTGTCCACAAGGGAGCTCCGACCCCCACGTTTGGATGCTCAGGAAGCCAGGATGTGGGGAGAGCTTGGCCCCCGGAGCCCGAGGGGCTTCTGCCACCCTGCACAGGCGAGCCGCCCAGCCCCCGGCATGTGGGCTTCCGGGGAGCCCCCTGCCTCTTCCCAGCCCCGCTGCCCTCTCTCCCGGCAGTCAGAGCAGGTGGAGCTCTGAGCTTCACAAAGCGCTTTGGAATTCATAAAATGGAAATTGATTGAACAAGCCTTTGGAGAAGGAAGTAATGAAGCTGCTATATGAATTACGAGCGGGAGCTGATGCCGTTAGTCCCCAGAAGGGTCCAGAAAGCCTCCCCTGACTGCCTTCCTCAGCTGACCCAGAGGCCTGCTCCCACCTTCCGAGGGGAGCCCCAGGAGTGAGGGACCCCCGTGTCCACGGGCCAGACCTGTACCCGAGCTTAGGCAGAGAGCCCTGGGGGACCCGGCCCCTCATCCTCCGCTTCCATCACTGCAGTGGATGTGCCGCGCCACCAGCTACACCCCCGGCACCGTGTCGTCAGATGAAACCCCACACAGGCAGAGCTGCGTGTCACCATCACCCAGCAGTTCCTCAATCTGAAGACCCCTCACTGTTTTCCTTTCCACCCTTTTAATTCTGGGATCACGATGCATCTTACCTGGAAGGTGGTGGCGTTCCCGTTTGGCCCCTGATGAAGCTGTCAACTCGGCCATAACTTAAAATCAGAGGCATCTTGGAATTGAAGAAACATTTATTATTATCTTTGCTGATGTTTATTGTCATTCATATTCCACAGGCCTGGACACTAATGACAGGAAAAAACTTCCTGGTAGATAGAGGGACAAGAGGCTCACAGGGCACATGCTGTGTGGACCCAGGCATGTCACCTGAGGTCCAGAGCAGCCCCCAGCCTGGTTTGTCTCACACTCAAGATTTTTCCTGGGTGTGGGACATTCAGTGATCCAAAGGAGCAAGTCCAGGCAGGCAGACCCCAGAGCCAGTTGGTCATCTTGCTGCCATCCTGTGCCCCTAGGCTGTCTCCATCCCGTGGGGATGACAGCCACAGGTGAGGTCTAATGGATTTGTTGAGGACCAGGGTCTTCTTGAAGTCCAGAGCCCCTCCCACGAGGGTCCCTCTGCCACAGACATGAGACCTTACCCCACACAACCTGCATGGCTGTGCTCACGAGCATGAACTCCAAGGCTTTGGGGGCTGACTGTCATCTTATCTGGTGACCCCATTCCCAACATGGTCAAAGGAACTGTCAGTTACTCCTTGCATTGGATGTGTGTCCCTTCTTGCTTGATTCTTAGCTCCCCTTTAGGAGGCACAGAGGCACATCTCAAGATGCAAATGACAGAAGAAATGAGACCCAGAGGAGACAGGGACCTTTCCACGTGGCACATTCATGCCAGGCCTGGGGGAGAGGCCTGGGGTCATCAGGCCACTTTTTTCTGCAGCATGCCCTGCATGAGGTGCCCATATTCAGTCACCTGGTGGGAAGCAGTGGGTGCAAAGAGCTGGGGCTTAGGTCCTACTCTGGTCTTTGGCAATGTGACCTTGGACCAATCACAAACCCTCTCTGGGCCTCCGTTTTCCCATCTGTAAGACAAAATGTTTGCATTAATAAAACAGTTTCCAAACTTATCTGCAGATCTGAACCACTTAGAGATGCTGTTAAATACAGCTCCTGGCCCCACACTAGGCCTTGCATTTCTGGGAGAGGGCTCAGGCATCCGTGTGTAGCTTCCAGATGATTCTGATGGGATGTGTTTAATCTCTGAGTTGAAAGTTGAGCAGGCTGGGCTGGCTGGTTGGTCAGTCAGGAGGGCTGGGACAAACCAGACTAGGTGGAGGGTGCAGGGTGCAGGGCTTGGCCTCAGAACAGCTGAGCTTTTGTCTCCTAGCCAGGTGACCTTGGATAAGCTACTGAACATTCTGGAGTTTTTGTTTCTTCATCCATAAAAAGTGGTGGTGACAATTCCCTGGAAGCCTGCTGAGATGACCAAGTCCATGGTGGACACAGGAGGCTCCCCCACCCTGTCCAGCTGCAGGTCTCGGATGCCAGCCTGGCCCCAGTCCAGCCCATTCCCCGCAGTCCTAACTGTGCTCTAGAATCAAGGGTGGTGCAGGGAGGGGCAACAGGGTCAGGACAGGCCCCAGGAGGGCTGGACAGAGAACAGAAGGAAAGGGACACTAGAGCGGGAGGGAAGGAGGCAGAGGAGGGCGGAGGGCCCTCCCCACTGAAATGCGGTTCTTCTTTCCGGAATGTACCTCTTAATCAACTTAATGGGCCTCTGGTTGAGCAAGGTCCTCCGAAGGTAGGAGAGATGGGGGAGGAAGCTGGGGCTGCCAGCTCTGGGGCGTGGCTGGGAGGCAGACTGAGCGGGGCTGCTGCTGGCCAAGGAGAGAGTCCCCGCAGAAGCCTGCAAGCTGGGCTGGTGGCTGGGACCTTTGCCTTTGTCCCTCCTGACCTTCTCCCCAGCCCCAGGACCTGAGACCTCCTGGATTTGGAAGGGGAGAGAACTCCAGCTGGGCCCAGGCAGCTCTTAGTCCCTGACCTGATTTCTGATCCCCTACCTGGGAGTCGCCTTGGGACCCCAGGGCTAGTTTCTGTGCTGGAGGGAGGAGGAGACCTGCCCAGCGGGAGGCAAACTCCTGGTCACCTAGGCCCCCAGTGCTGGCTCTCTTCTACATGCTCTCCATTCATGGGGCTCCAGAAATCTCCCAGCAGGCAGCAGCCCTGATCCTCAGCCTTGGTGGCTGGCGCCAGCATCCTGAGCTAAAGCTTCTGCCTCAGGAAGCTCAAGGCTGCACTAGCCCCTGTGGCGGCTGGCAGAGTGGGGGGCCTGCACAGGGATTGTTCTCAGGGCCCTTCTCAAGTGTAGGAGCTCAGGAAGGCGAGGGAGAGAGAGCGATTTGCATGTGTTTTGCATATGACAGTGGTCCTCAAAGTCTGTTGGGGCAATTTGAAGCAAATGCGATCTTACTCTGCCCAGCTTGTTTGTCATGGCTTTAAAGGCTGCCTGGGCCAGCCCCTCTGGGGTTCAAAGGCCAAAGGGGTGGGGGAGATTTTCCCCAAAGCCACAGAGTGATTGAGGGAAAGGATGAGAATAAAAATTAGTCCCTGGTTCCTGGTCTTTTAGGCTTTTTCTATCATAGAATAATAATGATGGTGATGATGAATATAATAATGATAAAAATAATAATACTAGTCACGACTTATCTAGCGTTTATTTTTTGCCCGAGACAGCTGTAACACAGGGTTCTTCTAATCTTCACACTCACTATGGGGTAGATGTTACTATTATTCCTTCTTCAGTCATGAGGGCACCCAAGAACAGAGAGGTTAGGTGGCTTGCCCAAGGTCACAGAGCAGCAGAGTAGCAGAGCTGGGATTCAGACCTGGGCAATGTGGCCTGAGCCCACGTTCTTGCACACCACATTCTGCGCTGCAGGGTGACAAAGAAGAAAACCAAAGTTCCCTCCCCACCTTGGGCTGGCCTGGACCCTGCTCAGAGGCCCCTCCTAGAGCTTCCCCAGCAGGAACTCTGAGTGAGTGGGCGTTGGGGGCAGGGCCCCTGTGCCTGAGCTCCAGCCCAGAGATGATTACAAGTTGATTGCCTTGAGAACGCTCTTTGTCTCCAGGGTGTCGAGGCCAGAACAGCCAGGGAGACAATTGCTGCAGGAGTCGCATTTGTTAATCTCGCATTCGTTAATTTATTTTATTTTCCATCCTCAGAATTAGGACGAGCCTCTTGAACTCAATATGCAAATGTATGCAAAGCGAGATGAACAGGCATCTTTAAAGCCTCAGCACTTTTTTCTCTTCTGTGCATTAGAGGGATTGCAGCTCTCCCCAGCCAGCGGCAGGGTGGTGGTGGTGGTGGCAGATGTGGGGGAAGGGGTCTTTTGTCACTTTCCAAAGTGTGTTTCTGTCCTCCAGCTCCTCCTTTCCTCCTGGGGACCTCTGCAGTGGGCGGTGCTACTATCACCCCCTTTTGACTTAGGGGGCCAATGGCGCTCAGATGAGGGCTGTGATGTCCCTAGAGCTCAGAGGAAGAAGGGCGTAGAGCTGGCACGCGTCCACTCCAAATGCCATTTTCCTTCCCCACCTTTAACCTCATGGCTAATTTCCCTGCCTGACCCTGTGCGATGGGAACTGCAGCTTGGGTGGCCCCGAAGGGGCTGAGCTGGGCCTGTGGCCTTTGGGAAGGTGGCCTGTGGATGCAGGGCCTTCGACCCTCCACCGCCACAGCAGCCTCTGCTGCCCTCCCCTCCGGCAGCCCCTTCCCGTGGGCTGCTCTCATCCTCCAGGCCAGGAGCTGGAGGGAGACCCTGGGCACTCCCCTCTCCTTGCTCTGGTCCCCTCCACAGGGGACCAAGTTTCTGCTTGTCAAGATACCCCAGATCAGAGGCTTGGCCTAAAAGCCACCCTTGCCGCCCAGACAGCACAACCAGACTTCCAAGCATCAGTCCTGCTGCTGCAGGGGTGGGGGGAGGCGGGGCGGGGTTAGTCATAGGAGTCGCGTCTCCAGAAGGGGCTCCTCTTCCTTCCTTCCCTCTCCCTCTTCTCCTGCCTCCCTCCCTCCTTCCTCCTGCCTACCAGGGACCCCTGGTCCAAAGCTAACTTCCTGAAGGACCAAGACACAGTGGCAGAAAGCAGCCCTTTCTGCTGGGACTGGCCAGGTTGGGGTGAGAGACCTGGGAGCTGCTGGGGTAGGGGCTGGAGATGTGAGCGAGGATGGAGATGGGCTCCTGGGAAAAGTGGCAGGGGCAGAGGGCATGGGGCTGCTTGAAGAGGAGCGTAAAAAGGGAGTGTTGCATTAAAAAAAATAAAGCAATATAGGGGAATACTTGGAAGGTTTTCTACCTTCTTTAGACCCATCTCCAATAAGTTTTTGCAGAATCGACCCCACGATTGGACTGTCATCCAGCCCATGCCTCCATCTTCCTGCCAGCAGGGGCCCATCCCTGACTAAGAGCCCACCTTATACTTAGAGATCTGGGAATCAGGAGAGCAGAGGCTGGGGAGAGCGGGGAGAGGGCCAGGGCCGGGTGGACAGACTGAGGCCACATCCCTGGAACGTCGCATCTGTTTGTTGCTGGTGGAACCCGCTCAAGCCTGCAGCCTGTTGCTTGGGGAAACATGCCCAGGCAGAAATCTGGGCTTCAGCCTGGTGCCGGGGGAGAGGTGCCCACCATCTGTTCCATGGAGAAACAGATACCATTGGCTCAGCCAAGTCAAACAGCCTGGATGCAAACAGGTCCCGGGAATCCTGGCAGCAACAGCCTGCTGGCCAGCAGGCTTCTCAGTGAGCAGTCCAGGGATCCCAGGCAAGAAACCTGAACAGTCCTTCCCAGGGTGCCAGCTGGCATCCCCTCCCCAGGGGGGGTGGTACCACCAAGCTCCCTCCCCTCAGGACACTGTCCTGATGATTCCCTTCCCACTAGGGACTCATTCTCCAGTGTCAGGTTTTATAGGGAAAGAGTGGGAGGGAACTTGGAAAAAAATTTAAAGACAAATAAATAAGGAAGCAGGCCACTCTTTTCCCCTTTAATATTTTAAGGGAAAAATTAATTTTCCCTTGCCTAAGTACCTGTCGCCTTAAATTAATGTCTCTGAGAGTAAAAATGACAGAGAAGTTGGGTCATTAGGCAAATTTTAATTAGAGGCTCAGATGTCCTTTACTAATAAGATGTTACATATATTTCATTCTGTTCTCGCCTCCCGACTGCCAGGACATTTTTGCAATGCCACCGGAGTTCCTTGGGGAGCTCATAAGGCAGAAGGCGGATGGTGTGGGGCTGAGGGAGGTGGGGCTGGATCAAGGGAGAAAAGGGTGGAAATCTTGATTTTTCCCACACAGGGGCCGGTTAGGGGAAGGGGTTGGTGGGAGAGGTATTTCTGCAGGAAGGAATTTCCTCTAGGGCCTGAGAAGTTCCTCGCTCTGTAGTTGACATCATTGCCACTTCTAGGGATGAACAATAGGTCACCTAAGACCTGTGTGTGTGTGTGTGTGTGTGTGTGTGCGCACACACACACACAGAAAGCATAGCAGTGATAACAGAGCAGTTACAAGGTCAGGTTCTGTGTCAGGCTACTCAGGATTCACATTTAGGGTCTGATTATGTGTCCTTGGACTAGTTACTTAACTCCCCAGTGCCTCGGATACCTTTCCTGAAGAATGGAGAGAATGGTTTCCTACCTCCAACGGGCACTGAGAGGGTTCAACCCGATGGAATGCAGTAAACCCTTACAACAGGGCCTGGCAACAGGAAATGCTCAGCGTTAGCTACCCAGGTGCCCAGCTGCTGACCAGAGCTCTTCTTGGAAAGAGTGGTGGATCTGGAGTCAAGGGCTGGTTTTGAGTCATCTGCCTGCCTCTTCTGGCCTGGGTGACTTGGTAGGACTCCTTACTTCTTTGAGCCTTTCTAGGTTGCTATTTGCCAAGAGGCTTGGGGGTGAGACCTGGGGCTCTGAATGCACCTCCCCGGGTGGAACTGAGATTTGGACAAAACCCTCAGCATCTCCTGGAAGCGCTGGATGCAGGCCACACATCTGCCAACTTGCTGGTGGTCAGGCTTGCAACACTCAAGGTGCCTCTGAGCAGGTGTGCAGCTGTGCCTGTCTGTGTGGATGTGGTCAGGGAGACAACCTTAAAAGGGGCCCCTTCTTCTCAAGTCCTTTTCTAATCTGCAAATGCATGTCATTTTACCCAGTTATCTGCAAGTCAGTTTTGCAAACTGCAGAGCTCAGTGGGGACCTGGTGGTCAGGGACAGTGACAGATATATTCTACCTGTCTCTGTACCTATCCAATGATGTTCAGGGAGAGGGTTGAGACATGGTTCAGAGGGAGCTTGTCTTACCTTGTCATGGGCACCCAGATTTGGGGGACTCTTGGGTCCTTTCTGGGAACATGATTCTCAAGTTTCTGAGCTTTAATTTTCCCCAGAGACCACTCAGCACAAGACAGGAGGACAAACCTGCTGTGAGTGCCACCCTAGATATTCTTGTTCCCTTGGCAATGTTTGGAGAAGCAGATGGAGAAGAGAAAAACTTGACAGAGTCTGAATAAGTTAAGAGAGGGAAACCCAGCCTGCTAAACACCTACTACGTTCTCAGTACTGCGTGCAGCACTTCAAATGCCCTGACCCAGACACGCGGTCATCATCACCATTTAGAGATGGGATACTGAGGCCGGGTGATCTACCCAAGGTCAAATAGCGGGTGAGTGGGTATTTAAATCCTCATCTGGCTGAGTCTTGAGTCTTTCCTTTGTAGAGAAGCGAGTGGGCTAGTGGCAGAACCCTGGGGAGCGTCAGGAGCCCACAGTCCCTGTGGGAGACAACCCCTTCCCCTCTGGGCCTCCTTCTCCCCTGGTGTCACGAATCAAATGAGCCCTGGCAATGTCTCTGGAGAGCAGGTTTGGAGGGCTCCCTGGAGAGGAAGCAAAAAGCAGGGTGCTGAGCAGCTGGTGTGGGGGTCAGCGTGGAGTCAAAGCTGTCAGTCGCACTACCTCATTGGCCCCAAGTTCATCTTTGGGGCACGAGGTACAATCTGAGGGCAGAGCCGTTCCCAGGGCCATTACTCACCAAGGCAACACCTCGGCAGCCTCACATGCCAGCGACTGGCTGGACCCGGTTTCCGTGGAAAGAAATGGAAATTGCACTCATTTTCCAGGAACAAAGAGGCCAGCATGCGCTGACCTTGCCTGCTTCCTCCCACCCTGGCTCTGCTCCCACCTCTGCTTGGTTGCATAAGGACGTTGGCACTCCCCAGATGGTGAACAGACAAACAAGAATGAACCAGAGACACAGGGACCTCAAAAAGGACTCAAGAACCCTTGTGAACAATCCCTGCTTTCTCAACTCACTGTGGGGAGAGGGTTCAGGGCATGGAGATGGTGACAGGAGAACGAAGGAACTGGTGGAGGTCAAGGAGCTGGGGCAAGAGGCGCTGCAGAGGAAATTCAGAGCAGGGAAGAAGGCACTTCTTGGATCGTCTGTTGTGAATGAAGCACTTCCACACGGGGCATCTCATTAAGCCAGCACAATAACTCGTCCTCACTGCTACTTTAACAGTCAGGAAACAGGTCCAGAGAGGTTAAATGACTCGGCCGAGAAGGCAGAGCATTTCAGGTTGCAGAGTCAGGATGTGGACACCAGCCCTGACTCCTGAGCCCTTTCATTCTACCACGGTGCTTCTCTTCTTCTTCTTTTATTTTTTGGTACTGGGGATTAAACTCAGGGGCACTCCACTGCTGAGCCACATCCCCAGCCCTATTTTTTTTTTTTTTTTTTTTTTTTTTAGAGGCAGGGTCTCACTGAGTTGCTTAGCACCTCGCTTTTGCTGAGGCTGGTTTTGAACTCGCGATCCTCCTGCCTCAGCCTCCTGAACCGCTGGGATTACAGGCATGCGCCACCATGCCCAGCTCAAGGTTATCTTCTTAAGGAGATGGGCATTCTGAGCTTCAAAGATGGACATCAAGGCTGTTTTGTTTTGTGGGTCCCTCTGGGCCTATATAACCCCATCTGTAAAATGAGAAGAATAGACAAGGTGATTTCCAAAGTTCCTTTGAGTGCTGTCTTCCTATGCTTAGGAGGTGAGAGTGTGGGGGCTCCCCCAACCCACACAAAGTGGAGAACTCTGGGTGTCTTGCAGGGCCATCAAGACCTCTAGCCTGACCCTTGTCATCAGGGAACTACAGCGGAGCCTTTTCACATCTTAAGAGAGTATCGTAGCACCTTCAGGCCCCCTGAGTGCTTTGGCTGCTGCTTCTAGCTCTGCAGACATATGTCCCTCAGCATGGAAGGAAAGGGGCCATCCAGCCTCAGGACCCCAGCAGACAAGGAAACCAGAACGATCACAATTACTCCTCTTCCCCCTCTCCCTACCCACAGACCCCAATTAGCAGCTTAGCACCAAAGTTCTCGAGTGCTTTCCTGTCAGGATACACTGAATAATGGAGGTGCTTTAGGGGCTGAGATGAGAAGGGTGGGAGGTCAGATATGAGCCTGTAAAAATCTAGCAAAAGAGATTTCTGACTCCTAGGTGCTATGGTTTCTTCACACTTTAAGGAAGGTGCCTGGTTTCTGAACGGGCTCCCGGACTGAGTGTGACTTTCTTCCCAACACCCCTTTCCTCTGAGTCATCATCCTAAGTATTGTGGAGCATGAGGAAGAGACCATGCTCTGCCTGCCAGAAGAGACTCGGTTCTCCTCCCCTGGGGAGGGCAAACCTGAGGAGGGAGGCGTGGCTTCCCCGGGGAGGGCACCTGGCCTGACAGGATGCTGGGCCATCTCCCTTAGCAGGTAGGGAAGGTGTTATCTTTGCTTGTGTCCGTGGATGGGGTGAAGGGGAGGAAAGTATAAAGTTCAGATGCAGAAAGATGACTGAAGGAGTGTTCACCTGGGTGCTGGAGGGAGGAGATGGATCTTTAACTTCAGGGCCTCTCTCTTGGAGAGAGCTGAGTCTAGCTCCGTTCTCACAGGGAGTCCAGAAATAAAGGAGATTCAAGGTGGCGAGTGTGCGTGCGTGTGTGTGCGTGTGTGGTGCGTGCATGTGTGTTATTTCATACATAGGACTAGAGTTCTTAATTTCTAAATTTGTTCACTAGAGAATATCTCAAGAAAATCTTGAGAAAAAAGTTTCTCTTGTCCCATTCCTTGTCATTGGGGGAAGAAAAGCACAAATTGGGGACAAGCAGATAAATATCACATTACCAAAGTGCAGTTGTTAGACTTTGCACTCTACTGAGTTATGAGAAAACATGCTAGGCATCATAAAAACCTACTGGGTCATGGTAGGGCTTCAAAAGTGTCCTTCCCCATCCCTGGCATTTAGTTTTCTCATCTGCAAGTGACTGGTTGGATTCGGACAATCTCTGAGGCCTTTTCTGGTTTTTGTTTTCCTGTCCTTCTCAACCAATGTCCCCTTCTCCCCTTATTCTTAGGAGCTGCCTGTGATTCTGGAGAGTGTGTCCCGTGAGAATCTTATATTTGGTCCAATGATAGGTCTACTTTTTCCCCCTCCATTTTACAGTTGCCAATCTTTTTGATTTCATTTTGTTTGTTAAGCTGACCAAAAAAATCATATATATTTATGGTGTGCGACATGATGTTTTGATGGTCTGTGCCTATATGTGGTGAGCTCTATAATCAGAACTGTGAGCCACAAAGTCAATATCCAAACATGCTGCCTCCAAGCAGTGTGTGTAAGCCAGGTCCTGTGTGTGTATGACAGGATCAGGGCTAAAGGAGACCAGGGAACATTGGTCCAACCTTTTCGCTCTATGCAGATGTTCACCCCCCACCACCTCCAGGCGTTGCATTGGTTAGCAATGCTACTGACGTTCATTTCCCTGGATTTTCCTGTGTAGATGGCAGAGAAAATCATAGGAAGGAACTATGGGGAACCAGAGAGCACAAGAAGCGAGATGTCGCTCACATGCTCTTCCTGCTACTTCATGGGACGGGTGTGGGTGCTGTCTGCTTGGAATCACAGTGGTCCTTCCACAAGCAACTGATCTCCAAGACCTGAAGACCAGACTCTTACGGGCGTGAGAGTCAGCCTGAAAGAGCCCCTACCCTTGTCTCTTCCCTGGCTTTGGAGGAGGGAAGGAGATTGAGCTCCATGAATCTGAAGTTCCCATGCTTGGTCTTCTTGTGTTTCTGAGGAGGTGTTTAGAGTCTCATTGCAAACCTGAGGAGAGTGAAGACAGAAGGGAGGACCAAGGAGAACCCATCATTCACTGAGTTCTCACCATATTTCTGGGGTTTTGCATGCATATTTCATTCAGTCCTCTTGAAGTCTTTGAAGGGCATCTTACCTTGTTTATGCAGCAGTAACATAATACCACAGACTTGGCAATTTATAAAGACTAGAACTTTATTTCTCACTTTTATAGAGGGTGTGAGATCCAAAATCACCAAGGCACTGGGGGAGTTCTTTGTCTGATGAGTGTCCAGTCTCTGCTTCCAAGATGCCTTGAATTAAGAACTGTATCATCTAGAGAGCAAGAGCATTGCATCCTCACATGTGGAAAGACAAAGAGGAGCAAACTCTCCCATCAAACCCTTTTATAAGGGCATTAACTCACCATGCAGCTCAGTCCTTATGAGCTAAACACTTCCCCCAAAGCCCCATGTCCCAACATGATTACATTGGGGGTTAATTTCCAACACATGAATTTTTTGAGGGGTCAAAATATTCAAATGATAGCAAGAGATGTTTCCTATTTTCACACTGTTTTGTAAATGCAGAAGTAGAGGTAAAGAGGAATTAAGTGTCTCACTCAAACTCAGGAAAGCAAGTGAGAGACCATAGTTTCCAGTCCATAAGCCATACTATTCTCTCTCCATAATGAATGCAGGTTCAGGAATAGAGGCAGAATGGACCAAGAAGAATCTCTTATTGAGTCATTCTAAATTATCCTGCAATTATTGCCCTTCTCTTCCCATCTGCAGTCCCTGTCTTGTTCATGGCAGGTAAAATACCAGCTTCTCTCTTGGGGTGAGTTAATCCCTCTTCCTTCTCTGGAGAGAGGAACTGGGGTGGGGTTTCTCTCTTCTCATCTTTGCCCTTTAGATCTCAAATATGCCTTCTGGGAGACTCTTTGTCACACTAAGTGACTTTACAAAATTGGAAATGTTCAAACAATGCACTGTGCTCCACAAGGGTCCTTTGGTGGCTCCCTAGAATAGTAAATCTGCAGGTGGGGAGGCTCCCTGCTGGGTCCAGGTTTACTCACCCAGTAGCTCCTGCTGACACCATCCCCTCTCTGCTTCTCACCTCTACACTGGGCATAGGGATCATATGAATAGCAATGGCGCATTAGAGGGAGGAGCACCCAGAATGCTCACGGGTAAACCCTTTCCTGTAAATGCTGGAAATGTGATAGAATTGCCCACGTTACTTGAAAACATTGCATCGATTGTGAAACACAAGTCATGATTCTGTTTATTCTGCAGCATTTCTGTCAAAATTACTAAAATGTCATCAAGGGATGAAATAAAAGCAAAGGAATGTTGGACAGGAGTCACTAGACCCCTGGGGACAGGAGAAACAATCAGGACTGAGTTTGGAAGGATGAATCAGCACCACGGACAGCGACCCCCACTTTTCTTTACTCAAGCTTGATGGTGCTGTGCCTGTAGCTAGGGTCAGGTCCTCCAACTGGCAGGCCTCCCTCTCCTGATCTGTTTGTCTGACCCCTGCCTTCCCTCTGCCCCAGCTTGGCAATCTCCTGGGGCCATGAACAGCTGGCACTGCCCTGGCACATTTAGATGACGAACTTGCTGCTTTCAAAACTCAGGCCTCCGACATGGAGGGCATCTGGGCTGCTCAGGCCTCCTCCCCACAGGGTAGGTGACCTTCTTCTTTGATGGAAGAGCAGGTGGATCAGCTTGGCTCCAGTTAGAATTTTTTTTTGCGGTGACAGGTGGCCTAGAGCCATTGGGCAGCAACCCTCTCCTTTCCCCCACACCCAGGAGACTCTGGCTTTAGGGTAGAAGGAGAAAAATTAAAACTAAGGTTTATTATGGAATTAGGATCATAAAACCACAGGCCACAGCAACACAACAGCTATAGTCATAAACCTAGAGCCCATTCAATCATAGAATAGGTGCTGCTACACATTAATTGGGACATTTACGTACAGGTAACAGAGAATAACTCCTGCTCTTATGTTTGTGGCAATAACTGGTCCTTTATGGAGCTGTTGTGACTGCTTAATTATGGTGGATGGATAGAGTGTGGGATGAGGCAGGTCGGTGTACATAAAAGTGTGCCTGAAGTTGGATTTCATGACCAAGGAAGCAAGTCAGTTTATTCATGTTTCTGCCTCCAAGACAGATGAGTCTGGTGTCTAGATCAGATTGGGGATTGGGGAAATGAGAAGTTCTGAATTATTCCCTGAGTTTTCCTCCAGCCCCTTCCCCAGTTCCCTAAAGTCTTGATTCGGTGAGTCACGCGCACTGTCAGCATTCAGAAATCAGTCCTGACTCTGGTCTTGGAGTGGAGGTTCCTCCTTTCACTTATGCCAGTGGTTTCTGAGGCCTTGATCTGTCCAGGTCCTGAGACATAGGTTGACTTAGGGGGTAAGCCTCCTGCTGCTCTTTTGTCCTGGAGAAGACTAGGAGGTGCCACTGAAGCTATTCTGAAATATCCCTAGCCACTAACGACATATTCTGTACTCTAAATTCAATAGACGTTCATTCAGTAAAACTTTTCTAAGTATCTGTAGCATGCTAGGCTCTGGACAGAAGGTGTAAAAAGTGGATCAATTCCTTCCCTCAAAGAGTTTCCAATCTAGACAGAGTTGTAAAAGTTAACAAATAAAAGCTGCAATATAATGGACTAGAGATAACAATAAAACCATTGTCATGTCATTATCTGGGGATTAATTAGTGCATTGCCTGTGGCTAGAATACTTTGAAAACTGGGATGTGCTCACCTCTCCCAAAGGGGCTTAGCAGGGGTGATTAGTGTATATCAAAGACTCTTTTATGAAGGGATACTATCCATGATTCCCCGCTAGAGGGTCAGATGAACACAAACCCATGCACCAGCTGTACAGCCCACTCTCTATCTCTGTCCTCACCCTTAGCCTTATGACTCCAAGGTTAACTAACTCTTTTTTGATCCCTTGTCCAATTTCCAAGCCCCTTCTGGGAAGTAACACCCCCTGATCCAGCATTCTTCTTAACCAATTAATTTGATGATACATAATAGAGGGTTGACTGCAGGGCTATGTGTGTGTGTGTGTGTGTGTGTGTGTGTGTGTGTGTGTGTGTGTGTGTGTGTGAGAGAGAGAGAGAGAGAGAGAGAGAGAGAGAGAGAGAGAGAGAGAGAGAGAGAGAGAGACTCAGGGCCATTGTGCTTTCTTCCATGCTTCTATGTCCCATTACTCAAGTGAACTGAGAGTTAACCACTTATGCAGGGAACAATGGTGTCCCTGGGAGGACTTGAGGCTTTCTTGCTGGAGGACTCCAGGCAATCTCTCAAAGGGGGTCTGATACTAGGCTTTGAAAGATGCAGAGATATTCCAATTGTTCAGCTTCACCAGAACGGACATTGTAGGGGCTGGGGGCTGGTGTGCAATAAGAAGCTGATTTGTCCAGTTCCGCCTCCCGTGCGCGTGTTCGGGGGAGGCTCCTGGCCAGTGTGTGCAGTGGAGGACCCTGGGCATGATTCTACTGTCAGAAAGGACTGCAGTCCAGCATTTTCTGGAAGCTGGCTCTTGTTCCTGATTTTCAGAGGCAGGAAATGCCATCCCCTCCCAGAGCCCACCTGCAAAATGTATTTCATTGATCTGTACTGACAGGAATACTCTTAATATGTTCTCAGAACTTTATGAGGTTTTTCATTTGGGTCTAACCAAAGTCCTGCAGTGGGTAAGTTGGGAAGTGTTGTTAGTTTCATTTTATAGACAAGGCACTTAGGCCTCAGACTGACTTGCCCAGGGTCTGCCTTTGGTGGCATATCTGGGACCAGAACTCAGTTCTCCTCACTCCTAGACAAGATCTTTTGGCTCTACCAACTCTATTCTCATTTCAACTCTATTCTCAGCTGCATTCTTATTGTGGCACACGATTTTATTTCTTTTGTTGGTCTTTGAGAGGATCCACAGAGGGACATCCACATATGCTTAGAACTCTCCTTGGGTTTAATCCATATTTCTGGAGTAATAACAATATCTGGCATTTATGCAATAGCATTGTGGGTGTTGTTGCAAATGCTTTATGTGTATATATATTCACACATATATTTGTATACCTGAATATAGGTATACTCATACCTGTATATATTTAACTCACAATGAACTAGATGGTATTATTAGTCCCATTTCACAGGTTGGGAAATTGAAGCACAAGGATGTTAATTAACTTACCTGAAGTCCCACAGCTGGGACTTGTCAGATCAGGTGGCCTGGCTCAGACAATGAGTGTCTCCTTGATCAAAGTTTATTCAGACCCTTCTGAAATCTTTCCCCACCTAGGCCTTGACATTTGGACTTCTGTGTCATTCTTTCCATTGTCTAATATTAGCAAGAATCCTGCTGAGGTAGTTTATCCTATTGGATCAAATACCTCCTAGTCCTCCATCCCCAGATGACTTCTGGTCAGTATGGCCTGCCCTCAGCAAGAGTCCTGTTAGGAAGATTTAGCCAGAATCCCCCTTCGCCCCTGATGTTCCCTCTGAGTAATTTCCCATCCATCGGCTTCCCTACCCTATAAGCTCTTCGGCTATAAATTCTTACCTGTCCATGTTGTATTCATAGTTGAACCTGATCTCTCTCCTCCACTGAAAAATCCCATCTTAGTAGTCCCTTTAGCAATTGTGATAGTCCTGAAAAATTCTGTCTCGTGGCCTTAACCAGTGTCAAGAATAATGTTTTGTGTACCACCTCCATGTCTCTACTCCTAACCACTAGCCCACCCTACCTCTCCAGTGAAGAGAACACTGAGATTCAGGTTCAGGTCTTTGTTCTGCATCTACTTGCAATGTGACTTTGAATGAGTCATATAATACCTCTGGGACTCAGTTTCCTTCACTGACAAATAACAATAACTCACATTTATATGGTGCTTTGCAGTTTGCAAAGTGCTGTGTCAGGCATCATCTTATTGGATGCTCAAGATTCTTTGTGAAGAAGATGACAGTCTTGATTTTACATATGAGGAATCTCAGGAATGGGAACCAAGGTCACAGTGCTAGCATGTGCTGGAGTAGGACCTAGAACCCAGGCTTTGTTCTTTCTTGCCTTGGGATATGAAAGTCCCCAAATAAACCCTTTTGAAGAGTCCTGCTGTCCCTTTCCTCTTTGTGCTGGGAAATGATCAATCCAGGGTAACACATAGCCAGCTTCCACTGTGAGGCCCTGCCAAGCTGCCTCTGCAGGCAGCAGCACCTCTGTGCGCTGCCCTCTCTCGGGCATGTGAAGTGGTCTTTGCATCTCTCATCTCCCCGAGGCTCAGCAGGGGCTTCCCACAAACCGTTCCTCCAAGAGAAGCTGCCTGACCTTCTCCTCTCCAGCCCAAGCAGCCCGTCTCTCTTGCTCTTTCATCCCTTTCCGGTATCAACCCTGGGGATGGCCAGAAGCATCTCTGAGCTAGGTGGGGCTCTGCCCCCAGAGAGGCTGAGGGAGAAAGGGCAAAAATATAAAATAAAGATTATGCAAAAGAATTATCCTGCGTGTCTCTCCCATCTCCCTCATCTCCCCGTGTAAATTACCCCATTATTCTGCTCCCTTAGGACTCCTGATCGTCCTTATTTCTTCTTTTGAGCTAAAGTCATTCATGCAGTAAATTAGTTCTTTGCTTGGAAATAGCTCTGATTGCAGCAGTTGCTGCCACCGGCAGCAGCAACACCACATCCCCGGACAGTTTCCAAAAAAATAAGGATGAGAGAAATAAAGAAAGATAAAAATGCAGAACAACTCTCTCTTCCTCCCACTCTATTCACATGTACAAGAGACATGGGGTGCCCATTTCCCAGGAAATGACTTCCTCGAAAGGCAAATGCATGCTGAGAAGGAGTGCAGATGGAGTCCTAACCTAGAGAGAACTCAGGATGGGACACAGAATCCATTGCCAAGGCCATGGATCAGCTGTCCCTTCCCGCCTCTCAAAAACCAAACCTTGGTTTACCTGGGTTACAGAGGAAGCAGAATAACAAAGAGGCTAAGAACACCCTTTTCTGCTGTGTGATACTGGGCAAGTGTCTTCAGAGACCGGAATCTGTAAGTTCCCTCATCTAACACGCAGACCTCTCTCCACACTCATATTCAGGTGACTTCTCAGCCTCTCTCTTAGACATCTAATTGGCAAAGCAAACTTAAAATGTCCCTCTTGATGTTCCCCCTTCCAAACAGGCTCCTCCACCTTCCCAGGTCTGTAAAAGTCGACCCCACCCATCTGCTCCAGCTAGGATTCCCCCGTCATTTTTTATTCCACCCCTGTCTTTGGCACACTGGTTTCATTACGCCAGTGCATCTATTTACAAACCACATTTAGAATCCGCCGACTTCTGATGACCTCCACTGCTGCATCCTGAGCCCAGTCAGCCACCTTCATCTCTCCCCTGGTAGATTCAGTAGCCTCTAACTGAGTTTCATATTTTTTTCCTTGTCTCCAGAGTGGTTCTTTAAAAATATGTCACTCCAACTACTATGTATAATTTCAATGCTCTAGTAAAAAAAAAAAAAAATAAGTCAGTTCACACTGTTACAGGATTGGAGCCTTCTGGGAACTGAGGCAGCAGGAAAGCCCCCCCTTCAAACCCTGATTCCTATGATTAAGTCTGAAAGATTTCGGACATGTCACTCAGAGTAACAGGCATGAGTTTATTAGAAGGGATAGGAAAGGGGAAAAAGGGGACACTCTCAAGAGAGAGACAAAGAGGGTCCTCTCAGAGAGGAGCAGGGTGATATGCCTCTCCTGACCTCCAGCTTTATTGGGGTCCCAGAGAAATATCCAGAGCGTCCCATCCAGTTCCACCTCTTAACTTTTGACTGACAGCAGGATGACAACAGACTTTTGAGTCCCTACTGCCATGACAACTCTTGGTCACTTTGACTCATGCTGAAGGTTCTAATTGGAACCTGTTCTTACAGATTAGTTAGGGGGAATTATCCCCCAAAGGGGGAGTCACAAAAGTCTCCATTCAGGGTAACTTGTCTTCTTCTTCTCCTTCTCCTCCTCCTCCTTCTTCTTCCTCTTCCTCCTCCTCCTCCTCCTCCTCCTTCTCCTCCTCCTCCTCCTTCTCCTTCTCTTCCTCCTCCTCCTTCCTCTCCTCCTTCTTCCTCTTCTTTCTTCTTCATTTTTTGGTACCAGGGATTGAATTTAGGGGCACTTAATCCCTGTGCCACATCCCCACTCTTTTTTTAAATTTAGAGACAGAGTCTCACTGAGCTGCAAAGACCTCGCTGAATTGCTGAGGCTGACTTTGGACTTGCAGTCCTCCTGCCTCGGCTTCCTGAGCTGAGGCACTGAGATTACAGGCTTGCAACGCTTGTGTTCCTCTTATAGGAATTATTTCAGGTCTGCATGTCTCCTGCAGATAACAGGTAGTTTGCTGAGGAATGTAACATATCCTGTCCACTTAAGCCAGGCAGGGCTGCAGGTAAATTGCTCTTCACAGGTGAAAGCATGTGGGCGTCAGCACAGTGGGCCCATTTGACAGAATTATTCCTTTAACCTCATGTTCCCACTGCTAACATTTGTCTGTCCTCTATCAACATCTTGCCTCTTCAGAAACTTTCAAAGGTTTTCAATGTTTCTCCAAGCAAAAACCAAGGATCTAAGCAATCTGCACCCCTCCCCAAGAGGGACTATTCTTGTTATTCACTTTGCAGTTACCACCTGCAGATAGGTGTTTGCCTACCTATCATTCTGATCTTACCTTAACATTGCAAAATAACTTACTGTGTGTGTGTGTGTGTTGGGAGGTGAAAGAGATAAGATGAGGGAGAACTAGTCCTACGAACAGGTGAGCTCAGGTGGTAGTGAGATTCTCACCATTTCTTCAGTATCTCCATGGTAACAGATGTGCACCCAAAGCCTTCTCTCAAGTACTGATGTCACTTCTCAACTGTCTCTTCTCCACTGCTTATGGTGCCCTCTCTTTTATCACCTATGACTGTGGCTATCAAATTTTAGCTGGAAGAATAATTGAAAGAACTTGTTTAAAATATTTATATGTATATATGTGTACATATGTATATACACATATGTCCTCATAAATTATAACATACACAAGATTTTATTTTTAAAGTGCTTTAAAAGGTCATTTTTTTGGTCCATCTTCAAAAAAGAAAGATTTAAAATATACAATCATCAATACAAAGCACAATGAAAATGTGTTCAGAACAGAGGGCCAGTAAATGCATTTAGATCTATCATTAAACATGGTCTGGATGTTTGTTCTAGATCAGGAATTTTGAGTCGAGCACTAGGTCCATCTAGGAAATCGAATTTTGAAGGTGAATTTCTCCACGGTGTAAGAGACAGATGTGAGTACAGTGTCCATCGTGGTCTCCCCCACAGAGGTCAGGCTGAGAGTTAACCTCTCAGATGGATGATGCTTTCCTCCATTTCTGAAGTTTCGGTTACGAACCCAGCTGCTGTGCTGACTTTCTCCACTTCTGAAAGCCAGAAGGGAGAGTCTATTGGTGTCCCATCTTTTTGGCCTCTTTTGTTTTAATTGCCACGCTGGTCATTATAAGAGTTATTATTCCTAGTATACAGTGTTTGCATTAACTTACATTTATTTATTTGCATGACTTTTGTGATAACCATTCCATCAATGTGTCTGAGATACCCCTTCTGGAAACATTTTCTTTTTTCCTGAAGTAAATCTTCGAGAAATTCATTTAGTGAAGTTCTGTAGGTGGCACATGCTCTAGTTTTTGGTTTTCTGTAAATAAATTTATTTCACCTTTGTTCTTGCAATGTGCACATTTCTAGAGTGGTGGTGATTTTTTTTTTTTTTTAACACTTTGAAGACAACCCTCTCTTTTCTGGTTTCTGTTTTTGTTGGAAAAGACTAATGTTGGTCTAACTCTAGATGTCTTAAATATGATCTGTCTTTTCTCTCTGATTCTTTTAAGGTGTCTTTAGGTTTGGTGTTTTGTAATTTCACAAGCAGGTATGTAAATATTCTGTATGTTCACAACAATATGTATAAGTGTAGATTTATAAAAAGTCCTGCATGATATATACTTTACTTTCCATTTACTTGGATACATTTTTTTCTACCAACCAGTGTTAAATGCATGCTAGATATTTTGATTCTGTCTTTCATGAATTAATCTTTCATTATTTTACAGTATCTTATCTCTTAATAATTTTCTCAAACTGACCTGCCAGTCAACTAAATTCTATCTTTGATTGTGTCTAATTTATTAAATCTCCTTCATTTCTAGAAGTACTGTTTAGATCTTTTTACAAAGATTTCTGGTAATTTTTATGATCTATTGTGCTTGCTTATTTTTCTGATTTCAAATTTCTTTAAATTTTTATTTTACTTTTATACCTGATTATTCATCAAATATTTTGTTCCTAATAGATGCCAGTTACTGTTAGAGATGCTGAGGATTTAGCAGTAAAGAAAACATACTAAATATCAGCTTTTGTGTAACTTATATTCTAGTGGATACTTCCAATATCTGAAGTCTTTGAGAACCTGAATTTCTTGTGTTTTCTTCTGCTGACTCTTACTGTGAGTGATTGGTTTCTCCATATATTTGCAATCCTTGGTTGCGAGCTCATGTTTGGCTGTGCAGAATCTGTGGGAATGCATTGTTCCAGGTACCTATGTTGGAAGAGCATTGCCTTTACTTTTATAGAAGCCAGGGGAATGTTACTGTTCTAGAACCAGTTTAGTCCTTTTTGAGAACTCAGATTAAAGTAGGAGTCTTAGCTCAGTTTTTCCACCTTACCAATGCTCCAGGGTTTTGTATCCCCAATAGTTGATGTACTGATATCAGCAGCTGTCTACAGGAAACACCTGCATTAAATTTTTGTTGTGGCAAAACATAGTAATTGTGGCAAAAAATTAAAATATTAAATGTATGCTTATATTCACAGTGTTATACGACTATCACTATTTACTTTAAAACTTTTTCATTACTCCAAACACAAGCTCTATACTTGTTCAGCAATAACTTTCCACTCTTCCTTGTCCCCGGTCCTTGGTAAATTCTTATCTACTTACCGTCTCCACAAAATTTGCCTATTCTAACTATTTTATAAAATGAAATCATATAGTGTTTGTCCTTTATGTGTCTCATTTATTTCATTTAGCATAGTTTCCAAAGTTCATCCATACTGTAGTATATATCAGAACTTCATTCCTTTTTATGGTTGAATCCTAATTCATTCTATGTATACATATCATTTTGCCTTATCCACTTATCTGTTGATGAACTTGCATTGTTTCTGTCTTTTGGCGATTGTGAATATGACTGTTATAAATACTAGCATGCAAGTGTCTTTTTGACTTCCTGATTTTAATTATTTTGGATGTATACCTAAGAATGGAGTTGTTGTGTCATGAGGTAATTACATGTTTAGTTTTTGAGAAATCAGTATATTGTTTTCCCCAGAGTCTGCATCATTTTACACACCTACTAGCAGTGAATGAGTGTTCCAATTTCTTCATATCTTAGCCAACACTTGTTATTTTTTGTTATTAATATTACCATCTGACAGGTACAAAGTGCCATTTCAATGTGGTTTTTATAGCATTTCCTAATGACTAGTAATATCATGCATATTGGCTATTTGTGTATGTTCCTTGGAGAAATGTCTACTCAAGTATTTTGTTCATTTTCTTGTGGGTTGTTTGTCTTTTTCTTGTTGGGTGTAGGAATTCTTTATATGCTTGAGATATGAAGACATTATCAAATAATTTGCAAATATTTTCTCCCATTCTGTAGATTGTCTCATTTTCTTGATAATGTCTTTTGATGTACATTTTAATTTTGATGAAGTTCACTATATCCAATTTTCTTTTGTTGCTATTCCTTTGGGTGTCATACCTATGAATTCATTGCCAAATTGAAGATCAAGAAGATTCTTCCCTATGTTTTCTTCTAAGAGCTTTATGCTTTTAGTTCTGTATAGGTCATCCATCTACTTTGGGTTAATTTTTGCTTTTGCTATGAGATAGGGGTCTAACTTCTTTCTTCATTAATTGTCCCAGTGTCATTTGTTGAAGAGACTCTTCTTTCTCCATTGAAAAGAGTTGGAACCCTTGACAAAAATCAATTGGCCATAGTTGTGTGAATGTGTTTCTGGACTGTCGATTCTATTCCATTGGTCTATATGGCTATCCTTATACCAGCATCACACTTGGTTCCTGCAGCTTTACAACAAGCTTTGAAACTAAGAAGTGCAAGTTTTACTGCGTCCTTTATCAAGATTATTTTGTTTACTCAAAGCTTCTTGCAATTCCATAGGAATTTGAGGATTGGCTATTTCATTTCTGCAAGACGAAAAGAGGCTGCTGGAATTTTGATAGGGATTGTATTGAATCTGTAGATTGCTTTGTGTATTATGAACAACTTGACAGTATTGTCTTCCTGTCTATGAATGGACATGTCTTCCCATGTATTGAGATTGCCTTTAATTTCTCTTGGCAATAATTCGTAGTTTTTAGTGTAAAAATGTTTCACCTCCTTGCTTAAATTTATGTCTTGATATTTTATTCTTTTAGATTAGGCATGGTGTTCCTTTCTTGAATTTCCTGTTTCCATTGAAGGTATATAGAAACATAATTGATTTGTATGTGCCAATCTTTTTTTTCATTTTTTAATTTTATATGTTCTTAGTTGTACATGACAGTAGAATGCATTTATACATTTTGATAGATCTTACATAAACAGAGCATAATTTCTCACTTTTCTGATTATACATATTGTAAGATCACATTGGCTGTGTGTGCCAATCATACTCTGCAATTTTGTTTACTTTTTTTTATTAGTTCTCAAAGCTTTCTTGTGGATTCTTTGAGATTTTCTATAAATAGGGTAATATCACGTATATCTAGAGATATGTATATCAGGCTTATTTCATGCTTTTCAACTTGGTTTTTTTTTTTTTTTTTTTTTTTTTTTTTAAGTACTGGGGATTGAACTCAGGTGCACTGAACCACTGAGCCACATCCACAACCCTATTTTGTATTTTATCTAGAGATAGTGTCTCACCAAGTTACTTAGTGCCTTGCTTTTGCTGAGGCTGGCTTTGAACTTGAGATCCTCCTGCATCAGCCTCCTGAGTCACTGGGATTACAGGCGTGCACCACGGTGCCTGACTTGGATGGCTTTTATCTATTTTTCTTGTCCAATTGTTCTTGTAGTACACCTTCGAATAGCTGAGGTGAAAGTAAATCCCCTTGTCTTGTTTCAAAACCTGAGTTGCTTTGATGCTTAATACCTTTTGTCCTTTATTCAGTGAATATTGAGAGATGAGTGGGACTGTTATATCTATTTCTTACTTTCATTTACCCCAAAGATGTACTTATGTATCTTTTAGGGGAAAAAAAAACCCTAATCTTTTTTTTTTTTTTTTTTTGGCAGTGCTAGGGATCGAACCCAGGGCCTTATGCTTGCAAGGCAAGCACTCTACCAACTGAGCTATCTCCCCAGCCCCCTAATTGTTTTTAAGTGAAAATATTCTTTAGGTTGTTAAGTTCGCCCTTGTCGGACAGTAGTCTGCAAAGGGTTAACACAAGATGACCCTTGGAAAACTCCAACATAGAAGATGGGAGACAAGTTGTTGTGGCTTGATGGCCCCTTCTGCGCTTTACTCATAAAAACAAAAACAGCTGTGTCATCAGGATAGAAGTTGAGTCTCAAAAAGAATCTGGAACTTAGTAGAACTTAGAGGGTTCTAGTGGGGAGGGGGAGCTCTGGGGAAACTGGCCTGAAGGATGGAAGATAAATACATCTTGTATCCCATACAAGGACCAAGATCTTCAAAAGATGCAGAATATGATGGAACCATCCTGTCCACAGGTGTCCCACTGAATAAGGGGGATCAGGCTGGCTGGGGTGACTTGATAGGCCATCTGACTTTCAAACACACAAAGGCTATGGAATCCTAGCTGAACCCTGGTGGCCCCAAGGAAATCCTGACCACTCCTTCCTGCCCTCACTTGTAGGATCCTATTCAGAGTGTTTTCCATTCTTTCCCAGGCTTACATGCCCTCTCTTGACTCCCCTTGCCCCCTCTTGACTCCCCTTGCCCCAAAGGTTCATTTGAAATTTCTTAACCTACCTAACAATTGAAAGCATCATGTACCCAGCATACAGATTCTACAGGTGTCAACATTCTGCCACATCTCCTCAAATGCTTATGCCATATATCTTACTTTGGGTATATTTGAAAGTAAAGTGCAGGCCATTGGTATAACCCTAACCTCAAATGCTTCAGTATGCATATCACTGAATAGAGTATTTGCTGTTGGTTCTATGTATGTGTGTGTGGCGGGTTGGGTGGGGGAAGGGGTAATTTTACATCAGCCAAAGGGTAAAGCACACAGATCATGATTATATCCTTTAAGGAGATTTGACAAGTGCTTATGCACATGGAACCCCAAACTCTATAAAGATATGGGACATTGCAATCACCTAGAAAGTCTTCTCTTGTCCCTTTCCAATCACTGCTCTTATCTTAAGAAGCATCATAGTTCTTGTTTAAAATCAAATCAAACTAAACCAAAATCAAATAAAAATAACCACCAAAACTTTCTACAATCTCACACAAACAGAATCCTGTGGTACACGCTCCTTATATTTTTGAGATTCATCCGTGTTGTCACACATGCTGATTCTGTATTACTTTTGTTCACTGAGTGGTGGTCACAATTTGTTTACGCATTCTCCCATTCACAGAGTTTGTTTGGGGTCATTTCAGTTGGAGGACACTGTGAATTAAGGAGATATGAATATTCTTGTATGAGTCTTTTTGTGGTCACTTCTTTTTTTTCATTTCTGTTGGGTAAACACCCAGAAGTGGCGCTGTGGGTTACAGGGTAGGTATGCATTTAGTGCACAGACCTGACTGTGAAGTGTGGGTTCAGGTATTTTCCCCCTTTTTTTATTGAGTAGTCTGAGTTTTTATTATTGTGTTATGAATTTTCAATATTTTATTGATACAAGTCCTTTAACAGATGTACTTGGCAAATATTTCCTCCTAATCTGGATCTTGCCACACTTTTCTTGACTTTTTGATGAGCAGAAGTTTGAAATCTCTCTGAAATCTAAATTATCTTCTTTTTTTCTTATAGTTGCTACTTTTTTTTTTTTTTTGCTTCTTTCTAAGAGACTTTATTCTAGGATATTCTCCTGTTTTATTCGAGACACTTTTCAGTTGTAGCTTGTGTGTCTAGATCATCTCAAATTAAATTTTCTGTGTTGTGTGTCAAAGTTTGTATTTTTCCATATAGATAGCCAGTTGTTCTAGCCACACTTGTTGAAAAACTTCTTTATCCACTAAATCGCTTTGGTTTCTTATGACAACAAAATGACCATAAAAGTATGGGTCTGTTTCCTGGTTGTTTATTCTCTCCCATTGAATTATAAGTCCATTTTAATACTATCATCCTGTCTAGCTTTGCAGCAAGACTTGAAGTTAAGTAGCGTTAAGTGTCCAAATTTTGTTTTTCTTTGTCAAGGTTTCCTTGAATATTCTAGGTTCTTGGTATTTCCATGTAAATTTTGGAATTAGTCTATCAATTTCTATAAATACCTGCTGGAAACTGAGATTGGAATTGTGTTGAATGTGTACAATTAAAAGGGAAGTTAATGATTGAGGAGAACTGACATTTTAACAACAATGAATCTTCCAAAACAGAAGCATTCGCTGAAGTCATCCTTAATTTATTTCATTGATTTTTTTTTGGGGGGTGGGGGGATATAGGGCATTAAACTCAGGGGCATTCAACCACTTAGCCTCATCCCCAGCCTCATTTTGTATTTTATTTAGAGGCAGGGTCTCACTGAGTTGCTTAGCACCTTGCTTTTGCTGAGGCTGGCTTTGAACTTGAGATCCTCCTGCCTCAGCCTCCAGAGCCTCTGGGATGATAGGCGTGCACCACTGCGCCTGGCTATTTCATTGATTTGTTTTTTCAGTTTTCAGGATGTAGGTCTTGCACATCTTTTATAAAGTTTCTTCCCATTTTATGGTTTTGGCCATATTACAAAATTTCATTTTCTGGTGGTTTTTCTCATGGTTAATGGAAATTCAGTTGATCTGTGCATAGGGCTCTTTTATTCTGTGACTTTGCTAAACTCATTTATTAGTTCTAATTGCTATTTCTTAGATTATTTTGGACTTTCTATAAAACAGCATGCTATCTGCATAAAGAGACAATTTTAGTTCTTCATTTTATTCATTTGTGCCTTTTATTCATTTTTTTCTTGTTTTATTTGGGCTATCACCTCTATAAAACATTAAATAGAAGTAGTGAGAGTGAACATCCTCTTTTCTCCTGATCTTGGGGTCCATGTGTATAGTCGTTCTGATTCAATATGATGTTAGCTGTAGGTCTTCCTAGATGTTCTTTATCAGGTTGAAGAGGTTTCTAATTTACTCAGAGGTGTTTTTTAAATTTATTTTTTAAAATGATGAACAGAAATAGAATTTTATAAAAACAATCATATAATTTTTCTTCTTTATTCTGTTAATATAGAGGCATATTTATAAGTTTTTGAGTGTTCAAACTATTTTGCATACTGTAATAAATCCACATGGTCATGATGCATTCTTTTTATTTATTGCTAGATTTTATTTGTTATCAATTAAATCTATATTCATGAGGGGTATTGATCTGTGAGGTTTCTCTTTCTCTCTTTGATGATGTCTTTGTCAGACCAATCAGGTTTAATCTGGTTTCAGGGTCATACAGAAGTATAAAACAAGCTGGGAATGTTCGTCCTCCTCTATTTCCCAAGTTTATATAGGATTGACATTGCTTCTTTCTTAAATGTTTCGTGAGTTTATAGTGAAACCATTCATTTCTTGAGTTTTGTTTCAGTCAGATTTTTGATAACAAGTTCACTTTATTTAAAGGATATAGGACAACTTAGATTTTCCATTTTATCACAGGTCAGTTTCGTAACTTAGATCTTTCAAGGAATATGTCCAGTTTGTTTAAGTTACTCTTTTATTCTTCTCATGTCTGTAGGAATTGTCAGTCTTTCATTCCTGATATCAGTAAGTTGTACTTTCTTTCTTTTCTTCATCAGTCTAACTTGGCTGGCCCTTCCTTCCCATTTTCATTTCTTTTATTATTTTTATTGTTATTTTGTTTTTCAGGTGCCCTTGCTTCTGCCTTTTCTGGAAAGGTTGAAAGTAGACTGGCTAGGCCTTTCAGCTTCCCCCCTCACTTCAAAATGTCCTTACATTTTCTTTCTTCCTTCCTTTCTACCTTAAAGAATTATTCTTGATCCTTTCCTATTGAAGTCTGTCTGACGCTAAACCCATGACCTGAGCTCCATTCTCTTTTATGTGTAGGGTTCCAGCTGTCCCTACACAATTCTCCTGACCTTTCCCTCTTTCCACATTATGGCTCACACTTATGTCCAAGCCATAGTTCTCTGAGGCATCTCCAGTCTCAAGACTGGCTTTGATAGCCACGTGACTCACAAGTCTAGAAAAGGTCATGCTTTCCCCCTCATTGGCATTTTCCCATGCTTTTCTTTCCATATGGGTTAGGTTCGCCCACAGATTCCCTGGAGAACATCTACTCAATTCAGCAAGAACTTCCTCCATGAAGCCTGGTAAAATCACTGACGTTCTTGTTCTGCAGTCTACCTGGACAGACGTGTAGATAGAACATCTGCTATACTTCATTGCATGCACTTGTCGATGTCTTTGCTTCCTCCACTGAGTCCACAAAGTCCCCGAGGGCAGGTCCTGTATCTGTTCATATTTAAATCCTTAGTACCTGTGTCCTGCAGATTCTCAGGAGATGTTTGCTGACTGAATATATGACATTGACATTTTATGAAGAGCGGGGTTTCTAGGTGGAACCACCAGCCTTTCCCGATCAACAGCCTCTTATCTTGTTCCCTCATTCCCCTCCTTTCCCCGAAGTGGGGAGTACTTAGTGTTTCCTGCTCTTCTCAGTAGCTGCTAACTTCTGGATCTTCTTCAGGCTGCCTCTTTCCCCTCTCTTCCCTTCAGTTTCTGCTGGGTCCACTAAATTTCCCGCAGCCGTGCCTCATTTAGGAGCCGCCGTCTCTGCTGATCCCTAGGCTTTCCCCATGACTCACTTCAGTCCGTCCTTCCTACCATCTAATGATTAATTCCATGAAACATCAGGAAGAAGCTTCCCTCATCTTTTCACTACTCACAGGACAAATGACAGCTGAAATTTGAGCATTTGCTGCATGACAGGTTTTGCACTATTATTAGCTTATGATTACTCTTTTTAGCCTCCTTGTGAGTGCAAGGAAACTGAGGCTTAGAAATGTTAATTAACTTGCTCAAGATCTTCCAACTGCTAGATGGAAATGGAATCCAGACCTCTGCTTCCTTCCATAGAAAGCCCTTGTCCTTGCTTCCTGACTCCCTTCTCGCCCCTTCTTCAGGCACAGATGCCGTGGATAGAAACCTTGGGGCTCATCTTCATGTGCCATCGCTGTCTTCCAGAAAGGCCATGCGCACTATGACCCTGAGTCTTTGCCCTTAACTTAACTTCTCTTCCCATGACTGGACGCTTGCCAAATTTCTACCGCTCCCTGGAATCTCATACAATTCTGCCCTCTTCCAGGAAGCCTGTCTGAATGTGCCATAAGGGATCTTCTTCTTCTTTTCTTCCTCCCTCCTTCTTTGTTCTGGGGATTGAATCCAGAAGTGCTTTACCCCTGAGCCACATCTTCAACTCCTTTTTATTTTTTATTTTGAGACAGGGTCTCACTAAGTTGCTTAGGGCCTCGCTAAGTTCCTGAGGCTGGCCTCAAATTTTCGATCCTCCTACCTCAACTTCCCATATCACTGGGGTTACAGGCATGTGCCACTGTGCCTGACTGATAATTCTTCTTTGATGCTTAGTAGAACTTATCATATTTCTCCCTGAAGTTACTGGTTGCTTACATTCAGTTCAAGGTCAGATACTCTATACCCTCTCATGGAGCACAGGGGTGCAAACACAGCAGGCCTTCATGAATGCTTATCGTTGGTGAGCATTCATATCTGGCTCATTCACTCACCTGATATTTGAAGAAGTCCTAACGAGTACCCGGCATTGGGGTGGAGGCCCAGAGGTGAGGATGAGGTGTTAATGATGGTTGATGATAGTGATGATGATAGCTGTCTTTGTCAGTCTGGCTCTAACAAAGCATCACAGACTGGATGACTTATCAACAATGGAAATTTATTCCACAGGGCTCTGGAGGCTGGGAGTTGAAGATCAGAGTGCCAACATGGTCAGGTTCCGAGGTGGGCCCTCTTCTGGGGCTGGCTTGGGTCCTCACAAGGTGACAAGTCAGTGGGAGAGTTCAGATCCCTTTTACCAGGGCACTAATCCCATTTCTGAGGGCTCCAACCTCATGACAAAATGACTTCCTGAATCCTCACCACCCAATGCCATCACAACGGGGAGGGGGGTAGAGATGTCAACATGCACATTCCACACAGATGCCCAGTTCCTCTTGGTAGTGCTGTCGGGTGCGAGGTTATAGTCTAGAGGGGTTGTAGAATCCAGTCCTCACAATGATCCTAGGAGGTAAGAACAGCAATAGCCTCTTTTTACCAAGAGGAAACTGAGGCACAGAGAAATTAAACAAAAATTGCCAAGGTCTTACGGTAAGTGGCAGATCAGGAGCCAGGGATCTTGGTTGAGTCCAATCCAAACTCAGAGTGGAGAGTTCCCATTCCTGCACAGATTGACTAATTGCAGAATAATAACTGCCACTTCCTGAGTGTTTAATACACCAGTGTCTGTGCTGGGCACTTCTTTTGGTTCAGATATGAGGTATTCCCCAAAAACTCCTGTTAAAGCAGGAATATTCAGAGGTAAAGTGATCCTATTTGGAGAGTTGTAACCTTTGGACTGATGGGGTGGTAACTGTAGGCAGGTGGGGTGTGGCTGGAGGAGGTGGGTGACTGGGGGTGTGCCCTGGAAGGGTGTATCTGCCCGTGGCCCCTCCGCTCTTTCTGTTTCCTGACCCTGCAATGGAGTGAGTAAGTTCCCTCTGCTGGGCCCCTCTCCCCCAACCCCGTGTGCTGCCTCATCGTGGGCCTAGAGCAATGGAGTCGGCTGTCTATGGACCAGATCCTATAAAATGGTGAGCCCCAAATAAACTTTTCCTTCTGTAAGTCATTCTTGTCAGGTATTTGGGTCATAATGAGGAAAAACTGACTAAAATAGCATGTTAGACACATTGTTTCATATTTATCCTTTCCCCCCAAAAGACCTTTATAAAGCCAGTATTATGATTCATATTTCATGGGGGAGGAAGTAGGATGCAGTGCCGGGACCTGAGCCAGGTCTGTCTTGACTCCAAGGCACCTGTTCATTTACCTTTGTGTTCTGCTGCCTCTGCCACCACAAGATCTCAGACTTGGAGGAGCCACCTTTACAAGTTACCAGACTCGGCCTCCTGAGACCCCTGAGAGAGGATCCTTCTAGCCCAGCTTGACTCCCTCCAGGGCTGAGCTGCTCACACCCTCCTGAGGCAGCCCGTCTGTGATTGGACAGTGCTGGAGAACTCTTTTTTTTTTTTTTTTTTTTTTCCTAATAAGCGTAAGAAAGCCACCTCCCTCAGTCCCCAGCAAGTCCTCAGCAGAACTGCCTGTATCTGTCTCTGGGACTCCAGCTTTGCCTATGGGAAGAGGCAGCTGACCTGTCCAAGGTTGTACAGTGCGGGTGGGGAGCTGGGGAAGTTGCAGGCAACCCCTGGAAGAGATGCGCAAATATTCCGGGCCTTTTATCTTAAGTGGTTTCTGATCTGTCTGGCTGAGCCATTGCTCTGAGCCACCCCTGTTTAACATTCATGCAGATTCCAGACTGGGCGATTGCAGAAGTAAATCACCCTGCTAGCTTTAACCCCCCACCCAATCCCCAGGCCCCCAGGCCAAGCATCTTCTTGGTCTCCATGGTAACAAGCCATCTGTTTCACAGGGCATCCCAGGCTAGACCAAGTTTACTTTGCCCCAACTCTGCTAAGTTATGGGTAGTGCAGGAAGAAGCCGGAGAATGAAGGAGATGGGGGAAGGATGGGGGCCTGTGTAGTTCCTTCTGATCTGTCATTTTGAATGGGAGAATCGTCAGAGTTGGACGAGCCCTCAGAAGTCCGCAGACCCAACACCCTCCTGTTTTCTGTGGGATGCTGGGTTCTGAGAGGAGAAATGGAAGTCACACAGCCATTAGCCTCGGAGCTGGGTCTAGCAGGCAGCCCAAAACATTCATCGGATGAATCACAGAATCACAAAGAGTTAGAAGCAGACGACCGTTGTGCGAAGTTCCCATCTTATGCAGGAAAGTGTCCAGAAATTATATTCTACAACAGATGGTCATTCAGAGTATGCTTGGATGTTTCTGGTGACAGGGAGATCACTATCTCAACTGCCTTCATGGCCAGACACTTAGAATACAGAAAGGTCTTCTGCCTCTTCTACATCTTTCCCAGCCTAACTCTCTGTAACATTAACTATCGGTCCTGGCTCTGTCTTTTGGAGCCTCAAAGGTTCATGTCCTTTAGAGGTCTTGTCTTGTCCTATCTTGGGGAAGTCTGAGAAAAGATGATTCCCTATCTCATAGAGGTCTGGAGAGGTGAAGTAATTGGTCAGAGATCCACAGCTAGAGTAAGAGCCCAGGGATACAGATGGCTTGGCCTCAGTCAGGGTTAGGAGCAAGGAGGGGTGTCTTTAAGCCTCTTGGGCTGCTTCCCACTCTCTTCTCGTCAATCATGCTCCTAGGAGATGTCTCAACCCACTCCTTGTTCTGTGCCATCTGTGGAATTAGCTTCTGAGTGGCACTTTTCACCTGACCACCTCCCCCTACCATGGATCTTTGTCTCCATAAGGCAAGAAGATAGTTCCCCTGCCCATCTTCAGGCCTAGGCCTTGTGGGTGGGTAGAGATGGGTCCCAGGTGCTTTAGTCAGTTTTTTCTTTGCTGTGATCAAAAGACCTAACAAGAACAACATAGAGGAGGGGAAGTTTATTTGGGCTCTTGGTTTCAGAGGTCTCAGTTCACAGACAGCTCTGGGCCCAAGGTGAGGCAGAACATCTTGGCAGGAGAGCAACTCAGACATAGCACCAGAGAGCTCCACTCACCAGGAACAACATAGATACCCTGAAGGCATGACTCCAGCGACCTGTCTCTTCCAGTCACCCCCTACCTGCTTTCAGTCACCACGTAGTTAATCCTTATCAATGGATTAATCCACTGATTATGTTTCAAATCCCATAATCGAAATCATTTCACCTCTGAACGTTCTTCCATTATTTCACGATGAGCTTTTGGAGGACACCCCATATCTAAACCACAATACCAGGCCAGATCTCCCCCACATAGTCATTGCCTCTCCGTTCCCCCATCACTGTGAGAACATCCTCCATGAATCTGATTGGTGTGAAGCTGGAGAAATGAGGAAGGTAGAAGCTGTGTTTCTGGCCGAACGTATCTACAAATTTTGGGAAGCTACTAAGATTTCCCCAAACATTTCCCATCTCCTTCCTTCATGCCCTTAGTGCCTTGAATTTTCTGCAAGAAGTCCCACACAGGAAAGAGCTGCTTTGTGGGCTGTAGGGACAGTCCCTAAAGTGTGACCATCTTGGGACATCAGCGCCAGAGGAATTCAAGAAGCGGTCAGCACAGGAGGCAGAGAAGGGGCAGGAGAGATGGCCACTGCTAAGCCTACTTTTTTCCTTTTCACCCATCTTAAACTTCAACCCTAGTTCCTGTTCTTCCCATTAGGCTGAGAAGCCCAAACAGTTTTGCTGTACTCCACAGGCCACCTCTCTAGCCCTCTAAAGGAGTTCACTGCTGTTGCGGGGACAGACCCCGGAGTTTCCTCTGCCTTAACTGAGCTTGCCTTCCACCACAGGGCCGTGATTTACCAATCAGTGCAGACATGCAAATGAGAGAATCCTGAGTGGGCTTTTCCCTGGCCACTCATCAGCAGAGTTATAGCCTTGGCTCTCTGATTGGTCTGTCAGAAGACAGCTTGGGAGTTCAGATTTGGTTATCATCTTTAATGGGCCAGCGGGCAAGGAAGGGAATCAAAGAGTAGATATTAGAAGGAGGCAAGAGCCTACTCTCAGTTTGCTTTGGAATGCATTATGCTGGAGTTTTGCAACAAGTTTAACCTCAAATAATGTAACAATTGACTCTCATTGAGTCAGATGGGAGGAGAGGAAGATAGGTGTGAAAGCATAGAATAGGATAAACCCAACCGGTTGGGAGCTCCCACCCCTCCAACTGAGATGTCCCCATCTTAAATCTTGTCTCCTGTTTGACTGGTGTCAGACCTTTCTGTTGCTCCTCCCACAGCAGATGTGTTCACAAAGAACTTTCCAACATTTAGCACCAAGACCTCTGGGTGTGCCCAGAACAGGGTTCTGAGTGCACAGACCAGACATGAAGATGAATTGTTCCCTGCAATAAATATCGACTGATTCATAAATCTGGTTGCCGGATTCGATCAAAGTTGCTGCCTGCATAATCCAGGAGCGGGAGGATGCCAGCTAATTCTGTGCAGGGCCGGCTGATTCCAGTGGAAGATGTATACATGTCAACGTCTCTCAGTTCTCTGCACCTTGGGAACAAGGGGAGAGCAAATCCTCCTAGCCAAGGGGACAGTCTCTGAGCAGTGATGGAGACTAGATGAACCACAGCACAGACTGCTGCCCTCCTCCCTTCCTAACCCTGGGAGTCCTCAGCTTGAACCCCCAACTTCATAGCTTTTAGCTGTCTCTACAGCAACCTTACTCGGGCTGAAGCTAGAGGGTGCTGAACATCTGGATGAAAGGCAGAGTCAGCCAGCTCATCACCCAGATGGGTCTAGGAGGATTTTGTTGTTGCACCCATGATTGAACCCAAGGCCCTCTACCACTGAGCTACATCCCTAGCCCTTTATATATTTTATTTTTTTTTTGAAATTTGAGATAGGGTCTCACCCAGTTGCCCAGGCTGGCCTTGAACTTGCAATCTTCTTGCCTTAGTCTCCTGAGTTGCTGGGACTACAGCCTGCACCACACACCTGGTTTACCCAGGTGTTTCTAAATACTTAGAGCTTGTATACAGAAAAGAAAATATATTCTAACAATGATGATTTGTTTACTTTTCATCCAGATGTTGGATACCAGGAAAATATAATCTTGGGGGCCCCTAACTGCTCTTTCCTAGAACTCTCTTTTATTGACTTGAGGCCCCACAAGTGTCTGTGGGGAACCTCATGGAAGGGAGTTGACGGTTCTTCTTGGTGGCGGTTCTTCATCCCCTTTGGATGTTTTTTGGGGGTATCTTCCTTCATGTGGCCAACTGTGTGGCCTGAGCAATTAAGGTTCTGTTTAAGGGAGGAGACCTGGGGGCCCACCGTCACTCCCCCTTTCCCCCCCTTTGGCCCTCCAGCACTTAGTTCGACCCTGACTCTCCTCCTCCCACCCACCCTTACGTTTGCCTATCAAGGACGAGCAGAGTGGCAAGGAAGCCAGCCTCCCTGGTTCTGCGTCAGGACTCTTTCCAGAGCCCTGCTTTGAAGCAGCCACCCCAGCCCTCCCTTCTGCAAGTGTAACTTCTAGTGTAACTGCCCAGCCCAGCCGTGCACAAGAGCTGGGGTCCCTGTGTGTCTCGATGGGAGGGAGGCAGGGCTGAGGGCACAGGGGCTGAGTGTGCCTGGCCAGGGTGTGGGAGGGCCCACGGCAGACGCAGGAGCTGGGGATTGGCTCTCATGGCCCTGGGCTGTCTGCATCTCAGCCCAAGGCTGCTGCCAGCTCTGTTCCCAAGCCTCAGGGTCCTGGTCTGTATCATAGGCGTGGGAACAGCATCTGTCTCATAGGATGGTTATGGAGAGGGAAAAGTTAATGCAGGTAAACGCTCGAGGGGTATTCCTCCATCCCACCCGTTCCCTGTTTGACACAACTGGGTGTCCTCCAGTGCAGCATGTATCAGATTTAATCACCCGAGTACTCGTCTGGATGCAGGTTAAGGGCTCAGTACCACAACTCTGCCCTCACTTCAGATGCTGCTCCCAAGTCTTGGGTCCTCAAGGTACTCTTGCTTCTGTCTGACTGGGCTATCAAGTGAGGGGTTGCCACTGCAAGGTGTGATAATTTGCCACACCACAGTGACTTGCAGGACTCAGGAAAATGTAACCTTATTCTATGGTTTATTACAAATGAACAGCCAGATGCAGAGGTACACAGGGGCAGTCCTGAGCATAGGAGCCTCTGTCCCCATGGAGCTGGGATGCGCCACCCCACAGCGTAGCGTGCATCACTGAGGATGCTCCTAGAGCCCTGCCTGCTGTTAGGGATTCCCACGGAGGTTTCACTACACAGGCGCGGTCGTGGCCTTTGGTGAAAAACTTACTTTGGCCCTTTTCTCCCCCCAGAGTTGGGAGGTGGGGCTGGAAGTTCCAAAACCTTCTAATCACATGGTTGGTTCCTCTGGCGGTATACAACTCCTGTCCTAAAGCTATCTGGGGGACCACCAATAGTATAGCCTCAGGGGTGACTGAGCGGGGCTCCTATCAATCAGGAACTCCCAAGGGTGTTAGGAACTCTGAGCCAGAAATAGGGGACCCAAAGGCATGCGCGCGCACGTGCGTGTGTGTGTGTATGTGTGCGTGTGCACACGTGTGCGCTATGCCACAGAGGAGACCACTCCTTGGAAAGGGACATGCACTCCAATGCTCCAGTGTTGGTGGTTATTTCAACGATGACCTGGGATCCGTGGTGTCCCATTCTGCTGAGAATTTGGAATAACTAGTGTGTGCAGGCCCCTGGCTCGTGTGTGAGATGCACAGAGCAGACAGTCTTTGGCCTACTCGCCATCACGTCCATCACGAATGCAGACAGAGGGCAGGAAGGGCTGGATCAAACCGTCTGGAGAGTCGGGAAGGTTCGGCGGAGAGAAGGGATGTCCGATGGGCTGTTGAGGAGAGTGGCTGCTGAGACCGGAAGGGCATTTCCCCGCATGGCGGTAGGAGAGCCGCAGTCTGGGGACAGGGCTGAGAAGGGCTCGGGCAGGTGCTGTTGTGGATGCCAGGTGAGCAGAGCCTCATCCTGCAGGTGACGGGAGCCACCGAAGGGCCCCAGGCGCGGAAGCTGAGTCTGAGCTGAGCGTCAGCGCGATCCCTCCAGCATGGCACGACCTGGGGATAGAAGAGGGTGCGAAGGGCAGAGGGGTCGCCCCTGGGTTGGATGAAGCGTGAGGAATGGACAAGGGCCCCGCACACGGCAGAGGGGATCCCAGAAGACTGGGATGTGCTACCAGGGAAAAAGAGGGGCTGACCCCTGGGGCGCACAGTGAGGCTGGCCACACCATGCTCGTCAGGGGGTCCTCAGCTTCCTTCTGGGTAAGGGGAGTGCTGCCCCCTTTGGGAAGCCTCATGGAGTTTGGATGGGGACTAACACCCCCAGACCAGTGCTGGAAACGCTGGGGCTCATGCAGCTGGCCCTTTATCTCACAGCTGCCAGAGGAGGTCTAGCGTCGGGGGTGTTTCCGCTGATGCCTGGCTGGCGAGGAGCCCAGCCTGGACTGCCCGACTGGTCCTGGGGGTCTCCCAGACACCCTCCGAACACCCCAGGCCCCACCCAGCCCAGCGAATGCAGAGGCCTGAGCACCCGCCGCACCCCCAGCACCAGCACTGGAGGACAAAGGGAGGTGACGCTGTCTGCACCCTCCAAGAGCCAGCGCTGCAGGAAGGGCGGTGAGACCAGCACACCCAGAACTGCGCAGCAGGCACAGCGCAGCCCGTGTCCTGAGGCCTCGCGGCAGCGGCCTGCGAGGCATGCTCCTGGCGCCTCTCGCTTGCTCTCTCTGTGGCTGTCTGTTGGCTCCGAGTGTCTTTCTCCAGTTTTCCCTCCATCACACACTCGCACACACGAGCCAGGGGCCTGCACACTCGCACTCAAGCGCCCGGCCCCCCAGGGCTAGCCTCGACCTTCCTCCTGGAATAGAAGCCCAGCCGCCCTGGACGGAAATGTGTGGCTATAATTGCCATAATAATCGAGGCTACTCTGCGGCAATGTCCTCCCCGGCCTGGCCTGGCACCCTGGCGCTCACTGCCCTCACCCTCCCACTCATTCACGGCTGGGTGATTTTACAGGCGCCTGGATGTGACATCTTCTAGCCGCTTCCAAACACCCACCGGGACTGTGGTCCAGGTGGCGCTGGCTCCCGCCTTCAGAAAGCGGAAGGCCTCATTCAGGAATGATGCGTCTATGTGCCGGGTCCTGCCAGGAACCTGGGATTTGGCAGCGCATAACATGGAGAAAATCTCTGCCTTCGTGGGGCTTAGGTGGGAGACAAATGTACAAGAGGACCCAATCTATTAGGTTAGCTGGCCAGAGGCTTGAAAGCGAGATTAGAAAATGGTGGGGCTGGTCAGGTTCCAGGCCGTGTTGCTGGATCCACCAGAAACAAAGTGAGCTGGCCCTGTGATATCTGGGGGAAGCAGGCAGAGGGACCCGCAACTGCAGAGCCTCCGAGGCAGGACTGTGTCTACGGGGTGTGAGAAGTAGCCGAGTGGGTGATGTTGCTGGAGGGGAGTAAGCTCTGAGGACAGAGCAGGAGATGAGGTCACAGGGCCCAGGTCTTACAGGGCCCCGGCAGTCATTGCAAGAGTGCTGACTTTTGCTGGGTGTAGTGGTGCAAGGTTGTAATACCAATGTCTTGGGAGACTGAGATAGGAGGATCACAAGTTGGAGGTCAGCCTCTGCAACTTAGTGAGATAAAAAAAAAAATAAAAAAATAAAAAAAATAAAAAAAAGTACTGGAGGTGTAATTCAGTAGCAGGACAGTTGCCTAGCATACATGAGGCTTGAGTTCAAGCCCTAGTACTGCACAAAGAAAAAAAAAATGCTAACTTTTCCTCAGGGTGAGCAGCAATCCCACAGAGCATCCTTCTAAGACCCAGGCTTGAAGGAGAGAGCAGCTTCCTTTCTAACCTGCCAGAGTCTTGACTGCCCCCCTCCTCCCCCTCCTCCTCCTCCTCCTCCTCATGCTCCTCCTCCTCCGCCCCACCCTCTTCATCCATGACTGTGTCTGGAAGGAGGGCAGGTGACCTTCCATGACCTGGCACAGTCTGCATCCATCTAGCTCTGCTTTGATGCCGCCCGTGGGTGAGGGCCACACCTTCTGATCCCGGGCTTGTCCATATGGGCAGGGGCAGCCTCGGGGGACATGAGGAAAGGCCAGGCCCCAGCTGAATATCCAGTCTGCTGCTGGTGCCAGCAAAGTTCCCCAGGCTAGCAACAAGAAGGCCAGCTGCCTGCTGACTCACCTGGCCCCGTGCTCAGGACAGCCAGCCATGTTTTAGTCTATAATGGTCCCCAGACCTACTTGGTCCTTCTCCACTTGGCCCCTTGCCAGCCTATGGAATTAAAAACAATCAAAAAACCAAAACACTCAATCTAATCTGAGGGCCACATTGGGAAGTACTTGGTCTCTGGAGCCAGAAAGCGTCCAGTCCTGGACCCGCCCTATTCCTGCCATGTGATCTCAACAAGTTGCTGAGTTCTCTGAGCCTCTGTTTCCTCCTCTGTAGAGTGGACAGGGTGAGACCGGCGCCTGACTCGTGGAGTGGTGGGAAGGCTGATGTGGTGATGCAGGTGACGTGCCCGGAGTGCAGCGGGCTCTCCACGAACCTGGGTTTCCAGTACGGCAGCAGCCAGAGCGACAGGTCCATCCTGGAATCCCTGCCTCACCCAGGGGTCAGGGAGGTGGAGGCCCCAGAGCCACTGGTTCTCAGGGCTCGAGACCTTGCTCAGGGCCCTGGGGACTCTGGAGGAGGTTGTGGTTCCAGCTCCCCAGGCCCAGCCCCAGCTCTGTGGGCCACTCGGGGGCTGTCCTCATGATTATGCCAGTCTGTGTTGGAGCCGAATGGGCATTGAGCTTCTCTAAGGTGATATGGGTTTCTTTTTGTAGTGCTGAGGATTGAACCTGGGGCCTTGTGCATGCCAGGCAAGTACTCTGCCACGCCAGCTCTGTCTCTCTTTAAGCAGAGTTTCTGTAAATTATAAAAAATAGCTCTGTGCAGCAGAGTGAGGAGCGTCCAGAAGAGGGAAGACAGAAGTCTGGGTTCTCACCCTGTGTGGGCTGTGTGACCTTGGACAGGTCACCTCTCCTTCTTGGGTCTGAGCAATCTTTTCTGTCAGAGCTTGAACTTGGCCCAGAAGATCCAGGGGTCCTTCTGGCTGAGAATAATCTATTCTGATGATCGAAAAATAAATCAAAGCCAAGTGCTGGTGCCAAAGTTGAAAGCTGTTCATCTGTGAAAAGAGGGTTTAAATTACCCCGTGTTTAAAAAGAAGAAAGGAAAAAATGAATAATGGGACTCAGAATGAAAAGTCCAAGTGCGACCCTGCTCTCTGGGAAAGAAGGTGAGGGGGTCGTGAGTGTCATCTTCTGCAGTGAAGCATTATGAATTTGTCATCTCCGGTGGAAAAGGGCCTTGCAGGTGTCGGGAGGCGGGTGGAGTCACTGAGATTAGGTGGCAGGAAGGGGAGAAGGGGCCTCCAGAGTGGAACGTAGGGAGAATAGAGGGGCAACTGGGGCATTCTGGCCAGAGTCTGGTCTGAGACTGGGGCTGTCCTGGAGGCTGGGCTAGGGAGGAGTCAGAAATTGAAGGAGAAATTTTCACAGCCTAGAGGGAGATTCAGCCTGGCTTTGGGCAAATGCTAGGAAATGTCTTTCTCCAATAAGGTGGCATCACAGGCCCTACTGGGTCTTCAGAACTTGCATTTGGTTTTCTCCTATTCAGTCTGTTGGGATATCAGTGCTGGGCACCAGGGTGGGGTGGAGAACAGACTGGGCTAAAGAGCACGTTTCAGTGCCAACCTGGACCAGGTAGGACCACATCCGGGTATGTGTGTAAGTGGGGAGGGGAGTGAAGAAAAGGACCCGGGCAGAGCAGGAGGGCAATACCACACGTGGCCACAGTGCAGGGTTGGGGGACAGGACCATCTAAAGGTGTTTGGGCCTGGGGTTGTTACCAACAGGAAGATCGGAGAAATCAAAGAACTTGATCTGGCCACAGAGGACAGAGGTTTGTGGGCAGATGCTCCAGGTAGAGGGGACAGCAGAAGTCCAAGCTCAGACAGAGGCTGCTTAGTGAACACAGGTGGGCCAGTGCTAACCATTGCTCCCAGGCCACTGCCCCTGCTTAGAGACCAGGGCGATGCTATCTATATCCAAGGGACTCCAGAGCTTGAGGGCATAGCCAATTGGACCAGAGGCGAAACCCTGATCTTTACGGAGCCAATCAGAGCCCCACATCTGGGAAGTTAGAATTTGAATCCCAAGAACTAGCCCCATGGTGGCGATCAGGTGAGCTGACAGGGAGCAGAGCATGGCACAGAGTCCATGCCAGACAGGACAGGCCCTGTCCACCCCCGGGATGGGGCTGCAAGCAAGGGAAGCTGGTGTGCAGCGAGGAGTGGGAGAAGGAAGCGGGTAGGTACGGGCTGGGGGCCCTGCATGAGGGGTCCTGTGGTTCTTATGTTAACAGGAGTGGTTTTATATTCCTAGTCACCAAATAGCCCGAGGCTAAGCCCTGTGACTTGCTGCAGCATGGAGTCTGTGTGTGAGGGGAGCTGTCAGGTGTTTAGACATGAGCCCAAGGAGTTTGGAGCCAGATGGGACCCAGCTTTGAATGCCAACCAGGCTGCGAGATCGTATGGAAGTTTGCAGGTGCAGTATGGTTGGGGGACAGGCCCCTGAACTCTGAGCAGCCCTGGAAGCCCAAATGCAGTGGAGAGGAAGGGGTGGCACCACGAAGTCTAGGCCTTATGGGTCCCCAGCAAGAGGGCCTCAGGGTGGGGGTCACTCAGAGAATCTTGCTGAGGGCTTCATGAAGCTGTGGGCCCATGGCTTCCAGGACGGGAGAGGCACTTCCTGTCCTTTCCCTTCGACATCCTCCCTCCTGACTTTTCAGTCTTGGATAATGTTCCCCACCCCACCCCCAACTCCCATCATACCTGGAAATCACTAGGTTCATCCCTGCCCAGCCCAGAAAAATAAGACCAGTGGCCAGCAGGGGGCATCAAAGGAGCCCAGGGTTTGGATTCTAACCCATCTGGAATCCATGCTGGCTCCCATTTAGAGCTATGTGACTTTGAGCAAATCCTCAACTTCTCCAAGTTCCAGGTTCCTTGTCTGCAAACCACAGATGACGGTTCTCTCTCTCAGAGTTCTCAGGAGGATTCGGTGGCAAGATGAACGTAGGAGGCCTGGCACGTGCCTGGCTCCGCACGATTCACTTCCTCCGCTATCCAGGAGGGCCAGTCAGGTGGACACTGCTCCAAGAGGGTCGGACCCAAACTTATCGGGGCCACTCTTCTCTTTCCAGTGAGAAGAGCATGCCTGGGACTGAGGTGGAAAACTGAACGAGTGTGCATGGGTTTCCGGGAGGCCCAGCTCCAGACCCTGGAGACCGTAGCCTCTTCCCACGCTCGTGTATGGACAGGGGAGGTCTGCCTTTTGCATCTGACAAATCTGGCTTCCTGTCCCCCCACATGCTGGCTCTGTGGCCACAGGCAGGGTCCCTGGAGCTTCTGTTGCCTCAAGCAGTACACTCATGGCTCCCCCTGCCAGGGAGCTGAGAGCCAGGGTGGTGTGTCCAGGGCATCACCCAGCCAGCTCCAGCCAGCCCCACAGCCCAGGCCTTTAATGGTCCCAGCTCTAAACCCTCAGGTGTCCCTGCCCTTCAGCCCCCAAAACCCAGGACTGGGCCTACATCGTGGCAGCCTCTGAGTCCCTGCCTCCCTCCCCTGTCCCTGTGACAGGTGGGAAGGGGACCCGAGGACCCAGGTGTGAGACTAGACAACCCTTAGCTTTGCCTCGTTGGCCTGGCCCACTCTCTAGCACTCGCCCTTATTCTGAGAAAGAAAAGAACAGAAATAAACCTCGTGTCATCAAGCAATTAAGTGGAAATCAAATAATCCCAAGGACAGAAAAGCCAATTAATAAAGGAGCAGGGAAAGCGAACAGCCACCGGGGCTTCGCGCAGACGCCGAGCAGACACAGTGGGGCCGCAACACGGAGGAAGGTGCAGGGTGGGCTCTGGCTGCCAGGGGGGCCTCGCAGCAGGGATTCTGAGGGGCCCAGAGGGGCCGAGGAGACATGGCCTCTGCCCTGGAGGAGCAGACACTTGGTGCATTAAGCTGCCACCCTGTGTCGGCCTTGCGCCAGGCATTTCTACATAACACAGAATGCTCAGGAAGTTATCGTCATCTGGACCCAAAGTCCCCAGGGTGAATGCCACCTGACGACAGCGCCCTGCCCCTGTCTTGACCTTTGTTCCTGCGCAGGGAAGGCTCTCTGGCCCAGGTGCCTCCTCTCTGTTCAGTTTGGAGCAGGTGGAGTTCGTAAGGTCACAACTAGCGCGTTCCAGGGTGGCCTGAGGCCTGTGCAGAGAGCCATTGAGCACAGCGCTGGGAAAAGGATCTGCCATCCAGTCCCCTGGCCTCCCGAGGGCCCTTCTTACCCAGGCCCTAGGCCCGGGAGGGGCAGCCCTGTTCAATCACACCTGGAGTGGGGGTGGGTGCAGCCCCCTCTTTGCTACCTGCGTCTGCGTCGGGGGTTCACCCTAAGTTCCTAGAGTCAGGGACTTGTGAGGCTCAGGGTCAGGGAGAGTGGCTAGAGGGCCTCAGGACCTGCGGACCACCTGGGGCCAAGCGGGGCGTGGCCCGCCAGGCTGGAGTCCCTGGTGGTGCTGTCTGGCCCAGCTGGGCGACTGCAGGAGCACGAATAGAAGGCTGAGAGCGGCGGGCAAGTCAGGAGCCAGGCAGCCCCAAAGGCGCAGCTCGGACGTCCCAGGGGGCCCAGAGTCCCTTGTCCCCAACTGTACCTGTAATGGCTCCAGAGCCATTTCCAGTCCCCCGAGGCTGTGCAGAGGCAAGAGGATTCCAAATAAGCTGGTGACAGGATCGGGATCTAAGATGGCCTTGGCTGATTGGAGCCAAGTCCAGAATCTGATCAGATACGCTTAATGGTCACAAAGAGCAAGTCTACCGGGGTCACAGGATCCTTGGCTCAGGCCAGCAAGACCTGGGGCTGTGGCACGGAGTCAGGCCGGGGGCCATGGGCAGCGCTTATATTTTGAAGGGGGAGTGGAGATATCCAAATAGATGCCACTCTCTTGGCCTCTGTTAATCCAGCAGCCAAAATAAGGGGCAAGATTGTTCTTTTCTGGGTAAGTGCATGCCAGTGTCAGATTTAGGAGGGAAATTGACCAAATGGAACATATCCCGGGAAAGACCAGCTGGGGGCTTTCTTTTTTTTTTTTTTTTTTTTTTTTTTTTGGGTGGTGCTGGGGATCGAACCCAGGGCCTTGTGCTTGCGAGGCAGGCGCCCTACTGACTGAACTGTATCCCTAGCCCTCCAGTCTGTCTTTTAATAGCTGTGATCAGTGAAATGTCAGCTCCAAAGGCTAGAGGGCATGGGAAAGCATGAAGGACTCAGGCTAGAGACAAAGAAGCACTTCCACCAAACCAGGAAGAGAGGAATATAGTGCATGTGTGGCAGGGGTGAAAAACCTGGGAACCCAAGTTCCATCTGAGACCAGACCCCAGCAGCTCAGCTGGTTCTGTGGCCCCAGGAGGGAAGGAGGAGGCCAGGGGGCTAGCTGGTGCATGCTCTCCCTTTTAATTACCCCTTCAGCCTAATTGGTCTTCCAGCCCCCTCTCGGGCTGTCAGGAAGAGGTCTTTGTTTGATGCTTGCATGTTTACCAAGCAAATGGGTTTTAAAAGCTTTCATAGACACACAGAACCCATTTAGGAGGCTTGGCGGCTGAAATTATTTATAGAGATTAATGGTTATCATTCCCGTGCCTTCAGGAAATCAAGAGCCATATGCCGCAGTGTGGGGCCAGACCGCCCCTGCGCCCTTCCCTCCCGGCCCAGCACCCTGCCTCTGCCTGGGCCTCTCTCCTTCCTCTCAGCCTCATCCTCTGGCCTCTCTTGTGCCTCTCCTCTCTGCTTCTCTTTGGAACTTGGCTTTCCTTCACCCATTCCCTCTGCCTCCCTTCTCCCGTCTGTCTCCTCTGTGCCTGTCTTCCTCAAGGTCTACGTTGGCATTTGTAGACCCGTCGTCTCTCCTGCTGATCTCCATCTTTGTGGCTCTCTCTCTCTCTCTCTCTCTCTCTCTCTCTCACTCTCTCTCTCCCTCTCTCTCTCTCTCTCTTTCTCTCTCTCTCTCTCTGGCCCTGCCTTGATAAGTTCCCATCTCTTGGCCTCTCCATGACTATCTCTTCTCTGTCTCCCCCTCGCTCTGTCTCTGTCTTTGGTCCCTCTTTCCTCCATCTCTTGGCCTCTGTTCCTCTCTACCTTTCCTCTCCCCTCCCTTCTGGCTATGGACCCCACACACTTTATTCAGACAAAACACGGGGCGCCATGGCAGGGGTGGGCTGCTCCTCCCCTTCGGGCCCCTTCACCCCATCTCTACTCCAGTGCAAGTGGCGGGCCAGTGGGTTCCTGAATGTCTGGCCTGGCTGCCTCTCTGGGTAGGGGTTTTCACGGCTCTGTGTGTATGGGCTTGAGGGTGGGACCCTCGACTTCCTCTGCAGAAATAAGGCCCAGAGTGGGGGGGTGCTGCCCAAGGCAGCCCAGGTGAAGTAGGGGAACAGGAGCAGGGAGTAGAGACCGGGCGGCGGTATCTCTCGGGTTCACGTGTTCTCAGGCTGAGAGCCAAAGGCCAGAGGGAAGGTCCCAAAGGGGTAAGTGAGCTGGGCTCCCATAGGCCAAGAATTCCAGGAAACCTCTTGGAAACTGGGCGGAATCTGAGTTTCTCTGAGATCAGGTCCACCTAGACCAGACCCTGCCCAAACAGGCCGTCCACCACCTGCAAGCCTCCTGCTGTCCCCTCCCTGAATCTCCGGCCCTGTACTTTCTGCTGCCGACTCTCAGGGGCAGGACACTCCTGTGAGTCTGTTTTGCCATTTCTGCGCGTGATGCTCTGCTGAGTGAAGCCCCTGCTTGCAGAAGCCCTGGAGCAGAGCCCACGTCGGGGGTGCCTGGACCAACGGGGAGGGCTCTGACAGGCGGGCTCCAGGCCTGCTGAAGGTGGACCTGCCTACTGCCCATGCGCCCTGGCCTCATCCCTCACCCCTGGAGGCCTCCGCTTTCTCCTCTGGACAGTGGGATGGGTGGTAATGCGCTGCATTCAGGGTTGACAGCAAAGTGACCTGTGATCATGAGCCCTAACTTGGACTCGAGTTTGGAGGATGACTAAAAACCCCGGGGTTCTCATGCATACTGCCCTGCTTCCTAGCTGTGTGGCCTTGGACAAGTACCTTAACATCTCTGGGCCACCATTTAAAATGGTGATAACAGTGGTTCCTTTCTCTACGGAGCGGTTGGGAGAACAACTCAATGAGGTCTTGCAGCACAGTGCTTGCTACTTAGCCTCTCTGTGCTTCAGTTTCCTCCTCTGTAAAGAGGGGCTGACAGCAGGATTCCTCCCCAGCTCTGCACAGCATGGGGAACGTGCCTGTGTGGGGCAGTTATCACAAGATTGCTATCATTAGCACGCGCCTGGCTGTCGGGATGGGGTTCACCGAAGCCCCACCCATGGACTTCGCCCCCTCCTCCCCTCCTTTTAGTCCTTCACCTGATCCCTGCCCTGTCCCCCAGGCCTGAAAGGAGACAGTGTCTGGGTTATGGTCAGAGATGGCTTCCTGCTCCTCCTCTGTTCCAGAACTACCTGGGGAAAGGGGATGGGAGAGCCTGGGCCGCACAGGGAGGTGCCCGGGCTTCTGGGAAGGCCTCTCTCACTGTCCTGCGTCTGTTCATCGCCTGCAGGCTCACAGCTTGGCTCTTTGACGAGCTCCATGGAGCTTCTCAGGTCACCCGCTCCCCAGGAGACTTGCAGGTGCAGCCAGAGTGGGCAGGGTGGGGACCCGGGGTGGGACACCACCCACCCATCCGCCCTGGGGGACTTAGAACTACAAGCCAAAGTCCCAGGAGCACCCTGCCACCTACACATCCGTTTCACTACTCCAGGGTGGCCACAGCCACCTGGGCACAGGGATCCAGAGACTGGGGTGCTCAGGCCTTTGTGACCTGCCTCACCCTTCTGCCCGATCTGCTCACTAAGTGATCCTGTCCTTTCATCTTCCCCCAAAATCAGTGAAGGGAATTCAAGTCAGTGGTGCTGGCGGCCGTGGGGGCTGGGGTGGGTCCCCTGGTCCTCATTTTCTGGCTCTTGATTCTACGTGTGGAGACAGTTTGAATCTCCGTATCATCTGGACCTCAGTTTGCTGCTTTACAGGACGGCAACGCTGACCTCATCTAGCCGCTAACGGGGGAGGGGCGATTACAGTTATGACCACATGAGTACCAGCCGCATCTCTTCCACATTATTGTGTGCTGGGCTCTGTGTTCCTAAGGCTTTTTACGTGGTCCTGTTTAACTCTCGTCATCACACGAGGTACCCCAGCTTCCGTGTGGGAGATGGGGAGGTGAAGGCCCAGCCACCAGTTCCCACAGCGGGTGACGGTGCAGGATTCCGTCACTGGGTCCCCCGTGCTGCCTGGTGCTCTTTCCACCAAATCCTAAGGGGGAAGGGAGGCCTGAAGACCCAGGAGTATGGAAAAGGGGAGGTCTCGGCCCCAGAGAGGAAGGCCCCTCTGTGAGGCAGCCTCCCCCGCCGCCGGCAGGCTGCTCCCCTGGAGTCCTACAGAAGCCTGGTTCCCACAGCAGACTTTCCAGCCAGGTTTTCGGGGACACCAGGCTTCTCAGGATCCTGAAGGTCCCACCTGAAGCCAGAGCCTGTGGGACATGAATGACAGCTGGGTGAGGGCCTAGGTAAGGTGAGGGAGACCAGAAGGGGGGTCTTTTGGGTTGGCCTCTATTTTCCCAGCACTTGGCACAGGTAGGTGTTCAGGTAAAGCTGCTGAAATGACTGGATGGCTGAGGACCCAGAAGACCCTGGGCTCCCAATTTCTGGCCTCCAGAGGCCCCTCTGTGAAACCCACAGACTGAGCATGATAAGAACGAGAGCCCCGGAATGTGGGCCAGGGACTCTCCAGGAAGAAACAGAGATCTTTCCATGCTGCTGGGAAAATGCTGGGAGGAACCACTAGAAATCGTCTGTCCCCTTGGCCTTGCCTGATGGCAAAGAAACAATTACCCTGCAGTGCTGGGGCTGGCAGGACCCTGGGGTACACACTGTGCTGTGGGGACCCTGGGGTACACACTGTGCTGTGGGGGTGCCCTGCCCCGAACCCTGCTCTCCCCGATTTCAGTTTCCAGGAGAAAAATGGCCACCACCTTGGGAGTATTAAAGGATAATTATTTTAGAGAAGTACAATCATGACTCACACAGAAATAAAATGAACATGTGTCAAAGATTGTATTTAATTCATTAATTATTGAGGGACCCCGTGAGATGTTACAACCTGTTCAAAGGAGAATTCAAAGGACCTGATGCACATTGTCAAACAAGGCACGCTGGAGAGGACTCACAGGCAGACACAGAACCTGGCCCATCAGTCAGCATCCACAGGACGCCAGTCGTTGCATTCCTCTGAGGACACGTCGCACGTCCATGGAGCAGAGTTATCTGTATTACTCTCAGCTGGGACACAGATGGCAGCAGGGCCACGGTCTGGGGAAGAGAAGAGAGATCAGAAGAGATCTGCACCTTGACCTCTCTCTGTGCCAGGCACCGGCTACCCAGTGTAGTTTGCAGGCTCCCAGGGACAGGCCATTCCTGCATGAGCTCGAGGCAGGTTGAGGAGAGTGGCCAAGTTGAAACCCGAATTGTACCGGCTGATGAGCAGCCCGTGGCCTCAGCACTGCAGGTAGAGTGGCAGTGATTCCTGTGCCCTTGGCCTGGCTCAGGCGGAGCCCTGAGACTTATGGTCAAAGCCCACTGGAGGTGGGGGCAGCAAATGGAAGGTAGATCTAGGAGGCAGCAGGCTAGGTGGAGGCAGGAGGCCATGAACCTCCTTGGGGTGGCTCTAGTAGCAGGTGGGAGAGGGGAAGGAGGAGAGGTTTGCAGGGTGGAGAGGAGGCACCGAGCAGTGGCTTGTTAGGAGAGCAAAGGCCCCAGCCTGGGAACCTTGGGCTGGGTCCCCACCAGTGCTGGCTGCCTGGCCCAGGGGAGTGGAGCCCTTTCAGGTCTCAGCCTCTCATTTGCATGTTATACACCTGAGCACCTGGTCCTGGGACCCCAGGCCCCATGGTGCAGGGCGGTGTCCCTGTGGGTCTTAGCAGGGTTTCAGTGAATCTCTATTAGATGCAGTGATTTTTGGAACAGGAAGGCGGAGGAGATACCCTGCTGGGTCAAGGTCTGAGCTGCCAGAGAGACGAGAGAGAAGCGGGCCCAGCGGAGCCTGGCTGCTGCTAGCTGAGCTGGCCTCTGGTTGGGGACTTATCTTTAAGGATGGGAGCCCTCTGAACTTCCTCCAGACATGGAACTCTCCCGAATACTCCTGAGGATGGATGAGGTGGGGGAGAATCAAGCCTGTGCCTTCTCTAAGGGAAACAGAGAGCCTGGCATTCACCCCGATGGTCCTGCTGGGGATGCTCCCTCCTGTCTCTGCCATGCAGACGGGGTAGGCAGTGGGGGCCGGTGCTGTGTTAGCAACTGCCCTGCTGCTGCCTCCTATAAACTGGGGCACAGAGAAGGCAACAAATCGGCTGAGGCAGTCAGTCAGTTGGCCCCTGTGTAAGACGTGTTTCCTTGGGGCGTCTCGATTTGCAGTTACAGAGTGGTGGGAGATGGCGGCTGGCAGCTTATTGGATGAGAAGGTAGACAAGTACCAGCCCAGGTCACAGAATGAGTGGGCGGTGAAGCCTGGGGTGCAGGGTTAGAACTCCATCCTGCCTTCTTGGTCTGGGTGAGGCGATGAGATGTCCCTAGGCCTGGAAGCTTTGTTCCAGGACAGCTTGCAGTCAAACTTCAGAGCCCAGAGCTTGGTGACAGCTTAGATAAGGGGCTTTGCTCTCAGAGCTCAGGTAGGGGTGCCTCAGTCCACCAGTGGCCGGCTGGGCAACGTCCCAGGCTCCCAGGCTGTTCTGGAAACGGAGGGGCCAGAGGCTGCCAGGCTTCTTGGCAGTGTGGCAGCCACACTCTGGGAATGGAGAGAAGATGGGATTTGGGAAGAGGCTCTGGGCCTATTCCTGGCAGTGCCCACCTGGATCCAGCTGCTCTGGGCCTGTTCTGCCATCACACAGGCCCCTCTAAGCAGCTGACTCCAAGCCTGGAAGCTGCCTGGTGCAGCCACCTCTTCCCTACCCTTAGTCACATTGCAGATGGGAGCCATTCACTAGTTACTCTCAGCTGGGGAGCCCAGGGGTGCTGACCCTCAGGCTAACCCTTGCCTCCTCTCACTCCCTCATCTAGCTGCCTGTCTCCACTGAGGTCCCCTACAGTCACGAAGGCACAGGCTCTGAGGTCAGGTGATGGTGGCCAGTGCTTTTATTCCAGGGGTCCTGGGCATCCCAAGCAAAGGTGGGAGGGTGTGAGGACTGACAAGTGTCCGCATGTGCCTGTAGAGATCACTAATTCTCACGAAAACCACAGGAAGTGCCCATCACTGTTCCCATTGTGCAGAGCAGGAAACAGAGACTCAGGGGCGGTAACTCACCTGGACAGAGCCATGGGGCTTTATGGTAGTGGAGCCAGGACCCCAATGCAGCCCTAACCACATTGTCCCTTCCTTCATTCACCATCCCCACCAGAGGCCTCTTGGTGGGGAGAGGGGCAGCTGCTGAGGAAAAGGTGCCCACCTGGCATTGTGCATGTGCTCACAGAATGAGGACGGTGGGGACATGGGAAGGGAGGGAAATACAGATGGGAGATACCAGGGATGGCTTCGCAGAGGGGCGGCATGTGCTGAATAAAAAGGACCTTCACAGGAGGAGGAAAGAGCCAGAAGGGCATCTGCAGCAGCGTTGGTGGCAGGAGAAAGGGCTTAAATGTCCCTCAAGAACATTTGGGCTATATATCCTGTAGTTCTTATCCCCTGTGGATGTGACCATTTGATTAATATTGGTCTCTTCTATCAATTTCTGAGCTCCATGAGCCCAGAGGGAATGTCTTTTTATTTATTTTTTTCCATTTGTAACTAAACCTTAGTGCACTGTGGGTGAACACTAGGTACTCAGTGAGGATTTGTCAGTTGGATAGGTAGCGTCTTCTTGATCTGTGGCCCTTAGACCCCTTTGCCCTTCCTCTGCCCCTCCCTCCGCGGTGTCCAGCACTCCATGGTGTGGGACTGTCTCTGGGAGATCCTGGGCCAGCTCCAGGCTGGAGGCAGAGGCTCACGCAGCTCTGGGCTCTGTTTTCTTGCCCTCCCTGGCCAACCATGCATACCTACCATCTGCAGGGCCCTGGACAGGAGTGAGAGGGAGACCCGCATACCATATGTCTAAACACCTAAAAGTCGCTCTGTCAATGAACAGACTGGCAAACAAAATATGTTTATGGTTGGCCCTTGGCAAGTATACTTTCACTGCGACAAAATGGAAAAGCATATATGAAGCTATTAAGGTGGCTAATATTGAAGACAATGGAATTGAGGTTTTACTGAGCGTGTCCCTGTGTTCTGTGGGTGCGCTGTGAATGTTTAGATGAGAGAGAAGACAAAGACTTGAAGCCTGATCGCAAAGAGGGGCAAACGCACCCTTCTGTCTACGTGGAGTTCAAGAGCAGACAAATGAGTCTATGGTGGTGAAAATCACTTCAGGGAGGTGGCTTTAACTGCAAAGGGGTCTCGGGAGCTCTCTGGGGTCATGCGGTGTTCTTATCTAGACCAGGTATTGTGGAATAGGGGAGCACACTAATCCAGACTCACCCAACTGCACGTAAAACGAGGGCATCTCATGTACAAGAATCACACCTTAGCTACGAAACCTTAATGACATCGGAATCATGAGAAATTTAGGACAAATCACACAAATTAAAATGGTGTAATGCTTCAATTATTTCATAGTTACTCCATAAAATTTATTTTTCATGCGATTATGCTAGCAAAATCAATAACTTCATTGTTAAAGTTAGGATTTTCATATAATGTGTGTTGTATTGACAGTAATGAGCTAAAGTAGCCCTGTCCAACGGAAATATAGGAGTCACAGGTAAGGCTAATTGCCATATTAAAAAATAAATAAAAAGAGACAGATAAAATTAATTTTGGGGGGGACAGTATTGAAACCAAGGGCACTTAAGCACGAAGCCACACCCCCAGCCCTTTTTTAATATTTTTCTTTAAAGACAGGGTCTCACTGAGTTGCTTAGAGCTTCACTAAGTTGCTTTGAACTCTTGATCCTCCTGCCTCAGCCTCCCAAGTTGCTTGAATTATGGGTAGGTGAAATTCATTTTTTATTCAATTTAAAATGTTCAAAATGTTATTTCAGGAGGTAACTGGTATAAAAAAATCTATTAATGAGATGTTTTATGTTCTTTTTTATGCTAAGTTTCTGGAATTTGGTGTGTATTTTATACTTATAGACCCATTTCAATACAAGCTAGCCACATTTCAAGTGCTTAACAGCCATATGCAGATAGTGGCTAATGTATTGAATCCTTCGTATAAAGGATTTGAGAATAAAATACAATTTTATTCAGTCTCTGAAATTTGAATGTATTTTCATTAAACATTTAAGTTCAAGTAAGAGTATAAAATTGAAAAATTATACTCTCATACGTTTTCAAAGAGTTCAAAATGATCTATTAAAATTAAAAGATGTAATTACATTACAATGAATATTAAAATTTTAAACAAAGTCATTTAAATATCACTGAAATTTATTTTTTGAAAGATATTTAAATGTTCTTATACATTTTTATAACAATAAAACTACTCACAACTTTAGCATTGTGTCCAATCTTCTTTACTATAATGAAAGTATTGTGCTTTTTACATCTAGGTGTACAAATATTCCATGTGATTATGTAAATTGCCCACATTGCAAAATGTTCCTCAGCTGCCATGTCAATGGGAACAAATGCTACAAATAATTTGATAACTTGTGGGTGCTTTCAGAACCATTAATTAGAACAGGGAGACAGCTAGAAAGTAGATACTTGGTATTACTTGGAAATGATACTTTGGTTTTCAAGAATTTTTTTCATTCGTTATCAGCGAGCAAGGATTTGGAAAGCTAATGAATTCATCTTCTTTCTTACCTAAAGAGTTCTGCTGTTCAGACCCTCTCCATATTCTGAAGTGGGACCCATGTCACCAGCAGCAGATTCCAGCAACCTCCATGGCATTGGACTCTGTCATCTTTTGAGAACCTAGAGCGAAAAATGTGGGGAAGCCTTTCCCCCAACACTCAACATCGTTAATCACAAGAGCAGATGCTCAGAATTCCAGGCTACACCAGGACAGTGCTGAGCATAATCATCTTGAGCGACAAGAGGCTCCCATGTGTTCTTCAGGGGGGGTGTGTGTGTACGAGTCCCAGCAGATGGCTGTCCCCTTAAACAAATAAAGTGTTGGAGCGTGGCCACGCCCATTTATTCAGATATTGTCCATGCTTTCAAGCTGCAAGGGTACAGTAGTTTTAACAGGGACCACATGGCCTATGAGCCTGATGTGTTTACTAGTTGGTCTCTTAGGACCCTCAGGCAGGGAGGCCTTTTGCCTGGGTCTGAATGCTTTTCCTCCTAGGAACCCCTGAACAGAGCCCTCATGTGCAAGGAAGATTTGGTTGAATCTTCTACTGCAGTTGCTAGAAAGGTCTGGGAAGGGGGCTGAGAAGGCTTCCCAGAACAGACTGTCCAAAATCAGTTCTGAAGGCTTTGATAGTTTTTGTAATGACTTTGCTGTCCCCAGAACATTTGGGACAATACTCTCTCACCGATGAGGCCAAAGTGAAGTGGTCAGGGCCAGACCAAAAGAATGGTTCTTTGTGCTTCGCCCTTTTGACCAGCCCTTCCCCAGCCCTTCCGCATCCTTCCTAAGAACAGACAAGAGGGAATTTCCCACAATCCCCCACTCACCTCTTGAGAAGCCAAGCTGGTACTGAGCACTCTCTTTCTTCTGGCCCCAGTGACCTGGATGGTGGTGGTAATGGCTAAGGGATCTGGGACAATAAGGCCCCGTGTCTGCTCTGGGGAGTGAGATCCAGCTTGGAGGGTGAGACCAGTGTGTGGTAAGTAAAGGGTCACGTTGGGGTGGACATGCTTATCCTGTTGCAGCAATGGTTATGGTGACATTATCTTTGTTTTTGCATCCGTATCCTCCTCTAGATGCATCCTGCTTGGTCAGTCCCTTTGTGCTTGACATCCGGTGGATCCACAGTTTGCAGCTACATTAGCTTCTCTGGCACAGGCTGTCTGCCAGGCCCAGGTGGGGGTTACACAAATGAATCCAGAGGGTCTGTGCCCTCCAGTAGCTCATGGCTCAGGGAGAGAGAAAGAGAGGCCAGCAGTACACCCTCGCCCTGAGGCCTGGAGCCCCAAGGAAGTGCTCAGTCTGAGACTTCCGAGTAGGGCACCATAATTCAGCTTGGAGGGATCAGGAAGCTTCTACAGAGAGGCGACAAATTGAGCTACTTGTTGAAGGAAAGCGTGAACAAATGAGCCTGATGCTGGGGCTATGAACTTTAAAAATGTGGGAAGGGATTGCCTCTGAAGTTTTAAATTGAATCCCTTTAAAATGTGGCAGTGTTGAAAGTGGGACAGAAGAAGACTTGGGGGGAGGGATGGAGTGGGGCCTGGGGGCTGCTGAGAGCTGAAGACCAAAGCCACTGCCAAGGGGCGCCTGTCGGGCTTCTGCCCAGGCTCTCGCCAGCAACCCTGCAGAGAACCTCAGCCACCAGTCTAGGAAAGTGGCCGCTTCTCATGCAAGAGAGAGGAGCTGTCCCTGCTGGAGGACAAATCTCTTTTAATTTGGTTCTCCAGAGGAGGGGGCGGGGTTGGGCCTGCGTTGGAGCAAGAGATTGGCTCCTTGAGCTACAGCTGCCCCCAGCTCCACTAATCACCAGGTGAGGGATGAGAGGAGAAACGGCCCCTCCCCTTGCCTATTCTGGGCCTGGCCACCAGGGGACAGCGGGGGACTGTTCTGAACTTGGCCTCTCCGGGGATGCAGAAGCTGGAAATTTTCTTAGGAACCATCCAACAAGGGCTTCTGAGAGTGGCCTCCATGGAGCTTTAAGGGGAGCCCTTGTGGGGGGCCCTTAGTGGGCCAACTACCCCCACTGAAGAGCATGTGAAATGTTCTAGAAGCCAGAATTTTTAAAGACATGGTGTGTGCACAGTCCATGCACCACTCAAGTTAAATCTCTTAAATGCTTCCTTCCTGCTTGTTAGATGTGGAAGGGAAGGGGCTTGTCCAGTGTCACATGGGGTCGGGGGTCCTCGGGACCTGGACTAGGTGGCGGTCATCATCTTCATCTCCCCTCAGTCTCTGGAGCCTCTGGTTAAGCAGGTGCATTGAATGAGGGGAACTGGAACCCAGGACTCCTGATTGTCCCTCACTGACCCTCTCTTCTTCTGAACTAAGGGGCAGAAGTGTTGGGGGTCAGAGGGAGAGAGAAAACCAGAGGTCCAGGCAAAGTCCGGTGTGCACAGCGGTAGGGACCAGCTGTCCCTCCTGCTCCGCCAGAGGATCTGAGGATTGGTGAGGAGGCTGGTGTTGGAGGAGACAGACTGAGAGCACCTCCTCTTCTGGGCTGCCATGAGCCCCATCTCTGTACACCCTCAAGGACACCTGGAGAGGCCGGGGAGGGGAGGGCACCCCCCACACACTGATATAGATCAGAAAGATGGTCTGAGGCCAAAGGCTGCAACAGTGAGGCCAGGCAGGAGGGTGTCATGGTTGTCCTGGTGACTCAGGGGGTCCAGGGAGAGCGTGAAAGAGTGTTCAGTGGGGCCTGTCCCTGCTGGCTCCTTTGTCATCAGCGGGGACCTCACACTGGTGCTGGAAACTCTAAAGATGTGGAAAGGATTGCTGCTGAAGTTTTGGAATGAAGCCAGCCTTTGTCCCTGTCTTGACTTTCTTGTCACTCTGGGAAAGACGCATCCCTGCATGGGCCTCACTCTCCCCATCTGCTAAGAGGGAAATCGTCATAGTAGCAACACTTCTTAGCAAATGAGGCCTGGGGACAAGAGGGAGGGCACGAAAGCACTTTGAGGCTTGTGGAGGATAGATGGAGGAATTGTGGACAAGGCCTCCAGAAAGGTTATGATAGGAAGAGATGGTGGGAGAGGGGAGGAAGTGATGGGAAGAACCAGGAGAAGGATGAGTAGGGTAAATAAAATTTGTAGGAGGCCATTGATTTGGACTAGGCTTCTGTATTGTGCCCAATGGACCAAACCAATATGGGGTCACTCATGCTCAATGAAACTAATGAACTTAGGCGTGTACTCATGTAACAAATGACTGGGTTTCAGTCAATTGCAGCAGCTGAGCTTTAGTCAATGGTAGGTAGCCAACTGATCCAAATAATGCAAACGCCAAGCCAATTAAGCTCTATGTGTCACTTCTGTCTCTATTGTCACTTCCGTTTTCTGTCCACAAACACTACCTGAACACATTGCTACCCTGGAGTTCTTGGAACCTGTTCTGATTCCGAGGGTTGCTCAATTCTAGGATCGTGAACAAAAGGCAAGTATGAACTTTAAGCTACGTTTGTTGTAATTTCAACCTTTGACAAGTGAAGACTGACTTGCGGTGTCTATGGACAGTCTACCACTTTCCGATGGTTCAACTTACAATTTTTCCATCTGATGGTGGTGTGAAAGCAATACACATTCAGCAGAAACTGTACTCTGAATTTTGAATTTTGATCTCTTCCCAGGTTAGCAATATGCACTAAGATGCACAGTCAAGATACAGAGCAGCAGCAGCAAGCCAGGGCTCCCAAGCCACCGAGTGATCATGAGGGGGAAATGACAGACACCATACAACGTACCTTGTTGCTAAGCTGTGGCGTTTGGTACTTTAGGTGGATTCATTGCATTTTATACTTATGATATTTTCAACTTATGATGGGTTCATCAGGACATAACTCCATTGGAAATAGAGGAGCATCCATAGTTAGTTCCTTTCTTGGAAGCAGTGTGTTTGACAAGAGCATTCGACGGAGCCTCCTGGGAGGTGGCCTCTGGCTTGGGAGGCAATGGGGAAGTGTGGTGTTCCCTGCGTTCCAGCTCAGTCCCGACTGCACTGGAATGAAACCGTCTCCTTACAAGTGAAGCTAAGAGGAAGGAGGTTCAGATATGATATGACTACTGGGGACCGGGGTAGGCTAAAAGTTACTCAACGACCTAAAGCTGAATTCGATGGAAGGGGGACCACTAAAGGTACTGGGGAGCAAGGCTGGCAGGGTCTGGGAAGCTCCTTGGAAGAAGTGGCTTGTGTGCTGGCACAGGCAGGATTCCAGGAGGGCCATGGAGAGGAACTGCCCTGGGGGGAGGGGCCAGCAGGGTGTAGCCAGGGCTTTCGGATCCTCAGCTGCCCTTTTTCTCTGGAGCACACCAGAGGTGAGAATGCTCATGGTGTGGACTCACGGTCCATCTGACTTTCTAACTTCCGGTTCCTGCAGGTGCAAGTCACTGACCAAGGTCTCACCCAAGTGGGTGCCCCCAGATGACCTGCCAGTCGTGGCCATCCAAGGCAATGAGTCCCCAAGCTGCCTCCCTTTCCCCCGGGGAAGACTGCTGAGCTGGGCTCGGCTCCGGGCAGCTCTCTGCCAGGCTTGCCTGTTTGCCACTTCGCTGCAGAGCAGATGGATGACACAGAGGCCCCATTTTTCTCCCATAGCAGCAGGAAAATGAATCTCGCCAAGTGTTGCCGACACCATCCTACCAGGTTCCACATCCATCGCAAACTGGGGCTGCTGACAGAGCACAGGCCCATTCCTCAGCCCCGCGCTGGGGCCCAGGGGAGAGAGTGGCGAACATTTAGCATCTCTCCCTTGCTTGTGGCAGCCCCTTGGCTCCCTGCAGATCCATCCGCTGCCCAGGGCTGCCCGGGGCTTCTGCTGCTGCGGACCTGGTGCTTGACAGCTCTTGGAGAGAGAAGCTCCAGGACTGTGGGAGCAGGTGAGGGGCAAAGAGAAGGTACCAGGTACAGACCTGCTACCCCCACCCGACCTTAAAGGGCATCATTTCACCAAAATGCCCAAAGCCAAGTCTGCTTGGGAATGAGCCAGCTGGGGAGATGGAGGATGGAACGTGGTAAGAGTCCCGAATTTGAATTCTGGTCTTTTAGCAATAAAATCTAGGACTTTGGATAAGCCACCCGAGTGCTCTGAGTCTTGGTTTCTTTCATTATTGGTCTGGATTCCTTCCAGCACTGGGCATTGGTGATGCCAGACTAACCACGTGTGTAGTGACTTTAAAGACATGGTCCTAATTAATGCTCACTCTTTACTGAGCACTTACCATGTGGCTTCGGCAGTATGGAGAAGATCACGGAGCTCCATGATGACCTTGGGAAAAAGTCAAACTTCAGCCCCGTTTCTAGACTGGGTGACTGAGATACTGATAGCACAGAAGTAAGTGGCAGAACCGACACTGAAGCCTAGCCCGTTGACCACCAATGTCCTTTCTTTCTACCATGTGGGCGCAGACACTCTCGGCTCCCTGGGCATAGGGAATCTCGTAGAGGAGCAAGTGATTGAAACGAGGGATGGGAGCCACTTTGAGAGAGTCCTTTGGGAGGACGTTTTATTCCCAGGTTTAATAGACATCCAGTGTGACGTCATCTCTCATCCCCCCCCGGCTCCCTCCTGCATCATGACCATCTTTCTAAAACCCATTGGGATGATCTGCTTGGGCCACTCAGTCTCCACCGGTACACATTCGGGTCAGGGAGAGATCCAGACGCTTGGTACTATCCTCCATCTCACTGCTCCTGCCGTTCCAGCTTGCTCATGGAACTTAGTGGAAGGAACGTGGAGTTTCCCAGGTTCCCCAGATCCCCTCTCTCCTGGGTCTTTTCTGATTCTGGGTCCCCTCCCCTTGCCAGCATTAGTTCTCTCTACATTGTCCCCAAGAAAGTGCGGGCACTTGCTAATGCCTTTCCTGTCTAGCCACTGGACTTGTCCCCTCCCCACCCCAACCCCTGGGACCCTGTCCAGGTGAGGAGGTCCAGCCTCTTTCTCCAGGACAGAGCTGCAGGAGCAGGTGGTGCCTAAGTTGTCAAGGGCAGCTGTTCTTCCAACCTGCTCTTTGTGCTCGGCTGTCCCCAGGCCTGCCTGTGATGGTGTAGGTGTAGGTGGTGATGGGTGGGAGACACAGCTGGTCAGCTAGATGCCTGCAGGAGCTTCTCGTGGACTTCCAGGAGGATAATTAGAGTCACTGCTCACTCATTTTCTTCTAGCAGAAGGACAGGGAGCACTGTCTCCCAATACAATCATCCTGCTCCGACTCACATCCATTTTGTCTGGGGCTGGCTATGGGCTACTTGGGTCTAGAGGTTTTATCTTGTTTTGTTGTGGTGTTACTTCCGCTCCTGCTGAGATGAGTGGGTGGCCTGTTCACTGTTAAGAGGAGTCCCCTTCAGTATGACCTGGGGAGGTTCCTCCTGGGACCCTGGGAGTGCAGGAGCCGGTGAGACCTGCACACTCTCCCATTCCCTTTGTGGAGTCCAGGTCACCTTGAGAATGGAATGAGATACAGAAAACCTGGTGTGTAAGTGTGCACAGCCACGTGGTGTGTAAGTATGCACAGCCATACTCCCTTCAGATGTCATTCTGGGAGCCTGTGGACATCTGAAGCCCTCCACGAACTCCTAGTGAGAAGCTCTGTTCTCAGGCCTGAATTTCCACCTGATCCCAGGCTACTTCCCTTCAGCCAGGTCTCCTTTCAGCGCCTCTGACAGCAGTGGGAGTCCCTGCCTGTGAGTCTCCCGCCCCGGGTGTCCTTCCCCAGCCCCCAGTGTTGGTCCTGAGCCCTTGCTGGCAGTGGGCCCTCCTTAGCCTGGGACTGCCTCAGGCTTCGTCACAGACTCAGGGCCACTGGGCAAAGCTGGTGTGCTGGGTGGGGGGTTGTGTGGACCCCAGGAGCTTGCCATGTTGAAATCCCTTCCACCCTGAGAGGACGGCACCCCCGAGGGTGCACATTCGGCCATCTCCCTCCCTGTAAGCAGGAGAAGGTGGGGCCCCTGCCCCTGCTCCCTGACCCCAGCAGCTCAGCATAGATCTCATGCAAACACACATGTGAAGTTCCTTCTGGAGTGTGTGTGTGTGTGTGCGTGCGTGTGTGCGTGTGTGTGTGTGTGTGTGTGTGTGTGTGTGTGTGATACAGCGCTAAATAAAACCATGTCCCTGTTTCCATGAAGCCTTCATCCCAGCGAGAGTGACACCTAACATTAGGTAATGTGAGGTCAGGTGGTGGCAGGTGCCTTGAGGACCCTGAAGCCAGCTGAATGGATGGAAGGTGATAGAATAGAGGACTGCTGTCTCAGGTAGAGGGTTCAGGAAGGGCCCTCTGGGGAGTGGCAGCTGGGCAGAGAGCTGAGATCACTGGCTTTTCTCACTTGTCCTTGGAACCTGGGGCAACTATTCAGGAGCTGGGTTTGTGCAAAGTTGACTTCAGGGGCTAGTGGCCTTGTCTGAATCTGGGAGGGGACAAGTAGAAGACAGCTTCCTGGATGTGCCTTGGGGACCCGGGGCCATCTCCCTGGACATTGCAGGGTCAGGGACCATAGTCCACCAGGAGGCTGGTCCCAAAGAAGAGAGCGGTTGTGAATGAGGCTATCTCTCTCTGGTCATGCCTTGCATTGGAAAGGGTCCCCCACCTGGCAGACTCTAGGGGTCCCCAGCTCCTCTCTCCTCTTTCCCTGGTAGACCCAGTGGCAGAGACCTCTCCCTCTGGAAGGGTCTAGGCTGGTGTGTCTGGAAGTCTCTGACCCAGTGATGGCCCCATCTGGGGGACTGAGGAGCAGGTCCTGGAGGAGGAGAGATGGAAGGATGGAGTGGGGAGAGGTGGCACTGGCCAGCTGGCTGTGTCCTCACCAGCCTGTGAACACAGCCAGAGAAAGACCAGCATGAGATAAGCTCCCTGCTGCTGGTCTGGGCCTTATCTTGGCCCTGCAGATTGACATCTTCACCTGGTGGACACTAAGGCCCACAGTGGCCCTTGGGGTTCCATGCCAGGCTGAGGAGGGGGAGAGAGCTGGCTTGCTGGCCTGTCTTGGGGGAGGGACTGGCTCTGTGACCAGAGTCCAGGGTCCCTCCCTGAGCATTGCTTCCCCTTTACTGTCACCTGGACCAAGACCAATGTGTGCCCACTCCACTGCACGAAATATTCAGTTCAGGCCCCTTGTTTTAGAGTTCCAGGGACCAGACACCTTGAGGAAAGGTCTCTCAAGCAGGTTTTAAAGGCCTCTCTCCCTGCCACCAATTCACCATCAGCCCTGTTTTGAGATGTCAAGCAAATCGTTCCAACTCGTCCTCCCCCGACCCCACAAATCACCAGTATCTTTCTTTTGGGGATTTCCAACCTATTCTCAAAATCGTTGAAGCCCCCCTGAGAGATGACTCAGTTCAAGATGGAAGTCCTGCCCCTGAACCCCAAACCAAACAAGCAACAAATAATTGGAGTAGCAAATGGGAGGGTCAGATTAGATCTGTAGGCCACGTCACTTTAGAAAATTCGTCTTGCTTTGGAAAATGACAGACGAATGGCTCACATTCGCTGAGGTGAGCTGGGGGCTAGACGTTTTCTGTTTGACATGTGAGGTAACTCATTTAATCCTTGCAAGAACCCTAGAAGGTAGGTGTGAATTTCACAGACCAGAAGCCAAAGTTCAGGGAGAAGTCAGTTTGGCTTCTTCCGTGGCCGACCAGAGTGAGCTTGAGTCCCCCAGCGGCCCTTTCCTTCCAGCCGCCCTCTCCTAGGGCTCCCCAGCCCCAGGATCTTGGTCCCTCTCCTCCCAGAAGACTTCTCAGCTGTCATGCAGAGACTATCGTCCCAGAGGACCAGGGGTTCCCCTGAACGAGGGATTCCGCCTCCAGGTTCCACCTCACCAGGCACCAGCCCCAAATAAATCATTTCATTAGAGTTAATAACATAGTCCCTTTAACTGAAAAGTGCTTCCGAATAGATGGCTCTCTATCGGAGTTAATGAACAGATAAGAATCTTTGTAATTAACTCAGTGAGGGCGTGCATGGTAATGGCCGTTCTTTGGAGCTGCAGGACTATTTGTTTGTCATTGAGAATGGGGTAGATACGCTCCTGGCCACCTCCCTCTGACAAGCTCCTGTATTCACAAGGACCCCTCAGGGTTATTTATATACAGCCCCTCCTTGCAGAGACCCCTTGGGTACAGTGGAGCTCAGAGGGCTGCCTGGCTTTGCTCCAGTCCCTCTCCATCCAGGCCACCCCTCCTGTACTTGCAATGCTGTCCAGGTCTGGCTGCCACCCTGTGACCTGTGCTTTCCTATTATCTTTTCTGCCCTGATAATATAGTTAGGCATTAGCAGCCTCTGGTTATCACTGCACTGGAGTTGCGGGGCTCAACTGCCCATGTGCGCGTGTGTGTGTGTGAAGTGTGTGCACCCACGTGTGTGTGAGGGTGTGTGCACCTGGGGAGTCCAAATGGTGTGGAGCGAGCAGGGTGCTCTGAGAGTTTGCATTTGTGATGCTCTCTGCATGCGTGCGAGGAATGAGTGTGGGAGGAGTGCATGTGCCAGGAGTGCCCGTGCCAAGAGTGCGTGTGCACGTGCTCTGCTTGCAGCAATGCGTTTCCTTTTCTGACAGAACCTGCCCTTGAGTCTCTTGATGCCACAGGTGCTTGGTCATATCTTCCTGGAGTGAAGTTTTCTGGGGTGGAGGGTCTTTGGAAGTTTCCTAGGGAAACCACACTGCTGGAATGTTCTTTCCTTTCCCTCCTCTCCTCTTTCCCTAGGGATGCACTTCCTGCCCAGTGGGCTACTCAGTCCAGCCCCCAATTCCTTGGCAGTGAGTTCTCCAAGGGCATGAATCTGGAGCTGAGCCTGGTGGGTGGAGAAACACTTCAGAAGGAGGACCCCAGACCTGTGTGCAGGTGTGTGAGTGTGTGTCTATGCTGGCGGGCTAGCGTAGGGAGGCAGCCTGGGGGACAGTCCCAGCTTCCTGTCAGCACTGATGAATTGCATTCCACCAGGGGTGGGCTCAGCTCCCTCTGCCTCTTGGAGGGTGGAGTGCCTGCCAAAGTGGAGGCCACTGGCAAATAATAAGGAGCAGGAAGGAGGGGTCCTTTTCTTGTCGCTTCCCACCATTTGAACCTCCAAGACTCTGCCCTTCCTCCCTCCCTCTCTGCTCTGCTGGCTGGGTGGGGCCTCTCTGGTGGAGTCACCTTTCAGGACAGGAGCTGAGCTGCTCACCTCCACTGCAGATGGGACTCCCAGGCACCCCTGGTGTTTCTTTTTCTCCCAGAATTCCTCCTGGCTGGCAGGCTTCCTCCTTGTTGGGGAAGTTCCTGGGAGCAGCTACCCAACAAATGTCAGAAACACTTGTAATGAAGGAGAGAGAAAGTGGTGCTAGAGTGGCAGGTCGGGAGGAGACGGCCAATCCTGCCCCACAGTGGGACTCAAAGAGACAGGGTGGGGGTGCTGCCTGGGCTCGCCCAGGACGTCAGGGGTAGAACTGGGCTCAGGCCTTGTCTTCAGAGGCCCTTCAGCGGCCTGCCTGAGTTGGGACTTGGGGAAGGTTTCTCTGTACTCCAGCCCTGCTCAGTGCCTGTGGGGCTGTTAGGGTCCCCCACTCCCCCGTTGGAAGCCACTCTGCAGATAGGGTCATGATTGGACTTCTGACTGGGCACAGAGGCGCAGCCTGGGAAGGGGCCTCAGAGGACATCTAGTCCAGAGCCCTAGTCTCAGAGACCAGGACCTGAAACACAGGGAAGGTCACATTGTGAGTGGGGTGCCCAGGAGGCTAAAGTCAAGGCCCATGTCCCCATCCTGGTCCTTCCCTGGGGGCACCTCCTTCTCCCTGGGAGCTGAGAAGGGCTGGGTTCCTCTCTGGGCCTCTCTCAATCCTGGACAGTAGCAGGTCCCTCTCCAGTGGCCGGCAGCCCAGGGCCTCCTCAGTCCTCCAAAGCTCAGTCCTCCAGGCCTGCAGAGGGTCACCTCTGCCCTCTCCCCACACCCCTCCTCTTCTCAGCCAGGCCCCTCCAGAGCTCCATCCCTCAGCCAGGCTAAATCCATCCCACTCCTAATCCCCATCCCAGCCATCTGGTGGGCCCTTGCTAATGCCCCCTCAATGCCCTACACACCAGGCCCCAGCTCCCTTTCAGAATCAACTGCCTTCCACATCTGCTCTCACCCTCTATTCTGGGGCAGTGCGCGTGTGTGTGCGGATCACAGTGCACGTATTTGTGTTTGTCTCTGAACGCGTGGTGGGTTTCTTCAGGGTGTGGTCAGTTTCCAGCATTGCATTGGTGTTTTCCACAGGCAGGTGCTTTACTTCCCCCTGCAGACTGGAAACCTCTTTAGGGAAGTGCTTCCTCTTCCATCAGACTGGGGGCTCCCCTGGAACAGAACCTGGGACTCAGGCATCAGACTGGCAGCTCCCTGTGGGCAGGGGACAGGCAGCTTGAACTCAGGAGATGCCCCGTCTCTCTGGTGCACACACAGAGGCCCACCATCCCCATCCTGCCGGCTCCTTCACACAGCCTCTTCAACATGGCAGCCCCTAGCCCACGGGATCAGCTGCCCTCAGCAGTGAGAGCAGAGAGGGGCAAAGCCTGCAGAGAGCTGAGGACCACTGAAGCCTGTTCCTCCCCACTTCCCGCCTGCCCACAGCAGCTGTCCCTCCAAGAGGAGAGGGAATGATAGCAAGGTGTGAACCAGCAGGACTTGGTGGGAGCCAGGACTTCACACCTACAAGTCCAAGAACCGTCAAGGCTGAAGGCACCTGAGGGACACCTGGGCCCTGGATGCTAGTGGAGAGTCTTGTCTTGCCCCACAGGAGGTGGTGCCAGGCTCATGGCCACACCAGCCAACAAGGGCAAAATGAGAACTGCCAGGTCCCTGGACTTCAGCCTGGGGCTCTACCACCACATCAGAATGCTGCTCTGGGTTCTCAGTCCTCCCTGAGGAGGGCCACGGGGGGGTAGTGGGGAAACTATGGAACTTGGGGCCCATGTAATCTGGTTCTGAATCCTGGCTCTGTATGGATTTGCTGTGTGGCTTGAGGCAAGTCATATAAGTTTTCTGAACTTCAGTTTTGTCATCTGTGAAATGGGTCTAATAATATCTACCTTAACCAGTTGTTGTGAAAGTTGATGAAAGGATGGATATGAAGTGGTCTGCAGATGGTGATTGTTGGTGATTTTTTAACATTCCTATGTTCTCTGTGCCTGGATCTATGGCAAGGTTTCAGCAAGAACTCTCAAGAGAAGGGGCAGGGGCAGCCTGACACCCAGCTCCCTATGCTGGGCATCTCTGCTAATGTCACCAGCAGTCCAGACAAGCCCAGTTCCGTAGTTGTTCAGGAAAGCCTTGCAGGGTCTCTGCTTTGACAACTGCCTGGTTGTCTGCTGTGACATCCCCAGCTGTCCCTCAGAGGTGGCAGAGAGATCAGTGTGTATGGTGGAGCCAAGTCTTCCATCTGCCCCTAACATCCACCACTGGTACCTTAATTGAGGTCTTGCAGCCTGGCCCCCAGCACAGAGCATGTCAAATCTTAGGGCCCTTCTTAATCTCCTGCCATGGCAAACTTCTCCAGCCTGGTCCCCCTTCACTTGCCAATGTCATCTGTTGCCTCAGAATGTCATAAGACAGTAGGTGAGCCAGGTCTTGTCTAAATTGGAGCCCTTGAGCAAGTTCCTTGCCCTCTCTGTGCCTGTGTCCTTATCTATGATATAGAAGTAGACATCACTATGTCCCTAGACTCTTGGTAGAAATACAAGTGTTGAAAGAGTGGGGTTTTTGCAGGAAGGCCAGTGGATTTGATCTAGTAGTAATAATTTCTGTTTTCCAAATGAGGAAATGAGGGATCAGAGTTGGTGATGTATGGGCTGGAGGTCACACAGCAAATACACTGGCAAATCCCAGAAACCCCTGCCAACCTGACTTGGGAAGTTTGTTCCCTTCAAGTAAGAGTTTCCTTCTCTCATTCATTTACTGTATTTGCAATCTTCTCTGTTTGGCTCCAGTATCTGTCTCCCTGCCCCAAAAGTCATTTCTTAAGGGCAGCACTGCCTGGTACATGGTAAGTTCTCAGTCTGTTCAAGACAGGCCTGGAGCAGCTTCCAGGGCTGGTGTGGAGAGGGGAGCTGGAGCGTGGGGTCTGGGGTCAGGGTTTCTCTGGTGGCCGCTCTGTCTCTCTGCCCTGCCTTCCCCTCTCTGGCTGTCTGAGAAATCTCATTTTGCTATTGAGCTGATTCATGGACCTGGTTCCCTGGTGTTCCCCGAGCAGCTCTCTGTCAATAACTATTCTTTACAAGGTCCCTTGATTCGTTTTCAGAGTTGAAGACAAATTTTTAAAGAGGAGTTCAGTGCCAGGGCCATTCCAGAGGGGCTGTTAACTTAATGTCCCACCTCATTCCCGCCCAGTCTGCTCCTGCTTGAACTCGGCCAGGGTCAGGCGTTGCTGTTTCTAGCAATTGCTCCTGAGTTTTGGCATGTGGACTGGTGGGAGTGAGGGATGAAGAGAAAGGGACACACATTACAGGACAAGGCAGCATGCATGTCTCTGGCCATGTTCTAAGGTGTGCTGTGTGACTTTCAGTCAAAAGCTCTTCCTCTCTGGGCCCTCGTCTCTGGTTGGCGAAGGCACAGAAGCTGGCAAATGCTTCCCTCCAGGCAGTGACCTGGTCTGAGACTCATTTGGCAAAGAGGTCTCAGCAGTCAGGTGCAGCTCTTCTCTCCTCCCACCATCTCCATGTGGGATAAAGCCAGGGTAAATTCCCCTGCTGAGTACCACTGTATGCACCAGCCTGCTTCTCCTGCCCAGGCTCATGACCCGCATCCTTTCTGCAGCATCCTCCTAGTGAGCACCCTCGTTCATGCTGTCCAGTCTTCTTTCACCCAGGGAGAAGGAAGGAGCTGAATCTCAAACTTAAGCCTGATTCCCAAATTCATGCTGGGCCCACTATACCTTTTCTCTCTCTCTTTCTGGTACTGGGGACTGAACCTGGGGAGGCTTTGCCACTGAGCTAAATCCCTGGTTCTTTTTATTTTTTATTTTGAGACAAGGTCTTGTAAAGTTGCTTAGGGCCTCAAAGTTGCTGAGGCTGACCTCGAACTTGCCACCTTCCTGCCTCGGCCTCCGGAGTCATTGGGATTACAGGCATGCGCCACCATTCCCAGCCCCACCACACTGACAGTAGCCCCCACGTTTGTACAAATGGTTTTGTGTTTCCTTACTGCCAGAGGCTCACGTTCCAGGCAGAGGGGGAGAAGGTGCAGTGACTTCACTGCATAAGCAAGTGCAGGAGTGGCACGGTCACCTCTGGCCTTTACGCCCACTCCCCAGTTCCCAGGATGTCCTTGGCAAGCTCAGTTTGAACATGTCCCCCCACTCCTCTGTGCCCCCTACCCCAGGGCAAAACTCGATGGCCATCCCAGGTGACAATGGACAGCTGACCTACTTGTCTTCCCTGAGGGGCTCCTTGAGGACAGGCCCATGGGGCTTCCCAGACTCCTTGGCAGGGCCCAGCACATACCAGGAGCCTAAGGTGCTGAATGGACAAATGGCTTCATGCATACTGCCCGAAGCCTCTGCGCCCTGGGACCTGGGGTGTTCTTCCTTCAGTCACATCTGTCCTCATCTCTCTCCCCTATGAGAATCTCTAGGGAGTGGTTTGGATCACTTATGATTTTCTAAACTAATTAGATAGTAGAGTCTGGAAAATCCCAAACACAGGGTGATAACGGAGACCATTGATAGTCTGCACTTGGACTTTAACTGAGTCAGCACACATTGGTGGAGACTCATGGATTTGGGGCCCTTTTCCTTCTGACCTGTGTCCTTCTAAGGTTGCCAGCAGCTCACAGTCAGGATGGATTTGAATGGCAGGTGTCTGGTGCTCTTGGAACTCCAGGAGAGCCCACAGGAGACGCCAGGGTTCTGCCCTGTGTACGACTTTCCAGCAGCTTCCCCTCACTCCACTGGACCCTTGTTCCAAACACATCCTGGTCCATCCTTAGCCTGCCCCTCAAACCCACACCTCACCTGGAAGCTCAGAATGGTTGGGGTAAGGTCCATTGCTTGAGAGCCTCTCTGTGCAGGGGTCTGTCCTGGCGTCCTGTCTGTTGCCGGGCATTGTACAGAACACTTTACACACAGCACCTCATGGAATCCTCACAACACCCGTAGGGCAGCTGCCTGGGTGGAGCGTCTTCACATGCTAGGTAAGTTGGGGTGGGGGCACCATGCTGATGGTCCTTTTTGGGAGGGGTGGATGACTGTCCTTCCCTTCTCCAAGATGATTGCTGTACTCACCTGTTCATGGGCATAGAAGGCTGGGCCAGCTCCTGCCCTGCCTGCCTGTACCTCGTGTGCCCTGTCCCTGGCCTGGGGTTGCTGCCTGTGTGGGGGGGTGATCTCTCAGTACGAGGGGCTGTGGGCCAACCACAGTCCATTGGTTGGACAAGGGGACACCCAACACGTCTGTTTTTTAATTATCATGGAAACCCTGGCACTTTCCACATCAATGCCATGTGGAAGGGAAGGGAGGCTTCCATAAGAGTGGTGTCAGGGAGGGGCTTCCTCTGGAGGCAGTGGAGGGCACTCAGGGAGCACCCTGACCCTCTGGCATCTCGGATTTTCGCTGGCATCCCACCCCCAACGACATTTCTCCACAGAGCCAACCACGGCAGACTCCACCTCTTTGTAAGGCACATTGCCAGTTTGTGGATCCTTTGTCCTTTGATGGAGGCACCCACAGGGCATCCGAGGGCCTAAGGAAGCTGGGGCAGGAAGAACAGGACCAGCACCTGGGCCAGCCAATGTGGCCTCACGTCATGTGGTGTGCTGTGTGTGCATGTGTGCGTCTGTGCCCGCACACATGAGGGAGAGAACGAAACAGCCACCATGTACTGTCTGCTTGCTGGGAGTTACTGCTCCCACCCCAGTCCGATGGCCTCCATTTATTTATGAAAAATCCAACACAGTGGTGGGTAGAACCCAAGAGAAAAGTGGCTGTGAGATGGGGCAGGGGAGGCGCCAGCTCCCTCAGCCTCCACGGCCCCTCAGCCCCCTACAGTGCTCCCAGGGGCCTCATCTCCTCCTGTAGGGATTGCTTTTTCCTGGGGGTGGGGTGGTGGTGGCTGCCTGCCCTGTGGTGCAGAGGGAAAGGGTGGTGAGCAGAGCAGAGGCGGCTAAGGCGCAGTAGTGTTGACCTTGCAGTGGGGGAGGCAGGGGGCACCCAGGTCTCCCTGGGCCCTGCTGACCACAGTGCTCTGGGATCTGGTTTGGTCAGAGAGGGACTGGGGACTCCTCTGGCTTGGGCCCCTGTCCACAGCCCTTGGGGCAGGAGGGAGTCCTGAGGAGAACCCAGGAAGGCGCTGGTTTGGCACCAGACCCCTCTGTAGAGTCAGCTCTAGGCCCTGGGAGGCACCCAGAGGCCAGCAGATGCCATGACTGTCCACCGACCCCCCAATGTTTTGTCTGCAGCAAGATCCTTGGCAAGGCAGGCAGCCCCTGCCTCCCCACCCTGCAGGACAGAAATCCCTGAATATTGGTTTGAGAAAAGTCTTTGTGCAGTCTGTGACACAAGATTCCCCAGGTCCTCCAGGCACGGGAGAGGACAGGGGAGTGGGAGACAGGGCCCAGCACAATGTGGGCCCGCGGTCCCCACGCTGGACCTCAGGGCCCTACTTCTGAGGCAGGCAGCCTGCCTAGGCCGGCTGAAGCTTGGAAAGGATAGAACAGAGCCAGGACTGCTTCCCTCCTTGCAAGCCACAGGAGGAAGGGGCCCTCAACGCTCAGGGGGCAGGAGAGGGTAACCGGGGAAGTTGGGGGGCGGGCAGAGTAGGGAGCCAACCAACCGGCTCAGAGCAAAGCTGCAGGGGCAGGGAGTATAAAATCAACCCGCCCGCCCTGCGGAGTGAACTGGGGGTCCCTGCTGGGTCCCACCCAAGCAGACCATGTAGGGTCATCCTGCCACCCCGATTGTTGCCTCTAAGCAATCTCTTTGATTCTGCGCATGTAATTGTGCAGGTCAGGGGGCGGAGTCGCCCGCTTGGTACCCGCCACATCCGGGCAGCCCCAACCCAGGTCCTCTTCATCCTCCTCGTCCTCTTCGCCAGCAGGCACTGAGTCATAGGCCAGCTCCTCCGAGGGCAGTGTAGTGAAGGTGGTGAACTTGACCCGCTTGCGCTTGGAGGTGGGAGAGCTGGCGGGGTCCTCGGCCTGGTCCCGGGCGGAGCCGCCCGAAGAGCCGTCGCCGCGGCCGTGCACCTGGCTCTGGACGCTGGTCTGTGAGCTTCCGCTACTGTGATGGTCCCCGTGGCAACAGGCGGGCACGGTTTCCAGCGGGTTGCCGGCAGGAGGCGAGAGCTCCCCTTGCACCCGCAGCGGCTGCCCGTTGCCCAGGAACACCCAGTGGTGAGAGTGGTCCATGCTGGTCTGGCCCTCAGGCGGGATGCGCTTGTGCCGGTAGCGCAGCACAAAAACGATGCAGTTGATGAGGAAGACGAGGATGGCGAGGCAGAAGACGCCCAGCAGTGCGTACATGCCGATCTCCAGGTCGGTCAGACCCCGGGGCATCTGCAGGAAGCCCGTGGGCAGCGGCAAGAAGTCTTCTGTGGGTGGCACCGCAGAGGTGCCCAGTCCAGGGGCTGCCAGCGCAGGACCCCCTGTACCTGGTGGACCAGCTCCCCGGGCCTCGTCCTCACCTCCGCCAGGTCCTGGCTGGCTGGGGCCTGGGTAGTCATAAGTGGGGTCCTCTTCGTCCCGCCCAAAGTGCACTCGCAGCCCCACGGGCGTCGTGGCCAGCACACTCTTGCGCTTGGTTTTCTGGCAGCTCTCAGCGATGGTGAGCTCCGCGCGGAGCAGCTCCCCGGCCCCCTCCGCCTCAGCTACCACCAGCGGGAAGGCGCGATCCTGGGTGACTGTGGCCACCCGCTCATCCAGGCTGCTCACCAGCAGCCCATAGTCCCGTGGGCTGTAAAGGGAGAGTGGGGCCGTGGTACCATCACTATAGGATAGCCAGAGGCTCAGAAGGGCTTCCTGCAGGGGGAGAAGGGGACAGGAGTCAGGGAGCCTGATCCACGGGCTTCCTAGTTGGGCCCTGATTGCTATGAGGGCAACGATCAAGGGTCCTTGGCCCCTGTTGCCTTCCCAGTGGAAACTGTGCCTGCCATGTGGCAGGCACTTGAGTCATTACCTGGGTGCAAGTTGTCCCAGGTTGTGTGGAGGGTAAATGGCAAGTCATGGCATCCAGGCCGGGTACTACCCCAGAGACTGCTCCTGTCATCTTGAATTGAAGGTAAGTTCTGCCTTCAGGTCTGCTCTTCTGCTGCAGGAATAGCCCTGTACCTCCATTCCTGACCTTGGGGGTACCCCATCGAACCCTTGGCTCATGATAATACAGGCCCCAGGCCTCCTCCTTGCTAAGTCACAACTTTCTGGGAATCACCCTTCCTGCAGATGATGCAGAGCCCAGGGAGAAGCCATGGGCCTGGGTCATGCGCGGAGCTTTGGGGTAGAGGACCCCTATATCCTGACTCCTGGCTCCATGCTTGATGCCCACCTTCTCACCTCCCCTGTGCTCCCGCCTGTCACCTTTCCACCTTTGTCCTATAGCCAGTGCCCTTGGTGTACAGAGGGCGCTCCAGAGATGGCTGGGGATACTTCCTGGGGATGGCTTCCTGAGAAGCCAGGAGGGACGGCCTCTATAGGAAGATCTCAGGGTCACAAGTGCAGGAGAGGATGCCCAGACCCCTGTGCAGGGCAGGGAGGGGGTAGGGCAGACATGTAGGTTTCTGAGGGCAGAGAGAGCCTCCATCACCTGAAGACCTAACTAGGGGGCTCATGACATAAAGGCATGACAGAGCCCCTGAGCCCTGACTCCCTGGCTGGTGGGTCAGGCAGCAAGTTACCTGCTTGAGGAAGGTGAGGGTCTGCTGTGCAGCTGTGGTGGCCAGGATGGTGTGGCTGCTCCCAGGGCTGGGCCGCAGGGAGAGGGTCAGGCTGGCTACCACCTGGGCCTGCAGCTGTGTGATGCTGACCTTCTCCTCTGTCACTGTCAGTAGTGTCTCCCCCAGCACTGCCTCCGTCAGTGGGGACACCACCTGAGGCAGAGCAGGGTGGGGGTAGGAGAGAGCCAGGAAAGCAGCAACCCCCACTAGGTCCCTCCCCAGGGAGGATGCCCCACGATGCCAGAAGAGGAGTCCAGAGTGATAGGGCAGGCACCTGGTTCTGCCTAAGGTCTGCAAGCAGGAACCGAGGTCTGCGGGTCACAAGAGGTGGGGGGCTCGCAGGAGCCAGTGAGGAATATGGATGAGAGAGGTGAGCTGATTTTGAGGAAAATAACCCTTGTGTAGTGGTAAATAATAACTCATGTTTGGCCTCCATGTCAGGGAGACAAAAGGGAGAGGTGGCCAATGGGAGAGAGAACGCATGCTCACCGAATGGGGACACTCATTGGCTCTTGCTGATTGTGGCCAGGTGGGGATAGAGGCTCAATTTTGCCAGATTCATTTTTTGTAAAACCAGAAATCTAGATTGTTTTTTAAAATGAGAAAACCTCTCAATTTTGAAATGTTGGATCAATCATTTTATAAACCAAATATGACTGCAGGCAGATTCCAGCCCATGGGTCACTATTTATAATCTCTTAGATCAATGATTTCTACCCAGACACCCAGTGATCAGAGGGGAAGGTCAAAGTCGAGTTTCCAGATCGCCGCACCTGCTGGTTCTCCCCTGATCCCACACCTCCTCCCCCTGCTGTCAGGGAGGGCTCTGGGCAGCCCCTGTCCCCATAGGGGGCTGGACAGAGGTTGATGCCACATTCAGTAAGAGCCTTTGCCAAGGTGAAGCTGAAAGACCTTGACCTTGGGTCATATAATTTCAGGCAGAGTGAAAGTTTGGAAAGGAAGCATGTCCTGGGGACCAGCTGGGGTTGCTCGTGGGGCTCCAATCTCTCCACCCACAGGTAAACCAGACTCCTGGCACTGCCCCTTTGTGCTCAGACAGCTCATGCCTACCTTAAAGGGGGTGGTGCCTGGCTCCAGTCCAGCCAGCGTGCTGCTGTCCACCATGTGTGCTACTCGGGGGTCGCCGACCCGCATGAAGTCACTGACCAAGTCAGTGACCTCCACCAACCAGTCTGAGCCCAGCATGGTGACCACCTGGTCAGTGCCCTCAGACGACGTTGTGTGGAACTGGGTGAAGACCTGCAGGGTGGCATGCTGGTACTGCAGGGTACAGCCTCGGCTCACGCTCTGCCGCCGCTCCTCTTCCTCCTCCTCCTCATCTTCGCTCTCCCGGGCTGACCTGGGTTGGGGATGTACCAAGGTCAGGGCTGGCTGGGCTGAGAGACCTCACCCTGGATCTGATCTGGACAAGTCCCTACCCTCACCCTTGCCCTGCTGGTTCTTCCAGCTCCCATGGGGGGGATGCCCTGCAAACAGCACCTCCTCCTGGCTCAGGCCTTCATCTCTGGGTTTGGTCCAGGAGTTCTGGCCTTTTTCTCCCTAACCCAAGCCTCAGAATAGTGGGCACTTGATCCCAGTAATGACTCCTGCCTTTTTTTAGCACTAAGCATGAGCCTGGTACTGTGCTCTACTCTAAACTGTAGCAAAGGAGATTCTCGTTATAGATGCTGGAAGGCCTAGCTGAATCGTGTACAACTTGCAAGCGATGAACTTGGAAACTTAACTGAGGAGATTTCCAGGTAAGGATTGGAAGGTACAGCCTGGTTTCCCCTTGCTGCTTTTAATAAAACGTGAGAAGAGAGAAACAAATTGACAAGCCATTAAGTTAAAGGGAACCTGGGACCTGATGACTTGGGGAATTCTCAACTTAGCAGATTGAAAAAGATGCTCAAATCAGTAGGTTCCTTGCCAGGAAGGCATGCTCCAGAGAGAACGCTTGCTAGAACTTTGTCAGAATCAACCAATTCAAGTGTTCGTTCACACACAGTGCTCTTTCATCTATGTTAACAATTTAATCCTCACAACAACCCTATGAGAAGTATCATCTTGCTTATTTTGTAAAGAAAATGAAGCACAGAGAGGTTAAGTAAATAGCCCAAGTTTGCACAGCTAGTAAATAACTGAATCAGGATTGAAGCCAGGCTGTCTGTTTCCAGAGTTCGTTCTATCTTCACTACTCGAAGCAGCATTCCCATCACTCAGTGGCTGGTCAGAAATGCAGAGTCCCAGGCTTCACCAGGCCTTCCCCATCCACAGCTGCATTCTAGCGGATGCCCTGGTGAGGCATGCTCACATTCAGGTTTGAGAGCCTCTGGTCTGTATGACCTTGCTTTTGCAAGTTTCTGCAGAACTGAACTCAACCCTGGTCTCCCTTGACCACCTGCTTCTTCTCCACCCCACTTCCAGCTGCCTGCCACTTCCCTGGCTTCTCTTCCTGCTGGGCTCTTCTCTGCTGCAGCTCTGAGTGGGTGGAGCGTGGTGAGGACACAGGTCCACACCCTGCAGACGGGCACTCAGGTGTGTGAGCCTGCACCACATCAAGAGGGCCGGGCGTGCATCATGGTGCCTGTGTCCACGTGCTCACGAATCTGCCCTCAGTGTGCCAGGCAGGGGCAGCTGGGCACAGGTGCCTGTGGTCCTGTATTGGTGCATCTGCTGTGCTTGGTCTACTTGGCTGCTCTCTCACCCTGTCTCCCCAGCCAGCTCCTTTCTACTCATCCTTCAAGATTTTTTTCTTGAATAAGTGATGTAAGGTATTTATTTTCCTTCTTTTTATATTTTGATTTGTTGTACACAAATGGGGTACAACTATTGTTTCTCTGGTTGTACACGAAGTAGAGTCACACCATTTGTGTAATCATACATGTACATAGGGTAATGTTGTTTGTCTCATTCTATTATTTTTCCTTCCCCTCACACTCTCCCCACCCCTCATTATAATTCATCCTTCCTCCATTCTTGCCTCCCCCCCCATTATATATCATCATCCCCTTATCAGAGAAATCATTTGGCCTTTGGTTTTTTGGGATTGGCTTATTTCACTTAGCATGATATTCTTCAGCTCTGTCCATTTACCTGCAAATGCCATAATTTTATTCTTCTTTATGGCTGAATAATATTCCCACTGTGTATATATACCACAGTTTATCCATTCATCTATTGAAGGGCATCTAGGTTGGTTCTACAATCTAGCTATTGTGAATTGAGCAGCTATGAACATTGATGTAGCTGTGTCACTGGAATATGTTGATTTTAAGTCCTTTGGGTATAGACCAAGGAGTAGGATAGCTGGGTCAAATGGTGGTCCCATACCAAGTTTTCTAAGGAATCTCCACACTGCTTTCCAGAGTAGCTACACCAATTTGCAGCCCCACCAGCAATGTATGAGTGTACCTTTTCCCCACATCCTCGCCAATGCCTATCGTTGCTTGTACTCTTGATAATAGACATGCTAATTGGGGCAAGATGAAAATCCTTTAAGATTTAACTCAAGTGCACACCTGTAACCCCAGTGGCTGGGGAGGCTGAGGCAGGAGGATTGCAAGTTCGAGACCAGCCTCAGCAACTTAGTGAGGCTCTAAGCAACTTAGTAAGCCCCTGTCTCAAAATAAAAAAAATAAAAAGGGCTGAGAATGTGGCTCAGTGGTAAAGCACCCCTGGGTTCAATCCCCAGTATCCAAAAACAAACAAATAAATAAATTTAAAAAAAAAATCTAACTCAAGGATCAACACTTCTAGAGGCCTGCCTTGGCTTCTGGAGGGAGAGGTTTTCTTTGTCGAGCCACCTGATGCCCTGTGCACAGGGCTTCCCATGCAGTGTCGTGTTGTGGCATGTCCATGACCCTGCCCTCCCTGCTGGACTGAGAGCTTGGCAGGGTCCACATCTCAAACACCAGTCAGTACCCACCACACAGTAGGTCTTCAGTAAGTTTGTTGATTTCACAGCTGCCCCACAGAATGGGTTCACCTGGGGCCCTATACACATCTGCAGCTTGGCCCGTGAGCATCTCAAGAGTCCTGTGTGTGCAGGGGCTGTACCTGCGGTCAGGGAGGATGGGTACCCTCCAGCCCTTCACTTGGCTGAGGCGAGCATCTGACAGCTCGATGTGCAGAGGCAGCTTGGGGACCCAGACTGTCATTTCCAAGGGGGCGCTGAGGACATCGTAGCGGAAGGTGACCCTGGCATTCATGGACCCTCGAGACTCCTTTCCACTCACAAATACGTAGTCGCAGCTGCTGGAGACCTAGGGAGAGGAGGAGAAAGCCATGTGCCTTGCCTGGCAAGTCTTCCTGCAGGGCAGTGTGGGGGTCTTGCATGTGGCAAGCAAGGCACAGAGGGCTGCTGCAGAGAGAAGCGGAGGTGGCCAGGTGGGGGAAGGCACTGATTCCACTGGGACATGCCAGTTTCTTCCCTGTTTCTCCAAAGAGCCTTCCTCTGTGACTACTGTTCCTTGATAGGGCCCAGCCTGCAAATGTTTTTGCTAGGGGCTGTTTCTGACCTGGCAGAACCATACCATGGAGGAGGCTCCAGGTTAAGGGGCCGCACAGGGCCCTTTATGATTGACAGCTGGGGAACCAAGTGTCTGGCAGGTAGAGTCCTCCACTGCACAGAGGGCCATCCACTGGGCAGGAGGAAGTTGAGGTGGAAGGGATAGTGGTGAGGGGCAGGTCCACACCTCCTCTGTGCTTGTGCGGCGGCACAGCTGCCCCAGGAGAGTGGGCGATCGATTAATTTCAGGTGAGGGAACTGCACTATCCAGGTGTGGAGGGGAGGAAACCGGGGAGGAAAAATCCGACTCAGAGAAGCCCAAATGCAGACTTGTGGATGTTTGCCACCAGTGTGTGGCTTTGGCAAATGCATGCCCACCTGAGTAGCAACCTGCATTCCTAGAGAGTCCCTGGATGGAACTGGCTGCCTCCTGAGGAGCACATCCTTCCTGGAGACCAGTGCCCACTCACAGAGAGGTTGCTGCCAGTACTTCAGGGCAAACGCAGATGGCTGTGTGTGTTCAGTGTGCCCACGCACACACCTGGCACATGCTGGAGTGGCTCCTGTGTGCATGGCACCCAGGCGCTCCTGCTGGTACATGCCCTGAATGCACTACCTGGATTGGGTGGAGGATCCTCAGAGTCTCTGCAGCAGGTGAGGGCAGGGTGCTGGGACTGTGGCTTATCCTCAGAGATGAGCCCCTGGACCATCCAGATCCCTTCCTCATCTCAGAGGGTGGGTGGAGGAAAGTGGGGACAGTAACCCTGCCGGAAATGCTCATTTCCCACCTGGGCAGCAGAGAATCCCATCTGCAGGCTGGCAGATTCCATTTAGAATGCTGGCAAAGTCCATGAAGAACCAGAGCGTGTTGCATCGAGATTCGTAACAAATCCCATTTAGAATCCTTGATAATTCCCTTCGGTATCTAAAGTTATCACCAGGGGAGGGGAATCTGGGCAAAAGGAAAGGCGCCAGGCGAGGTCTTCTGGGAGCAGGTGTCTTTATTGGTTTTCCAGCCAGCCAGCGGCGGAAAGCCCCACGGCCTGGGGCGAGGCTTCCAAGCTGCTGCCAGGGGCCATGGGGTGTGGCGCGGAGCCTCTGCTCTGACTGCCCTGGAGAGCATTCTGCCAGGGTCTGGATGGAGGGCAGCACCAGGATCCGCACACTCAGTGGCATGGAAAGAGTGAGCACCAGGTCGCCCAGGTGAGCAGAGAGGACCCCTGCCTCCTTCCTCTGTCTCCTCCCCATCTCAACTTTGCAAACAGGGAGGTGACCGAGTGGCCACCCAAGTCAGAAGAGTGTCCTGTTTTCTGGGCTGAGGAGGACCTGCTGGACAGCTGCAGCTGGGAGGGGCCTGCAGGGTCAGGGGGTGTGGCAGAGTGGGGACCTTCGTCTACAACCTTCTGAGGACTTCCTCTCTGAGTGCCATTGCCCCAGGGCTCAGGGTCAGTCATGAGGGGCCCACCTCCCCTGTCTCCCTTGCCTCGACCAGAGTGTGCCACACCCCAGGGCTCAGTAATGACTTGCTGTGTTGAGTTCGAGTTGTCAACACTGCCTTTTCCCTTCAGGATGGCCAAGCAGTCAACTCCCTCTTCCTCCAGGAAGCCCTCCAGGACTGACTGGGGCAGTACTCAGGGGCTGAGGGAGGGAACCTCCCAGAGGGGAAGAGATTTGGGGATGGACTGTTTCCGAGAGGCCTGCTGCCACTCAGTATGCATGAGCCTGGTGTTGTGGAAGGGGAAGGGAGGATTCAAGTGCAGTCCTTAAGGATGAGTGAGATAAGCCACCTCGACTCTGGTTTGGGGTTTCCACTCCCCCAGAAGCTCTAACGCCATCGTCGTCCAGAGGACCTGCCTCCAGGAAGCTCACCTTGATGATGTCCTCGTTGTCAGACTCGCATTCCACTAGGGTGGAGACATCTAGCACAAGGCCTGTCACTTCAATGGCGATGACTTTCACAGGGATGGCCACTGTTCTGCCCGTCAAGATGGCTGTGTTGATGATCTCTGTATCCTGCAGGAGGAGAGGGGGAGGGGGTTCTGTCGGTAGTCCCTTTCTCTCCCAGGGTATGTCCACCAAGGCCCTGGATTGTGGCTGCTGCCACTCCTCAGAGGCATACCCTTCCCGTGGGGACACTGGGGCACATGGGCAGAGATGGGCTGCCACCCAGGCTCGTGCTCCTTCTCAGAGGGTCTGTTCACTGCTGCAGGAGCCTCAGGAATGCCTGGCTCTGTTCCCCAGCCTTCTACCCTCCTCTCTCCAACATCCTCCATGCCCCACGGGATGCTCAGTAATACACAAGGCATTCACCTGGCTACTCGAGGTGCCCTGGGCTGGTCCCAGTCGCCCCGCCCTTACCATCCCCTGCACTTTCTAAACCCATGGCTCCTTTGGAGCAACTGCTCACATCCCCACTCCTGCACCTCCCGGAGCAGCCCCTGCGGGGTGACTTCTCCCACCTCTGCCCCCCAGCACCGTCTGCCTCCCAGGAGTGCACACCTGCACCCTTGTACACGTGCGCACCTGGATGCTGGAGGCAGGCTCCTACGAGCACACACACACTCAGCCACGCTCATGCCTTCCCACACAGAGACACAGGCATCCACCAGCCTGGTCACCTAGTCACTCACCATGGCCAGGGGCAGAATGGCTTGCACATCTCGCTGGATGACTGTCAACTCCGTGACTGCCCGCTCCAGGTCAGGTAGGGCCCCGTGGCCACGGTAGTCGATGTGCCACATGATTCTCCGCTTGACGGAGTGGCTGGTGAAGTTCTCCATCTCAAAGTCTAGCTGCAGAATCTCCAGAGGGCCCTGGCCCTCCCTGCCAGGGAGGGGAAGGAAGGGGAACGAGGACAGGCTGGGAGAAGTCTGAGAGCTCTGAAGCCCTCAGTGGGGACCCGTCCCTCCTTAGCAGCTGTCTTCTGTGGCCCTGAGCCTCTTCAGCCCTCCCGAAGTGACCTGGCCCCAAGATCCCACTTTGGGGCCCAGACGGCAGATTTCCCATCCACCAAGTCCCATCCCTTCACAAACCCAGCCTCCTGCGTTGAGGACCCCTACCCCTCTAGGTGTCTGCTCTGCAAAGAGCTAGAGCTCACCAGGGGGGCAGGGGCGTGCCCTGGGCCCAGGCCACATCCACAGTGGCTGTTGAGTGCTTTGCCCCAGTCAGCAGCTCTGAGGTCACGTGCCACTGGACACTCCGTGACTTGGTACCTAGAAGGGTCACACCCTTTTTGGCTTTCACCCTGGAACAAAAGGGGAAGAAGAAGAGGGAGAGGGTCAGGCTGGGACCCAAAGGCTGCCTGCCTGGCTACCACCTCTAGGCTGGAGTTGGGGTGGAGGAACAGGTGAGCTAAGAGATCCTGAGTCCTATACTTAAGGGTCTGGGAATCTGGCGCCATATAGCTGCATATTGCTCTTGTGGGGTGGCATGTCTATGGGGTCTTTTTTATGTCAGAATCACCCTCCATGACTCAAATCATGCATTTCTAGTGGGAAATTTCATGTTTTGTGGGGATGCGATATGATCTAAGCATTTTTGAATTCATGAACTGCGTCTTTCTCAAGGTGTAGAAAAAGCAGGACACTCAAAATTTTTTCTCTTAACCCGAGGACTGGGACCAATGTCCCAACAGGCACTTATACCTGTTGGTCTTATGGCTACTAGCCAAGGGGGTGCTTTCTGATCTCCATGTCTCCTCCCTGGCCTTTATTTCCTCATCTGTAAAATGGGTGAGTTGTACAGCTGATGTCCCTGGACCCTTTCAGCTCCATCCCATCATTCCAGACCTCTATCTAGGTTTGTGAAAACTAGCTATGCCTTTTACTTGTGACTGTGACTCCATTGAGACCAAGGAGAGGCAGAGGTTTTGATTGCTCTCAGAAGGGTTAAGAACGTGGGGGCAGGGGGCTCACCTAGTGCACTGTCTCCTGAGGTTGCTCAAGCCATAGGTGGGAGACCTGAGGTTAGGATGCTGGACAGGGATCCAGCTGGGACCTGGACAAGGTGTCAGGGATATATTTGACCTTGGAAGGGAAACTAGACCCCTGACCCATAACCCCATTACCTGAGTGTGAAATGCTCCACGCTGGGGCTGGAGGGCGAGGAGGAGTTGGGAGCCAGATAGAGGAGGATGCTCAGCACCTCCCCAGGCTTGAGCGGCCGGTCAGGCAGGCGGATCATCAGGTTACTGTCCAGCCTATGCTCCTGCAGCGCCCTCCGGGGTGGCGGTCGGAAGAGGCTGATGCTCCCGATGCGCAGCAAGGGGTGCTGAGTAGGGCTCTCAGCGCGGGCCCCCATCCCCTGCCCAGGTGCGCGCCTTGAGCCCCCGCAGCCCCCCGCCGCATCCGGGGCGTGGAGGGTGTAGTAGAGCTCAGCCTGCTGGCTCTCCCCCGCAGCCTCCGGCTCTAGCCCATCTGGGGACTTGCGGCGGGCGCTCGGGGGCACTGCGGGGGCTGGGGGTCCAAACCAGGCCAAGGGCAGCTCGGCCCGCACGAGACAGGTGGCCAATCCCCCGCTGAGACGACAGGAGCTCTTGACCTCTCGGGCATCCCTGAAGGCATGCAGGCGGACACAGGGCAGTCGCTCGGTGACGCCAAAGTCATCCCAGTCCCTGCCGGCCACATAGAAGAGCACCTGCGCCACGGGCTGCGAGGCGGGCACTCGGGCGCGGACGATGAAGGCCCGCACCTTCCAGTTGACCGTCAGGCGCTCGGGGATGTCCAGGGTGCTGGATGGCTGCAGGAGCTCCCGCGCTACCACCTGGCTGGTGCTGAAGGGTCCCAGGGAGACGTTGAGGACCGGCAGCTCCTTGGTCTGGAATACCACGAAGGGCTCGGAGCGCTGTAAGGAGCTGTTGGCCACCGTGGGCGATGGTGGCCGAGCCTCCCGCAGGAAGAAGGCCAGACGCGTGTGTGACAGGCGGTAGCTGACAGGCAGCACCGGGCTGGCCTGTGCCCCAGGTGGGCTGGGACTGGCGGGGTGGGAGCGGCTGGAGGCTGGGGACAGAGACCAGAGAGGCCCAGAGTGGTCAGGAGAGGTGAGCTCACACCAGTCCCTGGCTGCCTGCCCCCACCCCCACAGAGGGCCTCTGCTCCCCAGGCACCCCGGCTCAGCCTGGTCCACCGTCTTTGGTGGTTCAGGGCCCTGCTGTGGGGCACCCAGCCTGGCACCACCTTGGCTGTGGTGTTAATGACCCGATCACCCTCTCTTCATTTTTTCCCTCTTCAACCGCAGGGTAAAGCCAATCCCATCACAAAGCCTTGTGAAGCTTTGGTGAGGTTGCATCCCCTGGTGCCCTGAAACCTCAAGACCTGCCAAATGAGCCTCAAAATTGTTTCTGCCTCAAAGTGCCAGGTGAGAACCTTCTGAAGTCGGGTGCCCACAGGGCTGAGCAGCTCTGGCGGCTGAGAAGTGTAACTCTTCCCCGCATGCTGAGCTCTGTGCTCAGTGCCTGCGCTCAGACAGTGTTAGCTTGTTTGATCCTCAGTTCTGTCCTTGGAGGTGGGCATGTTATGATCACCATCCACTCAATCACTTTCCTGTCAATAACTTCTTTTTTGAGTACCTACACTTACACTTTACAGATAAAGGAACTGAAGTGTGGGGCACTTAAATAACTTACCAGAGTCACGTGAGCAAAAAGGTCAGGAGCAGGATATGAACCTGAAGCCACTTGGCTCTCAAACCCCAGTCCTTTCCTGCATCAGTAGTCTCAGATGGTGTTGGGTTCCCCAGGGACCCCCTGATTTCCCTTACTCCCTCTTATCATACACTATATAAACAGGGAATTTTATCTTCAGTCTCCCAGAAATAAATGTGGGTCTTGTGTTTGGTTCCTTCCTCCTTCTGAGCCTTGCCCCACCTACCCAGGAAGCTGCCAAGTTCTAGCAATTTTGCCTCCTGGCCAGTTGCTTTGTCCTGGGCTGTCCTCTGTCCCCAGGACCCAGCCCCAGGTCAGGCCTCACTCCTGTCGCCATGCCTAACTGGGTCCCCCCTCACTTTCTCTCACCTACTCTCTGGCTCCTGACATTCCCTGCTCCCCTGACACAGCAGCCAGAGAGGTCCTTCTCCCGGACAGGCCAGAACTTAGTGACCTGTTTCAGAGTATGATGGCACTGTCAGGGGACAGGTAGGACCCACAGTGGAGACCTAAAGTCTGAGATTCTTTTCTGGAGCTTCACATAAACTCTCCGAGTCCCATTCATCAACTTTAAGATCTGGGTGATAACAATGCTGGTTCACCGGACGCCATGCTGTTATTTGTTCTGTGTTTGAGAACCTAGTAAGGAGACCCCCTATCAATTGTGCAGCTCAATGCAAGTGTGGGTAGGTATCATTAAGGAATTTCTCCTGTAGTATGCTTACAAAATAAAGCCCAGACCCACCTCATAGGGCCCTCTACTTGTGGTCCCAGGACCCTCTTTCCCCTAGGACTCCTCTTCTTGAGCCCTTCCTGCAGGGCGACCAGGAGACTCACTGTCCTTACTGCCCCCTGGTGTTGCTGATGGCCCCTCCTTTGTACCCTCTGCATCCAGCCCTCTCCTTATTCAAATCTGAATCTTCCTCCAGGCCCAGTGCCAATGCCACCTTCTCCAGGAAGCCTTCAGGATGTGCCTCAGCTCTGGGAATTCCCTCAGAGCGTTGTCCTTCTCTCTGGGGTCCTCTCACATCCTGCTTTGGGTGGAAGTTGGTTATCTACACGGCTTGCATCAAGCAAGGCTTCAACAAGTCCCTGCTGATCTCCACTGAGCCATCTGCAGATACCTCTGTTCAAGGGAGAGACCCCTAGCCAGCGCCAGACTTTCTTGTCGTTTATGCATTTTTATCATTTTATCACTCTCCCTGGAACTTTGACAGTTCCACAAACATTCATACTTAATTCCTCATGAAAGTAATGAACTAAAAATTCCTTCACCTGAGGGTCCAGTGTCTCCATCCTATTTTTTAAAAATCTGCTGTTTCATTTTTTCATTCAACAAAATAAGGCAATTGGCTTGAGCGGAGGCCCTTGGGGTCACTTGCTGTAGGAGGAGTGGTTCTTGGTCTCTCCACTCCTTAAGGTTCCTCCTGAGCAGCCCTGAGGACCCACTGGGAACATGCTGGTCCCTGGTCCTCTGGGTAGCCCATGCTTTTGCCAACAGACAGCCTCACCATATTCCCAAGAGACCTCAGTTTGCAGGTGACTCTTTCCTGACGACAGACACCCTGCAGCTGGCAGAGCCAGGAGTCACTGGGGTGGAAGCGGGCAGTGGAGTCCAAGATGGGGTCAGGAAGATGTTTGCAGAGATAAGAAAAACCTTCCTGATTGGCACCTGGAATCTCAGAACACGTCCTTACAGCTTGGGGGGACTGGCCTCAAAGTGTGCACATGGATATCCAGGGTAGTGTCCTGAGTCAGGCCACAGCAGCCAATCAACTGCTTTGGAAGCAGCAGGAAGCAGGGGAATAGGCTGTGGGATCATTAAGGCCTCTCCCTGCCAGAGTCCTGGGCAAGTTGCTTCCCATTTGGAGCCTCGGATTCCATCTCTAAACTTTCACTGGTGACATGGGTCCCACCCACCTCACAGAGATGTTGACAGTAGCTAAAAGACCCAGGGGTAGGACATGCTCTGAGAACTGTAAAGCAGCCCTGGGGGAATGAGGCATCATGTGGTGGGAATATCCAGGGCCTCTGAGTACTGGGCCCGAGGCAGGGACGGGACACCATGCTTGTCCCTCTGGGCTGCGAGGAGGGCTGCTGTGGTCAGGAGAATGTGAGTGGTCAGTATGCAGGGCAGGTGGGACAGGCTGAGGTGGAGGGTGGAGTGTCGGAACAGTGACCCTGCCCTTGGTAGCCGTCCCCAGGAGACCCCAGAAGCTGCTAAGTGGCACTTAGTTCCATTTGCCTCTCATCAGCCCAACTTCACGGCAGACCATCTGGACCCCTTGGAAGGCACAGTGGGGGCAGAGGTCACCAGATGGCCACCGGACTCAGAGGGGCGTGAAGGAAGGGATTGGGGAGGCATGTTTGCATGTCCCCATCTTCCCCCCGGGGAGAGAAGTGGTCTGGCACAACCAAGATCCTGGATCGTTCAAAGCGCCCTTGCTGTTCTCAGAATCTGCTGAGCAAATGTTTCTGCCTTGGGCCACTGCATGTACTGTCCCCTCCGCCTAGTGTTCATCTCTCTCCTGGTCTCTCTCTCCAGTCTTTGTTAGGGGCCATCTGCCCTGGCTGTCCCATCTACAGTAGCATGTTCCAGTCCCCTTGGTCTCTCTCTGTCCCCTTTCTTGACTTATTTTCTTCATAGCTTTTATTGCCACCTGACTTTCCACAGTGAGCCCATGTGGTTCCTGTCCACTAGACATGACGCCACCAGGATCGCAGACACAGGATTGCTCCTGCTCTGCCCCAGTGCTTGGAACAGGGCCTCGCGCATTGTGGGCCCTCAGTCAGTGTTTGTTGAAAGAGTGACATTGTCTGAATGAGTGGCCAGCACTGACTGTGGGGAGCTGAATAAGCTGTGCATAGCGCCAGGTATGGCATACAGTGGGTGCTTAATAAATGTTAATTGCATCCATTTATGAGGCTGGGGGTACCTGCTCAGGGCCCGTGGGCAGACAGAGTCCTCTCCCCTTTCATCTCAGGCTGGTCCTAGTTGTCTGGGAGCATAGTGGGGCCCTCTGGCCACCCCCCACAGTCTTTTTTCCAGGTGCGGAGGCCAGGCCCCTCCCTCACCTTCTTGAGCACATAAATGAATCTTCATAGAGGCTGGGGCCAGGCAGGCTGGTGCCCCTGGCCATCTCCCTGCTTCTAATCAAGATCAGATACCTCCTGCTTCTACCTCTAATTGTCCCCAAATTAAAACGAATCACTTGCAAATCAGGAAAAAAAAAATATAATTAGTTTTGGTGAGTTTGAGTCTGCGGGGCACAGCGGGGCATGCCCGTTGGGATTGGGGGTGCTGGGCTGCACTGGGAGAAGGCTTGGCCTGCTCCCTTGTGTTCCACGTCTGAGGTCAGTATTTGCAGATCCTTCAGCCCTTGCCTGAATTTAAGAATCAGCTGGGACAAACACAACAGCAAACAAAGCCTCAGGACGGATCCAGGTGGGCACTTCAGAATTCCTAGAGCACAGTCCCCATCATCTGTGTGTTTAGCACATATCCCAGAAGCTGTATCATCACAGAAGTATGGAAAGCAGCACTCAGTAGGGAGGATTGGTGGAGGTGCTGAAGAGTTTGGGACTTGCATAGTGCCTGGTGGCTAGGCCGATGGGTAATGATGACAGATATCCAGAGCCTGGAACAGTGCCTGACCAGATAGGCGCCATGTCTTGTTTGGTCAGTGTGTGAATGGATGGATGAATGAATGAACCAATGAAAGGGAACAAGAACTATGTCTAACGCAGGTGGTGAGGGTCCTAGGGGTCACGTGGTCCAAGACCAGGCAGCCAGGGATGCCTATGCCCAGCAATCCTTCCCCCACCCTGACCTGGAGGGCCACTGGAGTGCTATGACCTAGGGGTTGGGAGGGACTGGCCTTGGGGAAACACCTTGACTCAGGAGAGCCACTGTGCAGGAAGCTGAGGCCTGGGGTGCTTTGATGAGGGCTCTGGACTGGGAGGAAGGGTGCCTGGGTGGCAGGCTGCCCTTCCTTGGCTGGCTAGAGGGTCTGACCTATCTGTCCACTGCTGCTCTCTGGGCCCTGCTTCCCTGTGGGCAAACGGGGCTTCACAACCAATGGAACCCAGCAGACCTTGCAGAGCAGTGCTGCTGTGGGAAAACCCTAGAAACTTTCTTGGGTTTTTGAAAAGAATGAGTGGTACTTGATAAGGGCTTAAGAAATGGGGCTCTTTCTCACCCCATCGGTAAAGGGTAAACTGGGTAGGTTTTCCGAAAGCAATTTCAAAATATGTTTTAAAGGCCTTAAAAATGTTCATGCTCCTTAGACCAGTAAATCCTCCTGTGGGGATCTCCTAAGCAGAAATCTGCTCAAAGGTTTATGTGAAAAGATGTTCACTGTGATGTCATGCTTATTAGTGAAAAATTAGAAACAACCTAAAATGTTCAAATGTAAGGTTGAGTTAAATAAATGCAAGTGCACAAGAACAGGACGTGTGCATCCATTATAGATCAAAAGAATTTTTTAAAAATATTTACTCAGTGGAGAAAATGCTCACAAAACAATGTTAACTGACAAGGAAGGACACCAAGGCCTGGTACTGGTCTTCTATGAAAAGATACAGACATGGTGAGGAACCCCTTCACAATGCTAATGGTGGTTATCACAGAGGGGTGGGGATGACGGGTGATTGTTATTTTTACTTTATGCTTTTATGTATTTTCCAATTGTTTGCAATGAATATGTATCGCTTGTAAAATTACAAAGAAAACAATAAATGTCCTTAAAAATGAGAGTGTTTGAAGCTTTTCCAAGAATTTAAAAAAAAAAAAAAAAAAAAAAAAGGAATTAAAACAAACCAAAACAGGGAAGCTGTCTGACTTTGGAGAGACAAACTCACATTCAAATCCCAGCTCTGACACTTCTTAGCTGTGTGACCCAGGGGGAGTTACTTAACCTCTCTGACCCTTGATTTCCTTATATGTAAAATGAGGATCAGGGAACCTATTTCACAAAGTTGCCATGATTAAATAAGAAAATTGCTTGGTGTTCCTGGTAGAGTTAGTGCTCCATGTCATCTGCTCCTTTATTCCTTCACTGGACTCTTATTGGTTGCTTAGTTCTGAGAGGAGGGAAGTGCTGACCTGCTTTTCTCCAGCACTTGGTGCACTGTTTGGCTCATGGCAGGTCCTCTGTCAATGTCTGTTAAGTTAAATAGGACAAGTCAGAGTTGACAGGTGCACAAAGCTGGGTCCCAAGGGCCTTGAAGGAAGCAGGGAGGCTGGAGGGAGTACTTTCTGTTGGAGGCCCTAGAAGCAAGCCCAGGAAGCTCTGCCACTGACCTGCTTCATGACCTTGGTCAGGTCCCCTCTCCTCTCTGGGCTCAGCTCCTCGTCTGGGAGCAGAGTCTAACCCCTGCTCTGCATGCCACAAGGGTGACCCAGAGGTGGGCAGGGGCTATGTGTGCAGGGCACCTTGGGGCCTCTGCACCCAGCAGAGTCCAGCTGTTCCCAGGGGGACGATGGCAGGGCCCAGAATACTGCCTCCCCTCTTGCCAGGACAGGGGCTCCTGCTGTGGACAGTGCCTGTTCCAGGTGAGGCTCCAGCCTAGCCTGACTCTGTGCCACTCCCAGTGTCTAGTGTAGGGCCATTTCTGGGTTTTTCTAAGTTGCCCAGAGAGTCTTCCACAGAGACCAGTCCCTAAGGGCATGCGCCCACTGGAGGCTGTAGCTGCAGGAGACCATCCTGGGCTGGAGAGGAGATGAGAAGGCGCCCGGGTAGGAGGCAGAGGAATAGGTGTAGAGTCCACCCCACCCACCTCCCTCCTCCAAACTGCCCCTTTCCAAAGCAACTCGTGCCCCCCACAGTGAGGCTGCAGACCCCACCTCTAGGACCCTAGAGGTGCTCTTACAGGGCGGGAGGGCATCCTCTCTCTTCCTGTGCTGCTCCCCAACCTTGAGGGCCCCACATACCTGTGGCCACGCCCCAAGTGGTGGGTGAGGGGAAGTTCCACTGAAGCCTGCAGCAGCCCAGAGCCCCATGACTCTGGCTGGCCCCCTGGCAGGCTGTAAATCCTGGAGAGGCAGCTTCCCAGGGCTGCCACCCGCCCCACCCCCATGCTGGCTGCAGCCCAAGGTTGGACGAGTGGGCTGGGAGGAGGCCACAGGAGGGACGCCCCTCCCCCGCTTTGCTCTAAGCCCCTCCCAGGAGACCTGCTGGCTTACCCAGCAGCACTGGCTAGCTGCCACCTGCCTGGGAACTCCCTACCTCTCAGCAGAGGGATGTCAATTTCCTCCCCTACATTTTGCTGAAGAGGAACCTTTGGGTCAGGAGGGTTGGGGTGGGACTGGCTTAGCATCCCTCCATCTCAGCTTCCTCAACTGCAGAGCTGGTGGCGATGCCTCTTTCACTGGATCGCTTTGAGAACCAATGCCTCTATGAGAAGGTTATCCACGAAATGTTCCCCCTGCCTAGCGCACAGTTAGCCCTCTTTAAATGTTAGCTCTGAGTTGAGTGTTATTATCGTCATTAACTGAATTCCCCACCGCCTCCTGAGTCAGGTCCAGAGATCCTCCAAGACCTGGCAGCCGACTGCCCCACCTAGGAAGGAGCCCCAGCACTAATTTGCACCAACTGCTGGTGGAAATGTCCCCTGCTAAGGGCAGGGCGGCCACTGTTGTCTTTATCACTGGAGTCTGGCATCTAGCACAGAGCCTTGTGCGTGGTCAAAGCTGAATAAAGGGCTGTAGAATGAGTGAATGGGAGTGATGGGGTAGCCCTGGGAGGTTGTGCCTGCTAACACATGTGCCGTGAGCAAGCTCGCGCGTGCACACACACACACACACACACACACACACACACACACTCATGCACAGCCTGCCTGGCTTCCCTGCAGGCACCCCTGCCCTACCCCTGTCCTGGGTCATCTGTCCTTACCTGGACACTCCTTTCGTGCTCTCAGCCTAGAAATTGTGGCTCACTGTGACTCTCTCATCTCTGGGACTAAGGAAGGAAATCAAAGGACCCGGCAGAGAAATGGAGGCGGGGAGGACCAGCGGCAGAATGAAAGAATGAGGCGAGCAGGAACTGCTCCCTGTGAGCCTGAGGGCCAGGGTGCCACAAGGACAAGTGGCCACAGGACGCCAAGAAGCTATTGCTAGCAACGCTCCCCGCCCCGCCCCCGGTTAGAGCAGCCATCTAGTACTCCTTGGGAAATCGTGGTCTAGGGAGAGAAGGCTTGCTCAAAGTACACAGCACCCTACCTAGCGCTCCCGTTCCCCTCTCCCGGAGTCAAGGGGCCCCTTCCTGCTGGTCCCTAGAGCCCTACCACCAGAAGGGAAGCAATCGCAGGACAGACCAAGAAAAGGCTCCTTGGTCCTGGGAAACCAGCTAGGTCAGGGTCCCTGCCATCCCCTCCAGTCTCTGAGGGGCAGGGACAGCACAGAGGATGAGAAGGGGTAGCGCCATGGGGTGGGGTGGACCTCCAGTGGGAAGGGCCTATATGAGGTACTGCTCAGGCTTGCGCCTGGGCTGAGGGTCTCAAGACAGGAGCCTCCTGGAGCCTAGAGGCCCAGTATTGAGAGGAGAAGTTCAGGCAGAGGAAAGGTATCTGTTGTGGGGACAGAAGCCCTGCCCCTCTAAGGGCATGGTGACCTGGGTCTTCCCACATGCCTGCTCTGTGAGTAGGGGCCTATGTCTCTTAGTCCCTCTGCATCTGTGACCTCAGGCTTGTGAAGACAAGAAAGCTTTGTATTCCCAGTCCCTCACTCCCAGAAACAGCTTTGATTTCTGCAAATCTGGAGGGGCCCCATCTCTCACCCTGTCCCCAGCAGTGACCTCCCATCAGCCCCAGCCCTCAGTCTGCCCAGCTGTAAGGGATCTGAAAGGGCTGGGTGGGGGAGCCCCTCGTGGAGGAAGAGGGGCCAAGGGGTTCTTTAGTCCCCAGGTCTGGAGCTGGCCAATGGGTGTGGGTTTAGAGGTCAAAGGAAACTGTCTTAATCATCCTTTGTTCCCAAGTGTCCCCACCACCAGCTTCCCCTGTCCATGCCAGGCATCATGAAGTCAAGGGCTTCCTGTTCAGCCAGCACTAGGGGAGTTCCACCTCCATTCAAGCACTCAGGCTTCCTGGGTTTGGGGTGGCCATGGGTGAATCAGAGAAGAGAGCAGTGGAGCGCAGGAATGTGCTCGCCAAGGGGCCTTGTGGAGACAGTGGTCTGCCAGCCTGGTCCTTACCCACGCCAGGGCCTCAGGGTGGGAGGAGGGCAGGACAAGAGGGCGACTCTAACAGCCAGAGCCAGTCTGGACTCTCTGTCAGGCGATCAGAGACAAGAACTGCCACCAACATCTGTCCTCACAGGGCGGTGGCCGACTGGCTCTGCTAGCCTGCCCACCCAACCTGACAAACCTGACCTGCCCCAGGATCAGGATGGGGCAAGGTTTGGGGGAAGGGGAGGGAGAGCTTGGAAAGAAGGCCAGGCTGAGGCTGAAGGGGGGAGGGGAGAGGTAGAGAGAAGCCCTGAGGTGAGGCTATAGAGAGGGAAAGAGGCAGGGAAGCCCCATGCTGGGCTGGCCAGCCGGTGGCTGAGGAGGGAGGGAGAGGCGGGGAGCCAGGGCAGGGGCGGGCCAGGGAAGGAGCCAGGCAAGACCTGTGCAGACGGTGGCTCTGGCCTGGGAATGAGGGGGTGGGTGGCAGCAGGAGTGCGGGGGAGGGGCGCTCTATGAGTTACACTAAATGACGAATGTGCATTATCCTAATTATAGCGGAGCAAGCTGAGCCTGCCCACTGGTGCAGCCGCCTGCATCTCCTAATAAGCAATTAGCCGCAAACAACAGAAAAGGAAAGTGTGTGTGTGTGTGTGTGTGTGTGTGTGTGTGTGTGTGAGAGAGAGAGAGAGAGAGAGAGAAAGAGAGAGAGAGAGAGAGAGAGAACGTGCTCGAGCACCAGCACATGCTTGCCTTGAATGGGGGTGGGTTTAGATCTGAGCCTTGGAAGGCTCTGGGGTCTTGGGAGGCTCTGGGGTCTTTTCAGCCCTGGGCAGGGGTAAGGGCTGCAGCAAACACAGGGCCCTCGGGGAGAAATTGAGCCTCGATGCCTCCATCTGCAAAATGGGGCCAACAAAGCCCACCCATGCACAATTGTGAGGTGCGGGATCCATGCTCTCCTGTGATACCCCCACCTGCCTCGTGTCCTCCAGGGAGCCCTCCCTGATTGGCGGGGCCCCACTCTAACTGCCTTATTGTAGCAGGTGTCTCTTGCCAGGAAGGGGCTCCAAGACTCTCTGGTTCAAACCACCAATTTACAGATGGGAAAACCAAGGTCCAGAGGAGGAAAACCCTGCAGGTCCAGGATCTCACAGCTCCTTCCTCCTTGGCTCCTGCTCTGCCTCACTGCTGCCCATTCTTTCTCCCCATGGGATGCTTACCTTCCTGTCCCCTAGCCCCAGGTTTCCCAGTGTCGGGTGTCTCGTTTGCTCCATAGAGCTCTAACTTGTCTGCCCCTCCCTGCTCTTGAGTCCTCCCTTCCCACTCCCCGGTCACCCATTTCTCTGGACATCTCTTGCTATTTCTTTGCAATGCTGTTCCCTCTGCCAGCCTTGCTGTTCCCAGCACATTCCACCTGGTTAGTGTCTTGTGTATCTTGACGTCTCCCAGGTGTCACCTCCTCTATGGGGGGACTTTCTTGATGGCTCCACAGGGCTAATTTAGGCCCTGGTGTCTAAGCCACCGCACCCATGGTCTGTCCTTTCTGAGCTTTGACTATCGCTGTGTCTGCTGTGTTTTCTGTCAGATGGATCCTTGCTGAGGGCAGGGACCAGACCTTTGCTCATGCAGCCCAGGTGCCTGGGACAGTACTAGGGTTTGTCACGGATGCTCAAAGATATTCAACAAATAAATATTTATTCAGCCTTTCTTTACAAAGACCCTGCTGGGAACTGCCAGGGAGAGAGAGATAAAGAAGATAGTTTCTGCCCTTAAGGAATTTGCCAGCTAACAGGGAGACCAGACAAGTACATAAATAACCATGCTAAAAGGTGGGCAGTGCAGTGAGCCCTGGTAGAAGAGAGAGATCCCTGGGAGCTCCAGGAGGAGCCAGCCACCCACGCGAGAAGCACTTTCAGAGGGAGCAGTCACTGAGCAGAGGGTCTTGAAGAGTGGGTGGAAATTCAGCCGCAGGCTGGCTGTGGCAGCCCCTGGGGTGGGAGAGGTCAGGGACATTTCTGGTGGAAGGGACAGGATGGCACGTGGGAACCAGGCGTGGAAGACAGGTTTGGATGGAGTGGCATAAAATAAGAAAAGCAGAGAGATGAGACTGGATGGGCAGGGTGGCCCCTGGAGGGCCAAGGCTTTGAAGGCCTGGCTGTAGTGTGTGGATTTATTCCAAAGGTTCTCAAATATTCCTTGGAGCCCAGGAGCTCTGTGAAGAGGCCCCAGGTCCGGATTTTCACGTGGGCTATTAAAGGACTGGTGGGTCCACGGCATTCTGCCATGGCAATGGGGGAGGAGGGTGTGACACTGTGAGCTGGTACTTGCCCCTGTGCCCCACCCCCACCCATCACAGGGTGAAGTGGAGGAGCTGCTGGTGTCTAGCTTGAGAAGCTGCTGCTATAATTAATTTCCTGAGCTTCCGTTGTCTCAATAATTATCACATCTGGCCAGCTGACCTGGCTACTGAGAAACAAGCTCCCTGCCCAGGGCTGGGCAGCCTGAGGGGAAGGGGCATCTCCTTCCCCGAGGGCTCTTTCTGGTCACAGTTGCATTCTGCTTCCTCTTCCTGTCCTCATCTCACTCCACTCTCGTCCTCTCTCTCCTCTCCTCCCTCCCCTGCCTCACACCTGACTTGAGCCCCTGCCTCTGAGGGTACTTGGAGAGCAGAGTCCGGGGGTGCCATGCACAGCTGAGCTCAGGACCCTCCCCAGGCAGCCCCCGACCAGCTCCTAGGACATGCCTCCTCTGGGCGTGTCCATTTAAAAAGATGCTGAAATGCCACCTCCTCCAGGTAGCAGGGAGCCAGGCGGCTTTAGAGATCTTTGTGTCTCATGTCAAGGAGGCTGAGATGAGAGCCATTCAGGAACTGAGTCCCAGCTCAGGGCAAGAGGAGAGCCAGAGCTGATTAACCACTCAGCTGCGAGTGCCAGATGGGAAGTAGGACTTCTGGGCCGTGTCTCCACTGTCCTCACCCTCCGGACTCCAAACATCAGCTGGAGTATTCAACTAGACATTTTTGAAGTTCCCTACAGTCCTCAGATTCTGGAAGAGGCCACACAAAAGCAGATGACATCCTCTTCAGCGCTAAGGCCACCTGCTCCCCTGTCTCTACTAAAAAGATAACTCTTATGTGTTCTGAAATGCCCACAGCTGGGTCTGGTTGCCAAGCACCTCCACGCCTTGGTTCCAAGAAGGAGAGACGGGAAAGTGGATTACAGAGTGCGATTCCCAATTCTCTGAAGACTCCAACCTGGGGGGCGGGGAAGGTCCCACTCAGAAGGTCAAAGTTTCATATGACTGACGGATGCTAAATGCTAGTTCCATCCTGTGGCGTGTCCTTAACAACAGTACAGAGGCTACACCCCCACTCACAGAGCTTCCTCCATTCTGCCACCAGAGAACACACCTGTGGTCTCAAGTCTACACAGAGACACTGCAGCAGCTCAGCTGCCCTGGAGATCACAGATCCAAAATTCAAACCCTGTTCTATCACCAAAGCACCCGTGGGGGGTATCTTGGGGAAAGGCGATATCACGACATAATTAGAAAAACACATTGGGTCTTTGTCCCCTGTTCCTGACCTGCAACTTCTAAAAGCTTTGAAATTTCTAAGTGATAGAGTGAGAAGACCTTCTTTTGATATTCATAATAAGCCCCTTTCCCCATTCCTGAGTTTATGCTAACGAGCTGACTCTATTAGGATGCCCTGGTTGTTGGGGGAGGACGATGTGATTGGAAATTTGGCCCCTCCCCTGACCTCTGGGCAGAGTCAGGAGTTGGAGCTTGAGTTGATCAACAGTGGGTAAGTACGTAATCCATCCTGCCTCTGTAAGGAACCTCCATGAAACCCCTAGCCTGCAGGACTCGGGGAGCTTCTGGGTAGTGAATATGCCCAAGGGCTTGGAGGAGAGTGCACTTCAACTCCCTGGGGACAGAGATCCTTCCCTATCTTGTCCTATGGGCCTCTCCTTGGGTTGTTCATTTGCATCCTTTACAATATCCTTTCTAATAAACTCACAGTGGTAAGCAGGGTTTCCCTGAGTTCTTTGAGCTGTTAGAGCAAATTATAGAACATGAGGAGAGGCTCACAGTAGCCAAGATGGAAGAAGTGTGGGTACCCTGGGCACCTGGTACTTGCCCTCGCATCTGAGGTAGACCCCAATCTCGTGGGATGGGACCTTAACCCATAAGCCCTGCAGGAATGCCCAGCAGGTAGTGTCAGAAATGGATCGAATTGTAGGACACTCATTTGGCATCTGTAGAGAATTGGTGAATTGCCTGCTGTTGAAAATAAACAAACCCTCACATTTGATGTCAAGGTGTTGTGGACAGAGAAATGAAGTCTTCTTGTGGAAGAGATTCATTTGTTGTCCCAGGAAGACTGGGGGTCCTCTCCAGGACTACCACCATTCTTCCTCCTTCCTGACCCGAGCACCTGTCTCTACCTACCCACGTTGTCCTTATCTGTCTCCCCTGTGCCATGTGGGCCCTTCAGGAGGTAGACAGGGATTCCCAGCTCTATCTCCAGCCCCAGCTGGTGTAAAATTTTCCTAAAGAGTGGTTGAACTAGATCACTGAATGGAATTTGGAGGAGAGCAGATGGGAACTAAAAATGAGTTAGTAATTTCTCAGGGTCCGAGGTGCCCAGCAATAGAAGAGGCTGCCTTGTAGGGCAGAGTTCCAGTCCCTGGGAGGATCCCAGGCCCTTGAAGCTTGGCAGTCTCCATGAGGGATGCTACACGGGCCTTCTGTATGGGTGGAGGTGGGCCCAATGCCCTTTGGGCTGGAGGTTCTGGGAGGCTTCTATAGGCTGGCACTGCTGCTTACTGTATGGAGGGTGGAGGAGGAAAGGAAAGAGGTCAGGAGAGAGGAGAGGGAAGGACGAAGAGAAGATGGAATGGAGAGAGGGACCCCTGTGCTTCATTTGGGCAGGGAAGGTGCAGCCAGGGAGAAGATGGGATTGGAGCTGAAGAAACTCTGACAGTCATGTCCTTGCTTCTTAGGGGAGGTCATGGTATCAGGGTATCTACCCCTGTGTTAAAGAATTGGCCCCCCAACTTGCTATTTTTTAAGAGGTGGGGCATAATGGGAGAAGGGTAGGCCATTGGGGGGAGGGTGTCCTCAAAGGAGATTCTGGGACCCAGCCCCTTCCTCTTTCACATTTTTGCCTTTGAGGGGATGGTTTTGCTCTGCCATACACTCCTGCCATGACATGCTATCCCTTACCCTGAGGTCTAAAAGCAATAGATCTGTCCAGTCATGGATAGGAACCTCTAAAACTGGAGCCCAAAATAACTCTCAGTTACCTCAGGTATTTGTTATAATGATGGGAAGCTGACTAACACAGGGGTGAGACACTGCCCTCAATCCCAGATGGCCCTGTTTGTCCTTTCTTTGGCAGGAGACCCAGCAGGAACAGAGGCTGGGCATCCCTTTCCCAGGGACCAGGCTTCCTAGCAGTCCTAGAGTCAAGGGAGAGGAAGAACTGTGTGGCAGACCAGATCTAGAACTCCAAGTACATGTGGTTTGTCTTCTGGTTCTGCCTAGCCCTTGCTGTGTGACTGGTAGGTGTCCCTTCACATCCCTGGGCCTCAGTGTCCATGTCCGTGGCCTCTCAGCTCCTTCCACTCCTGATCTCTGGGCCACCCATTCCTGAGTGACAGACTGAACCAGTGGTCTCAGTTCTTCAGTGTCTGCAATAGCAGGACACAGCCTCAGTCAGCACGGCCCTCAGAGTGGGAGAGAGCTTGCCTTCTCCTGAGCTGGGGATTGCCCATGCCTGGCTTAAGCTAAAGAGATTTTAGCCAATGGGACATACACAGAGGATGGAAAGAGCCCTCTTTTGGGCACAATTGTCCCTTTTTATTAAGAGACGAATGTTCCTCCAGGAGGGTCTGGTGTAGTCAACAAGGGAGAAATGTGCACAGACTAGGACTGGCCAGAAGCTGGGAGTCCAGTCAGCCAGACAGGCTGGAATAACCAAGCTGCAGGCACCTACAGCCTCATGAGAAGAAAATACTCATTATTTTAGGGCATGGAATTGTGGCAGGGGTGGGTGGGTGGATTATGTGGCATATTCACGTCAAGAACTAATAAATCTTTCCAAGGTGCATGGAATCCAGCAATGTTGAGGTGCCTCTGTGGGGTCCCTGCAGCCAATCCCCTGCCAGTATGCAAGGCCACAGCTTAGCAAAGCCACAGGGCAGTTCCTTGTCTGTCGGCAGCCAAGTGGAACAGCAGGCCAGGTCAGGCCTCTGAGAGGCTGGGGGCACCAGGGGCAGGCCGGCTCAGTGGGGTTTGCTCTGGATGGCCAGGAAAGGTCTGGAAGGGACTGCCTTATCCTGCCTGACCACACACACCAAGGCCAGGGCACTGAGGACACCTAACCCCCTTGTTCCAACCGGAGACAGCTCTTCTGGGCCTAGCTTTGAAGCACAGTGAGGATCTTGAAGCTGGGCCGAGCTTCACTCATGACACGGTTCATGCTCTGAGGGCCCCAATTGCCCGTGTGACAGTCGGGGACAAGGGACCTGAGTCTGCTCACTTAGGACTTCACGACTGATTACATAAGGAAATACAAGCAGGTCTTCAGGCAGTGAGGACAAACACGTTCCTCTTAGTGCCGCCAGCAAGTCTGCAGGATCCTCCAGCATGGCCCGCTTGGTTCCTCAGCAGCCCTGGGAGCAGCCTCTAGATCAACCTGGTTTTGAATCCCAGTCTTGCCTCTTTCTGGCTTTGTGACCTTGAGTAGGTTGATTAACCTTGCTGAGCCTCAGCTTTCTGTCCTTTAAAGCGCTGAACTCATGGGGTTGCCTGAGGAAGGGATGGTGAGTGCCACACACGGGGCCTGGCACAGAATCAGTGCTGTCATAACCCTTAGCAGTGCTATTAGTCACCCATCATTCTCATTAGATGTCAGACTTTCTCTTCCTCAAATTGCATTCATTCCTCTATCTGGTCCTCCAAGAGCTTACTGTGTGCCGTGTGGGGCATAGAGAAGTCACAATTGGCCCCCAAGGGGAAACAGACTTGAAAGAAGCTAACAGAGCTGTGGGGGCACCCAGGGCAGGCAGATGACCCCACCCGGGAAGCACAGTGACCTCAGCAGGGAGCTGAGTAGGAATTGACCAGGAAGAACCTGGTTAAAGTGACTGGGCTCAGTGAGCTTAGGCAGCAGTGGTCATGGTGTGGGGTGGGCGTGGTGTGCGTGCATGTTTTGGGGGGAGAATGGAGAAGTGGGTGGTGACACAGATGGGGAGGCCAGACCACAGGACCCTGGATGCCGCCATGAGGAGCTCGGAGTGTCTGCCCCTCCACATCGGCAAGTGCCGGTGGGGGGCCCGGATGACTCGGTCGGGTTTTCATTCAGGAAGAGTTCTCTTGGGGAGTGGCCTGCAGGGAGGAGACCGGGACCAGCATGGGCACTTGGGGTGCCATACATGGTCCAGGGGAGGCTGGCAGGGCTGAGCAGGGTGGCGACAGTAAGGAGGCCAGCACCCGTCCTGAGAGCCAACGCCACACCTACCAGGGCTGTGTGGCCTTGGGTGGGTTTCTTCCTCTCTGGGCCTGCAAAGTGCTGCTGTTGTGAGGATTAAATGGATTGAACATGCGAAGCCCTTGGACTGACGCCTGGCCCCGGGAGTGTGCTTGGTACAAGGTGGCCACTGTTGCTGTCACTTCACGGCAGCACAGATCAGCTACCTGGTGGCCAGGGAGTGGGGAGATGGGGGGAGAGGGAGCGGTGCAGGGGGGTGGGCAGGGTTCCTGCTTGGCATTGGGGTGGAAGGAGTGTGGCTTCACCATGTAAGGCAGGGGGCCAGGAGGGGCCAGGCCTGGGGAGTGAGGGGGCGGGGACTGAGGGTCTTGCTGATGACCATATTGCGGATCTGTAGAATAACCCAAGGAGATGGTGGATGAGTGACTGAGACAGCCCAGGGAGAGGCCCATGGCTTTTCACCCGGGACAGCGGGCATTGAGGAGCTGTCCTGAGGCTGGGCGGGCAGGGTTGGACCTGGGACACCCCCAGGAAAGAGTGGGTTGGAGTAGGACCATGCCGCAGACCACACCCTCCAGGGACCAGGCCAGGATAGGCAGGCTGGGTCCCACTGTGGCTCTGTCTGCTGGGTGCAGAAGTGGCCACAGTACCCATCTCCTTGTCCTGGCACCTGGCACGGACCAGAGGTTTATTACTGTGACCAGAAGGCAATGCTGGGCTGAGCCTGGAAGTCATCTGCTGGCCTTTGCGGAGCACATCTGCTCAGTGCATAGGGGACCAGGGACATCTGGGCCTCAGAGTCTCCGCCTGTAATAAGAGGAAGGGGGCTGAGCAGCACTTTCCTTGGGTCCCCTGTAGCCCTGGCAGCTCTTGTGGCCTGTGAACCTGCCAGTCTCCAGCCTCCTGCTCTGGGGCCCCAACACCCACAGCTGGGGAATGTGAAGTCACACACATCTGACCTGAAACATGGTGCATCCTCCAGGAGAGAAGCCTGGGGGGCAAGGGTCTCCTATATCATCACCATCCCACAGCCTGACCCTCCCTCATCAAGGTCTGCTTTGTGATCACACAGGAGACTTCACACAGGGAGGCCACCCCAGCCCACGCAAGGGAGCCTAGGCTGAGGAACACAGCCTGCAGGAAGGTCTCCCGAGGAGGCCATGCCACCACCCACCACTCACTCACAGCTGGCTGATGGATGCTACCAGGAGGACTTCCAGAGAAGCAAATCCCATCTCTCTGTGCAGTGACAAACATCTTGCTTCCATCCCACTCAGACCCCCTTTTTGCTTTCTGGTCTTCTGCCCTTGATCACAAGAAGGACTAAGGGAGCCATCCTGTGGGGTTCACAGGGAAGCATGGAGCCCTGAGCCCACTGTGCGCCGCTCCCAGATTCTCTTCTGCACGAGAATCGCAGCTTGTCCAGAAGATGCCTTCCCTCTGCCAGTCTGGCTCCATGGGATGGTGCAGCTTTCTGCAGGGGCACGGGGAAGCTACGGATCTTCCTGGTCCCTGGGAGTCTTCCAGTATGACAGCATGTCCTGCTCTCACCTGTCCAGGGTGGAGGGAGAGAGGGAGGCTCCCTTTCCTAGGTGTGGAAGAGAGGAGAGCCCTTCCCGCTCCACCAACTCTTCAAATGTGTGAGCTGCAGGATCCCAGCCCAGCCTCCTCTTTATCCCCCATGCACTAGAGGTGGTAAACTGAGGCCCAGAGAAGTGAAGGGGTCCCCCAAGCCCGCAATGAGAGAATACAGGGCTATGTGTCAGTCTGGCCTCTGATCTGTGCTTGACCAACACTTTATGGACTAGAGCAGGCCAGGGGGCTGTCTCACTAGGGTCCCACAGCCCAGAGGACACTCCAGAGTAGGCCTAGTTTCCTAGAAGCACTATTGTTGCTTCCAGAAGGCAACTAGCTTCTCCCTAAAGACCCTTTCTTTTGTGCAAGGTGGGGCCTGATGGGATAAAGAAGTGGTTGTTCTTTATTATTATTATTATTATTATTATTATTATACTTGGGATTGAACCCAGGAGCACTCTACCACTGAGCTACATCCCCAGTCCTTTTTATTTTTATTTTGAGACAGTGCCTTGCTAAGTTGCTAAGGCTGGCCTAAAACTTGTGATCTTCCTGACTTGGCCTTCCCAGTCTAAGATTACAGGCACATACCACTGCCCAGTTAGGGAGGTGGTTTTTCAAACCATGTTCCAGGAGGCTGTGGTAGCAGGGTTACCCGGGTCAGATCCAAGACCCAGTGCCTTGCAGAAACTGTTGAGGCCAAATGGTATCCACAGAAGAGGACTGGACCCTGAGTCAGAAGGCTGGGTTCAGATCCTTTCTCTTCTGCTAACTTGGAGCAGTGTCCTCTTTGAAGGGGTCCTTATTGCTCATATCGGCTGTGGAGGCCCCCAGTACAATAGGAGGGGTCACAGGTTCAGGAAGGTTCCTGAGCCTGGGGCTTTGGGATGGGGGTGGGGAGGTAGCCTTGTAGCCTGGGCACTGCCTCCCTCCTTCTTCCCTTCTAAGCCCCAGAGGGGCCAGAGCCATTATGGAGAAGGGACTTGGAGTCAACAAAGACAAATTGGTTTAATTGACCCAAATTAGCAGCAGGAAGGGCCCCGATGGCCCAGCTGCTGGTCCATTTAATCACTGTCATCCTGTGTGGTCAGGGACAGCCCCCTCCCCCAAGGCCATCAGGGTCATCTTCCCTGTGAATGGCAGTCTCTCTGGTGTCCTCCATCTACAGGAAGTAGGGCTGGGGCTTTGGGGACAAAGACTGCCTCTGACCAGAGGCCAAAGCTCCCCTTAGAGCTGACAGCCCATCCTAGGACTTTGAGCCCCTCATTCTGAGTTCAATTGCAGTTCTGGGAGAGAGACTCCCCGGAGCACAGTGGCACTGCCCATAGGATCTCCACTGAGACACTGTCCACCTCCTGGGCTTTAGAGGTGGACAAAAGGGTGGACTTTGCTGGGCCTCCTGAGCTACTCTGCATCCCTCTTTCAACTCCTCACCAATTTCCTTACCAATGTTGGGGCGGGGTCAACGGGGACCTCCTGAAAACCCCTAGAAGGTTGCAAGCCTCAATGGATCTTGGTGACACTCCCCCATAGGATTCCTGTCGGCTATTCCTGCCAAGGGTCTACACTTCAAGAGGGCAGGAGGGCCTCTGTCTACCCCAGTGGCCTTCTGATTCCTGCCTGTTGCCTGGTGGACACCTTCTTGCTTCCCACAGCAAACACTGATGGAATGCACTTGGTGAGTGGTTCTGAGTCTGGGTGCCAGATCAGATTCCCAGTGACCTCATGGCCTTGCCCCATAGATTCCCTTCTCCAGTGGCACCCAACTTTTTCCTGTTTGGAATCTGATCTTCCAGGAACTCTTGCATGCTCCTCTGAGCCCTGTGCAAAGGCCCAGTCCTCTGTGCACTTCCCAGCTCCATCTGGCTCCAGCTCTGCCAGAGACATCCAACCCATGTCTCCTGGGCTTTGCTCTGACTGTCCTACCCTCTCAGCCCTTCTCTGGCCTCTCCCAGCTGCTTCTCTCTGTGGTCCTTCCCCTCTTTCCTCTGACAACAGGGCAGTTGGCCATCTCCATGAATGCTGTACTAGGTTCAACCCAGGTGCCAAATGCACCACAGAGAATGCTCCTGAGGGTGGAACCCCTGCTAACTAGCTTTATTGAATGCAGAACATCTCTGTCTCTGTCACACGCGCATGTGTGCACGGGCGTGCGCGTGCGCGCGCGTGTGCACACACACACACACACACACACACACACACTCCACATTCTTTTTTTTTTTTTTTGCGGTGCTGGGGATACACTCCACATTCTACACGCACCTACTTCCACTTATAAACGGACTGCTTATCAAAAGTTCATTGGAAATTGGCTCTTAGAACTTGGAAACACATTTCAACACATTTCCTTACAGAAACAATATTATCAGGAGTCATCAGTAGTAGCTCAGGTTGAATATCCCTTATCTGAAATGCTTGGGACCAGAAGTGTTTTTCTGGTTCCTTTTCTTTTTTTTTGCATATGTTTTGGAATATTTGCATATACATAATGAGGTATCTTGGGGAATGGGACCCAAGCCTAAACATGAAATTTATTGATGGCTCATCTACAGGCCCTTATACACACAGCCTGAAGGTAATTTTACACAATTATTTTCAGTGCCCCTGCATTTTCACTATGACCCAACGTGTGAGGTCAGGCATGGAATTTTCTACTTGGATTGTCATGTCCATGCTCAAACAGTTTCAGAGTTTGGAGCATTTTGGATTTCAGGTGTTCAGATTAAGAATGCTCGACCTGTGGTAGTTACCAGTATTTATATTCCCAGACTAGCCCACCAAGCAGATATTTACCCATAATTTGGTAAATATTTATTGATCCTCTACTTTGTATATGGTGCGACTGATCTGGGATCTAAGAGAAATACTTTGAATTCTGGGTCCCAGAGCAGGGGACCAAGTGAGGCAGAGGAGGCAGGAAATGAACAGTTTCCATCCAAATCATTTATAACTAGGACAGGCCCATCTTCAGCACCCTTAGACCTGCCTCCTTCTTCCCATGGTCCTATGCTTTGGCCCCCGGGGTCTCCATGTCCTCCTCCCTGTGCAGTCCCCAGCATCAGGGAACCTCCCTAGACTTGTCCCAGTGCCACAGTCACAGGGTTCCCCCATGCTAATTCAGAAGGCCTGTGTGGGTCCCACTGTACCTGCTCTGCAGTATTGGGACAGCCTTGCTCTGGCTGTGGGTTTCCATCTTGCTTTCCCATGAGGATCATCTGGGAGCAAATTCCGAATCTCTAGGCCGGAACCCAGACCCCAGCATTTAAAAGATACTCCTCGGCATGCAACCAAGATGGAGAATCACTGTCCGACCTGTTCTGTTTCTTACAATAAGTATCGCCTTGTCCTCCACCTCCATCCACAGATCACCAGACTCGGAAACTCCCCAGCCCACCCTGTGACATGGCGGTAGCAGCAGTCGTTCCTTTTGCATGGGCCATCAAAGAGGGGTTTATATCTTAACAGCCACAGTGCAGAGGTCACCACCAGATAAGCCCACCACCCCAGAGAGGACATGGCACACTCCAAGAGGATGTGACTGACCGCTGGCCAGCAAGTGGGGGTTGGTGAGACATGTCAGTGGGCATCATGCTGGGTGTTCCTTTTGCAGGCTTCTAGGATGCCCCCGAATGTGGGCAATTCATCTTCCATGCTCTGATTCTCCACACACCCTCTTGCTGTGAAGAAAGCCCCATCTCTCTTTCTTCAGAAGAGACCTGCTCTGGACAGCCCGAGGACCTGCTCCCATTCCATCTAGGTTTTTGCCTAAGGCTGGCAGTGTTCTAGCTGGGTCTCTCTGTCTGTCTCTGCTTGGGATCCCTGTCTGTGCATCCATTTATTTCATAAGTGTGCCACTTATTTTCACTTATTGCCACTTATGGGCTCAGATGGGCTTCCTTGGACCATCGTCTGTTAGCTCTGGATAGTGTGAGCACAGACTCAGGGTGGAGAAAGGGCTGCAGATGTCAGGATCTGGGTAGAGCCTGGAGGCCTGAAGGCACGTTTCCTGAAGCAGCAGGTGCTGCTGAGGGGCTGGCTGAACCTTCCAGCACAGAGAGGGAGGTGCAGAGCCCCTCGGGTCAACACTCATCCACCCCCAGAAAACCCTAAGCTGCCAGTCCAGGCCCAGCCCAGGTCAGCCATCATGCTGAGCACAGGCCCACTTCCCCAAGTTTGTGGAAGGTAATTTCACATTTGTAACAATTATTCACTTAATTGGGTTCCAATTAAATCAGAGAGGGAGTGTTGGGCTGTGTCTGTTTGTTCTCCTCCTTCCTCCTCCGGCACATCAAATCAAGTGCACGGAGTATGACTAATGGCTCTTCCTCATCTAGAACGATTCCGCCTTCTGGGGGCTGGTTGGGTTTGCCTGACCAGAGCCAGTTCTTCTCCTGGACTTCACCCCCACTGAAAACAGAGTGGGGTCCCAGGGAATAGTGGGCAGAGAGGTGTGGGCCTGCCCCCATCAACAGCACCACCCAGGCCCCTCAGTGGCATAGTAGTGGCTGTCTGGGGGAGGGACCAAGCATTTGCCAGCTGGGCTCCTTGGGGGTGCCTCAAAGGCTACTAGGTAATAGGGAAAAGTGGTACCTCCACTTTCCCTTCAACCAACAGCTCTGATTTCATCTGTATCACTTATGGTTTATATGACCTATGTGCATTATATAAATATATAATGATGTGTTATATATGTTATATATTTCTCTGGCTAAAAATATTTTAGAAAAATTACTGCTTTCATCCACTTCTATCATATCTCAGACAAGGAGACTGAGACCCAGAAAGGGGAAGGGTCTTGCTCAAGGCTGCACTGTCACTCTAGGGGCTGGGCTGCTAGCGGAGAGGTCTCTTCATCTCAGCCCCCAGTGGCTAGGTGATGGCGGAACTCCATAGCCAGCGTACAGCAGGGTGGGGGTGGAGAGTGAAGCCCTGGCTGGGACGCAGTCTCATAGTCCCTAGAGCTGGTGGGACTCTCCTGCCTCTGTCAGAGCCCACACTGAACAGAGGTCATGGTCAAGAAGATCTTGGTGGTGGCCAGGGCTGTGGCTGGGTTCTTGTCCATGGGGGTGCTCAGTGCCAGCCCCAAGGAGAATCAAGCCAAGTCTGGGATCACTGGCTGCAGGATCTCCTCAAAGGGACCATCTCCGCAGAAAGACACATATTCATTCAGAGTCTGGCACACAGTAGGTATTTAGGAAAGCTTTGTAGGACAAATGAATGAATGAGATCTCAGTCTAGCAGTCAGGACCTAGATTGTTAACTGGATGGAAGAAACCGGCTCTGTTGTAATTTGTGATGCAGAACGAGGAAGGAGGGGTCTCAGTTGTCCCCCAAGCCCTGCAGGGAATCCCCCACTGATGGGGTAAGCACAGCCTTTGCTGGGAAGCCCCTAGTCTGATGAGAGAGGCAGGTTTCTCTGGAGGAGTCCTCAGACTGATAGGGCAGGTGCGGCCGTCCCTGGGAGTCCCCAGTGTGTTGGGGGAGGCGGAGGGGAAGCGGGTATGTTCCTGCTCCAGGAGTCCCCTGTGTCCGATGGAGGTCACAGCCCTGACCTTGGCATTCCCCTGCTCAAGGGAGGAGGCCAGGCTCAGGCTGAGAGGTGGATCTCCCACTTCTGGCCCTGGAGCAGAGGAGCCCTGTGGGAAGGAGCCAGGAGCTGTGGCCAGGCGGCAGGAGAGCCATCGACATTCCGGTCAGGCAGCCCGTCGCTGAGTTATTATTATTTCTTTTTTTTTTTGAGCTACTTAGAGCAATTTACAGAAATCATTTAGGGGCCGTTTAGGGAGAAGAGAAAAGATGAAGACTTTTAAAGGCAGGGCCCAGGGATGGTTTTATGCAAATCAGCTTTGCAGGGATACGAGGAAGGAGTCTAGATTCCCAGAGGGGTGGGGGAGGAGGAGCCACAGGGCTGTGGTCCCTGGCCCCCCACAAGCCAGGGCTAGGAGACTGGAGGAATAGCTGGGGACCATGGAAAGGGATCAGCGGGAGCATGTATTAGACAGAGGACTAAGACATGGAGCAGGGAGCCAGCTCCACTGGCTAAACTGGCTATTCCAGGCCTCAGTCTCTCCTTTTGTGTCTGGGGCACCCTACATGGGCAAAGCGCATGGCCCTGGGACCAGGCTGAATGGGTATGACTTCCTCCATGACACTGGAGGTCAGCGGCAGGGCTTGGGACCCATCACCCCAGAGTCAGGTGCTTAGAGCCCAGGGAGAGTGAAAGACGGTCTCTGGAGGTGTGGTCTCATTCCACGCTGCCTGTCTGTGACCTGGGCCGTCACCTCCCCCTCTAAGTCTCAGTTTCCTGATCCAGATAATGGGGATCATGATTACCCATTTCATCTAGGAAGCTTTACAGGGAATGAGGCATGTGCAGTTTTTATTAAGGAGCCAAGGGCTCCGCCTCTCTTGATCACAGTGGGGAGGGGTGGGGAACTTCAAGGACCAGAACCCCAGCTTCAGATGCTTGCTCCCCTGCCCACACCCCGGACAGGAGAGGAGAAATTGCTCTTTCTAGGCTGGACAAGGACATAACTGGCCTTGGCTAGGCAGGATCAGAGGTCTGAGCAGGATCAGAGGTCTGCCTGGGGAGCACAGGTATTTTGTGTGTGTGTGCACACGATGTCAAAAGGGAGGGGTGGGTCATAGAGAGGGGAGTACAGGGAAAAAATAAGAAAACTGGTCACACGTTTAGCGAACTTTTCCCATAGTCCCCATTGTGATGTGATTGCTGAAGATGGAATCTGGTTACCCCAGAGGACACCATGCCTGTTGGGGTGTATCTCCCAGATAGAGCCCCAGGGGAAGCTGGGGTGAATGTGTACTCACACCTGTGACCAGTGATTTTCTTCCCCCCGCCCCCAACACTGTTGTTCAAAATTAGTGGCTGGCCTGGGAGTCAGGAACCTGGGTCTCAGACCTGGCTTTGTAACTCCTGACTGCTGTGTGGCCTGCGTTAAGATCCTTCCCCTCTCTGGGGCTTAGTCTTCTCTTTAAGACAGGGATGGTTCCAGGTGAGGGGTGTGAAGTCCCCTTCTTGCTTCCTTGTGTAAGTTTCCCTGTGTGAGTTTAGGAACCTCGCCTCCCTGAGTCTCCCTCTGTGCCACTGCCCAGAGAGACGGCCTGCAGGGTGGTTCCCCAGCACCCGGCATGCACCGCGAGGCTCAGCTCCGTCTTTCCCTCCACTGGCTAGTTCCAGTGACGCAGTCATACCATTCTCTCCTACTAGCTAGGATTAATCATGGCTCCTGAGCATCAAGTCATCAACCCATCGAGTCCCCATCTCAACTTAGGAAGCAGAAGTGACTTTGGCTGAGGGGGGTCCCTGTGGAAGCCCCCGACTCCCAGGCTGTATTCTTTCCCAGCACAGTGCAAAAGCCGAGGAGGAAGACTCTGGACAAAATGGTCATCCTGTGGAGCTGCTGGAGTTCACACAGGTTTTGGCAGTGGTTGCTGCAAAATGGCAAGAACCCCACCTGACCCACTCCAAAGTCTCCGTGAGTCCAGGTGTTCTGTCACCTCTGCCACCCTGGCATTTCACTGCACTGGCATTACTTGCTATCCTTGCCACATGTCAAGAGGCACTGGATTTTTATTACCACATGCCTGGCATTGCCACAGTGCTTCGTGTTGAGGAAATGTTCAAAAACATGCACTAAATAAAACAATAGCCACCATTTATTGAACACATACTATAAGCCAAGCACTGTCCCAAGTCCTGAACCTGCATTAACTCATGTATTCATTCTAACAACTCCACGAGGAACATAATCCTCATATCCCGTCATATAAATGAGCAAATAGAGTCACAGAGAAGTTAAGTAATTTCCCCAAGGTCACACAGCTAGGATTTGGTGGACCAAAGTGCTACTGAATGAGTGAATGCAGGAATAAATTCTTCACCTCTGGTCTCTGTCACCCATTTAGCTACCAATCTGTCTTTATAGTGGCTCCCTGGGTGGAAAGGGCAAGAGGATGAGAAGAAGTCACCTCCATGATTTACTTTTTTCATTTCATAAATACATGCTGAGCTTTTCTGTGTTGGGCTCTGGTTCAGGTATTGGAGCAGAGTAGTGAATAAGACCAACGTGGCCCCTGCTCACGGGGGCTTCCATTCCAATGGGGGTCAGTGTACACATACCCATATCCACATGAAGGAAAAGGGAGAGGAGTGAGGGGACAGAGGTGTCCAGGCAGGGCTGGCCTGGTAAGACGCATCTGAGGACACCAGATGAGAAAGCCAAGCAAAGGGGCAGCAAGACCAAGTCTCCGAGTGCCTGTCATGTTGGGGACAGCAAAGAAGTCAGTGTGAATGGAGCCCAGCAGGGTGGAGAGGCAGAGTCTGGAAAGGGACACCCATATAGGCCTGTGAGCTGGAGTAAGGACTTTGGCTCTCACTCCTGTGAGGCGAAGAGTCTGAGCAGAAATGGGGCTCGACTGACCTGTGGCTTTCAGGATCTCCTGGCAAGTGGGGGGATGTGGTCTCTAGGGAGGGGGAAGCTGGGCATCTCCTCCCCAGCCCTGGACACAGCTGCCTGCCTGGCTGGGAGTTACAGTGGCCAGCATGAACCACACCAGCCCTGGGAAGGGGTGCGCAGGCTCTGGGCAGGGCAGGGGACTTCCAAGAAGGACTGCAGGGAGGGGCGTGGGCCCAGCTCACAACACCAGGGGAGACAGTGGCAGGGTCTCGGGCAGCGGCCAGCCCTGTGCCTGTAGTGCTGGCCCCATGTGGCTATGGAGTGGAGTGTGGCTCACGGGACCCCAGACATGCTGCTGGTGGAAGCGAGGAGCCCAAGGACTGAATAGGAGAGAAGACATGGCCCCGTGAGGAATGTGAGGTGAAAGCACAAATCTTCAGAAATGTTGGTTAAAATAAATGATTAAAATCAGTGTCATCTGTTTCTTTTTCTCATGTGATAATACAAATGTTTCAAATCAGACGCCAGCTCCTTTTCTGTTTCTTCTGGACAGAGCAGATCCAGAAGTGCAAAGCAGAAGGAAGTTGCTGCCGCAGCTCCTCTGGAAATGGGGGTCTCAGGATGGGAAACCATGAGAAGTCATCCAAGATGCAACTGCACCACAGCAAAGAGCCTGCTTTGGAACCAGGGGTAGGGATCTGAGTGTGAGAGTCTTCTCTGCCACTTAGCAGTAGCCTGACAGCTCTTCCGGCCTGACATCCCTTCTGCTCCTTGGTTTCCACCCTGAGATCCTGGATGGCAAATGGCAGCGGGCAGCCCACATGGCAGAGGCTCAGTATTTGCAAGTGCATTTGTTATTTTAGCAGCCAAGGCCTGGAGAGCATAAGGGACTTGCCTACCGCTCACGGCAGTTCCAACCCTGCAGGGGCAAGGGTGTCCAACCAGGAGTCCTGGAGAAAGTGGCAGAATAAGAGGCAGAATAAGTGGCAGAGAGACAGGATCTGCCCCTCCTCATTCCACACCCCACAGTCAGCCAGAAGCCAAGAGGGCAGACCTGCCCCAGGGACCTGTCAGGGTGTGGACTTCAGGAAGGCTGCAGGAGGCCACGTGCCAGAGAATGGGGGTAGATTTGGGATCACACCAGTAGACTCCAATCCTGGCCCTGCCACAGTGTAACTGGGTGGGCCAGTGGTGAGCATCTGTCTGCCTCGTCTCTCTCCCAGAGCCTCAGCGTCCCCTTCTGCAGTGGCGGGCTGAAGGTGTCCTCTGTCACCTGCTGTTCCCCAGGTCAGAGTCCACTGTGGAAGCACCCAGAGCACAGGTCAGTGCCTGCTCCAGGGACAGGTGAACCAAGGTTCGTTTCCTTCCTTTCTTGCCTGGAGCCAGGCCTCGCTGCCGGGAAGCACATTTAGACAGTGCCAAAGGCTTCCCGGAGAGCTGTTTTCTGGTGGTTGGGTTTTTGTTTTGTTTGGGATCTCTCTTTTTTTGTTGTTTCCTTGATGATTCCTAGCAACGTGCTGCTGGATTTTAAGAGTAGTGGCCAGCTGCTGGCCCCTGTTCCTTTCTCCCTCCTCCTTCCCTCCCCAGAAAGCAGCCACAGGCCTCGGCCCACATTCCTGGTGTCTCTGCAGCCTACTGGGGTGGAGGACATTCCCCTGACTGTGGCTTCGGACCACAACGTCCAGTACCTGGATGGCCAAGCCACTGCTCCCTGATGTCTGCCCCGCTTCCATGGTAGCCCCTAAGGCAGGGCTCACACAGCTGGGACAGGTAGCCCATGCCTTTGCCAGGTCAGGTCTGGGTCATAGGGACTCTCTGAAATGGAGCCCAGGCCTCCCTGCTCCTGCAGCCTGGCTCCTGAGGGTCCTGGCCCAGGGCCTGCTCCTCCATTTCTGGCAGGTGACAGGTGGCCACGGGCATGCCACTCTTCTGTCTCAGTTTCCCTATCTGTCAACATGGAAGAGAAGCCTGCCCATCCCATGCGGCTGTTGACAGGGCAGCAGAGGTTTGGCCCTGCCTTGCACAGTCGGCTCAGTATGTGGCCACTGATGGTCCACAGTGTTGCTGACCTCAGGGAGCCCTCAGGACTCACCTCAGACAAGCCTGGTCCACCCCACCGGCCATTCTCCCTCTACCTGACTGTTCGCTTCTCCCCAGCTCTCTGGCCAGCTCTCTGGCCAGCTGTGTGTGGGAACAAACCCTTCCTACCTCCTGGTGGGGTCTGGTGTCCCTGTTCTGGAAATCCAGGTTGCTGGACAGGAAACCAAGGAGCAGAAGAGCTGTCAGGCTACTGCCAAGTGGCAGAGAAGGCTCTCACACTCAGATCCCTACCCCTGGTTCCAAAGCAGGCTCTTTGCTGTGGTGCAGTCGTATCTTGGATGACTTCTCATGGTTTCCCATTCTGAGACCCCCATTCCCAGAGGAGCTGCTGCACCAACTTCCTTCAGCTTTGCACCAATCAGCAAATTGACCCCTGACCCAATAATTATTGAGAATCCTGCTCTGATCTTGTCATTCCCTCCCCCTCCCTCTACAACCTCCAGGGCTCCCCAAAATTCCATTGACCATAAGGTCACAGTTCTGAGAGGTCTTAAGAGATCATCTAGTAAAGAATTACCAACCCGCTACCGGGCAGAGAGCCTCAGGTCCTGTCTTGCCACCAGCTTCCCTGGCTGACCCCAACCTGGACTCTGAATGCTCTAAGGCCAGTAACTATTTTTGCCCCATGTTTCTGTCCTCCTTAGGGTATCAGACACAGGAGATGCTGACTGAGCAGTTTTCAGAAAGCAGGATTATTGAACCTAGTCATGGGTTCTTGGAGTGACACCTCTTCCTTGAAGCCTCCCCTGATTCCTCTAACAGTTATGGACCTTCCCCCTCCCTCCTTCCCTCCACAACACTCTGAACCCCTTCCAAAGTGCCTATGGCTCTGCATTTGACCGCAATCTCTGCAGACCTAGCTCGCCTCCCTGGGACGCCACGTTAGAAGCGTTTCATGAACAGGCACCATGTTTCCTTCATCTTTACACTCAACATGGTGCTTATAAAATTAACAACAATAATATTGACAACTGTCATTTTTGCACATTTACTATGTGCTAAGTGTGACTCTAAATATTTGGCATGTCCTAATACACTGAATCACCATAACAACCTTCTAAGTGGGATAATTTCATAATCATTTGCAAATGAGAAAACAGAAGCACAGAGAGGTTAAATAACTTGCCCCAAACAACACAGGGTTGGATGAAGATGAGCATTTTGGTTCTAGAGCTGAGCGCAGGGGAAGGGCGAAGGGGGAGGGGGAGGCCATGGATGTCTCCACCACAAACGAGCACAGCAGGCTTACTGTGCAACTCAGGTTGCACGGAGTGGCACACAGTAGGCACTCAGTAATAATTGACTATTAAGATAGCTAGACAGTTGTATGGCTGTTCAGACTCAGGTGTGTGTCTAGCGGGGGCTGGAGGCTGAGAATGTCCACCTGGCTCGGCCAGCCCTACTGCCTCTCACCCCTCCACCCTCCAGCTCCTGCCTCCTGTCCCCAGCCTTTCAGACCTCTCATGCATGGGCTGGCTGCTGGCAGTTTTTCTCCTGCCGAGAACAACCACAGAAAATTGAGATCATTTCTCTGCCGTGCTGGCAGCTGAGAAAATGGCAATTTTTCCTATTTCCAATCCAAGAGTTCCTTCCTATTGGACAAAGGCCCCATGAGCCTGTTGGGGGTAGGGAACAGTATGGGTCACCCCTGGGCAGGTCACCTCCTTGGCTATGAGGTGTGGGCTGCAGTGGTCATGCAGCAGCAGGCTGCTGGTGGCAGGAAGAAAGGCCACCAACCAAGACCCCTTCAGGCGTAAAACAGGGACAGGTAGAGAGGTCCCAGCAGCAGGTAACCCAGTCACTACAGGCTGTTCAGGGACTCAGAGGCAATGGGGCTTTGCTGTCCTTGAACTCAAGAGCCTCTAGTCTTCCTGAACATCACGCCCCAAATAAGAGTGGTAGCAGATCAGGCACAGCATAGGTATGTCCCCCACCCCCCAAAGCAGAGTTTCTGTAAATGGAGATAATTTGTTAAGACATTAAAATCTGTGAAAGAAATTGGAAGTTGCTTAGCATCCCAAATGCCCTGCAGAGATGAGGACAGCAGGTCTTTGGGCTCCACCAAGACAGTCCCCATCTTTCTTGGCCTACAAAGCTCGCTTTCTTACCAGGACCTTTGATCCCTGGAAGATCCACCCCTCTGGCCTCCTTTCTATTCCTTGAATCCTCAAGTCCGTGCCCCAGGACTCTGACACTGGCTGCTGCCTCCGCCCTCAGTCTGTCACGGGTGCAGATGTGTGGCTATCACTTAGTTCACCTCCTCCCCTCCTTCCAGTCTCTGTTCAGTGATGCTTTATCAAGTAGTCCTACACTTTAAAGTTAAACAGCTCTCCCCAACACCCATGCTCCTCAGAATCCCCAATTCCTCTCACCCTACTTTTTCCTTCTAACATATATAATGTACTTATTGAATATATTCATGACCCACCTCTGCCTCTCCTTCCCCCACAATATAGATTCCTTGAGTGCAGGGATTTAGTTATGTCCACTGATGACAACTAAGCACCCTAGCTGAACACTTGTTGATTGACAGGTGGGGGTGTCTGCGTGCATGTTCATGAATTCATCTGATTGATCATCAAATGCTTACTTCTCGTCAGACATCCCTGGGTGTGCAGTGACCGGGAAGCCATCACGCACCGTCTGCGCCTATGTGAGCTCGGGGCCGATGGGGAAGTCCCATTAAAACCAGAGCAAATCTGTTCATGTGAGAATCAGCATGGCCTTCTGGTGGTGGTCATGCTGTGGGTAGGTGATGGGTGGAAAAGTGTTCTGGTCAGAGGGAACAGCATGTGCAGAAGTTCTGACTGGAATAGAGTATGATTCATCCAGGAAAAGCAGCCAGGGGAGAGGAGGGGAGCTCAAGGTGAGGCTGGAGGGGCCCACATGGCATGTGCCTGGTTTAGGGAGATGGTCCCTGTCTCTGTGGCTCACGCCTGTGCTCAGTCCCTGTTTGCAGGTATGGTAAAAAGACCTCCCTGTACAGGCTCAGAAAACCTGATTTCAAAAGCAGTGTGGTCAGGGCTCTGTTGAGCCTCAGCATTGCCTTCTGTAAAATGGGGACCACAGGCCAGGCACAATGGTGCATGCCTGTAATCCCAGTGGCTCGGGGGGGCTGAGATAGGGAGATTATGAATTCAAATCCAGCCTCAACAATGGTGAGGTGCCAAGCAACTCAGTGAGGCCCTGTCTCTAAATAAAATACAAAATAGGGCTGGGGATGAGGCTCAGTGGTTGAGTGCCCCTAAGTTCAATCCCCAGTACGCCTCCCCCACAAAATGGGGACCACAGGACTGCCATCACACAGAGGCCACTATGAGCATCAAGTGGATCTGAACTGCAGAGACTGTTGGAACTCTCAATTAGGCAGTGTGTGTCCGCGGCTGAGCAGGTGTGCACTGAGCATGCGCCTCTCTTCTGGCTCCCACCGACACCTTTCTCCTGCCGTGACAAGTCTGCTGTATCATCTGAACCAAGCTGCCAAAAATACATTCACTTCTGGGCCAGAGCCAGGCTCCCCACAGCCCCCAGGGCTCAGGGCCGGGGCAGGAGGCCTGCAAGGTAGGGGGTTACAATCTCTGGGCAAAGGGTAGTCTCTCCCCTTCAGACCTTCAGCAAGCAGGTGACAAAGGCCACCTGTGAGGGTTGGAGCTTTGCCTTCCTCAGCCTCTGTGAAGATGAGGCTGCCTCTTGTCAAATGGGTGCTCCCTGAGGGCAGGAGACATCTTTCCACCTCCTCTCCTCTCCTTCAGTAAAACAGAGAGGCGGCCACCCAGTGCGGCTATGACCGGTTCTGTTTAAAGGCCCTGCAGGGCTACGTTCCTGGGGAGGGGCCTGAGGGTAAGGGAAGGGGTGTCCTGGCTGCCTGCACTCTCTGGGGCTGCTCTGTAGTGTCCAATGTTGTTTGGGCCTGGGAGTCTTTAGATGGAGATGCCTCTGGGAACCTGGATCATTTTAAGAGACATTCATCCATCCTGGTGACAATGGGGACATCATTCTCCACACTTGATCTTAGCCAAAAGGCCGAGAAGCGATAAGGGGACATTATTCTCTAGGCCCCTAGGATCATGAGAGATGGGCCCAGGGAAATAGAGATAGGCCGAGAGACCCCACAGCAGCCAGTCCACACACGTTCCCAGTTTGAACTCAAAAGGAAAGTCATGTATGGAAGAGTTTCCAGTTGCTCATCCCCATAGGCCATAGGTGTGGGTGAGAATGCAGTGGAAAGGACTCGAGTTTGATAAAAAGGAGAACTTTCCAAAGGCAGATAATTATTTAGATAATTTAGGCAAAAAAATGAGATTTTCTTCAATTATCTTTTCTACCCCCATTTTTTTTTTGCACTGAATTATTCATTCTTGCATTCATTCATTTGTGCAATAAGCACTGAATTATCTAGGTAATTGCTTCCATTTTCCACTCTGTCCTGCTGGGCTGTCTGCTAGCCAGCAGAGCCCGGGGTGTGCCGGGGTGTGTGGGGGAGGTGGGTAGGAGGGAGGGGGGGCTGAAGGGGGCAAACGGGAGAGTGGAAAGGGGAAGGTCACTTCTGGACTCGCAGCCTGTGGGTGCTGGGGGCGCTCGCAGGGCTGGCTTGTCCCCCTGTGACCACGCTGGCCTCATTTGTCGCAGGGCCCCCTCCCCTGGACTGTCCATTTGCCTCCAGAGACTGGTGTGCGGCTGGCTGAGTGCTGGTGCTCCGAGACACAGGGCCTCATCCTGGGGACTGCTGGAAATGGCAGAGCCAGCTGAATGGCTGATAACAAGTCCTGCCTTTCTTTGCATTTAAAAAGACAGAGAAGGAAAACAGGAAAAGACATTTATTTTCTTAAAAATACACACGCACACAACCGGTTCATTAATTTCTTATTAAAATTCCGTGTTGAGCTCGGGCAAGGAAGGAGTAAGGAAGACCCTGGGGAAGGGGCGGGGAGGAGAATCATCTCGGCTTGTTAGCATCTGCTGCAGGGAGGCTAGGAAGATGAGTGTCATGAAGGGGCTTCTCCATCACCAAGCAAGGGTGGGACTGGGTTTGGAGAGTTCATCCTCCCGGCTCTGGCAGAGGAGGAAAAGAGGTCTTCGGGGGAGTGGGATTCCTGGGGCTATGAAGCAAATGGATGACAGTCAGGGTTTGAACCCAGGTGTCCTGCATCCTGAGGTCTGTGGTTTCAAACTGCTTTGAATATCAAGAATAGGGGGCTGTCTGGTCTCTGCAATCAGACTTGGAGCTCCTGATAGGGAGCTGGGAAGGAGACTCCAACCTCTCTGTGTTTCTTTTTTAGTGCTTGGTCAGGTTTATTAAGAACGCTACTCATGATTGATTGCCTCGACTGCTTTCGACCAGAGGCTAGCTCAAGACTAGAAGCGCCGCTGTGGAAGAGGCTGAGGAGAGGGAGGATGACTGGGGTGGTGGAGCCTGCTGTCAATCCATGAGCCTTGTTTAGGCTCTGGGCTAGTCTTGATTCCAGAACTAACTTGGGGGGTGACCTTGATCAGCCCCTGGCTTTGTGCATCTATTTCTTTAGCCACACAGTGGTTGGATGCGGTGGCTCTGTGGTGGCTCAGTGTGTGGATGTCATTACATCATGTGTAGGGAACAAAGAGAGACCCTGCCCCAGGCAGTGGGCCAGACCCTGGTGGTGGGGTCAGCACCTCTCACGGTCTTGTTTCTGCAGTAGCATCCCACTTGCCCCCAGCCTCAGGGGTCTGTGGGGGCCTGTCTGGCCCCCAGCAGTGGCCCTGGAGATGCCTTGAGTCCACAGGGGCAGTACCTCCCACAGCCAAGCACCCAGCCCTCCTCAGAATAGATTCCAATAAAGCTCATTTTCTGCCACCAAGTTTATAACACATCCCCACCTACTGGCCTCAAACATTAACAAGGCTGTGTGGTGGCACAGGGCTCCATGTGGCCAGGAGCAACAGGGATGTGGGAGGAGGGAGGCAGCATATGCCTTGCTCCCAGCAGCAGGGCCGCCCCAGCCTGTGCCTGCCCTATCTTTCTGCATCTCTAGAGGGGCTCCCAGTTTGGGTCAGGAGAGTGGAGTGGGTAGCGTGGACATAACCTGCAGGAGAAACTAGGCTGCTGGGCCAGACACCACATGCACTCAGGATCATGCACTCAGAGCAATGGGGGACATGGAATTCCTATCCGGAGGCCATGTCATAACATAACACCTGAGACGCATGATGCAAGTGTCTTGTATGTGCCCCTCAAGGGGCATGGCATGGGCCTGCTCCTTCTTGCTCTCTTCCTGGTGTATCTGCCTGTCTTTTCCTCTGTCCCTCTTCGGCCCCAGCTCTCTCCCTCACCCCATCCATTTCTTCTGAGCACCTACTATGTGTGAAGCATTGAAGTAAGAGAAGACATGGAAGACAGGACTCCTGTCCTCAAAGAAGGTGGGGACAGTCAGGAGGTAAACACGCCTGTGCACATGCTTCCTGTGTGTGTGCCCAGTCTGGACTCAGTCCCTGAAAGGCAGCAGGATATGCAGAGGCGGCACCAAGACAGCTCCAATACTTCCGTTGGGGCAGGAGGGCTGCTGGGGAGCAGTCAGTGGGAAATCTAGGGATACATCTGGAGGAGGTGATAGCTGAACTGTGCTTTGAAGGGTAGGCAAGGACTTCTGGAGGAAGGGTGATCCTGATGGAGGGACCTGCAGTGCAAAGCAGAAAGGCAGGAGAGTGGAGCAGAGCGATGCCTCCTAAGGTACATGGAGGATGGAGAGGGGAGTACCACAGACAGGGAGATGTCGACCGAGACAAGATCAAGAGGGATGCGGGACACCAGGGCAAACGGTGTACCCTTGACCCCACAGTCAGTGGGGAGCCACTGAAGCTGACTGAGAAGGCAACTAATATGATCAGCTCTCCAACAGATTTAGCCACCACCTGGTCCTCCCAAACGCATATTCAAACTAAAATGGTGGAGAGTCTCCCCAAAGGCACATACAAGAAAGTGGCCTTCAGAGATGATCTCTGGAAGAGGCCTTCACACTGGCCATGGTGTAGGGGCATCTAGATATCCCCACCACCAACCCTTTGAGCTGAGCTGGGCCCTGAAAGGGAGTGGGTGCCTCTGCCCAGCAGTCCTGGTAGAAGGAGAGGAGGGGAGGGATGGGCCAGAGACCACAGGGCCCGTGGAAGGTGGGGACACTAGGGAGGCAGGCCAAGGTCACCCTGTCCAATGGTGCCAGAGTCAGACAGAAACCCAGGCTACTTGCCTCCAGTCTGGCTGTAGTCAGAACCCTGTAGCCCCAGTAGCCTGCCAGGCATTGAAACACTGCAACTGCCCCTTCACCCCACAGTATCGGGATAGCCCAGAAAACCCAACCATGAATTAGCTTGAAGTGAAATCAAGTTCATGTACCTTTCTTAACAGAGGAAATGGTTGGCAGAATGGGCATCAGTAGCCTTGGAGAAGGAAGGCCCAGGGGACCTTTTCTTTAGGGGGGAGAGGTTTCTTTTATTCGGGCCTTCCCATCTGGGGGATCCCCAAATTTGAAGCATCTTCCCCTGAGGAAGAGGACACTAAGGCTTGGGATGGGGAAGAGGCTCCGGGTCTCAGGAGAGGAGCTTGGAAAGGTAGCCGGACGGTCAGGAGGTGGAAGCCTGCCCCACCTCAAGTTTTTTCTTCCTGCAGCCAGGTCCTGAGCCCCATGAGTGCTGGCACTGTGCTAGCAGTGGCTGTGTGGACTGACAGAAGAAAAAGCCACTGCTCTGACCACCTGCAGGGAGAAGTCCCGGGTTCCTAAGGAAAACAGGAGGCAGAGAGCAAACACTCCCAGGTGTTTGCAGGCAGGAGCCAAGGCCCACCTGGAATTGGAGCTTAGGAAGCAGCCAGGATGCTGGCAGGTGACAAAGGGGAAAAGAAATTTAGTGCCGAGATTTAGGAAGGTGGACAGAGGAGACCTAAGGACAGTGTTTGAGCTGTCCTGAGGCCTTAACTGGATTTCGGGATGGAAGTCTGACAGCAAAATGCAAAGATGGGAAGAACCATGCCTAAACTCCGTCCTGAGCTTTCAGGTTTCCTCCTGCTGGGCACTCCAATTTCCATGCTCACCAGGGCCAGTCACCAGCAGCCCATGCAGCTCCAGTGGACGGAGGAGTCCACCTCTTCCCCTTCCCCACCTTCAGTCTTGCAAATCTGGCAGGCAGAGATTTCTGGTTCCTGGCTGCACTCCCAGCGGCCTCACCCACTTCCACCTACCCAAGGCTGGCCCTTGCCCTGCCCATTGCTCTCATAAAGAACTGAAGGCAAAACAGCCCCTGGAATCACTTCCCTCGGGGAACAACCAATCCCCAACCATAGAGGGCGGTCAGCCGACTCCCCTCCCCCTCCTAGCCCCAGGACCCTTGGATTCAGAGATCATTCTTATTCTTTCAATCTTGTGAATGCACCCAGGTCAGGGTGAGCAAGGCCGCTAGATAGAGACCTTGGGCGCACTCATGGGGGGCTTGGGCAGGCTCCTAGGGACTGGGTAGCTCTGGGCAAAAGCTGAGCACCGCACATGGAGGGTCCCTCACCAAAGTGGAGAAGCCACTTCCCCCTTGTCAAGTCCCTCTCCATCCTGTCCGAGGCTCGCCCTCATCATCGAAACCTTCCCCGCCCCGCCCTTGCTGGTTGGGGAAATGTGTCCCAGCTCTGTTGAATACACGTTGGGAAGGGGCAGAGGCCGCTTTTCTCCATTCTCCTCCCTTCAGTCCTCTTTCTCTCCCTTCGGTCAGCGCCCCTAGCCTCTTGGAGCGTCTCCAGCTTGCGGAAGGCCCGACGCAGCCACCTTCCGTCTGGTCTGGGTTACCACGCTGGGGGGCTGTTCAGAGATCCTCTGTCCCCACCCGTGTCCCCGCTGTCCCACTGCCAAAGCGCGCCAGTCCGGCCCCTCCCTCTCCCACCCCTTTCCCGCGGAGCCCGGGGCGAGCCTGGGGAGCAGACGCAACAGATTGCAGAAAGCGAGAGCGCGGAGCCCGCTCCTTCCGCGCGCCCTGCCGCCGGCCTGCTCCCGCTGCCCAGACCCCCACCTCCCGGCTTCGCTAAGCCGGCCATTTAGATGCAGCTCACAGGACCGCGGGCGGCCGGCTCCCCGGGCCCTGTCAGTCCACTTCCCTTCCTCAGGACCGCCGCAGGAAGCCAGACAGCGGGCCGCGCGGCCCCGCACCCGCCTGCGCGCCAGCGGCCGGAGAAGATGCGACCGCGCGATCCCAACAGCTCCCCCCGCCCGGCCCGCTGCAGGGGAAACCGCGGGTGGGGAGGCTGGAATGTGATCTAGCGGACCCTTCCAGATTACCGTAGACGGACACGCCCCCAGGTTCTCGGGTTTGGACCCTTCTTTCTACCCCGGAGAGGAATGGAACGAACCCTCACCCAACCCCTTTTCCTGGGCCGGGCTCGGTCCCCTCGGCGGATCTCCAGCCTCAGCTCCCGCTAGAGGGCTTAGGGGCCGGCGATAACTCAAGCTGCAGCCGAAGATGCTAGGCTGGGAACGGCGGCAGAGTCCGGGGGGGTGGCGATAGGGGTTCTCCTTTCTCCGGTCCTCCCTGTGCCCCCTCCAGTGGCGCCCGCCGCATCTTCACCCCCGAGTCTGCGCCGCGACACTTACCGTGGGCGAGCAGCGCCGAAAGGCAGAGCAGGGCGGCGCCGCCGCGGCCCGACATCCCTGGGGCCATGGCCGAGGCGGGGCCGAAGGGGTCCGAGGGGGCAACAGTCGACGATGACTTGGCCCCAGGATGGGCTTGGTCAAATCCAACTCAGTGTGACAGTGGCGTCCCGCTGTCTCTGTTGAAGCTTCGGGGGCCAGGAAGCGCAATTCGGGGACACTTTGCGGGGAGGGGGCGTCCCAGGCGCCGCCGGCTACACCCTCGGAGATGGTGGGGGCGCAGCTCCGGGCAGGAGGAGCCTCCACCTCCCTCAGCTGGTGCCCCCTGCAGGATCTGTGTGGCGAGGGGGGAGCCGCACGTGCAGTCCCGGGGCCCGGTGGCAGCGGACGTCCCGGGGGCTGCCTAGAGACGAGCGCCGAATTCCCTGGCCCCGCGGCCCAGCTTGAATCTGAACTCGCACGAGGGTGCAGATTTCCAACAGAAGCCCCGTTTTCCTTGGTTTCGCTGGTAACCCCACATGGAGAGCGCAGCTTTCTTCCTCCAAGAGCCCTGCAGCAGCCCCAGTATAAAAATCCTAGGTCGGGTGCAAATGAATGATTTCTTTCGCAGAGAAAATCAAGGCAACTTTAATCCATCCAGAGAAGGAAAAGTTTCCGTGCAGTACTGAGACGGGCGACGTGGATCGCTACCACCCTAGGCGACGCCCAGACCGAATGCCCGAGGCGGGTGGCCAGATGTTTGTCCCCTCGCAGGGTTCGCTCCTGGACTCCAGTGCTCTCTCGCACGTCTCGACCAGGGCCCGCGCTCATCACAAGCAGGCCCTGCGCCTCCTGGCCCGGCAGCGGCTCGGTGTCTGGGGCTAGGGTGGCGCGGCCGGGACCGGCTGCCCCATAGGAGATGAGATGGGGCTTAGAGAAACGAGGGAGCGGGAAAGCCAGCTAATGCGCCCTGATCCGAGCCCTTCCTACCCAGAGCATCGACTCCAGTCTCCAGACCACAAATGTTGTAGGATGGAGAGGGGCTCCACCAACCCACCGCAGCTCCCGGCCTCCCCTCGCGGGTCTCGCTGTATCAGCACAGAGGTGCACTACCCCGCCTCGCTCCTCGCCTTCCCTGGGGGGACCTGCACAAACCTTGAACTTTTCCGGGGTTCAGAGTCTCCGACGCCTCCTTCTCCCCGCCGCCCCCGCCCTGCCCCTGGACGCCCGCTCGCCCGCTGTCTCCGTGCAGCAGGGCATCGGTTCTCGCTCTCTGGGAGTCAGTTTGGGCGACAGGATCACCGCACCAGTCCCGGTTGCGGGTGGCGAGACATCGGCGCGGAGCCAGCGGCCAGGGCACACGGCACCTGCGCAGCCCCGGGCCGGGGAGGCGGCAGCTGGTGCCTATCAGGCCGAGCAGAGAGGTGCCAGCAGGGGGGCCGGCTCCCCATGGACGTGTGTAGGGGGAGTAGAAGAATCAAGGAGCAATAAGGAAAAGGAGGCAGGGGAACCACAGTTGCACGAAGCCGTCGCCACCGCCGCCACCGCCTCCTCGGCGCTCGCGCCGGCTGCTCCACCGTAAAACACTCGGGAGACACACTCGCGCTCGCCACCCTCCTCCCGGGTCGGGGATTCAGCGCCCACCAGAGCAGTAGCGGGCGCAGAGCTTGGCGCGCTCGCTCCCCTCCCTCCCCTCCTCTCCCCTCCCCTCCCAGATTCCCCGTGGTCACGTGGCCCTGGAGCGCGCGGCCCACGGCTCGCGCGCCACGGAGGCTCCCCCGCCCTAGCTCTCCCTCGTCTGTCCACGTGTCCATTCCGCATTCCCAGCCTAGGGGCGCGCGCGGCTCTTTAATGAGACTCGGGCAAGAGCCGACCTAGCGATTCCGTTCTCCTCGGGTTTACGTTTCATTTTTCCTCCCTGACGCAGGCTAGCGCTGGGACCCGAGTGAGGTTGGCCGACTGCAGCGGTTGCGTTTCTCCACGGAACATGCCACCGCAGTCGCCGATGTCCCTTTTCAAAAGATGCAAGCTCCCCGCCGGGCGTCGGAGGTGTTCTACAGTCGTTCTACCAGAGGCGCGGGTAGGGGGCACCCTACCCGCGCCACCAGGGTCTGTGTGGGACTTTCCAGGGCACCGGTGGGAATCAGCCTAGCTGCCGCGCCCAGCTCCTCTTGAGTCGCGAGGAGCTCTCGGGCTCAGCTTCGTGCCAGGATGTGCCAGGGTCGCAGCTCCGGGTAGACCCAGTCGGCTGGCAGTAGGGGGATGGGGCCGGAGAGGAGCGACTGTCAGCTTACAGGTTGTTTTGTAAACCTTTAAAGGGGCTTGGGGATTGGGCGAGGAACTGCCATTGCACATTCACCCAGGCATTTGCTGATGAGGGGGAGGGATGGATGGCGGTTCATTCCCACCATCAGGGCCCTTCCATTAGTTCACAACCAAGATCAGACCCGACAAGTCAACCGTCAACGGTCAATCAAGCATTGGATCAATAGCAATGATTTTGGCATCATTGGGCGTCATGCCCTAACCCCCAGAGGCCTGATCTCAATCCTGCTTTACTCTGGAGGAAAAGGGTCTTCAGTCCTATACTCCCCTTTTGGGGGGCATGGGTCTTGAAGATTACCCCTCCATACCTCTGCATTCAACTAGATGGAGAGTGTGGGGTAAGATATGTCTGAATAATGCTGCATGGGGTGCTCAGTTCCAGACCCTATCTCCCTTAGCCCTCTTGACCCTGAGTTTCCTTTTCATCCAGTAAAGTGACATGTTGTTTTTGGAAAATAGGCTTTCTCTTCCCTGGCTGCTGTCTGTCCCTGCCTCAGCTTGCCTGCAGGAGCAGTTTCACCCCTCCCCCACTCCCACATCTGTCTGGAGCTGGAGATGCATTGTGAAGAGCGTTGGCTAGGCTCTTGGAGACCCTGGGGATGGAAGGTGCTGGAGTAGTCAAAGAAGTTGATTCTCATTAGGAGGCCCCCAATGCCTGATGGCAATTAATGTCACCCAAGGGCTTATTAACCATCTCATTCAGAGGCAAGCCAGCATTCAGGCTGTGTGTGTGTGTGTGAAAAGGGGGAGAGAACCTCCTTCTGAGGCAGGAGAGGGCTCCAAGAAGGGAGGAAGGAAGTGGGATCCTTCTACCCCTGCCCATCCACCTGACTGGAAAGGACATGGGATCTGAGTGTGACCAGAGGGAAGAGACAAGACTGCTTCCCACAGAGATATGGACCAAACTTCCCTTCTTCACAATTCTTTGCAACTTGCACAGGAGCTGGAGGGCCAGTGATTCAGCCCACTCTGGAAATTGAGCACAGTGTTCTGGTCAAGGTATACAGGGACTCAGACATAGGCTTCTTCTCCCTGCCCCTAACTCAGTTTTCCCTTCTTCTTCCCTTTCACAACAGTACTGTGAATATCACCAACATTAAAAACATTATAGGCACAACAGTGAGCAAGAGAGAACTAGCCCTTGTCCCCATTCTACATTTAGAAGGGAACTTACTTTCTAAAGGGAAGGCAGACACTAAGCTTATAACTTAGTGGAATTTACATTCTAGAAGGAAGGCAGATGCTAAGCTTATAATTGAATACAGTTGTGACACCTGGAGTTATGTGCTTTTGCTCATCTTATAGAGAAGACAGAGGTCCATATCAGGAAAGGTGAGGGTGACCCCTGTGCTCTTTAGAGGACATGATTTCAGCCTGTTCTTTCTGTACTTCCTACATGGACCAACTGTTCATGGACTATGTCTGATATCACCCTGCGATCATTCTCCAAATGCTGGATCTCTCTCCTCCTTGTCATGGAGAAGTAAAGAACTGCTGGTACCCACCCAGAAACTGGAATAACCAATGATACCAACATCAGTGCCCTGTGAACTGTTCCTTTTGGCAGTGCACATTCCAGGACTCAGGGAGAAGGCAATTGGTATGAGGAGGATACAGCCAACTACTGCCACTCTTCCCATCTCACAGGTGCTTTACCTGTGGAGGGAGTCTTTTGTTCCCTCTGCCTTTCCTACCAGACCAAAAAGATGCCCTTGGCCTCACCTGTGAGTCCTAATCATGGATTCCCAACCACCATGCCACTGGAATCTGGAGAGGGGGCAGTTCAGTGGAAGCAGTTCCAGGTGGAGCCCAGGCTGGAGGGAGGAGCCATGCCAAATAAGCACCTTCTTAACTTAAGGCACTATTATCTCCTTTCTGCTTTCCCTTCCTGGTTGGGGTGGAGAGTCTTTCTGGATAGAGGCATTGGCAGTGGTTAGGGGTTGTCTCAATTTCTGGCTTCTGGGATGCCTGGAACAGCCTTAGCCTCCTTCCAAGTAGGTGGACAGCTAGCGGAGTTCTGCCCCCAGACCCCATCAAGGGCCCGTACTGAAACTGGAACCTACTTCCTCCCCTGCCCACCTTATCCCACGGTGGATCTTCACAGCATGCCTTTTCGCACACCCCTGTCTTTCAGGATGCCTATTGACAGAAGGTAGAACAAGCCAATGTGGGACATCACTAAGAGGATGCTCCTGGGACCGCTATGGAGTCCCGGTCTTTCTTCAGCTCGAGGAGGGCTCCAGATGCCCTGAGTCAGTCCTCTCATTTTATAGCTGCAAAAATAAAGGCCTATTAATTCAGTCACCTTATTAAATACTTTGAATTTTTATTGAACTCTAATTTTATGTGTAAAGCATTGTGCTAGGCACTAGAATGCATAGGTTGAACAAGACAGCCAAGACCCAGATGGTACAAGTTCAAAAGCTTCAAAAATCCCATATTGAGAACCTAGTAATACTAATAGCAAACATTAATGAGGGCTTTTTATATGCCAGGCACTATGACAGGCACTTCACATACATTATCTGGGTCCTCACTACAACCCTCTTAAATAGAAACTATAATTATTGGCATTTCCAGATGAGAAAACTGAGGCTCAGAGAAGGGAAGTTCCTTTGCCTAGGGTCATGCAGTTAGAAAGTAGTAGCACTCCAACTCAAAACCAGAGGAATGTGGTTCCAGAGCTCAGTGATGTAGCCCACTTAACACTTTTACATGATGTGTAATGGCTCAGGATTATTAGATGACAAGGCTACCATCTCTCCCTGGACATGCTTATGGAACTCTAGGCTTAAACAGGACATTCCACCCGGGGAGGGCAATGTGTGAAGGAGGTCAGCACAGAGTCTCTGGCAGCAAGGGGCCTCTGAAGAGAGGGCAGTGATCTCTGCAGTACTGACCTGAGAAGCTTGGCCTCTCACCTCTTTTTCTTGGCATCCAGACTCACACCTGCATGCCGTTAGATCTACATCCAGTTTAGCACACAGTTGTGCAGACATTTGGCTAGCATAACAGTCACCCAGCCCCTACCCTGCTGCTGGACCTTTGCCTCCCAGCTCAGATTCCAGGACCACTGCTGACTCACAGGTCAGAATGACAGCAGCTAAGGGCAGCAGGCATAATGACCAGCACACAGGTTTTCCAAGTGGACACCTGGTTCCAGTTCTGAAAGATGAGGTATCTATACTAGTCTGTTTCAGTTGCCATCACAAAATATGGCAGACTGGGTGACTTAAACAAGTTCATTTCTCACAGTTCTGGAAGCTGGAAGTCCAAGATCAAGGTGTTGTCAGGTTGGTTTCTCCAAAGTCTCTTTTCTAGACTGGCAGATGGATGCCCTCCTGCTGTGTCTTCACATGGTCATTTATGTGTCCTCGTGGATCCCTGGTGTCTCTTCCTCTTCTTGTGAAGACACCAGTTGTATTGGATTAGGGCTCCATGCTAATGACCTCATTTCAACTTAATCACCTCTTTTAAAACCTGATTTCCAAATACAATTGCATTCTGAGTTATTTGGAGCTGGGACTTCAATTTGTCAATTTTAGGGGTACACAATTTGGCTCAAAACAGTGACTATAACTGATCATCCAAACTGGGATAATTTTGAGAATCAAAGGGGGTGCTATTAATATTTACCTTGGAACGGTAGCCTTAAGTGGGCCTTTCAGGGCACACTGGAACATATGGCTACCTAACATCCTGGTCCTATCACTCCTTCTGCAGCCTTGCTTTAAACGTATCTCTCTCAAGCCCCAAGTACATTACCCTCTGCCCAGTCTCCCTCTGCATCTTGAGCACCCAGTCATTGCTACATAGTAAATCCTGCCCCCACCCATGGAGTCCTGTTTGCAATTTAGGATTATAGGTCAGAATCTCCCTGCTTCTATTTTTGTAGATAACAAACCCACAGTCCAAAGAGAAGTAGTGATGAGCCCAAGGTCACACAATCAGTCACCAACTCAGACAGGAATATAACCTTGCATCGGATGGCCTGGCTCCCTGCCCCACACTGTGCCCACCCTAGAATTTCCCCACCAGGCTCAGCTCTGCTGTAGACTTGGGAACCAATCTTATGCAGAGACCCAGGAAGGCCGGTAGTCTACGTTATCCCCATCCTATCTATGCTCCTGGTCTGACATCTATTTAGAACTCAGTTAATGATCATGGAAAAATGAACTATCAATCACCTCCTATGTGCTCAGAGCTCTGAAGATGAGTGAGATGGGCCCTGGCCTCAGGGAGCTCAGCAGGTGGGAGGGACAGGAAGGCAGACTCAGGGTACACATGTATACATGGTGACAGTATATGTGGTGACAGTGACTATTGCCACAGAGGGAAGTATAGGGGCCATGGACATCTAGTTCAACCTAGGTTACAGGTGTAGTTGGACAAGGGAAGGCTTCTTGGAGGAGGTGACTTTTGAGTTGCACTGAGGGAAGGACGATTTGCCTCTGACCAGACGAGTGGTGAGAAGAAGGAACAGAGAGGAGGTACAGGAAGAGGGAGTATATTTCATAAGCCTGGTACAGGAAGCTTGGTGCATGAGGGAGCTGGATCTCAGCAGGGCTGGAACTGGGGTACAGCTGGGGAAGGAGGCTGGAGAGGCATGCAGACACACCGTCCCCAGGCACAGAGGCACCTGCCTGGGCTGGCAGGCATGCTCTGAGCTGCTATATTCAGTCACAACTTCACACATAAAGGCCAAAGACTCTGGGAGGCTTATAAAGCATTTTAGCAGCACATGTGTATGCACACGCACCCCAACTCCTGCAAAATAAGTGGCCCTTTGAACCGTCTGTTCACGGGTCTTTTTTACTCTCATTTCATTAAAATCTCCACCTTTGGTTCCTCTTTAGACAGTATACTCCTTCCAGCTCCCACCCATGCCCCACTCTGACCCTGGCTGTTCCCTTTCCCTTCCTCCCTCCAGCACACGTGGGCAGTAAGCTGAGACCACCCTGGGCTCCCAGCCAAGGGAGGATTTGGACCGGGGCCATGTAGGCTGGATGCTGCTCTCCCCCTCCGTTCCTCCTCACCCCATCCCCCTTCCAGCTCCACTTAATTCCAGGGCAAAGCACCCGCCAAACAGAGAGAGAGAGAGAGAGAGAGAGAGAGAGAGAGAACACTAAATGGCAGCAGACTCTTGACATTACTATGACTTCTGCTAGTTGGCTGCTGTGTGCAGGCAGGAGAGGATGAGCTTGGGCCTCCCTGCTCCCCAGAGGTTCCTGAGCTGCTGTCTATGACCCTACATAGCTGTCGAGCCAACTCTGTCTGGCCCCTAGGGTTGGCACTATCTAAGCCCTGGGTGGCGAGTGACAGTCAAGGCTGCTGGGGAGGGTGAGGGAGGAGCCAGGCCTGGATTGTGGAAGAGGCCAACTCTGCTGGGAGGGGGAGCCCTGTCACTCTACATCTGGATAGTCGTTCTAAGCCATCTGGGTATCCGTGTGCGTTAGGGGATGTCACAGCAATGGGTACTTCCCCTGGCTTAACTGGGCTCTCATGTCAGAACTGGAGTCAAAAGCAGGTTCCCCTTCCCGTTCTCTTAAGATGGGAATTCTTCAGGTTCCCGCCCCACCTCCCAAATCTAATTCTCAGATCACTTACGTCTTCGTCTTGCTGTGGAGCCATCTACGCCTTCCCACTGCCTGCGGGCTTGATTCCAAATGCCCCAGATTTGCACCAAGGGCTGGACACAACCTCCCAGCCTATCTTCACCTGGATCCTCTTCCCAACGAGCTGTGCCTTTCTCTCCCTGGAGCCCTTTGCCAAGCATTTGCTGTGGACACACCTGTTCCTCCTTCCTTATCTTTTTGCAGAGGCTTTTCTTCCAAGCCTGATTCTACCACCCCCAGATGAAATCAATCACTGTCTGCCACATAGTTAGAATTCACCCCATCTCTGTCTTAGCTTCCTCTATTCACTTATAAAATCCTTAAGGACAAAGACTATATTCTGTTCACCTTTAAACCTCCCACAACATTGAACACAGCTCCATACATGAAAGAAATGTTCCTAAATGTTTAGCGAGTGAATGAATGAAAAAGAGGCAATACTTTGGAGGCCAGTGTCCTGCATTGTCTTGGGTACTCTATTCATTACTCCTTTGAAACTTCACTATAATCCCGAGTGACATGTAAACATTATCTCCATTTAGAGAGAAGGAAGAGGAAGCTCTGAGAGGCAAAGTAACTTGCTCAAGGCTACACAGCCAGAAAAGGGTGGAGCTGGGATTCCATCCAAAATCTGCCTCTGAAGCCTGTGTTCAATTCACCTGCTCAGAGCACATCCAACTATCAGTACCTCTGGGGCTGATCTTCGGGAACTTCCAATGACCAATCCAGAAACCACTATCAGGAAACACCCAAAGGGAGTCAGGGGTATTTGTAGAGTGATTTCCTTGGCTGTGGCCCCATTCCTCTCCTCAAGCCATACAAAGCAATGTTCTAGGCTGCAGCTCAGAACAGAGAGATGGATCCTCTTTGGTCTTATGGAGGCCCCGTTTCCACCAGTCTTGGGTGGTTCCTCGGGGCTTCTACTGGATGACTCTGAACCCAACTCCTGGAGCCAGATGGCCTGAAGTTCAAGTCCTGGGTCTGCTGTCTACCAGCTGTGTGATCTTGGCCAACTAATTTAACCTCTGGTGCTCAGTTTCTTATCTGTAAATGGGGATCTTGACAGTTACTCAGCACTTGGGAGCTGCACTGGCTCGTGGCGTGTGCTGTGTGAATGCTTGTTACCGTGATTATCCTACCATATTCCCCCTCTGAGATGCAAGCCCCAAAGGGTGCTTCTTCCCGCACAGTCATCTCCATCTTGCTGTGTGCTCTGGACAGACTATTGCACGCTCTGGGCCTGCCGTTTGAGGCAGGGAAGCAAAATTGGGCAGGAAGAATAGTACCAAGGAAAGCCAAATCAAAGCAACTTTTGTGGTGACAAATGCTTAATAATAACTTTACAAATCCAGTTGAATTACTATGAATAACAAGCCTCTTTTTTCCTTCTTTTTTTTTTTTTTTTGTGTGTGTGTGTGTATGGATACCGCTCCTGTCTCCCAGAGAGCACACAGCTACAACCCTGAAATCCACCCAAAAGAATCATTACTGAGAAAACAAACTAAAAATAACCCCCAAAGGAAAGAGTGCCAGCTCAGAAGCACTTCTTAGGAGGTGGGGGTGTCCAAGGCAATTTTGCTGTTGCTTCTAGGGTGAGAGATTCTAATTTTTAGAATTCTGTTTGTCTCTGTACCTACAGTCTGAATCCCCAGGTCAACTTCAACATTCCTCTTGGGCATCTGGTCCCGGTGCCATCTTATGGTAGCTCGAGGATGTGGCAGGGCAGGTAGGGGGCTCCATTCCTGTTCCCTGATGCTGGGCTGGTTACTACCCTGTGGGACTTGGTCTGCTCTCTTTCCCTTTTTGTGGACCAAGATCTTGGAGTTGGCTCTGGCCACCTTTCTGCCTGGCCTGTGGGACAGCCTGATTCATATCCCTCCACCTCTACTGAGAGTCTCCCTGTGCCAGATGCTCCGCTTGGCCTCATTTTCACTTCAAGGCAAGTTCCCATTTTCCAGGTAAAGAAAGGAGACTCAGAGAGGCTGAATCGCTGGTTCAAGGGTACACAGTAGGAATTTGAACTCGGGCCAGGTCAGCCTGAGGATCATGAAAGTTCCTCTAGGAAGCATTGTATGGAGGGACTTAGCTGTTCTTCCCCTGCATATTAGGGGTGCTGGCGGGGGTGGGGGACTCTCCATGTCTGCCCTTCAGATGGCATTTCCCAAGGCAGGTGCTTTGCCTCCAAGGTCATGGACAGGCTGCATCATGCTTGAGTCTCTCAAATGATGCTCCCCACAAGCAGGGTTGAGTCTCCCCATCACAAAGGGGGTTCCCAAGGGTGGAACTCCCTGCTCAGTCTGGGACATCCTGCAGATGAGGCTGTGTCCCATCAGTCTGGAGGAAGTTCCAGGGCAGAGCCCCCTTCCCCTCTCAGGTTGGGGGCTGCCTAATGGAAGGGTTGAATCTCCCCTGTCAGGCAAGGGCCCCCTTGCCAGGGGTCTTCCCCCACATCTAACCAAGTCCTGTTGGACCCTGACCTTGATCTCCCTTCCCTCCACTTGCCACCTGGATTCTGGAGTTTCCAAATGATGGGTGACAGCTGACTAATGGGGAGGGCAGTGGGAGAAACATGGGGCTCCCTTGGTGGCTACCAAGGCTGTTTGTCTCTGCAGAGATGAGTGCTTGTCCCTGGGAAAGCGGATGGCTTTTCTTCCTGAGAGCACTGCAGTTCCCCTTGACTGAGATGTGTCCCTGTGGTGATGAGGCCAGCTCATCATGGGAGGGCTGCTGGTCCCCCTGCCTGGCCCGTAGGCTCTGTCCGTCTGGGGAAGACAGATGACGTTATTCCAAGCCGAGATGACGCAACCAAGGTCAGAGTGAAGTGCTTGATTGGAATGTCAGGGGCTGGGGCCTGACTCTGCAGGGAGTGATGGATTCCAGAGAGGTGCCTGTCAAAGATGCAGCCACGGCAGCAGGAGTTGCAGGGGATCTGTTGAGTGACCCAGGGGAGGCCAGGGCAATGGGAGGCTATGAGGTCTGCCCACTTCTGCAGTGAGGATACCCAGAAGGCCTCTGAATCTGTTGGGAACTCTGCCTTCTACAAAGGGGAAACTGAGGCATGCCAAATGAGTGGCATTACTGGGACAAGGATATGGGGGCTCCACAGTTCAGCTTTTAGTTCTATTGTCTGATGGCTCTGCTCTTCCTACTCCTCTTTCCTCAGATCCCCCGACTGGTCCTGGTCCCTTCCCTGTGCTAAGGAAGAGGCTGTAGGAAGAGAGTGTGTTTACCCAGTGTGCAGAGAGAATGCTGCCCACCTATGGCTTCGCTCCTTTGGCTCCAGCCTGCTGAGGACTGGCAGGGTGGCAGCACAGTTCAGAAGCCACTAAACAGCACCCCCACCTCTGCATAGTGGGAAGCTGTTCTCACAGACTCCAGAGACTGAGAGGGCACTCTCCTGTTGGGGAGAAAGGTCGAGAGCCGGGCCTGGTACCCCACGAGCAACTCTCTTCCATCCCACAGTGGTTCCATTCCAGGAACTGAGGAAGAGTTTGGTGTGGGCAGATGGCAGGGCTCTGTCCACCTGGCTTTTTGTCTTCGAAAGGCGACTGCAGGGTGGTGCAGAATGGAAGGCGGCCAAGGCAGCGGAACGTGAGGTATCCCTGGTATAAATAGCTGCAGGGAGTCTGCTTGTCCTCTTTGCCTGCGTGGAGGAGTGGAGGGAAAGAACAAGCTGGGGAGGTGGTCAGGGGGTGGTGCTGAGGATGCAGGGAGGGAGGGGATGCACACAGGCTCAGTGTGCAGTGGCACCTTCAGGGACTGGGGGAGATGGTGGGCTGGAACCTGGATCTGAGATCCAGAGTGAAGTGAGAGTGTTGGAGGCCTGGTCTAATATGAAGTGGAGAGCTGTTTCTGGAGGAGCGGTGAGGGGGACTCTCTCTCCAAACGTACCCACTGCTCTGCACCTCAGTACCAGGAGGCTGGACTCAGGACATTGCATTTGTCGTTGTGAACACAATCATCGTCCTCACTAATGTCACCATCATCACTGTTCTTATCACTGGGATTGCTATCAATACCATCACCATTACCACCACCACCATCCTCACCATCACAACCACTACCACCATCATCACCGTCGTCATCACCAAAGTCGCCATCATCAGTTCTTATCACCACGATCACTATTACCACCATCCCCACCATCACAACTGCTACCACCCTCACCATCATCATCACACATTACCATCATCACCACCTCCCTCACCATCATCACTACCACGACCACCACCATCATCATCATCACTCTCATCACCAGCATCGCCATCATCACTACCATCACCACCACCATCATTACCATTATCATCACCTCTCTCACCACCATACAACCACAATCATCTCCATCATCACCACCACCACCATTATCACCACCATCACCACCATCATTACCATCATCATCACCTCTCTCACCACCATACAACCACTATCATCACCATCATCACCACCACCACCATCACCACCATCACAATCATCACTACCATCATCACCATCATTGTCATCATCACTATCATTGTTATCATTATCATCACCTCTCTCACCACCATCACGACTGCTATCATCCCCGTCATCCCCATCATCACCACCAACACCACCATCACCATTTGAACCATCATCACCATCACCACTATTATTATCATCATCAGGATGATTGTTATCTACAGTTGTTAGTCATTGTCCTTGTCCTGCCCTCCAGTCCTGTGTGATGCTTTATAATTTATTCCCAAAGTGCTACCACACCCTTCTGCAAGTAAGAGATCAACCAAAGCTTACGAAGCAGGCAGTGTTGCTCTAGTTATCTCCATTTCACAGAAGAGGACTAAGGTTCAGAAATGGCAAGTGACATGCTCAAAGTTAAGTGGCATGTGTACAGACAACCCTCACTAGAACTGAATTCTTTTCTGCTGGTCCAGTTCTGCCTCCTGTGTTAGCTGCTATCAGATCACCATCATCCTTCTTCCCTGCTTCCTCCTTCTAGTTGGCATCAGCACACACTGGCAAGGAACATTCCAGTTTTGAGAAATAAGAGAGGCTCCAGCCATATTAGTACAAGACAAGATAGATGCTCGTGGGCAATTCCCTTCCTTCGTACGGCCCCTAATTCCCTCAGTTTCGCAAGCACAGGTCTGGGCCTGATGATATCTAAGGAGTCCTTTATGATCTGCTAGTCTGTGATGGTGCCACAGAAAAAGAGCCATATAAACAGAGGAGAAGACAGGATAGACACTGACATAGACACATGGAGACAAAGACAGAGAACCAGAGAGACCAGGGAAGACCCAGAGGAAAGACTCATTAAGATCCATGAAGATACAGAGATGACTAGAGACAGAGACCAAGATGGAAAGCAGCAAGGGATAGAGTACATCAGAGGAGCTTTAGAGGCAAAAGGCCCAGAGAGGACAGGGAAGACTTTGAGCAGGACCCAGTGGCTCCTTCTGCCTCGTGGTCTCTACTCCAGACCCCAACCTGGGTTTCCAGGGGGAGAACCGGCTGAAGAATGAGAAGCCTGTGCAGCCTCAAAGTGTTTCTGAAGGGCTCTTCCTCCACAGGCAGTCCTGGGTGCTTGGGTTGCATGACTCTGTGTGTTTGAGCTGTGGGCTGTAGGATGCTTTAGTTAACACACCAGGAGAATGTTAGGGCTCCTCTTGGAACTTCTTTCTCCCGACTGCTTGGTCCTCACAGCACTGGTGCAGTTGTGATTTTGCCTGCCTCTGGCCATGGAAAAATGGGATGTGGAGGTGACAGCTGCATGCAGGAGGCAGCTGTGGTGGGGGCTCCCATTCCTTGCAAAGGTGAAAACGGCTTCTTTCCTTCTGTGGCCCTTGTCAGCTTTCAGCCACAGTCTCTGCAACACTGCACTGGAGATTGAACCCAAGCTTAGCTTGGGCACCCAACAGTGACCTTGAGCAAGATCCTGGCTATTTACTTACACAAAATAGTGGGGATGGGTAAATTCTGCTTTCTGTAAGTTTGGGAACTGGACTTTATTTAACAACTAGCCCCTACTAATGCACTCTGCTCCAGAGGCCCTTGTCTCCTGGACTGCCTTCCCCAGATATTCTGGTAGATTCCATATGGCTAAGTACTCAGTGCATCTTTCCACCTGTGGCTTCCCATTACTCTCAGCAGAAAGTCCAAGTGCTTCCTCTAAGGCTTCCTGGACTTACTGCAGCACAGAATCCCCCACCCCTCAGTATCATCTGTGCTAATCCTCTTTCAGGGGCAGCCAAAGGCCTCCCGGCGGTCCAGCTGGCAGGACCTGGGGTGCACTTGACTCAAGGGCAGGCAACTAGAGGCTCCAGAAGAACTGGAGTTCATGGAAGAGTTCATGGACTTAAGGGTCATTCCAGCACAGGTTAAGAGGAAGCAGAAGCTAAGAGGAAGTCATAGGAGAAAGGGCTTCCTAGGAACTACAGCATGATGGAACTAGAGCTCTGTTGGGGAATTCTCCAGAGATCCCTCTCTCCCTGGTGAGACTACCTGTCTCATTCACTCTCTTCCTGACATAATGGTCCCATTATTAGAGGAGTCTATTCCTGCCAATAATAGTCCCTATTAGTAGAAGATACAGCTCAGTGATGCCGAAATATTTGTCCCCTGCTTATTTTTGCACCTAGTACCCGACTATCTCCTTTCCTCCAGGTTTGCATGAGAAGTTTTAGCCCTAAATGACAGTGTTCTCTGTGTTCCTTTTGCTTGCAATGCCACCTCCCACCTGTTCCTAGGGCACTCCTCCCTCTGGTTGCCTCTCTGAGGAGTTTTCCTGAACACCTTTTGCCTCTGCAGTGCCCGCAGCTCCCTCTTCTACTCCCACATGTCCCTGCAGAGCTAGGACCTCATTCTTCTTTCCCCTGAGACCTGAGAACTTGCCAAGGGTGGGGACCATGGCTTTCATCTCTCCGCCCACAACTCCTGGCACAGGGCCTGCCAGGAAGGATGCATTGAAGTTGTGCTGAATAAATGAATGACTTCAAGTGCTCATGTGTTAACATTGGGGACCTGGGAGGAAGACCAGATTGCAGTGGGCCAGGAGAGCAGATGAGTTAGATTTGGACAGGCTGAACTTGGGGTGTCTTGTACTTGGACATGGAAGTACCTAGGAACTCAGAGCTCAAGAAAGAAGTCTGGGCCATAGTTATGTACTTATCTGTGATTCTGGAGCTATGGGGATGTGTGTACATGCTCCAGGGAAAAAATAGGGAAAGAAGATGAGGCTGGGGAGGGTTGGACTTGAGGAGGGCAGAACCCCCTTCTTCTCCAGATCCTCGAACTTGGGGCTGCTCACCAGTGATTCCAGGGCCAGTGGCAACCAGTTTTGGACAGGAAGGAAATATCAAGAGAAGCATGCCATCCATTGCTGCTGGGAATATCTCTTTCATCCTCCAGTCCCTGGGTTTCAACAATGACTGCTTTCCTTGTTAATGAGCATGCAGGTGTATTGCTGAGGTTTTCTTTGGATCATCTTTCTTCCAGGTAATCAGAATTGTCCTCTCCTTCCACAGGGATGGGAACCACCAGCAAGGGATGTGCCAACCTCAAACAAGGCCTGGAAGGACTGCAGAAACTCAGGGAGAGCAAAAGACAGTGCACAGACTGAGGAGCTGGGAGATGCCAGCTCGGAGGCGGGGCCGGTGTGTAGGGTGCCTCCTCCATGCCTGTGCCCTCAGGGAATGATCAACCTCCATGTATGGAGTGCCCTCTATGTGCCAGGCATGGCGAGAGGCACTCATAGCTGCTGTCTCCTCAAAGCCTTTTCGACAGGGAGTTTATCCTATTTTACAAGTAAGAAATGAGCCTCAGAGAGAATAGGTTCATTTCATGGTTACACAAAATTGAATTGCAAAGCCAGCATTCAAATCCACAGCTCCAGGACTTCATAGTTCTTATCCCCACCGAATGTTGTTCTGGGACTGGGCACACTTACCTGCCACTGCAGGCTGGTCCCCACCCTGGGAGCTCCAGCTGCAGGGCACAGTGCTTGCTTGGTGTTGGGCCTCAGCAATTACTTCTTTCATGAGTTCTGTCATCTAATTATTTACAGCAGTCCTTTTACCTACCTGAATGGTACAGTTGTTCTTCCTGTTAGTTTGACCACCATGATGTTGTGAGCAGAATTAGCAATGTCACTTCTAGGTCAAGCACTTCACCAACAAAGCTCTCTTTTCCTTCTGGTAGAGGAACTAGCAGCATGCAAGTTATCTGCTCCATCAGTCTGGGCCCAGGGATGACCATGAGCAAAGTCCCCTGCTGACTGGGAATATGATATAGGCAAGAAGTCATGTGGCTTTTAGTCACTGAGATTTTGAGAGGTTATTTGTTACTGAAGCATAAATTATCTGATCCTGACTGAGATGTAATTTTACTTCATTGTTAGAAAAAGTTATGGGCCAGGTTTCTTCCAAGGCCTGCCTCTTCTGGCCCCAGGACTGTCTTTCCCTGAGCACTTTCTTCAGAAAAATTCTGGGGTTTGTGAATATTCCCAAGAAAACCAAGCAAAGATCCAAGTGCTACTCTGAACCCAAAATCTGAGAGCCAATGCTTTTGTGAATTTCCCAGTTCCCTGGAGCTGCTGTCAATATCTGATTCACAATTTACAAAGGCCATTCATGCTCACAAAGATGTCCAGTCCTAGGAACAACCCCTCAGAGGGAGACAGTCATTCCCATTTCACAGATGGACAGAGTGGGAGCCAAAAAAGTTCAGGAACTTGGCCAGGATAATGTGGTCCTTTAATTACAGAACTGGGAATGAAACCCAGCTTTAGTTTCCTTGGCTTTCCTGTACCTTAGATGAAGGGGAAGGCCTGAATGCCTAGAAAAAAGTACAAACCAGAGAAGAGGTTTTGATGGAGTCGATGAAAAAGGCCCAGAGCAAGAGTCAGATGGAAAAATTCTGGTGTCATTCAAGGGTCCTGGAGGCCAGGCGGAGATTACTGGAGAGGAGCAGACCAGGGTGAGAAGGCAATGTCTGTGTAACTCTGCAGGACTTTGGAGCCAACTTCTGTTTTTCCCTTACCCACTGTGCAACTTGGGGCAGTGACCTGACATTTTCAGGCCTCAGTTTCCTCAACTGTAAAGTGAAGGTAATCATAATGCTTACCTCGTATGGTTGCTATGGTAATTAAATGAGATAAAGTATAATGGAATCACTTAGAACAGTGCCAGGTTCTCATTAGCACAGTATCCCCTGTTACATTTCACCATCATCACCATCACCATCACCATCATCATCACCATCATCATCATCATCACCACCATCATCACCATCAGCATCATTGCCATCACTGGATGATGTGCAGGTTCTGAGTCAATGAGTATCAAATGCCCGTGTATGCCCCTGTGTGTGTGTGTGTGTGTGTATGTGTGTGTGTGTGTGTGTGTGGCATGTGATTGAAAGTATACAATTGGGTCTCTGTGAGGTCTTTTAACTAGTGTGTGTACTAGTCCACCTACAATATTTTAAAATCTGTTGTTATTGTTCTCTGTGTGCTTCAACATAGGTCATACAGGTCTACCGTGGGTGGGATGACATGTGAACCGAGTGTGTGTTCTTATCATGTGAGCCATGTGGGCCACCGTGGGTGCATTTGTAATGGCATGTGAGCTATGGGGCTGCCTGTGTGTGTGCATGTGCATGGGAACAGGCAGGCAGAGTGCTATCTTCATTTGTCAGAATGTGAACCTGTGCTGTGTGTCTGGGCGCTGAGGGTGTGTGCTCATGTGTCCATCATTGTGGGAACCAATGAGCTGTGTGTGTCTAGTCATGTCTCTGCATGCAGGGTGCTGGTGTGTATGAGCGTGTGTGCCAGTAGGCTGAGTGCCCTGAGTGTCTTAGCCAGCCAGAAGGCCCGTGTAGTGTGGGTGGGGGCGGGGTGGGGGAGTTGGAGGTTTAAGCAGGCTTCTCTGCTGGCCTGGCTCCAGCTCCACCCTCCCTCTGCAAACACTGCCTAGCAGACGCGCAGAGTTTTTACACACGTGGAAACAGCCTTCTAATGTTTACCCACCAGCCTGGTGGAAAGGCATGTTTCCCTTCCCCTTCTCCCCTGCCACACAGAGCTCCAAGTGTGATCACTCTGCTCTCCTTCACTCCGTGGGGTTTGGCTTGGTTGTCCTCCTGCTCCCCGTGGGACTCATAATGTCCTCCCAGCAGTCGGTGAGGAGGGGAACACTAGGAAGCCTAAAGTCAACCCAGCTCTCATCCTGGGCCTCCCTGCTCCCCAGAGGCTCCTGAGCCCACTAGCAATCCTTCACACCTGCCTTCACGTCTGCTCAGGTGAGCAGCACACTCACTTACATACTCCGGCTGCTCATCTCACTTTTATCCTCAGGCCCACTGAACCCATGGCCTCCCCTTGACCCTTGCTCTGGCCTCCTGTCCCTTGTCGAGGCCCTCATCCTCACGATCCTTTCACACTCTGCTCTCAACTGTGCCCTTTTGACCATTCAGGCCCCTCCTCTTCCACCCCGTGGGTTCCAGGAGCTTGTCTCCACACAGGACCAGTGAGCTGCCCTTTGTACAGAGCTGGAAGTGCCATAAGGCCTACGCAGAATGCTGTCCATGGTTCTGAACCTTCATACCTCGTAGACACTTTCTGCCTTTACTGGGACAGTGGGAGTGAATTTGTTCTGAATTCAGGAATTCAGAACTGGGTGGAAAAAAGTCAGTATAGGAAAAACTGAAAGATTGAAAACACACACAGACAGACTATGACTGGGAGATCAAAGAGGCAAAAAGATAAAGAGAGACAAGAGGAACAGAGAGACAGAGAGATAAAGAGAGACAGAGGAGAGACATAATCAGATGAAGAGACAAGTAGGCAAACAGGCAGGCAGGCAGAGAGAAGTCACTGAAAAGACAGAATTGCTCTGAGATTTTAGAGAGAAAAACATGACTTTTATTTTGACATCACTTTCAAATAACTACTTGCTAAAAAGACATATTATTTTCCTCTGGGAAGTTGGGGGAGTACCTGCCCCTTGATCCTCTGTGCAGGAACAACAAATAATGAAGGCCAAACTTCAGATGCTGGGACTCCCTGCCAGAGTTGAGAGTTGTTCAAAAATAGGAGAGGCTAGGCTGGGCACAGTGACACACACCTGTAATCCCAGAGACTGGAGAGATGGAAGCAGGAGGATTCCAAGTTCAAGACTAGCTTCAGCAACTTGGTGAGACCCTCTCTCAAAATTAAAAAATAAAATGGGTTGGAGACATAGCTCAGTGGTAGAGCACCCCTGGCTTCAACCCCCAGTACAGAAAAAAAAATGTAGAGACTGGCATCCTGGCAGATTACCATCTTTCCATGCTATTCAGGCCTGCTAGTCCCTCTCCCTCACCTGTCTTGTCTGAACAGGATTTTTAAGGTTGGAGATCAGCTGGAGGAAACAGCTAGAAATAGGCAGACTCTCTGGTTGCTGCCTGAGCATGCTTGACATCCAGGAATGGGAGGAAGGAGTGTGGGGACAGGTTCCACTTGGCTCACATCTCTTCCCCCTTTTAGCCACACTGGCTTCTCTTACCACACAGGTGGTCCTGTGGATGGCTGACCTCCTGCCTTGATTCTCTGGCACCTTGCATGTGCTGGGCACTCCGATAGGCACAGAAGCCATCACCTTGGGAGTTGGTTGTTATTCATGTTTAACAGAGAAGGCAGTGGAGACACAGGAAAATTAAATAACTTGCCCAAGATTACAACAGCTGGTAAACATCCAGATTCAAGTACAGACAGTCATATTCCTTGAATAGGGTCTCCCTGAGGGCTGGGTGTGCAACATCACCGCCCACTGGCAGTTCTCCAAGGGTAGCACTACATGATTGTCAGGAGTCCTGGAGGTGAGACCCCTAGGGTTTCCACGTGTTCTGGAAGGATCCAGTTGGGGCCTCCTCAGTGAGGTGATTGGGGTCATAGGCAGGGATTTTGGAGAATGTCAGGAAAGGGAGACGGTAGCAAATGTTCAGCCCAGGCAGGCTGAGTGGGTCCAGCCAACCGCAAAATGCCACGGCCCCCCGGCTGCAAATGTCCCTGCCCACAGAGGCAGAGGCTGCCTGGCAGGGTGGGAGCCCAGCTAATGGCCATGTTTATAGCTCGAAGCATTATTAGCTCTTAGGAGTGCTCAGCCCTCGTTTGTTGTCGACAGCTGAGCTTATTGATTGAGTAACTTGATGCTTTTGCTTATTAAGTGCCCAGAGTGTCGGCAGATTTGGGCCAGGCTTGGCTGGGCTCTGGAGGGACGCGTGAGGAGAGGAAGACCGTCTGCCTGTGGCCTGCTCATTTGTTCAGGCACACGCATTGGGGCGATGGGTGTGCGTGGGTGCTTCTTCATGCTCATGTTTCTGAGTGGAATTTTAGGAGAAGGAATTTGCTTTCTGTACCTGGCAGCTGCACAGCAGCTTTGGGAGAAGTGGGATTTGGATTTTGGAGGTCTGGCTTTGAATCTTGGTCTTATCTTTCCAAGCTGTGAGCTTGGGCAAATCCTTTGCCATCTCAGAAACTTGGCTTCCTTATCTGGAAAATGGAGATTAAAATAAGACCAGCTCTGTCTACCTTGGAGACTGAGTTAATGAGGTACAGCAGTTTGTAAACTGTAATGTGCTGCACACACGTCGGGAAGCGTCACTGTTGCAGGCTGATCTGTGATGCCGTAAGTAGGTTTATGCTACGAGACCGGCAGAGGGGCAGGAAATGAACAAGAAGAGGGGGTTCTGGGAGATGTGGGGAGCTCAGCTCTGAGGTTGCAGAGCTGGCTTTTCCACTCGTATCTGTGATCCGGCCCAAGGAGACCTGGGTTCCAGGCCTAGCCCCAGTATCAAGGTATAATAGTCTCAGTGCAGATGATTTTCTTTTCTAGGTTTTTCCTTTTATTTGGTTTAGTCAACTTTTTCACTGCTTTGACTAAATGATTCATTCAGCACAACTGCAGAGGAGGAAGAGTTTATTTGAGGGCTCACAGTTTCAGAGGTCTCCATCCATAGACAGCTGGCTCCATTCCTCAGGGCTTGAGGTGAAGCTGAACATCATGGCAGAAGAGTGTGGCAGAGGGAAGCAGCTCACATCATCAGGAAGCAGAGAGAGAGAGAGAGAGAGAGAGAGAGAGAGAGAGAGAGAGAGAGTGTCTCTACTCTTCACATATAAAATATATACCCCAAAGCCACGCCCCAATTTCCACCTCCTCCAGCCACACCCTACCACTTTAGTTACCATTCAGTTAATTCCTATCAGGGGATTAAATCACTGATTGGTTTAAGGCTCTCACAACCCAATCATTTCTCCTCTGAACCTTCTTGCCTCCTCTCACACATGAACTTTTGGGGGGGCACCTCATATCTAAACCATAACATTTGGCTAAAGAGAAACTTGATTCAATTTTCTTCAAGGCTATTTTTAGTTCTGCCTTTTTATGATCATAGGAATCACTGAGTCTGCCATCTACAAGTGTGGACATTAGTGGAACACCTATTTAAACATCTTGCATTTGAATCTCTATGTTCAATATATCCCGTGTTTGTGTTTCACTGTGTGTGTCTGCAGGGGTCACAATGCCCCTGAGCTGGTGTGTGGACAGTGAGCACCTCCCACATCTCTAGTGCCCAGACACATACACACCCCCTCTTGTTAAGGCAGAGGGGCCTGAAACCAGTTGCTTCCCTGGACTCCAGGAACTAATAGGAAAGCCCAACTTCATAGCTGATAAGAAGATGGGTCCATTAAGTGAACAAATGAACTGTAAGCCCAAAGATGACTTCTGTTGTGCTGGTGCTTGGTGAAGAGTTGCTGATATTGGGTTCCATTTGTTAAATGGACACCCCACCCCCGCTTGCTTCTGAACTGTGGTTGCTACCAGGACATGCTATTCTGGCTGTCCCCACCTTCTTAGGAAGTTCTTTTTGTCCTCTGTCAAATCACAGTTAAAACTTTCTCCTCCATGAAAACCTCCTCATCCTTCCTTCATCCCCGGTTGGAGGAACCCATAAACCACTTCCCTGTGTTCCAGCGCCCAGAGCGTGGCTGAAGGGAGGTGGCCCTCCCCAACGTCCATCACAGCTTTGCATCCCCCACTTTGATTGTGGCATCTTGCTGTTGATCACTTGGTTGACCACCCGTGCAGTCATCCCTTTAGCCAAGGTGTCGTGGAGACCTACTGTGTGCCAGAGTGTGCACTGGACCCAGTCTCTGCCTTAGGAGAAGGGGAGACTGAGGGCACAGATGTCATGCCATACAGAGCAGGAGGGGCAGGCCAGCTCAGGGAGGTCTGGAAAGTGTTACAGAAGAGGTGGAGTCTGAGCAGCATCTGGAAGCATCTGTGGAGCTTTCCAGGCCGTGAAGGGGTGAGAGGGAACCCCAGGCAGAGGGAACTCAGTAGGTGTTTATGAGAAAATAAATGACTAGTTGGCGTCCATTATAGGCCAGGTGATTGCAGGGCTAGGACAGTAGCTTCAGCTACTCATCTGCATATAATATTATCCACCACCAAGGAGAGAAAGCAATGGGTGTGCCTGGCATGTGGTACTGGTTAGAAGGGAGCCAGGGCCTCTACTTTATCCTGTCTGCCTTTTCCAGACCAGGAGGGAAATCAATCAATGCTAGGCAGGAAGGCCATTCTGGGTGGGCCACATTCAGGCTTTCCTACCATCCCCCAGGCTTCCTAGAGAACACCAGAGTGAATACCGTGCTGCACAGACTCAGGTTCTCCTAATGGAGCAGGGCCGAATATCAAATAACCTGAATAGTTAAAAGAGGAGGAAGTGCATTTGAGATTTGGATGCTTGGACTTAGGGCTCAGCCTCCTTGACGGAACCCGTCAGGGTGCTTTACTGTGTGGTCCTATGTGTGTTTGATGAGAGAGGAGGTTGAGGAGCTCAGACCCTTCTGTGGCTGCCATCTCCCTGCAGAGCAAAACCCAAGTCCCAAAGAGCAGCTCAGGCCATTTCAAAATGGCCCAGTGGCCCTGTCTTTAGGTGCTACCCCCAGTGTCTTCCTGCACAGCCACATCAGATGCAGGTCTCTTCTTGCAACGGACAGCCACAGTTCCAGAATGCACCTCTGCACATGCTGGTTCCCTGCCTGGAGAACTCCCTCTACAACCTGGTTGCAGAAAGTGCTCACTCATTCCCTAAAGCCCTGCCAATTCCTCTCTGCTGGGAAAGTTTCCACCCAGTCTCCTTGGGCAGGATGAATCCCTGTCCTCTCCGGGTTCCTGTGCATTTCCTCAATTGGGAGCGGCCATCGATTGTGAGATGACCATTGATTTCATAATAGCTTTTGGGGGAAAAGAAACCCTGCTTTCAATGTTTATGTCTACGTCTCAGGAATGGGTAGATGTTTTTGAAAAGGACATCATGAAGCTGGAGGGATGTAGTTAGCACTTTTCTCATGACACAAAGGCCATAAGAACTTCATTTATTCATTCAATCAGCTGATCATTTTTTACTGAGCTCTGTTGTAGGCACTGAGAGGATTAGTGAACAAACCAAGTCTCTGACTTCCTGAGCTGGCATTGTGTCTGGAGAAACAGTAAAAAAAAAAAAAAAAAAAAAAAAAAAAAGGAGTTGGAATGTCAATAATCTCAAAGAAAGGTCATGGTGAGACTTGGAGAAGTTCAAGGCAGGATAGAAGGATGGAGAGGCTCAGGGTTTTATTTTAGCTGGGAGGATGAGGGAAGCCTCTCTGAGGAGGGAACATTTGTGCAGACTCGAGGAAAGTGAGGGGACAAACCACATGGGCATGTGGGGAGGAACGTTTGAGGGAGAGGGCAGGGGAAGCACAAAGCCCTGAGCTGGGACCAGTTTAGGTCTGTTTGTAGAACACATGACTGGAGTGGCAGGAGGGAAAAGCAGAGCTGGAACATGGGTGCAGGTGGCAGGCAGGGCACTGGGACAAGGCAGGTGTGGAATTTCTTTTCTCTTTTTTTTTCGGTACCAGGGATTGAACCCAGAGGTGCTTTGTGCTTTATCACTGAGCCACATCCCCAGTCCTTTGCATATTTTATTTTGAGGCAGCATCTCGCTAAGTTGCTCAGAGCCTCACTAAATGGTTGAGGCTGGCTTTGAACTTGCATTTCTCCAGCCTCAGTCTCTAGGGTTGCTGGTATTACAGGTGTAGGAAGTGCAGGCGTGGGATTTTTATCCTAAGAGTGATCTGATTTGTTTGCAGATGAGATCCACGGGCCCCTCAGGTCCATCAGATTGGGACCCCTGTGCTTATCTGTTTGCTGAGTGAATGTTGGATGGCCTGAGAGCAGTCTTCTCCCTGGGATGACGGTCCGGTGGGAACTCAGAGTGTGACCAAGTGCCAGTGAGGCTAGGCAGAGGGTACCCTAGCAGCCCCTGCTTTTATCCTGGTTCACCTGGAGTCCACAGCCAGTGGCGAGGGGACAGTTCCCACTGGAAGAACTTGTCCTGGCCATCCCCACATCCCAGTGGTGTTTAGAGGCTTATCTAGAATGCAGCAGGCACAGGCCAAATATTTGTTAAAAGAGTAGCAATGCGAATTGAAAGCCATCTTTCTATTCTGGTACTTTCCGATTCAAAAAGCCTTTCACACATGTCTTTTAATCTAATCTGTTCCTTGAGCCTATTTGAGGCTCGTTTCACAGATGAAGAAACTGGGGTTCAGAGAGGGTCAGGATGTTGCACAGCAGGTGCTAGAAGAAGAGGCAGGGCTTAAGCCAGATCTCCTGGCATCTGTCTTCTTTCTTTTGTCCCCCGCCACAGTTAGAGTATACCAGATAGCTTGGCCTCTGGGCTCTGCCCTTCTGTGCAGCTGTGGAGATGATGTTTTCTGACCCCACAGTGAAGATGCAGGCTCTGCAAGCCCAAGGAATGAGCACAGTCCTGTCTGGTCACAATCCTGTATGGCCCTCGGAAATCTAGAACATTCTAACCTGGCCATGCCTCTGCTCCCAGTCAGGCGCTGTTCCCAGCTCTGCCACTGACTTGCTGGGTGTTGTCACAGGCCTCAGTTTCCAAGACTCTCAAGTGATGGTTGATCTAGATGTTTCTCCAAGGCCTGTTCCAGAGTGGGCAGGAGGATTCACCTCTGTGCCTCGCAGGGGAGACACATGGGCCAGCCTGCAGCAGCCTGGCTGAAGGCAGACCTGTGGAGGTGTGCCCTCCCTCAGAGGGCCGTGCTCTGGGCCAGGTGACCTTGCCTCCTGGGGAGGCTTCTGCAACAGACCCAGTGTCTGTACCTCTGTCCCCAGTGGCACTGCAATCTGCCTGCTTACCCAAGATGAGGGGTCACCTGTCACTCCCCCATTTAGACACCTTGATTCCTGCCTTCTCTTGTTGACACTTGGCTGCAGATGTGACCTGTCCCTCTGCCTCACAGTTCCCACAGGGCCAGTCCTCACTCTGCCTGGGTTGATCCTGCTGCAGCCTCGATGGCCCTGCCTGGCTCCAGGGCTCCTGCCTCTAATCCACTTGCCCCACTGCATCCAGAATGAGCTTCCTAACCACCATCCTGGTCATGTTGTCTTCCAGTTAAAACCCTTCCACAATGTCCTTTTGCTCCAGGACTAAGTTCAAACTCTTCAGCATGGCTCACGCAGCCCTGCAGGATCTGGCCCTGCCACCTCCCTCCCTCCTCCTCCTTTCTCATCTTCCAGACTTAATTCCACGCTGGTGTCCCGCTGAGCTCTCCTCTGTTCTTTGAACATGCCACATCCTCCTGCTGCCTGCTTTGCACATGCTGTTCCCTTGGTCTGGAACACTGTTCTCTGGTTAGTGTCCCCCAGCACGCCCTGGGACAAGGCTCCTACCTGTTTGGCTGGCACCTAATTGCCTTCAGTATCCAGTTTCAAGAAACCTCCTCCTGGAGTCTTTTGTGGGTGTTGCCTCTCACCTAGGTCTGTCCAGGTCCCTTCAGGGAAGCTCTGAGCAGATATCCTGAGCACTGGAAGTCCTGTGCACCTGTCCCCTTAGCAGTGAGCTCCTGAGGAGCAGGACTCTTGTTCACATCTGCATCCCCAAGTACAGTAGGTTCTCAATGCATATTTGAAAAGGGGGTACAGCTGGGCACAGTGGCACACACCTGTAATCCCAGTGGTTTGGGAGGCTGAGGTAGGAGGATTGCAAGTTCAAAGCCAGCCTCAGCAAAAGCAAGGTGCTAAGCAACTGAGTGAGACCCTGTCTCTAAATAAAATATAAAATAGGACTGGGGATGTGGCTCAGGGGTCAAGTGCTCCTGGGTTTAATCTCTAGTACCAAAAAAAAAAAAAAAAAAAGAAAGGAAGAAAGAAAAAAGGGGGGGGGAGTACAAACCCTGATGAATGGATAAATGGACTTGGAAGCATTCATTCATTCATTCATTCATTCATTCATTCATTCATCATTTGCTCAATTTTAGAGGCCAGGGGCTGAGGACACAGAATGGAGGATGACAAGAAGGCCCTGCCTGGAGGCAGGAGAATGAACACCGTCTCCTTTTACATTTCTGAGGCCTTGGATCTAAAATATTTCCTCTGCTAAAAGCACTGAGAAAGACTTCAGGTTAAAAAACAAGACCTGTGCTAGGATTGGGGTTGGGGTTGGGGTCAGCCAGTACCTGCCACTCCCTCGAGGCCACCCTCTGCCCCTCCTGAGGGGTTTCTGGCCTCCAAGGAGGACTGTTCCCTTCTCCCAGCCTCACCCTTCCTCCTCCGCAGCCTCGTCTCCCTCGGCTGTTCCATTTCCAACCATCCAGCTTAACTTAGGCCTCCCGGTTGGGCTTTTAATTTGGATTTATTGCCAGCCGTGATTGTATGTTAAACAAACTCCAGGCGATTATTAAAAACATGATTATCTCAGTTTATTGTCTGACATGGTCCTCAGTGGGTATTCTGTTGCTGAGAGGTGGCCAAGCCTTTGTGAGACAGTGAGGGAGTGGAGACCCCTGGAGAGGGTCCATCTTTCCTCCCAACTTGTGACATCTCCCAGGAAGGAGATGGCTGCGGGGGCCCAGGTCACTTCTGAAGCAGGACGTGGCCAGAGGAGGGGCAGCGATGTAGCAGGAGGAGCACCAGCCTGGCACTAGGGAGCCTGGTGCCAATTTGACTCACGACTTCTCTGGGCTTCACCTTCCTCATATGAAAACCAGAGAGTTGGACCAGAATGGTCCAGTGCTCCAGGGTTGAAACCCAAGTGTCCATTGGGGCTAGAAGAACTTCACTTCATCCCTCAGTAAGACTTGAGCCAGGGATGCCAGTAAGGCACACACCGACCAGAACATTCCTCATGTGCTTACTCAACCCCACACCAGTAATACTGACTGGACAGTGGCCCATGGTCCAACAAACTGGCCACTGGTTTGGGAGACCAGGGACACACCAGACAAAGACATTGGCCAGCTGAAGCTGATGGTGAAGAGGACAGTCTTGGCCCAGGAGCTCGAGCCCTGCGTCCCACTCCAGCTCTGCCACCGACTCTCTGAAGGGCCTTGGACAAGTCACTTCTCTTTTCAGGGCCTCATTGTCCTTTGTGAAATTGAAGTTTGCTCCAATGACTTGCAAACTTTAAAAAATGAACAGTGTCCTCTTCTTCTAAACAGATGCAGGAAGAAGCTGCTTGGAAGCCCTGGGCTCTTCCATGGCTCTCAGCTGCCTCCCTTCAAGGTCATTGATGCCACCCACTCCTCTTGTGACAGATTTAACCCTCACTCAGAGAGTGGAGCCCCCTGTCACCTCAGTGATCCACCCCCACCCCCATGAAGGGGAGGGCAGGTGGCCTTGAATCCCACTCACTGAGGAGGGGCGGGGTCAAGGCCCCTGGGGCACCTCTCTGTGTCCAGTCCTCTCCCCCTAGTGGGAGTAGGGGCAGGCATCGCCTGGTGCAGTAAATGACCGTCTGCCCGCTGACCTGGCTTCCTTCCTCATTCCTCCTCCACTGGGCTCCGCAGGCAAATGCTCCACCAATCCCAAGCCTGATGAATCTTTGATGAATTCTGAGTAAAGACACTTTAAAAAATTCAGAAAGGTACAAGGGTGTTGGGAAGGAGGGAGGCGAGAGGATCCTGCCCCCATTCCATCCTTTTCTCCATGTCGGCTGGCTCATGAGGCCTGAGCCCTGGAGCATGGGTAGTGAAGAAGGGTGGGATGCACGGAGCCCCCCAGACCAAGGAGCCTGCAGAACAAGGCCAGGCTAGGCTTTCTCATTGCATCAGAGACAAATTCCAGAACATCAGACAAAATCAGAGCATATTACAGAAAGATGAAGCTTAGAAATATTGTCTTGTACCACCAGGAGGTAAGAAAATAGTCTTAGAAGGTGACATGCCCAAAATCAAACCCAGAATGGCTAACAGAGGGCTAGAATTCAGTCCCCTCTCTCCCAGGACGTGCTGATTCATAGGCTGCCCCAGGACACCAGGGCCTGAGACAGGCTTCCTGACCCAAAGCAGAGATTTGCATTTCAGCATTTCCCCCCTCCCCCACAGAGGTCCAGCAGAGTCATCTCCAGGATGTACAGAACCCAGGGGACAGCCTGGCCATCCATCATTGAGACCTGGAAGGACAGAGGCTCAGGGAAGTGAGAAGAGGAGGCAGCTCTCCGGCCTGCTGCTGGCTTTCACTGGTTTTAATCAACAGTCCACCCCCAAACCTTACCCCCACAAGTCCTTAAGGCTTAGAGGAACTAGGCCCCCTCTCCACTGTTTGTACCCTAAATCCTTCAGGTTCTCTTTCTGAACCTTGATCCCTCTTTTTTCACCAGTCCTCAGTGACTCTTCTTGCCTGGATGAACCCATGTCCAGACTGGTTCAGGGTCCTCCCAGCTGGCAGCTGGAGGAGGAGGGGTTGGTGTTCAGGGTTGTTTTGGGTTCCAATTCTGGTTCTAACAAGACTAGCTGTGTGATTATGGGCAAGTGACTGAACCTCTCTGAGCTTCTTCCCTTATCATTAAAATGGGAGCTGCTAAGATCAAATGAGACAAGAGGGGTGAAGGCCTAGCATGGTGGAGGCACAGTGTGCTCCATACAGGTTGCTTGTATGCCTTTCTCTCTCTAAAATCTGAAAGTTAGTACATTTCTCATGATTTCATTCACTGGCTTCCTCAACTCTCCACCATACTCAGTCTCCTTAGAAATCCTTGTCATGTGCATTTCTTGCCATGTGCCAATGCCATTTATCTTACTGTGCACGGGTATAGCACCCCCAGGGGTCCTGGGGCTCCCCCCAGTGCCCCTGGCAGGGAGGTGGGCAGGGACACTGGATATTTAGCATCTGAGAACTCAACTGGTCTTGTTTCTGTCTTGCTGAAGTCCTGTTCCCTTCTCTTTGGCAGTGGTACCTGCTATCTTGTCTGGTTCTCTGTGCATTTGAACTTTGGGAACTGAGATTTCGAGTTGATTCCCATAATTTAGACTTCAGCTTTTGGAACGGCTTCTCCCTCCACCAGGGCATTCTATTTAGATTTCCAAGCACGTAAGGTTCTAGAGACACATTTTTTGGTCTATTTCAATTGCACATTCCCAGGACTTGTAAATATAAAAGAGGCCCATAAACTGAGAGATGCTGGGTAATGGCCTCAAAACAATACATTTTATATCAGAACTTGAAGGGTAGTCCCTAAATCGGGCAGCTGGGTTTGCACCCCTCCAAGTCTTCAAATCCACGGGGAGATTCTGCCTGTGCTTCAAGGGGTCTCTGGAGGATTGTGGCACATGGGATCAGAGCTCAGCTACACACTCATTTGCATTCATATGGCACTATCACTTCCTGGCTGTGTGACTTCAGATGCCTCACACAACCTCTCTGAGGCTCAATTTTCTCAGCAAAGTGAGACTAATATTTGCCCACCTACCTTTCAGGGCCCGGGGACAGTTATCTGAGATAATGTCTACAAAATGACTACTGTTATATACACCCGGAGGCATCTGTTCTTGCCTCTCCCTCAGACTGCAGAAGGGAAAGTGGAAACCAGAGAGGTCAATTTGTATTTGCCAAGAAACCCTCAGACTGCTGGGATCCATGCCCAGACCCGCCTGATTCTGAAGTTCATGGTTCATTTCCTTGCCTAAATTTACTGTAAAGAATTTTTTTGTTGTTGTGGTAAAATATACACAACATCAAATCTACCATCCTGGCCATTTTTAAGTGCACAGCTCAGTGGCATTAAGTACATTTACATCATAGTACTGCCATCACTGCTGTCCATCTCTGGAGCTCTTTCATGTCCCCAAACTGAAGCCCCAAATCCATTGGGCAATCACTCCCACTCCTCCCTCAGCCAGCCTAACAAATGCCATTCTTCTTTCTTTGTGAATTTGACCATGCTAGGTGCTTATATTGGCAGAATCAGTGTTTGTCCTTTTGTGATTGGCTCCTTTCACTTAGCATAATGTCCTCGAAGTTCATCTCATTAAAGCTCATGTCATGATTTCCTGCTGTACAATATTCCATAATATGGATGTGCCACATTGGCTAAACTAAGGATATGTTTTAATGCATACAACAGACCTGGTGCAGGATAGGTTCAAGTCATGTGATATCACTTTGGTTCTGATTGTCCCTTAGTTATTGGACTATTAGGAACACTTGCTATGAAACTCAATTCTTTGGCAGTAATAGCAATGGCAATGATAACTGCCCACAAAATAGAGATTCTAACTCAGGATTTCCTGGGTTCAAACTCTGATGCACCTCAGAGCTACCCGTAGACCTTGTGAGCCATGCAGATGGTTCATCTCTGGGTTCACATTGTCCACCAGCTTCCTGGATGTGCACGAAAATCGGAACCCCACTCTCCCAGTCATTTAAAAAAAAATATATATGTATATATATTTTAGTTGTAGGTGGACACAATACTTTATTTTATTTTTATGTGGTGCTGAGGATTGAACCCAGGGCTTCACAAATGCTAGGTGAGCACTCTACCACTGAGCCACAGTCCCAGCTCCTCTCCTGGTCTTTGAATCTCTTCTGTGACCTACTGTCCTGGCAGCACCTGGAAAGATGCCACAGGACCAAGGTTGGGAGAATGCAAGGGCAGAGGAGCGGAAGCCCGGGTATTCCTGAGCAGCTCTTTTCCAAGACCACAGGCTCTGGCTTGGTGACTGGCCCTGCTCTGACCTCCCTGTGGTGGACAAGTGTTCCAGCCCTTTCTGCAGAAATGCCTGGTACAAGAAATGACCTCTGTAGTACTCAGGTAGATAGCTGTGTCCCCCTGGCCTCCATCTTCCCAGTGAGTCAGGATGGCATCCTTAGAAGGCTTGGTGTGCAGGCTGGATGTTTATAACTCAACTTGAGAAGGTTCCAGCATCCTCTTCCACCCAGAGCAAGACACGTCTGTGACCTGGAACCCTCACATCCACCTTCCCCACTTAGTTCCACCTTAGATGCCCTCTCCTGGTTCCTCTACTGAAGTTCAAGCAGGAAGTCAATGCTGTTGAGGCAGGAAGTCAATGCCGGTGTGGCAGGGAAGCTCCAGCTTCTTCCATCTACAAAGCCAATGGGAAGCCAGGGGTCCCAGAGCAGGGTGGAGAGAGCAGATCTAAGCAGTAAGTGGAAGGCATCTCCATCTTCCCATCTGTCTGGAAACCCTTCCACTCACTTCTACCTGTCCTTGAGGACTCAGCCCAAAGTTACTTGCTCTGGGAAGGCTTCCCTGACCTTCAGGGTCAGAATGAGGTGCTCCTGTCCCCGGAGGCGAACCATGGTATCAATTGTATGCTTGTAATAGAGACTGGTGCTCATTCATCTGATCACTCAGAATCTTTTATGGGGGAGGAAAGCTCAGGTAGATTTCTTCCTATCACAGAGGCATAGCTAAACAATATGCCATAGCAGTTTTACAAAATAATTTTATTTTCATCCTAAGAATCACGTTTTGATTAAGAATTCTATCATGCATCGCGAGGTCCATCAGATTTAGGTTGTGGTTTGCTGTATTGGTCTAGAGATCAACTAGGGATTTTGAATGTGACTAAAATAAGACAGTCTGTATGTGACAAAATTTGGAATTCAGCATGGCATCTTTCCCGTCTTATATAATTTCCTTCTCATTGTTTTGTTTCCTTCGTAGCCTTAAAGTCAGATGTCCTGGATAATGTTCTGGTGATGAGCAGTTATATTTCTATTGAAAAAAATTATGTCACTTTAAAGTTAATAGTTTTGAAAAAGAAAGGAAAAAGAGTCAGTTAAAGTCCAATTGCTTATTCAAAATGGTCTTCCCAAACCTCGTCATGACTCTGCATGTTCTACTCTAAATTCTACCCTGTGACTTTTCATTGCCAGGGACATGATGTTGATAGAAACCAATAGACATGGACACATATGCCAAATTGTTTCTGCCTATGGGTAGCTCTCAACGCCCCCAAATACCTGGGGTTATCTGTGGGCACTCCTCTGTTCTTGGGTCATTATCCTTCATTTTTGTAAACAGGCCTTTCTAGATGCCCCCCGGATGTCTGACAGAGTTCCATCAGCAGATCCTTAACAGATGACAGATGACCTACTGTGTGTTGGGCACAGTCTATGAGTGGCGCCCTCTGCAGTTTTGAATAGGAATAGCACAAGCCATGACTAAGTGCAGGTTGTGTGGAGGGAATAGCTGGGGCAACAGTTGAACTGTAAATAAATATTTGTTTTTGGAATACTTTGAGCTTTACAGGAAAGCTGCAAATACAATGCAGACGGTTCCCCTCTACTCCACCCCTAGTGTTAGGGGCTTTGCTTCAGAACTGGCCAGAGAGGAAACTGTCCCAGGTCCCAGTCTCAGGATTGTTTGTGCCTCTCCAGAGTTACTCCAGTGCTTTATTTTAGGAATGCTGTGAATTTTGCAGTTCTGACGATTTCTCCATTTGCATTGACTGTTAGGAAGCTCAGGGGCAAATTTGAGACTCAATTTTAGCAAGAGCAAAGGAACTCTTGACAGACATTGTTGAGTGTGAACTTGACCGTGGGTTTCATCTGGTTCTTCCTGCATCATTCCTCTTTCCTTGTTGACTTGATTTTCATGTTGTACTTCTGTACTGAGCTCTGCTGGCTTCTTCAAATCATTTTTGAAACAAGATGGGGGCACGTTTCACTGGGTAAACAAACAGATCATCTCATCTGTGTTCCCAAGGTGTCTGATGCCTCTGTTCTCACATTTGTCACATTTTCTTGTCGTTGTTTGCTGACGTGTTTGACTCCCCCACTGAGCCACCTGGCTCCCCTGCAGCTGGACTCCTCTGTGTGGCTGAGCACTCCAGGAGGAGCCCTGGCCTGCACCACGGGTCTCTGATACTGAGCCTGCCACTGCCACCTCACCCTACCCGCACATGCACACACATGTGCACTCATACATGCACACCCATGCACTTGCACACGCACATACACACATGCACACATGCACAGGCACACAGAGTCCACATTTCTCAGTGACTTGCCTGCCTTGGTAAATACCTTGTGTGTGCTGTGCTGAGGCCTAGGCAGACAGAACCAGTCAATATCCAGAGACAAAGAGGACCAAGAACCAGTGCACATCCACATTCCAAAGAGGGTGGCTGAGAAGCCAGAGAGGGGAGGCAGGGGTGTGTACTGGCTCCTCCTACTCACCTCTCCTGGTTTTGCCCTCTGTCCTTTCCCGGTCCCTCCCTCCACTTGGCCATATATGGCCCTTAAAAACCCAGGATCACAGCTGACCTTCTCCAGCTTGTCTGTGTCTCATCTAGAGACTCAACTTGGACCGTTCTCTTCCCCAGACATTCCTACCACTAACCCCCTTTGTATAGAAAGGACCCAGAAAGGGAGAGGCATTTCTTCAAGGTTGCTCAGCAAATTTGAGGCAGGTCAGTTCTCTTTCTGCTGAGGAGTGAGGGTTCTGAGCTCTGGAAGCATCAGTGGGAGAGGGTTTAGGGGCCTGAGGAGCTTTCCTAGTGTCCTACAGGCAGTCACCCCAAGGAACCAGAGGGTCAGAGCTCATTCTAGGTAAATCCCTCCCTTCTGCTCATCCCCAGGACACCATTCCTCCTGGAACCCCACAGACACTGAACGTTTACTTGGAAGGAGGAAGAAGAAGCCTGATGCAGGCGAATCTTGGGTGGGGCATGTGGAGGGGAAGGTGGGCCAGAGAAGGGGTCAAGTGACTTGGCGTGAGAGGTGTAGGGGAGATAAGGGGTCACGAGCAGAATGGTGGACTTCAATTTCTTCCATGATCCCGCTGCTGGGGTGGTGATGTTGTGACTGTGGAGGGCGGGAGAACACAGGCTGCCCTCCGCCCTCTAGAATGGGCACTCCCTGCTTGGTGCCACTGCGGGGGTAGTAGGCTGCGGGTTGCCAGCTCTTCCAGCTCTTCCAGGTTTTGTTTCCCAGGAAGCTGAAAAACCCAATGTTTGTGTGAAATCCACATTCTCACATGTTGACAAGTAATTCAAAAATTTAAAAGCTCTTCGTGAATACAACGTGGAGATCTTATTTGGATCCTGATTCAAACAAACCACCTGCAAAAAGACATTTTTGAGACAATTAGGGAAATTTAAGTATGCAGACGGTAGTAGACACTAATAAGGAGTTTTTCTTCATTTTGTCTGGGCGATGATGATTTTTGTGGTTATGTTTTTTTTAAAAGTTCTCATCTGCTAGAAAGATCTATTGCAGTATTTATGGGGGAAATAATTCGATGCCTGGATCTGCTTGAAAATATTTCAGACACAAAAAGACGTGGGTTGGGGGAGAGATGACATGGGGTTGACAAATTGGTGATGTTTATTGAAGGTGGGTGACGGGTACATGCAGGTTCATTATCCTAAAGTATCTGATTTTGGATATGTTTTAAAATATTATTAAATAAGTAAGCACTGTTTGGGGATGAACAAAACCTCTCTGTTGGCTGAATGTGACCTTAGACCACCCTTTTTCAACTGCTAGTTCCACATAAGCCACAGAACAGAAGGGTTGAGCACACTCCAGAGACATACAGGTCAGAGGTTGGCACACTCCAGCACAGGACCCAAATCAGGCCTACCACCTGTCTCCGTCCATCAAGTTTTCCTGGAATCCAGCCATGAGCATTGGTTGATGCATTGTCTATTGATCATGGCAGAGCAGTGTAACTGTGATGAAGACCGTGTGTCTTGTAAAGCCTGAAATAATTGCTTTCTCACACTTTTCAGAAGGGGCTTGCTGACTCAGATCCAGGTCAGCAACTATCTACCTTTAGCATTGAGGCCTTAGTGCTGCATCGTCCAAGCCTGAGGGTAACTTGGGGCAGGGGATAAGAAGGGAGCCCTGCTGCTGGAGGACAGATGGAGACCTAGGGAACAGGTGTCAGTGATGGACAGAGAGTAGTTGAGGGCTGTGGGCCTCTGCACAGAAGCCTGTCACACTCCAGGAGTAAGGGGTAGTATGGGGCAGGCAGGGAGCTTGGGCTTTGGAGCAGGGCAGTTCTCACATCCAATCCTGATCAAGTTTATGCCTCAGTTTCTTCCTCTGGAATATGAGAATACAGAATGATGGCCAGTGCTTGTGTGGCTTAGAGGTGCTGATATAATGTGTATCACAAACAAAAAAAATTTATGTAATAAATGGTACATATTATTGTTACAATGCCCCTGTGCTATAGTCATGGAGTTTTTGGATCATAAAAACTCAATGTTACTAAACTTTATTGTTAACCTTCAAAAGATCCTCTTAATAAAAGGAAATAAATGCTGAATCTAGAGAATCCACACGACTTTTGTTAAAAGCAAACAAGGTGTTTATTGATCTCAGAAGAGAAAACAAAGGAGAAAACTGCATTCTTTGAACATAAAAAAATGACAGGGCTCTACTAGAGTGAGAAGCTAGACATTTCACCTCAGATGCCAACCATGAATAAGGTTTTCCAGGAAGGCATGTAATATAACTGTGTTCTTATTATAATCCAGTTTAGATGGCAGTAGGTAGATTCCGGCGTGCTTTGCATCTATCTAGATAGGCCATGGTGATCTTTCCTTGCTGTCCATGTAAAAGACAGTGACATTGAGAAGTGATGCTATCGAGGACTGTTTTGAAGGTAAAATGAGATAATCTATGTAAAGCACCTAGCAGGGTACTTGGCAGGTAGTAGCAGGTCTTCATTCCAACCATCCGCCCAACCTTCCATCATCCACCACCATGTTTTCCCAAATAGCCTGGGCTCATACCATTCATCAGTTCAGTTGGATGGCCTTGTTTTAAACCATTTAAACCATGCCTTAAACATATGAATATGAAGACAGATTCTTATTCTGTGGGCCTTAGAAACAAGCTCTCAGGTAATGTGGAACTTTGTCACACCTTAAATACCAAGGGTGGGGAGCAGGGTTTCTTGGCCTCAACGTGATTGACATTTTGAGCTGGATTATTCTTTGTTATGAAGCTGCTTGTTCTTTGTGGGGTGTTCAATAGCATCTCTAGCTGACTCACTAGTTGCAACAACTTCCCAGGCCTGACTACCCACAGTGTCTACATACATTGCCAAGTATTACTTGAGGGACAAAATTGTCCCCAGTCGAGAACCATTGATGTAGAGAATAATTTCTCATAGGCAACAGCAGAGACCAGCGAAGGACCACTTGTGTGACAGACCACATATGCAACAGGGGTTTCATTCGATCATATCACCTACTGACATGGAAGACTTCTAGTGTGTGCAAGTCTCCTCTGTGACCTGTGCACAATGAAAGTACCTAAAGGCACATTTTTCAGATCCCCGCTCTTAAGTGACGTGTGACTGAAGGCTTGTCAGTTGTCACGTGCCACCAACATTTGGTACCAAGGTCTTCATGTTCTGAGGGTGACGACAATGACAGCTTCCACAGCTCCCTCTGCCTGAGCCTGCTTTTAACTTTCCCATTTCCTACGACTCCCAAAGGTCAGACCCACTTTCCGTTTTAGTCCATTTTCTGTTGCTATAGTAAAATAACAGAGACCAGTAATTCATAAAGAATAGAAGTTTGTTTGACTGAGTTCTGAAGGATGAGAAGTCCATGGCCATGAGCCTGGCGTCAGCTTGGCATCCGGGGAGGGCTTCTGTGCTTTTTCATTCCATAGAAGAGGGTCCGGCATGGTGCTTGCTTGGGTCTTTTTTCCTCCTTTATAAAGCCACTAAATGATATTATGGGGGTCCCACCTTCATGACCTCATCTAATCCTAATTACCTCCCAATGGCCTCACCTCCAAATACAATGAGCACATAAATTGGGAGATTACAAGACCAGTACACGAACTTTAAATGGAGGCCACATTTAAACCATAGCACATTAACCCTGCAGCCACTCCTCGAATAATCCTCCCGGGTGCCTGAGCAAATGAGAATCATCATTTAGAGTCGACATGTTGCTTCTGCTGCTCTAGCCCACAGGGAAGGGCACGTGTTAGAACCTTTGTTTTTCAGATAGGAAAATGGATACTCTTGAGGGTGCAATGCCCAGCGTTCCAAGACAACTTGGAGCCAGAGGTGGGGGGTAGCTAAGGTGGCACAGCTACCCCTGGGAGGAGGTAGGTATGGTCATTCTACCCTGGAGTACAAGCGGCTGCCCTTCTTCCCCTGTCTTGCTTGTCCCTTTGATCAAAAGTACAAAGATAACCTGAAATAGTCATGGCTGATGTTTAGGAAGCACTGTTTAAACCATATTACAAGCATTTTTCTATTATTTCCTCTTCATAGCAGTATCATAGGTGGGGAAACTGAGGCACCAGGAGTAACTTGCTGAAGGTTGTAGAGTTGGTAAATCGGGAGTTAGGATTTGTGGGCAATCTGCCTCCAGAACCCACCTGCTGCATTGCTTGTTGAGACTTAGAAATAAAGTCCCTTACCTACTAAGTTGTCATTATTGCCATCAGGGAGTCTGAGGACACGGTCACTAGTGTCCAGAGACAACCAGGATGAGGCCATTCTGTCAGTGTGGCTGCTGCTGCACCCAGGTGATGCCAACCACTAGGGACACCTCCTTCAACCCTGCTCGACAGGAAACAGTCCCTCTGAGAGTCGTCAGAGCTGACTCAGGTGATGATTGAATGACAGATACACTGGCTTGTTAGTCCTACAATGAATGTCCTGGCCTCCTCTGGTGGGAGTGTAGCCAAGGAGGCTGTAGAATGGAGAGAGACAGAGGACCCTCCTTCAAAAGCCTTTCGGGCATCTTCAGAAAGCTACAGAAACCCACCTGCCTAGGCAGATACGGGCGACTGGCTCCCACCGAGGAGAGGTATAGAGAAGAAGTGACATCTGGTTTTGATGAGAGTTTGAATCTCAGTTCAGCCAGTTTTTAACTGTGTGACCTTGGGAAATGGTTTTGACCTCTCTAAGCTTGGCTTCTTTTGTAGAATTCAGTGTGGACACCACCTATCTTGGAGCACTGACGTGAGGATTGGGGGAAACATGTGGGGGGTGCTGGTGGGTGCTGGGAACTCAGTAAGTGGAAGCTGATACTAACAGGAGATGGCAGCTCTAAAGGCCAGCCACATCAGCTGGCCCTGGGAGATCTGTGCTGATTGGAAGGTGGACAGGTATATAATGGGGCACTATGGCATTTGTTTGTTCAGTAGGGTTCCCTTCTTGGGGAAACAGCTCCCCATCTTTGGGGAATTTCCCTTCCTGCATTTGGTCTCACGGGGTTGCCATTCCCAGGATCATGACCCCATTTTGAAACTCATGGTGAAGGTAAGCATATGGCCCAAGCTCAGTCTCTCGGCATCCAACTCTGGGATTTTATACACAGACATTTAGGCAGAGAAACTCTGTCCCTGTCCTCAGAGATGACAACAGTGGATTTATTTAAGTCTGCATGGCACCATCCCTACCCTCATGTCCTACCTCCCCGGCCTCGTGGAGAGCCTGTCTCCAGCAGGCGAAGACCACAGACAGAGGCACACATTTATACAAGAGAGGGCACTTAAATGGTGACCTCATTTAAGAGGAGAACTCCCTTCACCCAGACTTCTCTATTAAATGAGTCAATAAAGTCCCCTTTTAGCTTCAGCTCTCTTGAGTTGGGTTTTTATAGCTTTCTACCACAAGAAAGCTGGCTCCGACAAAGAAGGTCTTCTAAGAGATTCGGGGTAAGCCACAGAGGGCGTCCAGCTAAGGAGCAGGGGTGCACAGTCAGGCAGAGGCTGTCTCGGAGTGCTTCCCGCCCCGTAGTTTTCTTGCTTGGGTCGATTTCTTGCATCTTGCGTGTGCTTTTTATCTCAGAGCATTTTATGGTCTCCTATGGTGTTCGAGGGAGACTTAGATAATCGGGGCTGGAATTCGGTGTCAAGAATTTTGTTCTAACTTTGTTCAGTGGCTTTATCTACAGATGCTGGATGCTGGTCAGGATACACATGGCTGTAACTCTCATGCCAGGAAATCAGTATATTCTTGATGGGGACTGAGCTTCCCAGTGCTCCTGGGCCGCGTTGTTGTACAAGATGCCAGGAGTGTGAACAATTGTCATGAAGTGTAGCTAAGCCAGGAGAGGGCTCTTCTAGTCATGTTGGGAGGACAAGCCAGTGAAGTGCTGTTTGGGGCTTCTAGAGTCCTCCCTTGGTGCCTGGGGTTGGAGATGCCTTCACCAGGCCAATGTGGTAGGAAGTAGGAGGAGGACTCCTTCCCTGGATTCAGTGTAAGATGAACAGCTGGGTGATGTTTAGACACCGATATAGGAATCAAGAAAGGGGAAGGGGAACTCTTTTTGTGACTACTTGTCAGACACCATACTAGGTACTTGGCCAATATCATCTCAGTGAGTGAGACCTCAGAAGAACAAACCTGGGCTTCGCATTCTGCTGCTGGCTATGCCAAAGGGCAAGGCTGTTCTGAAAATAGTCTGGAAGTTTCTCAAACAGTTAAACATAGAGTCACTATAGGACCCAGCAGTTCACTCCTAAGTATATACCCAAGAGAAATGGAGACATGTGCTCACGAAGAAGTGTGCAAATGTTCACTCACCATTATTCACCAGAGCCTCAGGTGGGGGTAACCCACACATCCATCAACGGATGAGGGGGTAAGTACAATGTGGCTCACCTATTCCAGGTCAAAAAAAAAAAAAAAAAAAAAAAAGAATGAAGCACCAAGAGAGACTATGGCGTGGTGAACCTTGAGAATACTATGAAATGAAAGAAACCAGTCAGAAAAGCTCACATGTTGTATGATCTCATTTATATGAGGGTCCAGAGCAGGAGAATCTATACTGACAGAAACTAGATTAGTGGTTGTCAGGGACTGGGAGGGGTAAGTTGGGGGAGACTGGAGATTGAGAGCTAAGGGTTGTGAGATTTTTTTTATAGGAATAATGAAAATGTTTTAACATTGATAGTAGGGATGAATGTACAAGTCTGTGAATCTCCTAAAAGCCATTGAATTATATGCTGCAAGTGGGTGCCTTGTATAGGGTATGGATTATATCTCCACAGAGCTATTAAAATGGAAAATGTTTGTCTTAGGTATGGAATGGGAGGTGGAAATGGGGCAGCTGTTTTTCAAAGTCTTGTGTAATGATTTGTGTAATGTTACACGTGTGAGCACGTGTAACACAGAATAAAACAAAAATTAACTTGGCAAGATGGTGCATGCCTGTGATCCCGGGGTCTTGGGAAGCTGATGCTGGAAGATTACAAGTTTGAGGCCAGCTTTGGGGACTTAGTGATGCCCTGTCTCTAAATAAATAAATAAAAAGGGCTGGGGGTGTAGGTCAGTGGTAGAGTGCTCCTGGGTTCAAACCCTAGTACTGGGGGAAAAGAAAAGAATAAAACAAAAACTAAACTAAAAATCACACACAAATCTTAAGAAAGAAACGGTCTCGTAACGCACTATTGTTTCTGTGTAGCAGAGGAAGAAGCTGAGATTCAGAGACAGATAAATAATTTACTCAAGGTCAAGTGGCTAAGTGGAAGAGCCAGAACTGGAACTCATGTCAGTTTGATTCCTAATGCTTAACCCTTTTCAGGGGCAGGCAGAGGGAGGAACTGCATGCCCTTTGTAAATCATGCTCTTTGGGGGATTCAGCAAGGGTCACAGACAAATGAGTTTGACCCTGTGCAGCCAGCCAGACCATCCCAATTAGCCCTAGTGATCTGGGGAGTGACAGACGTCCTTCGTTGGTCCTCCCGTGGAAAGGCCACATGTCTGCAAGCCCCACCCCTTTGAGGTTGGTGTAGTATGTGGGGGCAGCAGGGGAGCAGGGCTGACCATGGACCTCAGTGACACTCTTTGCAAAGGTTCCCTTTCTAATTTCTACTGCTGCCACCTTGCTGGCTTCAGGGGGATACTGATGACACTCTGATGACACTGATGGCATGCTGTATCCCCATAGCAGAGATAGGAAGAGAGCAGAGGGTCTTTAGTGAGGGATGGGGAGGGCCTTGAATCTAGAGGGTGGGAAGTAGGGGGATGAGGAGGTGGCTCAGCTGCTTGAACTTGAGCAAGTCAAGTCACTGTTCTGAGCCTCAGTTTTCTCATCTGTGCAAGGGGGCAATGCTCTGAAGACTTGCTAACGAGCTCACATGGTGGTGGGCACTCCAGATCCTGTGTCCTTATGCCTGTGGGGGCTGGATCCTGGGGATGAGGGACGGTATGGCATTTCCACATCGCCATCCCGGAGCAGGTCCTCTCCATGCATTTGATCCCACTTTGGAGGAGTAGCTTCTATGCATCAATTCTCAGAAATGGTTTGGATACCATCTACCCAGGTGTCCTGCCTCTCAGCACTGACCAGCTGCTGCTTCTAAGGTGGACACCATGAATGACAGTGGCTTTTCCCCACCCTGAGTCCATGAGGTCCTGGGGATGGGATCGGAGCTTGCAGCAGCCAGTCTTAGGCAGTAGGCAGGCGCTCAAGAAATAGATTCTAGGATGGGAAGTGGAATGTCAAAGCTGAAGACGCCTCAGAGGACATCCAGTCCAGTCATTCTCAATTTATTTTTAACCTCAAAACTCTTTTTTCAAAGGGAAACATTATGCAGAGACCCGGTCTATATATAGATGAAAGCTAAGCTGCATTGATAGTGGTGGGGCAGGGCCAGCCCACTCTCTGCGTGGGTCTCCCAAGGAACTCTTGCAGTTGCAGGGGACAGAGTTTGGAACCCACGGATGGTGTCTCAGCTGCTTCCAGATGAGACAATCAAAGCTCAGAAGGAGGAGAGGGTTATGCCCTGCTTTGATGGAGTCTCAGAGGACAGTGCTGGATTTGCAATTGGGATCCTAGCTCTGGGGTCAGTCTTCCTTGCTCCACAATCTCCAAGCACCCCAGGGCTTGAACATGGTTGGAGAATCCCAGCTGTCTCAGAATGCCTTTGACTCTCCAGTAGCAATGACGGCCCTGGACTGCTGCAAAACAGCATCATCATCACAGTCATGTTCATCTTTGACGAGGAAAGCACTGGAGAGAGGAGAGAGGTAGACAGAGGTTTGCAGAACTTGCCAGAACGTCAGGTTTTGTTATCATCAAAACTGCCGGATGCAACTCCCACCTCCTCAAAGGTGCACTTCCTCCCATGTGGAACAGATCCATTCCTCTCCTAGGCTCTCCCCTTCTTTCCTTTTCCCTTCTTTTCGTGCTTTTCCATTTGGCCATTCACCAGTGCAAGATGCAAGGGTTCTGTTTTCAGTTGTCATTTGATTTGCAAAGCGGTGTACATACTAGCTGTTGGACACAGACTTTCTACTGATAAGTGACCCAGGTTCTGCCTTCCAGGATGACAACCCAAACCCAACCTGGAGCACGACAGAGATAGGAAAGCAGTCCGTCATGCTTTGCTATACTAGGTGCTCCATAATAAGGCAGCCCGGGTGCTAGCTATCCATCATCATCAGTCCAGTGACCAATTTTTTCCCAGTCCTTGACCAAGACACCAGGTCTAGCAAGCACTCATGCATCTGAGGAGACAACAGAGCAGACTGTCTGAAACAGTGATGGGCACCCAAACTCTGGGTTAGGTGGATGCCTTGAGCAATGGACCAATCTCACTTGCCCTGACCCCAAAGTGATGCATGTGCCCGGGTGGAGTGGAAGGAGGGAGGTGGGAATCTTCCAGCGGCGTGCTCAGGGATCTTTGATGCTTGGCTTTTGAATCAGACACCACTCAGAATCTTTTTTTTTTTCCTTTGGTGAATACAACCTGGGAAATTTTAACCCTTACTTATTACAGAGTAAATAGAATTGAGCTTCAGTCTTTACCCGCTACTGACTCTGTACTCTTGTGATGGTCTTTTTTGTTGTTCTGATGGCTGCCACTGTCCTCCTCTGGGGAGGAGGGCTCTGTATGGGTGTCCAGCTTCCTCCCTGGCAAGACGGGAAGTTCCTTGAGAGCAGGAAGGGAGTTGTATTTATCTTTGTTTTTCTATCGCCAGTGTGCCCTGCACAGCTCTTGGAATGAGGCAGGGCTTAAACAGGGCTTGTTGAATTGAATTATTGAGCAGACAGGCTTGCAATGGGAAATAAACAAACCAAAGACCAACCCTATGATTCCAAGCTGCTCAACCTGCCACTTGCAGATTAAATCCCCAGCTGAGTGGATTGGGGAGGGAGCTCACAGGCCTCAGGAGAAGGAGATGCCAGCAGGGCACCGTGCACATAGTGTCACAGTCAACCCTCTCAGGACCCCAGGAGGGAGCGGCTCCCCAGTGAGGACATGGAGAGCTGGGATGAGACCTCAGCTGGCCTGTCCCAAGAGTGACCTTTCCCTCCCAGACAGCACAGTCTGGGTCAATGTGACTATGATTCCTCTCCCCTCTGACTCTGCAAAGTTCCTGGAAGCAGGCTGCCACCCCTGACCTCTTGATCAGATTAAAACAGTGGCCATGGAAACAATGTCCACTATGACTTCTGCTGTGGCTTTGATCTCCTTATTGGTTCCAAGTTTGCTAAAGATGCAATGTAAAGATCTGATCCAGAGTCCTGCAGCCGTCTTTCACTGGCTTTTGGTTATAGGAGGGATCCTTGTTCCTTTGGCCTTCTTTCTGTGTGGCGTTTGGCACGTGATATGTATTCAGTTCCTGCTTGTTGAAAGACGGGGAAGGAGGGCTTGATGGAGTGACTGAACTGCCCTGGTGGAACACATTTCTCAGCTTCTCATTCTCTGGACAGCAGAAATCCAGCCCGCAAAATTAAAGCGACTGTAAAGGGAAGGGAGAAAGAAAGGAGGGGGTCAGAGAGGGAGGCAAAGGCAGTCTGAAGGAAGGAAATAAGGAAAAGGATAGAAGGGAAGAGAAAGAAGAGAACCCCACCCCCCACTCCTCCCCAACCTTCCACTTGCATTTCCACAGACAATGAGAAATGTGGGCCAGTCCTTGGCTACTCAAAGTGTGGTCCAGTGCCCACATCAGTGCCACCTCGGAGTCTGTTAGAAATGCAGAATCTCAGCCCTACTCATACCTACTGAGTCAGGCTTTGCATTCTTGGAGATCTTGAGATTTGTCTGTATATCAGCAGTTGAGATGTTCTGGGCTAGATGACAAGGTGTCTGGGACCTTGTCTATTCCCTTCAGAGGGGAGTCAGATTTCCCCCACATCCAGCAGAAGGCACTGGAGAGAGTTTTTGTGCCAGGGTCTCAGGAATGGAAGGTGGAAATCTCTTGGGAGGGCACTTACAGAGCTGGTCATCATCAGACTTGCTCAAGTTCATTGAGCATCTACTATGTGCTGGGCCCTTGGCATCCAGTATCTCATTGAGGCCTCCCTGTGCCCTGTCAAGGAGAGCTCATCAGTAGTCCCACCTCAGAGATGGGGAAATGCAGGCTGGTGAGAAGCAACTTGCCAGGATCACACAGGGAGATTTGAGTTCTGACTCTAACTCTGGTTTCCCTTTCTTCTATGGCCTCAGCCAAACCTCTTTCATCTTTAGGCCAGGCTCCCTCCCACCTACCAACCAGAGAACAATGCCCAGAATCTCCCAGGAAGCCCACAAGGAAAGCAACAGAAAGCATGTAAGCCCGTGTGATCTCGGGGAGTTGAGATGTCCTATTTCCAATATGACAGAATCTTTTAACTGAGAAACATGGAGACGGCGTCAAGATGGCGAGAAATTGCCTTGCTACGAAGCTAGGCCTTTGTGTACTGTTCAAAAGAAACTAATTAAAGGAATTTTTCTTTAAAGTATATTTGACCTAGACATTTCCACTTCAGCCTAGGAAGCCAATCTAGTTTGAAAACTTGGTGTGAAGCTTGAATTATTAACGCACCCATGAAAAATGATATCGCCGGTTTGCCTTAGGACATGTTGAGGATGGGGCAGGATTAACCGGCTCTCCTGAGGATTGGAAGAGGGGTGGGGGCGGGGCGGGGCTAGAGAAGGCTGCGCTGCACATCCTTGTAAAACAGAAAGCTGGGCCCCTTGTTGGAACTCCGCGTTCAGATGACTGAGACAAATTTTTAAGATAAGTTTTCACAACGGATGCATAAAACATGATCCCCACCGCATCCCTTTTTAAACAGCTTTGTTCAACAGTCATCTGCGTGGCATCTCCCTCGCCGCCCTGAATGCACCAGGGAACCGGATTTGCATAGGGAACGTCACCTGATGGTCTCTGGTGGCTTGGACGACATCGCTCCCTTCAGCCTCCGGCACCCCTGGGGGAGCTCTGTAAATACTCCTGGTTTACTCTTTCCACTATGATGGTGGCTCTGTGAAGAAGGACTGGGCGGAACCAGCGCCCCAGCTGTGCCTTCCAGGACAACTGGCACAGGCTGCCCCTGAGGGACACAGGATGGGGTTGGTGGTATCTCCTCCATCTCCATCCTTGGCACTCAAGGTGCACCAAGCTGATGTGGGGACTCCGGGGAGGAAAGAGGCAGCATCCCCATGACAGCGGCCACCGTGAGAGTAGCTATCGTGTAACGGGTGCCATGTTGAACAGCTGGCTTCCGGTAGCCCAGTAAGTCTTTGCAAGCCTGTGAGATGCTCCTAGAGCCTGATGGGGACGTTGAGGCCTGGAGAGGTGAAGGGACTGGCTCTCGCCTCGGCATTAGGATGACAGACTCAGACCCCCATGTGTCTGTCTCAGTGCACGTTCCTGTCCGCTGCTACCAGAGCTCGAAGGACATTGGACCTACCGAGGGACATTTGGGGAGAGAGAAAACAGAGCGGGACACATTTGGTCCTATCTGACTCCACGTGTGCTTCCAACAGATGCCTCCAGCTGTGCTCCAATGCTGAAGCTGAAGGAATTTCCCTTTCCCCCGAAAGTAGTTTCTGCCTACCTATATGGGAAGCGGCCTGAATGGAGCTAAACATGGCGGACGACCAAGGCTACTTGTCCCCTCACAGTCTACACCCACAAGCCCACACTCCCTAATATTATTATTCAATGTATTTCTTAAATCATGGAGAAGATAGATGGGGCAGGACCAGGGCAGTCATCAGTTTAAATGTGGCCAGCTATGTCAGCAGAATCCACTGGAAACAGAATCAAGGAAGTTCAGGGGTCCATTAGGCCATGGGAACTGAAGAGAGTGGAAGGTGACAGGGGAGTTGTGAAAGGTGACTCATTCAATACTCTGGTGCAGAAAGCCAAAAGGGCACACACACAGTCTCTTTTGGCCTGAGGGCCACTATGTACAGCTGCACAGGCTGTGCACTGCAGAATGTGCCCACCAGTGGCTGGTGCTGAGTAGAGTGAAGCAAGGGCCTGGCAAGCACGTTTATGAACCTGAGTAGAAGCATATGTTGTGGGAAGTAGAGAAGACACAGGGCACACGAGGACTGGGTTAGGATAAGAGGAGCAAGGAGGAAATTTTGAGCAAGATCTTGCTGGTTAGGGAGAATTTTAACAGATGGAAAATGGGGAGGGAGGAAGTCCAGATAGCTCCCTCATACTCATCCTCTAAGACTGAACTCACACCGGGTCTTGGTGCACAGCAGGTCTTGGTATGTTTTGGTTCATGGCTCATAGTGGTGCAGGTCTTGGCTCATAGTAGGAGTGGAGGAAACCAAGACCAGATGTGTGAATGGGTATGCCTGGTGGGGCAGGAGGACAGTGGAGGCAGGGAGGCCAGTTTGCAGCTAAGAGAAGCCAGCGTCCCCAGAAGGGTGGGGGACCAGGTGAGAAAGACTTGGAGTCTGCTCAGCATGGGGTGGGCAGGAGGGTCGAGAGGAACCGGGGTGACGCCTGTCTCCCCAGGAGACAGAGCCCAGGGCTCAGGGTCAGGTGACTGGCTCCTACCCCATGCCCTGAGCCTCACTTGAAGGTCGAAGGTTTCTAACAGCGATTGTGCCCCTGAGAGTCAGGATTCAGGTTGAGCTTCTCTCCAGCAGGGAAGGGAAGCAGCTGAGAGAGAACAGCTTTCATCAGACCGAAAACTAATACATGAGCCAAAGCCAGTGCTGCTGGGCATTCCCAGGCACGGAGGGTCAGAGGCCTGGTGAGGGTGGTGATGGCAGAGCAGAGCAGGGATCCCTCCAGGCCCAAGGCAGCTGCTCCCCTGCTGCGAAGCCCTGCTGGGCTTGCCCAAGACACATTCGCATGTTTCTTAAGGCCTCAGCAGGCACTGTCACCTGCTGCCTCCTGTCATCTCCACTTGCCTTGTACTAAGATTCACCCCCTCCCCGATCTGGGTAGGATGGTAGGTGGTGTTTTGAGATGCAATGTAGACAGAGGGAAGAGCAGGAGTTGGGACACCTTTGTTCAAATCCTGACTCTCCACTTCCTGGCTGTGTGACCAGAGGCCAATGGCTTACCCTCTCTGAGAGGGGCAATGAGTCTTTTTCACAGAGTGGTTGTGGGGGTTCCCTGGGATGCTTTCTGTAAGTCGAAGTTCTGGCACGTGGTAGGGTCTCCACAAGTAATAGAGGGTATGAATGGTTAATTGCCCCTTGTCCACTCTCAACCCAGCTTAGGTCACTGTCTCCTGCCTACGCTCCCCTCTTGCTCCTCTTCCCCAGTTCTCTCCATCTTCCCAGCACCACCAGGGGGGCTGCCCATACCAGCAGCCCCGAGTCCCTCTCTCCGTGATGAGGGCCACGAGGTTCCGATCTTCTTCCAGCTCCGATCATCTCGGCAGGATTCCAGGATGACATGGTGGCCGAGACCCTCGCTCTGCACTCAGAAGGACTCTGACATCCCTGTGCCTGGGTTTCTTCATCTATAAAACGGGAAGAGTGGCGCACGGACCTTAGATCTGTCTGCAGGAGGCGAGGAGCCCTGGGGATGGCAGGCTGCCATGTGTGGGGGGCACCGAGGGCCCTCCTGCCTCTGAGAGCCAGCAGGGCTCAGGGCCTGTGCAGGACCTTGCAGGCAGCAAGAGGCCGAGGGGTGGGGCTGGTGCTGGCCAGCTGGGTCTGGAGAGTGCCTGGCCTGCAGCACGCCCCCAGCTCCACTCTGAGGTCCTCAGCGGGCAGGAACCAGTTTGAGGTGCTGGCTCTGTCCGTAGCTTCCCCCTCAGCTTTTCACAGGCCCTATAGGCTTCTCCCCCAGGAAGACCCTATTTGGAGCTCAAAGCCCCTTTCAGGAGCAGCCCGACTCCCCTGCTCTGATTAGCCTTCTCCCGCCCATCTCATGAAAACCCTCCAGTTCTCCCCACCACCCGTCCTCCTCTGCCACCCATCCTCCTCTGCCACCCGTCCTCCTCTGCCACCTGTCCTCCTCTGCCACCCGTCCTCTGCAAGTGCTGTCTCTTTGCCTGTTCTCTCTCTCCATGGAAGGCTGGGTGCTCCACACGAGCCCCTGCCTCCACAAGCAGGGCCACGGAGGACGCCTTAGGATGAGCACAGTCCTGCGGTTAATCAGCACTCCCCTCCCTGGGTCAGGCGCCCAGTGACTTCTCCTCAGCCCTCCTTGCTGGGATCCTCTGGGGAGGCTACCGAGGCAGGAGGGGCATCTTTCCATTTCAAGAATGGTGCTCCTGAGGCTTTTCTTCAGTGGCCTGGCCACCTGGTTCTCCGGATCCTCCTGATTCTGGGATGGGGGAATCTGGCACTTAGGGATGCGAGGGGCTTCTCAGTGCATTGGACCTGGGTCTGGGCTGGAGGCGGGGAAGGCAGATCCTAGGAAGTTCTGAAATGGCAGGTCAGCATGTCAGGACTGTGCACGGGGATACATTTCAAGGGAGGGTCCATGGCTCCCTGATGTCTGCTCAAATACCTGCCGTCTGCACTCTGTCAGTGACCGGCCTTTGCCCTTGCGAGGTCAGCATTCCCTATCTCCAGACACCCTGGTACGGAGACTGTCTGGATCCTGGTCTGTCCACCGGGACCGGAGCAGCCAAGTGTGGCCTGGGGACAGGTTCAGGTTCTATCTGGGTCATTTCTCTGTCTCCCTTTACTATGCTTTCCTCTCCACGTCCACCTGTTGGGATCCTGTTCCTCCTCCAAGGCCCGGCTCCAATGCCACCTCCTCCAGGCAGGCCCCCTGGTTGGGAGCTGCCCTGCTTCTCACTCCTCTGGCTCTGGTATCCTTACCAGATGGCACTTGCCACCTGTGTTTGAGGTTGGGGGAGGCGTTTTCTGAACCTAGAATACCTGGCGCATGGGGGGATGTACTCAGGAAATGCCTGGTGTGTGCTTGATTGCCCCTGGGGAGAAAAAGCTCACGTTCACGTTCAGTCATGTATTTCCCCAGCAAATGTGCACTGGGCGTTGTGCTGGGGACAAAGCAGTGAAAGGGACCTGGTTGTCCTTACAGAGCAGCTCCTAATGGAGGCAGGGGATGGACAAGAGGACAGGCAACAGGTGTGGTGTGAGTACCAGGAGCACCGGCCAGGGCCTTAGGGAGGTGCGTACGTGGGGCATGTCTGAAGCGTGGAGTGTGCCTTGCTCCAGAATCAAGGCACTGCAACCAGCAGCGGCCAAGGCTGCAGAGAAGGGAAGGCGGGAGCCTGGACAACAGGCAGAGCCAGGGCACCAGGGGCCTGGGGATCACTTTGAAGAAGTTGGTTTTAGCTAGGGAGCACTGTGCTAGTCACCCGATTGTGTAACGCATCACCCAAAGCAGTGTGGTATAAAAAGCACGTTCTCTAGGCTCCCAGATACTGCCACAAGGAGTTGGGCACATGGGGACCTTGCTCTGCTCCAGGGCACCAGCTGGAATGGCCCCAGGCAGGGCCAGAACCTGTCTAGGAGTTGGGTCAGGCCATCACACCAGCAAAGCCTGAAAGTCCCTGGCAGGTGGACTGAGTCCAGGTCTGGTGTTGGGGCTAACTACATGGAACACCCTGACCACATCTTTTTGTCCGCCCTGACTCTTTATAGGCTTAGTGTCCCCTCTCCTAGAAATGTCCCCCATCCCTCTGCATAGGGCTGACCATTCCCCATCTGTGCATGAAGTTATCTGTCTCCTTGTTATCTGTCACCTCCACTAACCCAGGACCTCCTTGAGGATGGCGATAGCATCCCTTCACGTCCTTTTCCATGCCTGGTATACAGAAGGTGCTCAATAAATGTTCGTTGAATTATAAACCAGATACTGGCAGCGCTGAAGGGGCACTGGCTTTTGTTCCTATCTTTGATGAATCTGCCCTAAGCTACATTTTCCCTTCCCCGCTCCTTCTGAGCTCATCTCAGTCAACTGTTTGTACCTTGGTGAAGAAGCATCTTCATCAAGTGCTTCTGCTCCTGTCCCCTTCAAGTGTTTTCTGCCAAGCAGCAAGAGCGACCTGTATCAGGTTCAGATCAGATTGTGTCCCTGGCTTGGAACCTCCCAATGGCTTCCCGTCATAAGTACCACCCTTGTTCCCTTCCACAGCCTACACTACCAAGCCCTGTGCCACCTGCCCTCTGCCCACTTTGTTCACCTCTGCATTCCAGGTCACCAGCTTCTTTGTGCCTGGCCTGCTGAGCTCCTCTCTGCCTCAGGACTTCGCATTGGCTGTTCCCTCCCCCTGCAGCACACTTCCTTTAACTCCTGCGAATTCCTGACACCTCCATCACATGCTGGGTTCCTCCGAAGCACCGGCTTATGCAGCATCCTTGCTCCAGCCACTCCCTCTTCCAGTGTGCTTTCAATTTTCCCCATAGCGTTATAGTCAAATGATTGCGGTTCTTTATGTGCTCAACTTGACATTGCCCATCACCTTCACCAGAATGCAAGCTTGCTCAGGGCAGGATCTTGTCTGTTCATGGCCAGACACAGCAGTCAGAATAAGGCCTGCCTCAGAGTATCGGTGGGATGATTGAATGAATGCGTGGAGACCCTTTGTGTAGACGGGAAGATGGAGGCACAAGCAGCCTGCTGGCTGAGGCGTCTGGTTCTGGGCTTCCAGCTGCACACCCTTCCTGGCCAGGGCTCCTCTCCTTCCCATTCCACCCGGCCCTCCCTCCTGTGTGATGCTAGAGTGTGTTTCCTCTCCTCTGCAGCCTGGGCTGAGCAGAGTTGACTAAGCTGGCATACGTAGGCAGGCAGCCACCAAAGTGTTCCAAGAAGCAAGAGCTTCTAGACTGGTCCAGAGGGAGAATTCAACCCCAGGCACCAGGGGAGGTGAGAAACAGGCAGTTGTCTCAGCCCATGTGCAGCAGGAGGGAGCTCTCCCCTGGGGTAATTGATGGATCAGATGCAAAACTACTGATTATGCTCTGAGCTCAGGCTCCGTGACGCCCAGTGCAGAGCGGCTGGCCCTGGGAGGAAAGCTGCATGCCAAGGAGTGGCTGGCTGGCTCCTTCTCTCTCTCCCACCCCCAGATTTATGGTGCTGCCCTTGAGCAGGAGTCTCTGACAGAGATATGTGGGCCTGCTTATCCACCAGGAGTGGGCCCTCCCACGAAGGTGAGCAGCCCCTGGCGCAGCACCACGCACGGAGGCGGGAGATCGCCAGCTTCTCCCCAACTGCAATTCCCCCACGGCCCTGCCCATCTGGCTCACAACCATTTAGCAGGGAGGGGAAGCCTGGACCCATTCTGTCTTTGTGCTACAATGATGCTCCCAGTTCTCTCTGGCTGAGCTCTTGGGAGAACAGCCGGTTGCCCATCAGGGTGGCCCTGAGTGACTGGTCTTTATCGAGTGTCAGCAGCCCCTGCAGTATTGGTCATGACCAATGAGTGCTGCAAAGGACCATATAGAACTCAGCTTAAGCATTCCCATCTGTACAATGGGCCTCTGCATGTGCAAAGGTCAACAAATGCCTTTGCATTGACCCTGTTCTGAATGCTGTGTCTAGCAACCAACAGGCAAGAGCCTGCCCTGAGCAGGCCAGCAGAGGATGGAGCCCGCTCATACTGAGGGCCCCTCTGAAGTGCAGTCTGGCCCCACATGCCTTGTGCTGGTCTCCCTGATCTCCTGAGCAGCCTAATGGATTGAGCACTATTAACTCTCTCACAGAAGCTGGGGCTGAGACTCCAGAGGGCAGGGTGGGAGTCACTGATTGATTGACATACGCCTTAGGTCTGCTATTTAACTCTGATGCAATCTGTAAGAGGTGGACATTGTTACCGCCCTCACAGCGTAGGGGCTTGAGCCTCAGTGTGGGAACAGGAAGGTTGGCGATGCTTCTCCGTGGAGCCCCTCCGATGTACCATGCGCTCCAGGTTCTTTGTGAATGCCTCTTCATCACAACGAGCCCAGGAGGAGGGAGTCTTGGTGACCCCAGGAGCAGAGTAGAGCCAGAGACCCTCCTCTTCAGTGAAGTCCCGGATACTTCTTCAGGACCACATGGGATTCGTCTTCTGGTTCCACATGGGACTGGAGTAGTGGTGGCCTTCCTGTTTTAAAGTCAGGAACCCAAACCCTTCCCCCACCTGTCACAGTTAACTCCTGCAGGCACCTCCTTCCTGCCCATCTCTGTCCCTCTATGCTGCCCAGGCCAGGAGCGCTGAGGAGGTGTTGTCTTTGGCCCAAGCCAGCAGGTGACATCTTGGACCTTCCTGTGATTTTTCTCACCTCAGCTGCAGTCTGCTCTACTGTGTCCTCCTATTCCATAAGTCTGCACCAGCCCCAGAGACTTAGGTCCAGGCACCTGGTCACAGGAGCCCTGGGTAGCAGAGGCTCGGGAACCTGTGGGGGAGGTCAGAGGCTGTGCCACTGCGGTGATGCAGGCAGCGATGACCAGCAACACACATGGGAGCAATGTGGAAGCCTGTCCTTAGGGGGGTTACCAGGCGGCTGGACTGATGTCCCATGCCTGGTTCATATTCTTCCAACATGGTCATCACCTTTTGGGGGTGACCTCCCTTTTGTCACCTCATCCTTGTCACCTTGTTCTTGCTTCCCCCCATCATCTTATTAGAATGAGAGAACATCAGAACGAGCAGAGCCCCTGAGATCATTTAATCTACCCTCCTTTTTATGAATGGAGACACCGATGCCTGGGAGTGAAATAACACACTCATGTCCCATGATCTACCAGTAGCAGAGCAAAGATTAGGATTTGGGATCCTGGTTTCCCAGTGATCCTGGTTTCCCAGGCAGGTTTCCTACCACAAGAACCGAGGACCTGCAGGGAAGTAGCTAGTAACTTGAATTGTGGAGGTAGACAGGACTGGTCTTTCTGCTGTGTGACCTGGGGCAACAGTCTCAACCTCTTTGTTTCTTTGTTGGCTACATGTGGTTTAGGACTGTTATGAGGCCCAAATGAGACTGTACCTACCAGGAGTTCAGGAATTTTGCTGCTGAGATTATTGTCATTGCTGTTGTTGGGGCTTTGTGCTCTAAGCAAAGCAGACAGGGGTGGAGGTGCTGAGTGATGGAAGATGTCCAGGCAGCATGTAAAAGGTACAGCAGCCTCCTCCTGGGGTGTCTGACTCTTTTAGGGACCTGGGCTTTTGGGTGATGCTGAGCTCCTGGGACCAGGCTCCAGAGGCAGATGATCTTGTGGCATTCTCTCAACAACCACCCACACTGAGTGCAATGATCTCCATTTTACAGATGAAACCCAACAAGAAAAAAAAAAAAAAATCTGCCAAGATGCTTCACTTCTAGAGGTGCCTTGCTTGCTGGCAGGGCATCTGCAGAGGCTGAACCCCATCTCCTGGGCTCCCTCCAGACCTAGCCCAAGTCCAGTTCACCCAGAGGGAGCCTTGGAGGTGGTCCACTGGGCCCTGTCTTGTTGCCACGGCGACAGGAGGGTTGGCTGGCCCCAGGCTGGCGCAGAGGGGGACGTGCCCTCCTTTCCTCCTCTGCCCCTGCCTGTCTGCTCATGCTCAGGTTAGCCTGGGAGTTCTGACTTGGGAGTAGCACAAAATAAAACCGGCTGGCGTTTCATAGTAAATTACTTTAATTTTTATGGTGCCGTGTGCCCCGTTTCCTGACAAACTAACTCTATTTAGCTTACAAGTGGAGTGTTCGTCCCTGGTAGTCTCAGCACTCCATCCCCCACGCCCTCCCTGGCCCTCCGGCCTCCTCCCTGCTGCTCCCGGCCAGCCTCACTGAGAGGAACTGGTGCCCCCAGAGGAGGCGGTGCCTGGGCCCAGGTCACACTGGGGATGGTGGCTGTCACCCTGAGGCAGGATTACATCCTGGGATCCCTCTCCTGGCTCCCATGAGGGCTGGAGGACAGGCGGGCAACCGGTTCAGCCCTTTTGGAGGCACCGTATCTCCAAGAGTGCAGAGGAGCAGATCCCGGGGCTGAGATGCCCCCCTTCACCTTCGCTAACACCAAGCCCTTCCACCCTTGGGCTGACCTTTGGGGACCCACTGGGATGTCTTCCTCATTCTCAAAGCTAAATATCTATCAGGCAGGAGGTCCCTTTAAGGCTGGCTTTGAGGTTCTTGGTGGCCAGATTTGTATATAAAGGCTAGGATTGTGGGATCATACCTCCTATAACAGTTCTAGGGCACTTTTAAAACCCTGCTAGGCTGGAGGAAGGGGAGGAGAAGCCTCCAGCAGTGTGACACCCCCACCACTGTCAATCCCCCCCACAGGGAGCTAACACTATCGGCTAAGCATTAGGTAAGGAGCTGCCCACAGGTCCCTCCACCCCGGTGGCACCTGTGAGTTTGCTAGATATGCAAACACCAGGCCCCAATCCAGACCTCGGTACCCTAGCTGTGAGAGCCCGGGCAATCCAGGCACGGAGACGGTACTTGGCTAAGCCCATGCTGCGCTGTTAGAAAGCCACAGGGCTGGAGTGCAGACTCCGTTCTTTCTAAAGCTAGAGAGCTCTGAAATGGAGGACAGGACAGCATGGGGGAGAGAAGGGCCTTTGGGAAGAAGGGGCAGACGGAGCAGGGAGCTGTGAGGGGGCTGGGGCAAGGGAGGCGCTGGCCGTGGGGGGCTGGGGAAGCAGAGCTCCTGGAGACACCCCGGCTCTGGCTTGATGGGCAGGAGAGAGCTGTCTTCCGGAAACCGAGGAGGTCCTCCAGGCTATCCTTGGGGGACTCCAACAGATCCTGGATTGCAGCAGAAACCTCCAGGGCGGGCTAAAGGCATTTGGGAACCTTAGGGCTGAGGTGTGGCTTCAGCATGTTTTCTTGAGGACCCTGGCTACAGGGCCACTTCTGGCCTCATATCTGAATTTCCCAGTCTAGCAAGCACAGAGCCGAGTGACAGGTGAGCAGGCCTTGGGGAGTTTGTGCCACACAGAAACAGGTGGGCACAGTGGGAGGGACCCTGAGCGGGAGGTTGGTTCACGCACCCAGTCATCTCCTCTCTGAAGCAGCACCTTTAAGTTTTCCACTTGAAGGTCTTAGTTACTAGTTGCTGCGCTACCTTGAACCACCTCTGTGGGGGGCTCCTATGCTCTGCCCAAGGCATAGGCTGGGAGTGGCATAGGAGACAGGAATCTCTGTCCCCTCCCTGGGTCTGGGTCTTCAACATATCATAATGCAACCAGACTCCAGGATTTTTAGTGGTGGGTCCATGGTGGAGAGGGTAATGAGCTCCCTCCCACACTTGTCCCAAGGATCAGCTCACCCTCCCTCACCCTCTCCCAGTTACCTCATCTCCATCCCACTCTCCCAAACACATCCTGACAGCTGGTGTGGTGGCACTTCCTAAGCCACCTGTTTCTTTCAGAGCCAGAAGATCATGTTGACCTTAGGACAGCTGGTGACATGGTAGGATTATGCCCATTTTACAGATGGAAATTTGGTGGCCAAAGTTCAAATGACTTGCCCCCAATCACACAGTGAGCAAGACTCAGGCTGAGGCCAGAACCCAGGCTCTTGGCTCCCAGTCTCTAGCTCCCTCCTCCCACTTCAACACCACAAGGACTTTCTGTGGAGAATGTGAGATGCTGGGCTCAGGAGTCAGGCATGGGCTGGTGCTGTGGCCAGGGCTGCGTCTCCTAGATCATCAGGTGTCTGTTAAACCCTGCTTGTGTCTTATCCTCTCTCCTTAGACCCAGAGCTCCCCGGGGGAGGACACCTGTGCCCCCTTCCCGCCCTGCCTTCCTGTCCTGCCCAGCATAGAGCTGGAGGAGGCCTGGTGAGGGCATGGTGGGCAGGCACCTGGGCAGAAGCCTGCTTCTGCTCTTCTCCTGCTGTACCCCGCATCCCTCCCTCCTGCCCTCCCTTTCCTCCAAGACCCCTCTTCATCACCCAGAGCCAAAGTCCTACATCGCTGAGCCTCCAGGGATGGTGGTCCCCATGGGACAGGGCTGCTCTGTGCCTCCCCGTGGCCCACCAATTCCTTGCTCTGCCTGACCTGTGGAGTGGAGCCTCACCTGGCGGCCACTGCTGCTTGCGTTGGGCGGCCTTGCAGAGGGCGGGAGTCTGCGCTGGGGCAAGCCCGTGCGGGCCTCCATTTTGATTTTGCCTCCTGTGAGCCACATGGCCTGAGACAACTTCCTCCACTGAGTTTCAGTTTCCTATTCTTTTAAACAGGGTAATAATAGCACCTGCTTCACAGGATTTTGGAGGATTAAATAAATGAATATCCAAAGATTCTAGAACTAGCTTAACAAACATTGATTTGTACTATTCCCTGGGCCTCAGTTTCCGCATCTGCACTATAAAGGGGTTGCGTCCAGTGCTAGGTCCCCTCTGGCTTCCACATTCCTGGAGGCAAGCTCTGGACAGTCTCATGAGCTCAGCTTGTTTCTCTCCCTTTGTGGGATTTTCCATGTGGGGTCATGTGCAAGGTTAATAAACAAATGAATAAAGAAACAAATACTGTCTTTCATCTGGGCTGGTCTTCGCTCGTGGTCTCAATGGAGTCTGACGCAGGCCCTGCAAAGCAGGAGGCTCAGAGATTGTTTCTGTCATTTCCAGCTGAGGAACAAGAGCTTCAGAGAGGAAAGGAGACTCACCCAAGGTCATGCAGTTTTTGAGTCGGATGAGAAGAGGTGGAAAGGAGAAGCTGAAAGAGAAAAGCAAGCAGGAAAGGAGGTGGGGATCTGAGAGACAGAGAGCAGAAATAAAGATGGGAGAGGGAAAGGAGGCATTTGCCAAGGCAAGCCTTGGAGATTTGGAGGTTTCTCTTCTCGCTACAGGGCTCCCCCAAAATTTGACTTCTGAGGTGTTTTCTTCCCTGCGCTGGGTTGGGTCGGGCTCAGTTTAGCCTTCAGTTAGAAATTAGCAGAATCTTAGGCATCACTTAAAGAGGTCTTGTGCTCAGACAAGAGGAGGTGAGAATCTACCCTGTGTGGGAAACTTGCATCCGCTCCCAAGGCACGGCCCTTGGACACGGGCTTTGACAAACGGCAGGTGGGTGTTGAACGATCTGAACCCTGAGCCATCTGGGGCAGAGCTGGAGGAACAGGGCCTGGGGAAGGAATATGTTTGTCCACATATTTGAAAGAAGCTGGACTTACTCTGAAGGGCCCAGGGGATAGACACAGGACTGATGGGTGGAAGGTCCCAACTGAAGATTTCATCCCAACTGGTTAATATATGCAGTGAAATAGTCCTCGGCCCCCACAGTCCCCCACCCCAGGCACACTGAGGCTTAAGTCCTGTTGGCTCCCCACTCTTCCCAGCCCTTTCCACCCCAGTGAAGCCTTTTCCAGGCTGCAGGAATGGGCTGGGTCCACACCTTTGCCATTCTTCTGGGCTGGACCAGGCACTGGAGGACCCCACAGCGGTACAGGCTGACAGTGAGTTTCCTTTCGGCACTGAAGCCACTCGGAGCTCTGTGTAGGGAGACCCGGCACAGCAGAGGGGCTTGCTTTTGGAGGATCACTGTAGGGGTGTTGACTTAAGACTTAAGACTGCTGTCCAAGAGGCTTGGTCACTGACGCCGAGTTGTCTAGGGTGGGGTGAGGTGGGCTCCTGAGCAGGAAGGAGAACAAGATGTCAGGTCAGGAGGTTGGGCAAGGAGACCTGTGTGCCCTGGTGCCCAGTCCAGGGCTCGGTCTGGAGCCTGCTGCTCCCAGACACAGTGCTCATCTCAGCTGGAAAAAGTGCTGGGTGATTATCGTGGGTGTTGGGGAGTCCTGAGCACCTCCTCGGGGGCCATGCTGGCTGGGGGCAGGGCTGGATCTTTAAGAAAGCAGGCGAGAGAGAAAGGCTTAAAAAACAGCCTCAGCTTGCCAGCGGTAATCGGCTCCTGCTTGGTTCTCTCTCTCTGCCGGGGTCCTGGCTGCCTCGCAGGGAGATAATTTACCTCTAAGAGGCTTTATGGCTCCTGCAGCTGTCTACAGAGCTGGAATACAGGTGCCCGGGGCCTCCGGGAAGCACCTCCCAGCCCACCACTGTTCTGCTTCTGCAGGGCCAGGTTGTCTCCAGAAAGACCCATCTCTCCATTTGATTCCATTTTTCTGCCTCCCCCTTATGTCCCCCTCTTTTCCACCCCTGTCATTGCTCGGGGGCTCCTGATTCTCCTTCCGTATTTCTGCTTTCATGGCAGTAAGTAGGTTGATGGGGCGAGGGGTTTTGAGGGCGGGGCCCTGGATGAGAGGCTCGGGACTGCTCTCTCCACTCCCACCATCTCCCTTCACCTGGTTCTGGCTTAGATTTAGCAAACATAAATAAAAGTCATCCAGTTAATTTAAATTTCAAATAAACAAGAAGTCGATTTTTTAGGATAAGTATATCCCATGCAAGATTTGAGATCTACTTACACTGAAAATTACTGCCTATCTGACATTTAGATTAATGGGTGTCCTGTATTTTATCTGGCAACCCTCGTATTGACCATTCCTTTCTTCTGCCTCTAGGAGGGCCCTTGAGAATTTCCCTGGCTCAAAGACACAGTCCCAAATCTTAGGGCTAATCATTTTAATTAAGAACAATGACCCCACCTCCCAGTAATGGATGGACTAGGATAACGGAAGGTAGCTTCAGGGTGGCTGCCAAGAATCAGTGATAAATGCCATCACTGTCTAAGACAGACATGTGTGTGAACATACCCGCCTCCCGTTGAGAGAAAGAGGCCCAGAGAGGGGCACTGCCTGCTTAAGGTCTGCATGCTCTGCTGAGGCCTCTTGAAGTCTGCACAGTGCTACCCATGAATTTCTGGAAGCAGCTGACTTTACTGCTGCATTTCTGTTGGGAAGGGTGAGCATGGGTGCTTGCAGGGAGAGGGACACACCTTGGACACACCCAGGCTCAGGCGACCTCGTGCTCATTCCCTCTGCCCATTCCTAAGTCCACAGCCTGCCTCAGGCCCTGTGTACTTCAGGAACATCCTCTTAAGAGTGCATCCTGGTGGAACCTTGAACCGCCACTAACTGAATTTCAAGCTGAGAGACCGCAGAGCTGGAGGCTGCAGGTAGCAGCCCGTGCAAATGGCTTCTGGGCAGCTCCATTCAACTTCTGCAGCTTTGAACAATGCCTTCCTGTCGATGAGCCAAGAGATGGTATGGGCCTGAGGGTAAAGCCGGTGGGAATCCATTCTACAGAACTGGCATCCTGTCCCAGGCACAGCACTTGGACACTGGCTTTGACAAACCACAGGTGGGTGGTACAGAGTCTGAACCCTGAGCCATCTGGGACAGTTGAAGGAATTGGCCTTGGGAAAGGAAGACCTGGGAAGCTTCTGCACTGTTTTCACATATTTGAAAGAACCTGGACATGATCCAGAGGTCCCAGAGGGCAGATACAGAGCTGATATAGAAAGTACCAGTTGCAAAGCCATACATACACCCTCCTTCATTTGCTCAGAAATAAGGGGAGCTGCTATGGTTCTAGCCTCAGTTCCTCTGTGTGACTTTGTGCAAATGACTTGCCCTCTCTGAACCTCAGTGCCACTGGATTATATCTAAGTTTTTTTCCAAAGCAGTCTAGGTGAGTCTATTAGTTGACTTCACAAGGAGTAAGTCCAGGTCAGAAACCATGCCTCATTCTGCTTTGTATTTCCCCAGACTTCTGTCTTGCTTAATAAAGATGTGTTAGTTTTTAGGGCATAAAAAAGAGGGAGATGCATTTATTCAAAGCTCCACGAAACCTTCCAACATGCTCTCAGGGATTTCAGTCCTTCTTTTCTGTTTTGCTGCATGATGAACTCAAGCCTTGATCTGAGTTTGTCGCCTGTCTGTGGGGCCATCAAGCCTTCACTCACTTGATGATCCCGGCTCCCTGAGGCCATTCCAGCACGGGGCCTCCAGATTGAGTTTCCCTCTTCCCCAAACATGCCATGCCTGAGCTTCGCTGGCCTGCAACTCCATTTCCCTCATTCAAGTCCTAACTTGTATTTACTCACCCTTTAAGACTTGGCTCAAACAATTTTGTAAAACCTTCTGACTCCTCCCACACTCCCCCTCTCCCCTCAAGCCCCAGCATTAGTTACTTCCTTCCTTTATGGAACCCTGATTATTTGCTTCACAATTTTATTGTTGACATCTGTGTTTCCCATCCCCACCTCTGGAATAGAAGAAGCAGCACCAGTGGCTGTCTTGTTTGATGCTGTCTCTCTAGCACCTGGAACAGAGTCAGCACACAAAGACTTCCCAAGCAAATGAACGAACGGGTGACTGTCAGTACCTAGAGGTGGTCTCTTCTTTGCCAAGTCAGTAAGCATGCTTCTACCTTCTGGGGGTCAATGCTGCGGGGATCCTTTGGGGAATCACCCTCTTCCTCTCTCTGTCTACCCTGCTGGGTGGGTCTGATCTCTTCCCTGGCATGGAGTCAGGCCTGCTACCTATAGCAGACCCATCAGAGCATTCCTTCTCCCTGACAGGAATGGGCATGGTCCCAAGCTGTTCCAGGGAGACCCAAACCCAGGATATTTGCTGCCAAGGTGGTAGGATACAAGTCTGTGTTTGCCAGTGGGAAAGTCTGTCTGGGAACAATGCCTTCACAGAGGGAAGCCGATTAAGAGATGGAGGGAGACAGATTCCTGATGACATTGCTGGAGCACCTGGATCCAGATGTGCCTGAAGCTAACACTAGACTTTCCAGCTACACCAGCCAAGAACTTATCTCTTCTGCTTATGCTAATTTGGAATGTATTTCTATTACAACTGGAACAGTCCTCCTGAATACAGCTTGGGAAATGTTTTAAGTCATTTTTATATTCTTATTTAGCATCTAACAGGTCTTGTTGGCACACAGTAGACACTCAATTAATGCTTTAGGAAAAAAATGACCATGAGTATTATAAGGGGGTACACAGTATCTAATACTCTTTAATTTTTTTTCTTTTTTAAAATCCAAATAAGTGTTCAGCATGCAAGCAGGAAGTGCTGGTGGGTTCCAATCTGATGAGATTCATCTCCTCTTCTTTTTCCTCCTTCTCTATTGACTTCTTGTTCACAGAGGCCATTGCCTCTCACCCCTACCTCTTCATGGTTCCTGAGTTCACATCCTCTCATTCTTTCAGTTAACAGTTGCAATGTTTTGCAATTTATCATCCAGAATACATCTGGATGATACTGGTTAGTACTGACCCCTAAATGTGTAGGTGTAGGGCACGTGAGGGCCCTTGCAATTGGACACCCCAGCCTGTCACTCATTAGGACCGCTCTTCACGTACTCTCTGGAGAGGGAAAGGAAGAAGAGAGCCTAGAAAAGTTCTACTGCCTCTCTCCCTGTGCCTTTGGAAAGCAGGACAGATGTTCTGGACCAGCATTAATGGGGAAGAGGCTCCTGTTTCCTTTGAGTTCTTCTAGTGGTGAACGTTGACCAGCCATTCAAAAGAAACCCTTTCATCATCAAAAGTGTTGAATGCATGTCAAAGTACAGACAAGAATATCAGGCTCTGCTGTGGCTTCATCAATCAGCCTCAGTGAGTTCATGGCCAGCCTGATTTCATCTCTATACCCATCCGCTCTCCCTCCCACCCCTGATGATTTTCAAACACATCATTTCATACGGAAGTACATTAACACGCCTTCCTAGAGTATATGAATTCTTGTGAAACCACGACCATCCACTGGCACGGCACACTCTGGTAGATGGTTGCATTAATGCCCTCTTAGGAGATGTGTTTACACCTGGGAAGTCACCTGCACTCACTCTGGGCTTGACAAGGTGACTCTGGCCAGTGGGACAATAATAAGCACAATGTAAATAAGAGGATTAGAAAGTACCTGCCCCAGGGGCCTTCCCTTTTCTGCTTCTTTCTGGGACTGCTTCCACCAACATGTGGAGAAGTGAAAAATCTCAGGCTGGCCCCCTTGGGAATGAGGTACTGGGGGCAGGGGGAGAGACAGAGATCAAATTCTGTTGATTCTCTTTACATATGGGTGATCCCAGTGACACAATGTTGGACAGAAAAGTCATCCCAGCTGACACCTGCCCTAATTTGTGACTCTCAGAATTGTGACCAAACAAAATGTTTGTCAATTTAAGCCACTAAATTTTGGGGGTGACTTGTTATGCAGTGGTAGCTAATTGATACACACATCCAAGCATGAATAATAATTCCTTAATTTTATCAAGTATCTAACCAGTGTTGAAATTTCCTTGATTGTCTCAGACAGTTTTCTCATGTACTTAGGTTGCTGTTATGGGAACCAAAAATGTCTGTACCTTCTGATTGATCCATATGTCCCTGAAGTCGCCCTTATAGTTCCCCATTCCCCTCCTTTATTTTCTTCTTCTGGGTCTTTCATCCTGTAGATTTTCCTACTGTTTGGTTTTGTTGAATGCCATGGTGTTATTTAATGGGCTCCTCTGTCCTTAAATTTTCTGTAAATGGGCATTAGATAAATCCGGAAGTGTGTTCCAGTTAAAGCTTGATTTATCCTTGCCAATGCCCCACCCTGGCCCGTGGTGTGTTCTTCCATCAGGAGGTATCAATATCTATTTGTCTTTCCCAGACCTACTAAGCCACTAGCTGTCGCAAAATATTACAGCAGTTATTTGTCCTTCAGCTATCATCTGCTATTCATCATTATTCATTTATTTATCATTTATTAGCACTGAAATTCTTCTATATAAATTTCTTCTCATAAAGTATTTGGTTACCCAGTGGTATCTTTTATATAGAAAAGGCAAGACAAATGTTGGCTTCTTTTCATTTGTTTATCTGTTTTCAAAATATTGAATTGATGCCCTGTCATCTTCCGGAGACCACCAATGAGGCTTATTTATTTTTTGAGTATCATAATAAACTTACAGACTTAAACATTTTTGATGTTTTAATGTAGTGTAGTTATTGTCCTCTTTGATGCTTAAATAACACTATCTTGGACCAAGAGAAGCCCATTCAGGTTGGTTCCCTTGTCATTTCAACACAAACACAGAGATCTTTTATAATGTTTAATCATTTCCTTGTTTCTGACCTAAAGATATTCTTGCTTATCTCATACCTTTTTCACTTCCCAGTTTCAGAATTAGCTTTCTCTCCAAGGATACTTGGTTTCTTTTGACACAGTCATACATGATTTTTCGTAAGTTAGCTGTGATAGAAGAAGCATCGATGGGCTTTATTGTTAGAAGAGAAAGGCCAGACATTTTCCAGAAGGTCAAGTTGCTTGGCATAGATAAGTGTTTTCCCCTGAAGTAAATTTGAAGAATTTTAGCAAGCAGGAGCATTTCGTTATTGTATTTGCAAAAAACAATGGCCAAGAGAGAGGACACTTCTTAGTGAACCAATGTTTTCCAGTATGAAGAAGAAGAAGGAATCTTACTTTTGTAAACAAAGGAGCAGAAGAAGAAAGTGCCATTTCAGAGATGGGATGATGGAGTGTCCTTGAGATGCAAGATGCAGAGGTACCTGAGTACCTCTGGACTCGTGATCTAAGTGCTGTGGGGGAGGGGGTGGTCCTCTGACTGGGTCATGCAACCCCAGGACCCACCTGGGAAGGCCGAGCTGTGCGCTGGAGGCAGAGATGCTTGGGGGTCCACTGTACCCACGTTAGAACCCTTTCTATTACTGTTCCTGGGTGGTAATTTTGTCATCTGCGGTGTGGAGATAACACAACTGCTTCAGAGACATTCTGAAGACGAAATGAGATGATCATGTAGCGGCAGTGTCGTGTGCTGCTCAGCATGGACTCTATTCTTTGGCTTTTCATATTTTTGATAGGAACTTTGCAGCTCCCAGTCTTTTCCCAATTGGTTCTTTCTCCAAACTACTGTACATGTCAAAAAGCCCTGCCACTTCTCTCGGGAAATCCAGGAGTGTGTGTGGGTGAGTGTGAAAACTTTGCCCAGATCTTCTGTGTTCCCACACTGGATCCCCAGACCCCTGCAGCAGCCTGTGGGTTTTAGCAGTTTCCAGCACTGGTTCCTGCTGGGAACATGGATCTCCCTGAGCCCCTTCCGGATGGCATTGCTGGCTTGACAGTGCAGTAGTAATTATAGATAACGCCGACAGCACTCTGTGTGCAGGCTCTGTTCTAGGTCTGAGGTATGTGTTTCTATTTGTTCACACCGACAGCATCTCTTCTGGATTTCACAATAGCATCCTAACTGGGCTCTCTGATTTTGCCGCTGCTGGCCTGCAGTCTGTCCTTCACAAGCTGTCCAGGGATCTTCATAAAACACAAGTCCCATGACACCACTCTCAATGGCTTCTTATCTGACTCCAAATAATAGGTGAAGCAGACCAGGGTCCACTAGCCCTTGTCATTCGGTCTCTCACTATTTCTCCGATATCGTTTTTCCTCTTCTTTTTCCAGATTGGCCATTCTGGCCTTGTGGAGAGTCCTCCTCTCTTTCAAACTCATCCCTGCCTTAGTCTTCATGCCTTCTGTTCCCTCTGTCTGGATCGCCATCCTCTAGCCCAGCTTCCCTTCCTCCCGTCTCTGCTCAGTGATCACCTCCACCCCACCCATCTCTAGCCTCTCTTCCAGGTAGTACCTACCGTGTTACATGGTTGCTTCTTGATTCTTGTCTACCCCTGTTCCCTACAAAGTAAACTCCATGACAATAAGGATGTTTATCTGTGTCCCACCCCATGAGACAGTGACAGGCATGCAACACATGATGGACACAGAGGTGTCGTGTAAATGAATATTAACTCACATAACAACCTCATGAGCCCTCAGAGGTAGGTCAGATTCCCACCCCACAAGTTTTACAGATGAGGAAGCCAAGGAAAAGCTGTCATCTTCTTAGCCATCAATGTTTTCAAGATCACCCAGCAAGGAAGTAGAATGGCAGATTGACCCACCAAGCTGGCAGATGGGCACCAAGATAGAATGCATGCACCAGGCCCAATCTTTCTTTCCTCCTCTGTGATGGGACATCTTATAAGGCGTTCCTTCTTCCTCAGAGGGATCCGTACACATATGGGATTCTGGCCTGAGCCCGTGTCTCCTTCTCTGCCCTGGAATTCAGAATGAACAAAGTAGAGGGCAATCAGAGGTCCCCTTAACCTCCATGGGGAGCAGCCTGCTCCATCCGCATGAGACTCTGAGTCTGCTCAGGCTGTCCCGGTATAGGTGTCCTCCTTCCTGGAAGACCCCCTGCTTCAGATGACACTAAGTGGAAGGTGAAGATGTTGAAGGGGAGAGGAGGTGGCCTGGATCACTTCTGTGCTGCTCTCGAATAAGTTTCCCATCTCCATCCTAGAGACCAGTGAGGAATTGGGATGGAGGGAAGAGGGGGTCTGAGTGCAATGGTTTGATGTGCCATTTTGAATCCATACCACCATTTTAACAGAGTTACATCAAATGACCATGTTGACATTTTTGTTTCTTTTTGTTTTCATTAAATTTTTTTTCTTTTAGTTTTACAACTGGAAAAAATTTACCCTTTGCAGTGTACAGTTCAGTGGGCCTTGAATACACAGGATGCTTCTGCTGCTCCCCACTACTCTCCTTTAGCAGGCTCCCTCCTCTCCAGGCCTCCCCTTGGCCATCCTGGCCAGCTCACCCCATCCCCTGCTGCTCCTTTGTCCAGAGAGTCTGTGTGAGTGGCAGAGAATTGCACACAGCCCCTGGGCCCAGCTTCTTTTCCTTAGCAGAATGCATCCAGAGTCATCTAAGACATTGTTCCCTGTGTCAGGAGCACATGCTTTCTGTCGCTGAGTATTTCCCGCTGAATGGATGCACTGCACTTTGATTATGCACGCTCACCCCCCGAAGGGCATTTGAACTGTTTCCATCGTTCAGCACCTACGAATAAAGTTACGCGCATTCTTGTGCAGATTTTTGAGTAAATGCCAGTTTTCATTTTTTTCTTGGGTATCAGATCATGTGATGACTGTGTGTTTATCCTTGTAAGAAACTGCCCAATCTTTTTTCAGAGTGTCTGGAGAATTTATTTGTTTGTTTCCTACCAGCAATCCTCACCAACACTTCATATGGTTATGTTAAAAGAAATCTTTCCAGTCCTTCTTACTAAGTGTGTTCTAGCATATGACTAATGACAAGAAGTGTCCTCCTACGTGCTTATTGGCTCTCCTCCTGTCTTCTTTGGTGATGTGTCTATATGCTCTTTACCAAAACTGTTGCCTCTTTTAATTGTGTTAGGTTGTTAGTGTATGCCAAGAATTTTGTTCTCTTGCCTAAAGAGCGCACAAGAAAGCATTTTTGTTTTTGTTTGTTTGTACTGAGAATTGAACAGATGGGCATTGTGCCACTAAGCCACATTCCCAACCTTTTAAAATATTTTTGTTTTTAAATTTTGGTATAAGGCCTCACTAAGTTGCTGAGGCTGGCCTCAAACTTGCAATCCTCCTGCCTCAGCCTCTGAGTTGCTGGGATTGCAGGTGCTGCACTGTGCCTGGCTAGGGGAGAGCACTGTTTGAAGATAATGTCCCATCAAGAACTTCTGCCAAATGTTGAGAAGGCTGGGTGGTGGGGTGTTATCTAGAACCAAGAACTCCAACAGTTGCTTTCTATTTTTAGTAGTTGAGGAAATTCTTCAAGGCTTTCTAGTCTCTGCTTTGTAGCAGAGAATTCTCTGCTTTTTGGAAAGAAGAAAACTGAAGAAGCCTAGAAAGGAGATGCTTTGCTCAAGATCCTGTGATTAGAAGGTTGCTGAAGTAGACCAAGAACGCAAATCAACTAAATTAATTTCTCTAAGTCCCAGGCTGGGACCACTGTAGACTTTTGGTGCTGTGCACAATGTGGTCTTGATCCCTGGAAAGTTTGAGGGAGGAAAGGAAGTAAGGAATGCAGATTTGAGGAAGAGGGATTCCATATGGACATGCATTTCTGGGTTGCTGAAAATACTGGAGGAATGGGGAAGAAAGATGGAGTTTGTTAAGCAAAGCCTCCTGGAGGAAGGGCCTTCTGGGGTCCAGCTTGGAAGGGAGCAAGTCTTGCAAGTGTCATTTGTTTCTGTGGCTGTGTGAATTTGCACCTCACCTACCTGGTCACACACCTGGTGTGCTCAGAGTAGATGCCCCCCTGGTTGTCTTCCTCATCAGGTGTAGACCCAAGGCCCAGGGACAGCTTCTGTTTGGTGTGTTTGGGAGTTTCCAACTCCGGCTTCACCCTGCGTTTTCTCCATTGCCCTATTTTCTGGACCTCCAGGCAAGGGTGTGGGGGAGTACCTTGGTGACCCCTCGCTCAGTCCAACTGCAGCTGCCAGAGCTTAAATCCAGCGAGCAGCTTCTCGGATTTGCTTCTAGTTGAAATCAATATTTGCTGAGAAGAATGCATCTTAATTTCAGCAGCCAGTTCTCTGGGCAAGAACCGCTCTAAAACAAACCTCCAAACCCACAGACTTAATGCGTCCTAGTTCGGTTGTTTAGTAAATCTCTCTGTACAGAGAAAAATCCATTAGCCGTCAGGGGCATGGAGGGGTGGGGGTAGGGAAAGAGAGCCAATGAGGCCTCAGCTGCTGAGATGGGTCCTAAAGCCCAGGGGGACCCAAGTGATTCCCCAGTCACTTCCCTGGGCCCAGTCCAGGACTTCCCCAGCTTCCTGCAAGCCTGGAGGCCCAGCCAGGATGTCACTGATGGAATGAATGGGAAGTGGCAGGAGACCCCTTCCCCAGTGCCTGCCTGGGGAAGTGTTTTCTAATTGCCAAGTGTCCTGTTCTAAATCTACAAGAAGGCGATCGATTTTCTTTTCAGCAGGACTGGGGGAAAGCAATCATTTACCCCAGAACACAGACTTTAATGAATCCGTGAAACATATGAGGTCACCCTGATTACATCTTCCCCTGACAGCCTGGGATGGCTCGGTGCATGGTGCTCAAAGGACTCACTGAATTAGGAGGTTTTCTGAATCCTGTTCCCTCCCCTGATCCCTTTGCTCTGCTGAGTTGGGGCAACTTGGAATTTTTCTGCCTGGAAGGCACAAGGCCTGGGTTGAAGCCCAGCCTCAGACACATGGAGAGGCAAGGAGAGTCAGAGGAGGGAGCAGAGAGACCCAGACTCAGGAGATCCAAGGCAGAATCTCACTTTACTGCTTTCTGGCTGGGTAGCAGATTTGACCTTTCTGAGCTTCAGATTCCTTGAGAATCCCTATAGAGCAGAGTTGCTATCAGAATTCAAGGTCATATATTTAAAGTGCTAGGGATATAGTTCACAGGCAAGACAAGGTGGTAATAACTACCACTTTAGTACCTTAGTTTATCCTGCCTCTATAATGGATTGAATATTATTTGTTTCACAATGAAGAGAGGACAGAGAAGGGGAAGGAAGAACTTACCAGAGCTTGGAAACCAGCCTGAAATAGTGGTATGGGGAGGACTTTCTGTGGTCAAATGCTGGAGACCCAGAATGAATGTAGGAACATGATTTGCAGGAAATGATGGGACAATCATGTCCCTCTGCCTTCGAAAGGTGTGTTAGAATCCTGGACTACAAGCTCCAAACTGGGACCTTATAAAGGTAACCTATTTCCTAATGTTACAGTGGGTACAGCTGACACTCAGAGAAGGACAGTGACTTGCCTGCTGTCACCAGCCAGCTGGTCACAGCACCACCTCGGCTCCAGCCTTTTCTCTCATGGTAGGCTCCTGCCTTTGCCCGCCTCTTTCTATAGTTGGCCCAGGACACCCAGCAGATGGGAGGCAGTGGCCTGCATCTGAACGGAGAGAAGAAAGCAGAGGTGGTGTTGATGAAGGGGGTGGAGGGAGCAGGGAGGTATTTTTACCTTGAATTATTTTTATTAAATGTCACAACGGCTCTGCAGCACTTGGGATCTGAGTAGACAAATCAATGAAAATAATTATAGCGAACATCCGCCTTCCCACATTCCTCCTCCCACCCCGCTCAGCTCCCTTGGACTCACAGAGATGCCAGCTAACTTGGGCATGCACTCCAGCTCCCAGGGGAGGGGGCAATGGCAGCCACCCCCTCTGAACTCTGCCCCTTCGTCACTTTGTTTTCAGGCAACTTGGCCTGGCTCAGGGCTCAAATCCATTCCAGTGGCGGTGGCAGCAGCAGAAAAAATGAGCCAGAGGCCAGAGAGGCAGGTAGCTCCTCCAGGGACTTAGAAACGAGGAAGGAGGCTTTTATTCTTAGAACCCATTTATGGCTTAGAAATAAACTTTCTAACAAGACCTATATATCTGGTCTCAGGTGATGAGATTAATCAAAGCAACATGAATGAAGTCTGCAGGGGTTACCCATTCACCTATCCACCCACTTATCTATCCATCCATCCATCCACCCACCCACCCACCCACCCATTCACTCATTCATCCACTCATCCATCCATCCATCCACCCACCCACCCATTTATTCATCCATCTACCCATGTATCCATTCATCTACCCACCTATCCACTCATCCATCCATCCATCCATCCACCCACCCACCCACTTATTCATCCATCTACCCATGTATTCATCCATCTACCCATGTATCCATTCATCTACCCACCTATCCATCCATCCATCCATCCATCCATCCATCCATCCATCCATCCATCCACTCATTAATTCATCCATCCATCCACCCACCCACCCACTTATTCATCCATCTACCCATGTATACATTCATCTACCCACCCATCCACTCATCCATCCATTAAACCATCTATCCATCCATCCATCCACCCACCCACCCACCCATCCATCCACCTATGTATTCAATAAGCATTTTTAAAGACTGTAGGAAATGGCCCCATAGTCAAGAGTCTATGGCATCAGAACCTATAGTCCTGACTGAAGTTCTTATTTGGCCACATCTGTTAACAGTGTGTACTGTATATCTCTCATTGACCTTCCTGATGCACCATCCACACCTGTGCCCTGTCCCACCTGCACTGGAGGCTCCCTTTCCCCTGGCTTCTGGCTGGGTCTACCCTGGGAAGCACCAGCAGGAGATGAGAAGGAGGATAGAGTGAGTTCAGGATATTTAATTCTTCATCTCTCTCCCTGTAGGGTCCCTCAGCTAAAGGTCAAGGATGCTGACAGATGGCCTTCTCTGCACAGCTCTTTTTTGTCCTTGGGTTCTGGGGATCTCCTCCTTCAGGTGAAGACACCTGTCTTTTCCTGCCCTCATGTTCTCACACACCCCTGTGGCTTCCCTAGGCCCACCCATGCCTTTACAAATAAAACTTTTACAAAACTTTCTCAGGTTATTCCCATTTCCATCTGGCAATGGTTTCCTGCTGGAAACCTGAATGATAACCTGTGTGACTTAAGTATTTTACCTCTTTGGGTCTCATTCTGCCCCTGGATAAAATAAGCATATAAATGCTGCTCTGCAGAATTGTTGGGAGGCTCAGAGAGGCTAGGAGACTTGCCTGAGATTGCACAGCTGGATAAGGAGCAGAGCTTGGAAGTGAAATGGAGATATGTAGGCCAAAGTCCAACTTCCTCACTCTTTAGTAGGATCAGGGGCCCTGGGTTGGTGGCTCTGAGAATTTTGGAGTCAGTGGCAACAGGGGATCAACAACCTGCCCAACCTCCCTTCCTGGTGGGGCTCATTGGTAACTTAGGCTCATCACTCAAGTGGGGACTTGAGATGCTGGGACCAGGAGCCAGTTGGCATTGGTCTTCCTGCTGCTGCTCAAGGCCCTGTGAGTGGCTGAGCTGTCAATCCCATCCAGTAGTGGCACTGGGAGTGGAGAAAATTTGCCAGCAAGGCATGGGCGAGGGAGGGCCAACTAAAACCTGGCTCTGTTTGCCGCACTTCAGCTTCCCTGCAACACCAGGATAAACAGAGGGAAACCGTAATCTACTTTGCTCAGCAATTTATAGTTCTTCCTGCATCTTCTTGGACTCTGGCCCATCAATTCCTCTCTCCCGCATCTTCCAACTTCCTCTTTTCTCAGCTCCTTCTCAACATCAGAGTATATTTAAGTCTCTTCCATCCCTGCAACATGTGCTGGCTGCACCCTGCTTCCTCTCTCGCTTACCCTTCTTTCTTTTTCTTGTCCTCACCCACAGCAGCCAGAACTCAGTCCCCATCCAGCCCCATCCGGTGAAGCCTGCCAGTGACCTCCTGGTTGCCAGTTTCAATAGGAACTATGTAGTTATCATCTCTTTCAGCTTTATTCATTGGTCAGCAAATATCATCGAGTCCCTACTACGTGCCAGGTATGATTCTAGGTGCTACAGAGAAAGCAATGGATAAAATGGGGAAAAATCCCTGTTGTCATGGAGATTACATCTGAGTAGGGTGGCAGATGATAAGCAAGCACATAAGGACAGTAGCGGTAGAGAAAGAGGAGAGCAGGTCATGCTGCCCTCTTGGGTGATCAGGAAGTTCTCTCAGAAGAACTGAGGCTTTCCTGAAGTGAAGGAGAAAAGAAGGAAGTCATGGATGTTGGTGTGGAGGGTGGCAGACCAGGGAACGACAGGTGCAAAGGCCCCGAGGTAGGTAGCAGAATGGTTTGATGTGTAGAGGGAATAGCAGGAGGCCTGCATTTCCAAAGGTAAGTGAGTCAGGGGACAGTCATAGGAGATAGGGCCAAAGCTTGCCAGGGCGGTCATGTAGCCTTGAAAACTGAGAGAGGAACTTTGAATGTTATTCTGGGGAGAAGAGAAGGAATGCAAAGGTTGGAGCAGAGAAATGAGAGTTGTGTGATATTTGCCCTCTGGGGCTGCATTTCTTGCAGTCCAACCCTCTCACGTGATTGCCTGCCTCCCTGACCAATCCTTGAATTGAACTGACAGCTCGCCCCTCCCTTTTCTCAACTGCTGAGGCTGATTGGCCCCTTAACTCTGTCCATGGTGCTGACGGTCCTTACTCCCTCCTGTAACCTGCTCAACTCCCAAATCATTGTTTGCAATCCAGAGTTTGCTTCCGTGCTGAAGATGTGCTTTCCCACCATCTTCTTGGTGCTTCCACGTGGGTTCCTCACTTGGAGCACCCGTAGGCCACCTGACACAGTAGTGTCTTATCCCCCCTTACCTAAAGTTCCACTTCTGCAGGTTTCAGTCACCCTTGATTTCTTGCAGTCTGAAAATATTAACTGGGAAATTCCAGAAATAAAGTCATTCATAAGTTTTAAGTGGCACACTATTCTCAGTATAGGGCAGTAAAATCTTATTTCATTCTCTCTGTCCCACACAAGCCCTGAATCCTCTCTTTGTTCAGAATTTCCATGCTGTATACCCTGGCTTTCTGTTAGTCACTGGGTTAGCAGATCCACTGTCTTGGTACTTATTTTACTCAGTGATGACCCCAAAGTACATGGGTAGTGAGGCTCAGAATTCAGATATGCCAAACTCAAGACATGAAGGGTTTCCTTTAAGTGAGAAGTTGAAAGCTCTTGACTGAACAGGGGGAAAACATGGAATATGTAGGGTTCAGTGCTATCCATGGGTTCAGGCATCAAGTGGGGGATCTTGGAACATATCCCCTGTGTCCATAACTGAATATTCTCTTTCACCCCTAATCCTTTCCTTGCCCTGAATTCTCTGGCTCTGCATGGTCCCTGCCTTTCCCTGCATGCTTGCTGGAGTCCTGGTCTTTATCTTACAAATCCCCCTGCTTCCCCCTTCCTGAGACCAATAGCTTCTAAGTTAATGCCTCCTCTCTGTCTCAGCCCCATTGGTTCATTTCAACTGTATCATCAGTTACCTGGATCACTAAAGCCACCTCCTCACCCATAGGCTTCCCACTCCCCCAAACTCATCCTCTCTCCTTGGCTTCAGGGGGCTTGGGTAGAGAAACACATCTGGTCATTGTGTTTCCTGTCAAAATTTTCCAACAGCCTCCTTCTCATTTACATGTATTTATTCATATTTACAGCTTCATCTCTCTATCTCTTCCAAGTTCTTCAGGATCCAGCGATTCCCAAAATTTCACTGTTCCCCCATCTCTTGGTGTTTCCAGGCTTTAGTGGCTTCATTTATGTGTTTTTTCTCCATGAGACTCCTTTTCTGTCCCTGCCAGATAAGCATCTTCTTTTTTCCACTAAGATCTCACTCAAAGAGCACATCTTTTAACAGGCCTCCCCTGAGCATCCAGGTGGAATTAGTAGTCCTCTTTCACAGGTCTGTCAAACTCTGTTACTCTCTTTATTTGTTTTTCAAGCCTCAATTTGTGCCAGGCTTGGTGCTGGGATATATTTCTGTAATTCCAGTCTGCAAAATAGCCCCAGAGGATAAATAACCCTCTCCCCATTTTGCAGGACAGACTACTGAGGCTTTGAAGGGGTAAGTAGTTGGCCCAAGGTCTTAGAGCACCCACGGGGTGGGGGTGACATTGGAAGTAGGATTTCAGAAGGTGGAACCTCTGCTGGACAGCTCTTCCTGACACTGTTGCATGCAGTCTTATTTCTGTTTCTATGTTTCTTACACTGTATTCCTCAAGAGCAAAAGTTCTAGAGAAAACTCCATCCCTGGCTGCCTGGCATGGTGCTCAGTGTGACAGGAACCTGCTTAGTATCTGTTGAGGAAATGTGTGCATGTATCCACACGAGGTCCGAATGTTGTCCCTCCACCACTCTGTGGGGTTCTCATGGCAACCCTGAGGATGACTATCAACACCTTCCTTTCACAACTCAAGAATTGGAAGCTGAGAAGCACAAAAGCAAGTCCTGCCACTAACAACGGGGAAACCGGCATCCATGCAGCCTTCCTGTTCGGTTGGATTTGAGAAATCCAAACTTAGGGCTTCAGGGTTGGCTGGGACAGTACTGGGAGCAAGTTGCCAAGAAACAAGCAGCTCCCCAAGTGGATGGAGTGATGTTTCCAGCAGCAATAAAGCCAGGGTTCTTAGTGCATTGTCCAAGGGAAAAGAATCAAGAGTGCTGTGGTAATTCTCATGGCCCAGGGGAACCAGAAAGCCCAAAGTCAGTCCTGCCTGGGGCCAGGGAGGGTGTTTAATTCACTTCCACCAACATCCACGGAACCCCGATGGTGTACACAATGTTGTTCTAGACTTGGTCAAATTGCTGAGTTAATACCACCGGCTGGTTGCAATATCACAGGGAATGAAGTCTTCAATAAACAAAACAAAAAACCTCAAGCAAAATATTCTATCACAAGCAGGGGGAAAATGCTATTGTGGGTGCATATTAAGTATATCTGACACTGTGTATAATATATTTTCAATGCCAGGCAACTTGTTAGCTTCCTAATGTGTGTATTCTGGGATGTTTGCAAATACGTTCCGTCGCCCGGCAAACAGCTCCGCCGGCATGCTGGAGAGGCCCCTCCCATCTTACAATGGTGCTGTCTCTGGTTTTTAAACTTTCTTCTTCTTCCAATAACCCAGGACTGAACTGGTGGCTCTTACAGTGGCTCCTCCCACCCTCATCCTTTCTACCACATTGGGACAGAAAGCCCACAGGTGGATGCACCAGCTCAGTGGGCCCAGCTGCCTGAGCAGTGCTGCCTTCTGGCTATCTTAAAATCCTGAAATGTGGGACCAAAGGAGCCTCTCTGGAGTATTGAGTCCTACTGCCCATTTTATAGCAGGGATTTGAGACCCAGAGAGGAAAGTCACCTACTTGGACAGGCAAGAGCAGAAGTAGAGCTGGGTCCAGGCCAGCTGTAGTCTTCCTGGGCATTCTGCTCAGTGGTCAGAGTTTAGGGAAGAGGCTACATTCATTCCCCAACCATTGCCTTTGAAGCAGAGGCCAGAGCCAGAAATCAGAGGAGGACGGAGGCCATTTCTCAGGTCCCTGGGCAGATGAAAGCCCCTGTCCTTGTCTCCTGTCTCCTCTGGGCACAGTACCTTGCAGAGAAGTGGGTGTAGGCACCAGGCACCAGTCACAGTTCTGCTGTGATGAGGTTTGGAGGCCCATAGAGGCAAATGCCACCCTGAGCTCCCCTCCCTCACTGCCTTGCTGTCCTCTGACCTAAGGACAGAGCCTGGGGAACTTGCCAGGAGCAAAGGAAATCCCCACTCTGCTTGCTTTTCACAATCTGCCTGCAGATCTTGGCTGGGTAACCCGGTGGGTCATTTTAATTTTCCAGAAGCTTTTGACTTCCCTTGGATCCCTAATCAGATAAGGGGATCTGTGTGTGTGTGTGTGTGTGTGTGTGTGTGTGCACGCGCGCGCGCGTGCATGCACGCATGCCTGTTCGTTCATGTTCACCCTGGTGCCTGGACTCCCTAGCTCTCCTCCCCTTCCCGCTACTCTTCCTCATTCCCTCCCTCCCACCAGAGCTCTCCATAATCACCTCCATCTCTTCCAGAATGCTTAATGGAGTCTAGAGACGGGAAGGAGGATTTCATCTCCATGCAGGAGCCAGCCCTCACCCCTCTCTTCCTGTTGTTTTGCAAGTGCCTTTGACACTGGGCTTCTGGGGGAGGGGAGGGACCTCTCCTGCTTCTTTTTCTCAGTCCTCTTCTCTGGGAAGGGCATTTTGACCATCTCCTGCTCTGTTGTCATGGGTCCCACATAACACCCGAGTCCACTGCTGTCTGCAGTCACGGACCACTTTCAGACTGAGGGAGCAGAGCGCATGGAGAAGCATAATTAGCAGAGGAAGAACGTCGAAGGCTGGCAGGTGCCCATGAAACATGCAGGGAGAAGGCGCCCAGTGCGGTGCCTCTGATAGCTTTATCCTCTAATACTTTTTGGGAAGCTGCTGTTTTCCCTCCGAACCTGTCTGTCCAGTGGTGCACGGTGTGGCTGGTGTTAGCAGCCTTCCCAGGCCCTGAGGACTCCCAGCCCCTTCCTGCCATGGAGGGCTATATAAACACCCTGGTAGTGGTTGTTCTTGTTAGGCCTGGGGGCTTGACCCTCCTGGGGGTGTCAGCTCAGCACAGTAGAAGAGGAGGAAAGGGATTCCAAGCTTTCCTGGCCAATCTCTTCCTGGGCCCTATTTGTCTGTGTGCCATGTGGTTGGCATGGTGGTTGGCATGCAGGGGGCACTTAAATGTGGTTCTGAAATGAATTTTCTGTTGATGGCATTGGGCTGGACCAGATGCCCTGAAGGTCATTCCAGTTCTAAGAATGTGGAGCCTGGTTCCATGCTACTCTGTGACTGCAGCCTGCAGGCTCTGCTGGTAACACAGGGCCATCGAAAGTACAGATTGTCTAGGGAGCTCTATGAGAAGGAGGTGAAATCGGAAGTGAGAAAACCATGGATGATTTGCACAGATCTGCACCTGCCCTATTCCTTCCAGAATCAGAGGGATCACACCCTAAGAGCCCTTGGAACCACCTAGCCTGAGCCCACCAGTTGCCGGTGAAGTACCTGAGGCCTCAGGATGTCTCACCTGAAGCCTCAGTCTTCCATCAGTCTGAAAGAACTCCCAGTCCAGTGTTCCCTCAGTGACAGCAGCTTGCCAGTGACTGGATGGTGAGGACCCAGACGCCAGAACCATCACCTGGGGGCAAAGCAGTGTCAGGCACACCTGGGCACTCAGACCCAGGGACATCTCTAAGGATTCAGAAAAAGATGTCACGCCCCTGTATCCATAGCCTTTGTCTTCCATGGTTTGTTGTCCCTTCATTTGTTCATTCATCCAGTGGGGATTCAGCGGCCAGGAAGTGAGCCAGACTGAGCCTTGCAGGACAGCAGCCCAATTTTGCTGCCTTCAGGCTGGCTGCGGCTGCTTCCCACCTTAGCTCTGGCTGGCTGGCTGCCCCTGCTCTTTGACGATCCTGTCAGACCTCTGGATGGTGTTCCTGCTTCCCTCAGCTCCCGGAAGGCCCCTCCTGAGCCCTGTGTTCAGCACTTCTTACCTGGCCTGACTTTAGCCATGGGGCTCTGAGGCTTTGCCTAGGGCTGAGCATGTGCAGGCCCTCCCCACCCCAGCGTGGCCAGGAGTGGGCCTGGCTGGGTGTCTGCCCATCCCTGGATCATCTGCAGACCTCTGCTTCTCTCTGTGGCCCTAGCCAAGCCCAGACTTGCTCCCTGGGGAGGGGCAGCATGAGAGAACTCAGCTGAGCTGCTGGTCAAGCTCTAACCATCCACCCTGGCTCTTGTCAACTCTGTGATCAGGGCCTGCTCAGCACTTCTGTTTGGGATAAGGGTTCTTCCAGGAAGGGGTCCTCTCCCCATAGCTGTCTCCCTCCTTTCTGCTGCCACACTGCCCTATCTCACCAGCCTGGACCTCGACACCTCACCTGTACCTTCTCCCACTGGTCTCCTGGACCACTGCCCCATGAGCCTGCATGGCTGTCCCTTTCTTACTCAGCCAGCCATGGCCTGGCCCACAGGAGCTAGTGGGGCAAAGTCAAGTCCCCAGGAATCTTTATGCCTGTTTGCAATGCTTGATTCCAGGGGGAACAGGCAGGGAGAAATGGACCCAGGCTTAGCAGCTCAAGAAACACCTTCCTGTCCTACAAGCTGAGGCTGAGGCTGCAGTGACCCTGGTGAGTGGTCACACACTCGAGAGAGCACCTTCTCCCTCTGGGAGCTGGCAGGGTGGGCAGACATTGGCAGAGCAGCCAAGGGGCCTGTGTGGGCAGGGAGTCTCTGAGCTGCTGTTGGCCACGGCAAAGGTGCCTGCAGGGTGATGGCATTCCTGGGCCTATTAGCCCTGCCTCTTCCCCGCCTCCCTCCCCCTCTGCCCTGCGCTCACTCTGCTTCCATTATCAGCGGGTGAAGTGGAAAATAACCTGGCTCTTAGGGGACTGTGTGCCTCTGCTCCTTTCTCTGGCTGCTAATGGAACCAGCAGCTGTCCCTAGCCATGTGCGGCTGCCTGACCCTCTGAGACAGGGGGTGGACACCAGCCAGGGGAAAGAACTTTACTCAGTTCTCTTTCCCATAGGGCTCAGAGCTGACATCATGCAGGGAGAGCAGAGAAATGGAGCAATTGATTTGAAGGTGGAGATGAGCATAATAATCACGGCTTCCATTTATTGAACTCCTCCTGTGTGTCAGGCAGTACACAAGTCGTTCTAGTTGCATTATCTCATTTAATCCTCTTGCCAATCCCCAGAGGCAAGTAGGGATTGCTCTCAGCTTCCTTTGTGAGGACTGAGGCTCAGAGAGGTTAAGCAACTTTCTCACGGTCACACAGCTAGCAAGGGCAGAACCAGGATCTTGACTAGGACTGCCTGATGCCCAAGTTCTTTCCTGGTGCCATAGGTGCTCTCCAGGAGAGGACACAATGCCTCATACCAGATTCTGCCTTGGACAGATAAAGAAAACAGGCAGGAGGTCTGTCTACCACAGGGTCCTATTTCTGGTGATAAGGGTTTTCCCAAGCCTACTAGACTTCAGAGCTAAAGAGATGATTAGAATTTTGGTTGGGGGACTTCTGGGTCATATCCAGGAAATTGGGAGTGCATCTCACATATTTGAATGGTCTTTTCAAGTTGTCCTTTCCTTCTGGCCATGCTATACACATTGTGTGCCTATATCTAACCTGGGATGGACAGACCACCTAGGGGAGGCTGAGGTAGGAGGATCACAAGGTCAAAGCCAGCCTCAGCAACTTAATGAGGCCCTAAGCAACTCAGGAAGACCCTGTCTCTAAATAAAATACAGAAAGAGTGGGGGTGTGGCTCAGTGGAAAAGTGCTCCTGGATTTAATTCTGGGTTACCAAAAAAATAAAAATAAAAAAGATAAAAAAGTCCAACTCTGGGAGGATACCCCGTGTTTAATGGGTGAGGCAAGAAGAGGCTGAAAATGTCCTTGGAGGTGGACCATGGCAGTTTCCAAGCCAACTGGACCACCTAGAAGGATGGAGCAGGACATGGGGGCAGCCTAAGGCTGCACCATCCAGCAGAGAGCCAGGGGCTTGATGTTGGCTCAGGGTGGCCTCGTGAAGGGGGCTTCATGGATGCAGCATCCTGTTTGTAGTAGGTGCTCAATAAATACTGAATCAAGAACAAAAGGACTTCCCCTTGGGATTGTATTATTCTAACTTGGGCACACCCCTGGCATGAGGAGAAAAGGAACATCTTACATCTTTCGAGCATCTCCTTACGCCTGGCCCCTGCTGGGCAGTCTCATGTGTTATCTCAACTAGGCTGGTTGTCGGTCTCTGAGATCCTGAGAAGAGGAACTGGAATAGCCAAGGAGAAGCAGGGTAGATGGGTGAGGAATGCCAATCATCCCCCTTCCAGGAAGTGGTCCTGGGGCAGGAGAGGAGAAACGGTCTGGGTTGGTTGAATGTGAGGCCACTCTGAGGCCCAAGGCCTGGAAGGTGGAAGGATTGCCTGCTTCCCTGTTCTGGTGGGTGGACAGCTGGGGCCTCAGGGCATGGATCTTGGAAGTCTCCTTTGGCACTAGCATTCCTGGGCCCGGCTTGAGGGCTGAGGTTTCCTGACACCCTCCATGTCCTCTCTTCCTGTTTCACCCCAAGCCTTGCCACCTGCAAGAGTTCTAGCCTTGGAATTCAGAATTCCCTGCAAACTCCATTACTGAACAACCCACCTAACACTTGGAAAAGCTTTCAGATGTTTGGGGGCCGCAAGGAACAGGTCCAGGAGGAGAGGAGTAGCCATGTGGTGTGGAGACATGGGTCCAGAGAGGCCCAGCTCTGACACAAATTCCCCAAAGACCAAGAGGAGTCGTGGCCTGTCTGTCTCTGGCCTCAGCTTCCTCATCTGCAGAGAGGGAGGTAGGGTCTGATTACTCCATGACCTCTGGCTCTATTTTTCACGTCTAAACTTCTCAGGCCTCAAGAATGGCCATGGCAGGGCTATTTCCCTATTGGCCACAGAACTCCCTCCTCCTGGATCCCACGGCCCTCATCTGCAGAGGAGCACTCATTCTTCCTCCCTGGAAAGGATACAAGGCTCTCTTTCCTCCCTCTGTACCCACCGCCTTCCCTCCTTCCTCTCTCCCCACTCTCTCACATTTGTAGAGTACAGTACTCAGTCCATGCAAAATGCGGGTTGGACCCTGGGAGCAAGGGCGTGGAGCTCAGGGCGTGTGCATGCGAGCAGCCACAGCACAGCTTGGGTGGTGGGAACACACCTGTGTTGGAGGCCACAAGGAAGAGGGGATGCCGGAAGGAGGGTGGAGGAGGGCACTGGGAATCTGCACAGGACAGGTGGTAGAACTAGGGCTTGAAGGGCGAGCTGCCCAACCCTACATTAACAAGGGAAGGGACATGTCCCAGACATGACCAGCCGTGGTGCCACGGTGTGGAGGTCTGGAGGGCGAGAGGCATGTGCAGGGAAGAGGCCCCAGTGGGCAGAGTTGAAGCTGGGGCCGTGGGAATTTGACCTATGCAAGAGCTGGGAAAAGGGGCCTGGGTCAGCCCAGGGTACGGGGGCTGCTGCTATTCTGCATGGGTCACCTATTAGTAACAAAAATAATGATAGCTAGCATACTCAGTGCTGTGCTGCAGAGGTTGTTCTAAGCATTTGACATGACTTTTTTTGGTACTGGGGATTGAACTCAGGGGCACTTGACCACTGAGCCACATCCCCAGTCCTATTTTGTATTTTATCTAGAGACAGGGTCTCTCTGAGTTGCTTTAGTGCCTTGCTGTTGCTGTGGCTGGCTTTGAACTCTCGATCTTCCTGCCTCAGCCTCTCAAGCTGCTGGGATTACAGGTGTGAGTCACTGTGCCAGCTGACATGCCATATTTTGCCCTCCCCCGCTTCTATGAAGTATGTGCTATTAGCCCTCCATTTTTCTGGGGAGGAAACTGAGGCAGGAAGAAATTACTTGCCTAAAGTCACACAGCTGGCAAGTGACAGGATTCCAACCCAAGGGGTCTGGCTCCAGGGCCTGTGCTCTGAGCTCCCGGGGAGGTGAGGGAATGTACCTCCTGAGATGCCAGCTGCTCGGGGGCCAGGGTTTTCTCTCCAGGCTATGTTCTCCTCCCCGGCTGGACCTCTCATCCATTCAGCAAACCAGTGAGGGATGGCCACCAGGAGCCAGATTTTGGGGTGAGGGGTATCTTTCCCCTTCAGAACATCTGCCTCCTTTTTATCTGATTACACCATCCTCTCTATTGGCAGGAGACAGCACCTGCTTGCCACGGTCTTAATTAACTACATTTTTGTTTGTATTTACTTATCACCAGAATGGGAAAAAGTGCCCTATGCTCAAATGAGGAGTAGCAGGTGAAGAGTGGGGGACAGGCATAGAGGAGAGAGCTGTGGCCACTGATGCCTATAGGACCCCCGTTCCCCATGGGTCAATCAAGACTCTCCCTGAGTTCCAATCCCACCTCCACTGTGTTTTCCTTCTGAGACCTTAACTGGGCCTCTTTGTATTTTACAGCTTCAGTTTCCTTATCTGCCAACTGTTTGTAATCCTCCTCTTTAGGAATCTGTGTGATATAAACGATAGTCCATCAGGCCTCTGCCCTGGGGTCAGCACAATCCTGCCAAAGGACATTCATCACATTTTATATTCTCCTTCCTATACCCCTATGAGGAATGTGCTTTTAACATCTCCATTTTTCAGAAAGGGAAACTGAGGCATGGGATGGTGAAGCAACCTGCATAAGGTCACATGACCGACAAATGACAAGCACCCCGCCATTCACCTAACATTGACTCCTAGCTGCTCCCATGGCCCAGCTGCTGCATGGCCCAGCTGCTGGGTCTTGGCTCACCTGGCCCCTCCACCTGGCTTCACTTTAAGGTTCATCTTCCTTTCCTGACTTGTCAACAGAATGGAATTGCTCCCTTCTCTGAAGTTGTATCTTTCTTGGGTTTAAAATCCAAGGCTTTGGGCTCCAATCTTGGCTCTACTACCCAACTGTAGGTGTGACGGCAGGTCATGCACATAGTCACATGGAGCCAGTTTTCTCTTCTGACACATGGGCACAATCATGCCATGGTTTAAAGTGGGCATACCTTGGAGCCAGTTTGTCCTAGCTGCAGATTCTGCCTTGGTCTCTTACAGGTGCAGATGGCTTGTGTCAGCCAGCCTGTCTCCTCCCTGTTAGAAGTACAGACACTTGCCAAGTGCCCAGCACCAAGGTCATTAAGAAACTGCAGAGCAGGTGAGTGTACACCTGGACTCCAGAGTCACCTTGCCTGGCTTCAAATCCAGCTAGGCCACCCAGGATCTGTGTGATCTTGGGAAAGTTACTTGACCTTTCTGAGCCTCAGTCTTTCCATCTGTAATATAGAGAGGTAGTAAGAACCCCTGGTCCACAGTGTTGTGAGGACTAAATGAGATAATACATGCAGGATTCGAACAGTGCTTGGTACTTGGAGCACAGGGAGTATGGGGTGTGATAGTTCAGAATTGTTTGGGGAATAATTGAAACCACGGAAGTACTTTGTGAACTTCCAAGCTCTGGACTAAACCAAGGTATTGATCACTCTCCTTTCACCCTGCACATTAGGCACTTGTGCCCAGCCTCATCCTCTTCAAGGGACAGGAAAGTGACCGTGTAGTTTGTGACCCTCCAGAGGCTTCGTGCTAAGCCTTGTGCTGGTAGGAACTGAATCAGGTACCAGGTATGGGTAGGTGGCCCTGCCTCAGTTTCCCTGACAGTCCTGCAGCTGCCACTCCAGGGCAGAACCTCCAGAACCTTCTTCAGGTTCCCCTGGCTCAGGGGTTTCCCATCAGCATCTTGGGGATGCATGCCTCCTTACCCAGTGGGCCCACTGAGGGAGCAAGACCCATCTGGAGTGAAGAGGCTGGTGTTGGACTTCCTTAGACACCCAGATCCTCTCCATGACCCCAGCCCTTCCTGGGATCTCAGGGCTTCCCTGCCCCACCCTCTTCACCTGGGGTGATTGATTGGGAGACACCTGGGTGGAGTGGAGGGGGGCAGGCGCCTTGCTGGGACGGGGAAGCAGCGGCAGTGTGAGAGTTCTCCCCTTCTGCACTTGGCGTTTCCTTTTCCAACAGGTCAGTGAGCTGCGGAGCTAATTCAAGGAATTGCCTAGGCAGCAGCAGCAGCTGTGCACGCTCGGCGCGCCATCCATCAGCCATCGGAGCACTAACCAGGAGTGGCAGCGGCAGTGTGACTATCCCATCATGGGGGTGGGGAGGTGGTGCCACTAAGCTGAGCTGCTCTGGGACCTGGCTCAGGAGGCAGCGGGGAGGTGGCCCAGTCCCTGCAGGCAGCCACACAGGAGACAGTTATGCTCACAGCACCTGCTGGGGAAATGGACACACCTGGGTTCAAATCCCAGCTGGCCATTCACCCAACAGGAGACCCTGGGCAAGTTCTCCAATGTCTCTGGGCACAGTCACGATGACTACTTTACATGGCTCTGGGAGGCCACAGGAGCACTCCTGAGGCCTGTGATTTTGACCAAGAGACTACAGATAGGAGTCCCCTGTCCGAAGTGGCCCAACTCATAGATTCTTTGGGACTTAATTGGTCCATCTGGGTAGAAAATCCAGAAACTCACTGTGGGGCAATTCTTACTTTGCTTTCACAGATGTTTCGAGTACCTGCTCTACGCCAGGTTGAGGCTGGTGTGGGCACAGGGAGGTGTGGAAGTGAGATGAATAGAACAGGGCACGGCGGCTCCTGCAAATCTCACAGACTGACAGGTGGGGGGAGCCGTGCAGAGAAACCAAGAAAGCAAGGCGGCCGGGGCCACAGAGGGGCCAGGGGCCCAGTGGCTGGTTCTGCTGGGCTTGACAGGTGAAATCCATACGGGTGTGTGGAGGAGCGAGGTCCGCTTGGTTTTCTGGTGGAAGGAACATGCTGGCACCCCCAGGAGGCTGGTGCTGGCATTACACTGTGTGGAAGCCTGCAAAACCCCACTGGCTACAGCTGACGTGGAGCTGCTGGGTGAAGGTGCCTTTCTTGCCCTCATTCCAGTCTCCTGCCACAAAAGGATGCACAACAATTTTCTTTAAATAACAGATTTCCTTGGTGTCTCTGTTTCCTTAAGGAAATACACTTAGTATGCAAGGTGTGGCAGCCTCTGCAACAAACTCCTGGCCACCTAGACAATTTTAAGAAATGTATTCGAGGTTCAAGGTTCCCAGTATCATCTGTTAGAGTGTCCCTCCTTTTGAGGACTGAATAGTATTCCATTGTATGTATACACTATGCTTTTTTTTGTCTGTTTATGGATACTTGGCTAGCTTCTACCTTTAGCTATCATGAATGATATTGCCATGGACATGACTTTACTGAGACTTGTTCGAGTTCCCATTTTCCACTTTCATGTATATACCCACAATTGGAATCGATGAATCATCAGGTAATTCTACCTATTTTATTCATTTATTTTTTTAATGAACCACTATACTAATTTTGGCTGAAGACTCAGACATTGGAAGAATTTCAGAAACCACATACCTGCTTATGAGCAGGGAGTTGGGGCCCCAGTGACAGATCCTTCTTCTGCCTTTTATGTGAATTGGGGGGGCTCAGCCATGCTAGAACCAGGAGTTCGGGGTTCTCAGAGGTGCTGCTGGTACCTTTGGAGATAGCCATGGGAATGCCCCACTGGAGCCTGATGATTCTGCCCCTGACAGTAGATAGGGACACAGGAGCACAGAGACACAGGGACATCCTGAAGGTCACACAATCAACACAGCTATACCAGTTTAGTATGTTCCAAGTCGCCCAGGGCTTGGGAACTCTTCCTGTGCTGAGTTTTTCAGTCCAGGAAGCAAAGCCCTCCCCTCTGGGTCTCAGAGCCCCAGAATGTTGATGGTAGATGTTGTGGAAAGAGCGTCACATGGAGACCCCAGGGTCCTTCTTTACCCTCCAGCTGAAGGAGGCCACGCAGTTTTGTTTCCTTGCTCTGAGGAGGCTCTGCTCCTGGGGCAGGTTCACCAGTCCCATCTGCTGGAGAAACCAGCAGCCCTTCATTTGGGTCATGGCATTCCAAACTCAGGGGTTTCCCAGGGACATGAGGGCCTGGAAATAAGGAGCCCTGCTAAGAGGGTTAACATCCAGGCTTCTCTCCAGCTCCTTGCCATGACTGGAAGGCAGGATGCCTCAGCCCCTGCAGATCCGAAGCCATTTCTTCCCAGGAACCTGTCCCCAAGTCAGCTTTGCTAGAGACCCAAGGGAAGGGCTGTCCCAGATGCTCCCCCTCCCCTGCCCTCGGCTCTGCAGGAGGCCCCGCCCTCTAAGGGTCAGCCCACCACTCCTGATCCCATTAAGGACACACAAAGTTATTATAGATCCCGTGGCCTTTTGGTGCGATCGGGTCTATAATAAACCTCCCCATTTAGCTTCGCCTCCCACCCCGGCTGGCTGGCACCATGGAAACATTAGGTGGTGGCTAATATCACTTATTTATTACAGAGCACTTAGGCTGCTGTTCTGGGCTTCTGCCCAGGGTGTCCTCCTCTCTTTCCTCCTGTCCCCATGCCCAGGCTGCTCCTCTTTACCTCTGCCAGTCCTGTCCTGAACTGCTTATGTATGGAGGGGTGGAGGTCAGAGGGAAGGTCTGTCTTGGGGCTCATTATTACCCTGACATTCCAGATAAGGAAACTGCTTCTCAGAGAGGGAGACTTGCTCAAGGGCACAGAGCTGGCCAGTGGGAGAGCCAGGACTGGGCTTTGGTCAAGTTCATCAAATGACCTGCTGAATCCCTATGCAGCCTCTGAGAACCATGCTGGAGGGTTCTGGTCCAGCAAAGTCAGTGACTAAATGGATGGTTCTATTTCAGGATGAGGGGGTAGACAGGTCTGTTGGGATTCCTGGTCAGGCTCTGTTCTTTGCTGGCTGTGTGTCCTTGGACCAAGCCCCCAGCCTCTCTGAGCAGAACTGCTGCATCCTCCTGCTGGGAATCAGAACTGTGCTACAAATCCTGCCTTGCAAAGCTATGAGCCCGGTGCCATGATGGGTTGTGGCTGAGGGTTGTGGCTACTCTTCTACCTCGTCATCAGAGCAGGGCCACTTTCAGTGGAAGAGAGAAACTCTAGAGTTGGGACCTCCTGAAGGAAGACCTGACCCCTACACTAAGCACTTTGTAAAGCTCAGCCCCTCCCACCTCCATCCCCGGGAACACTGCCTGAGGGGACGTTCAGCCAGACCCTGTCTCCCTGACTCTGAAGTCAGAGACAGAGGAGCCTGAAGGACCTTCTTGTTCAGTCCCAAAGGCCCAGGGAGGGAAAAGGGTTGACCCAGGGTCACACAGCAATCAGTGGAGGAGTGAACATCTCCACCAGCCAGCTCTGTACTCTTGCCCAGGCTGCTGGCTCAGATGAGGACCTGCAGATCTCAGCCTCCTCCCTGACTGAACACTTGCCCCGGGGGGCGGGGCACAGGGAAACCTTCCTCTCCCAGGAGAACCCCAGGAGGGGCAGAGGGGTAGGGACATGGCAGTTAGAGACAGAAAGGCTTTTGGAGGCCCAGAGAGCTAGGTAACATGAGGGATGGGGAGACCCTGCTTTGCAAGTCATGCCCAGGACTGGGCTCGTGGCTGTGCCAGAATTGGCGGATCCAGATGGTGGTGAAGCAATCCCCTCAGCCATCTGGTAGTATCTGGGTTTTTGCCCTAACCGACTCGTGTTTCCACGGAACCTGAGGCTGGCGGGTCGCAAGGCTGTTCTCCAGGTGCACTGCTCGGAGGACGTTGGATCTCAGCTGGGATGCAGCCCTCTCCAGGGAGTAAGTAATCTTCATCTTCCACATGGACTTCAGGACTGAGACTGAGATTCTGCCTGGACTTGGCCATGGTTTTGCCTCCTCCACTCTCCACGGGTAGGCCTGTGTCTGTCTGTACTTTACCTGGTTTTCCTTGCCCTCAGGGCTCTGGTCAGAGCCTGGCCACACTGGGCACTTGAGGCTCTCCTGGTGAGCACTGATGTCAGACTTGTCACATTGTCAGTCTATTGCCACCCTGGGCTGCCTCAGCAGCTGCCTAGCTGAATAATTCATGGGGTCTTGTTTACTTTTTCCTTCCTTGCTGCTGGTGTCTCTCAAAACCCCACCAACAGTCCCCTCCCAGGTCCAGCTGCCCTGGCCTCCACCCCTGTCTCCCACCAGAAAGCTGCTCCAGAGCTGGGTTGTACACTGGCTCTGAATTATTCAGGTCTCTGGTGGTGCCAGTGTAGGTCCTGGGGCTGGAGGAGAGGGCCATGCATCTGTCCCCTCTGGAGGGCACATGGAAAAAGCACATGTGCCAGGTTGTGTGGGCCTCCATCTCCATCCAAACTGAAACCCTCAACCTGTTGGATCCAGAGAAGGGGTTGGCATGGACTGAGTCAGGGGCCAAGAACACAGCTCTGGGGTCAGACAGCTCGGGGGTAAATCCTGACCCTCTGCCTTCCAGCAGAGTCACCTTGGGTAAGTTACTGTCTCACGATGCAGACTCTTTATTGTAAGATGCAGATCTTGCTGGCAGCCACCTCCCAGGGCTGCGGGGTGGGTAAATGCGCCGGGGCGTCTAGCCTGCTGGCTGTTGGTCAGGGCTCTAGCTCACACCACACTGTGCCTGCTCATCTGTTTGCCTTTCCCATGGATCTGACAGTGTTTTAAAGAAGGGCAACCTGGTTTTATTTTTCTGAGTATCTCAATAAATAGTACTGAGGTAGTTTCTAGTATATGCTTATTGAACAGATGAGTAAATGAATGAGGGAGGGGGTGCTCTCAGGAGATACCAGGGGCTGATCTATGAGGCGGGGAGGCGCCCCTGATTGCTGGGAGTTTTCCCCTGGATCACAGCTCCCGGCGTTCCTCCACCAGCATGGAGGCCCCAGTCAGAAAGAGGCTCTCGAAACCCTCTTCTCCCCTCATCACGCTGCTGTGGCTCTCAGCGTCAGTGAGTAAATGTGCTTGTAGTGGTTGCGGGAGACAGTGGAAGGTGGTGATGGCAGCTGCTGCTCACAACCCAAACAGTGGGGACAAGAAAAGGGTCCAATCCTGTGACTGGAGGTGGCGTAAGGCCAGGAGCAGAACGGCTAGCTGGTCAGCTGGTCTAGCCCGTCAGACCGGCTCCTCCAGGGCAGGGAATTAGGGCCCGTCCCTCTGCGCTCTTGGTTCCTGGCACGTAGTCCATGTGCAGTGGAAGTTCCCTGAATGAACGAGTGTCCCGAGTCCTTAGAGAATCAGGCTGTCTCAGGACCTTCCCTCCCCAGCCCACGACACACAGTCTGCCTGGAGCCAGCTTCTGTAGCCCTTCTACCTGTGCTTTGCCTCAGTTTCTCCAGTCATAGAAATGGGTCATGTTGCTTCTCTTCCCCTGCAACATTACCCCAATTGACTAGTCGGGGCACCACTTCTGGAAGAGGACGGGGATCCCACTGCCCTCAGGCTTCTAGGATCCACGGTCACAGTCCTGGTCACGGGGTGCCGCGGCCTTGCTGTGAAGCACTGATAAGCTATTTTGATATTTCTGTTGCTTTCAGAAAGACGGCTTCCAAGACTCAGGACCAGGTGGTGCTGGTCTTTTTTTGGAGGTGCTAATTAATAATTTAACTTCATGTAATGATAATTTTATCTTGTTGCAGTTTGTGGATTTATGATTATCTCATCCATCCGGTGCCTGGTGCTTGGTTCGGAGCGTGGCTCCGGCTGCCTGCCGGAGTGTGCTGCTGGGAACATTTCCCCATGGGAGAGGGCCCGGGAGAGCAATGGTGTGGAAGGAAGGTCTCCCTGACACATTTCTGCAGTGGGCTCTTGAACTGCTGGGACGCATGACTTCCTAGAGTCTCCTGAGGGCTCTTTTGTGTAGGAATAGGAAGCTGGAGCCAGTGACCTTTCAGCTCAGGACATCTTGGAATCTGTGGACATGAGTGTGGAGGTGGGGTGGGAGCCTGGTATTACAGACTGTCACAGCAGGAAGAGCCCCAAAAGAATGTTCCAGCTAGCCCAACTCTTGCTTCACAAATGGGGAAATTGGGGCTAGACACAAGGAGGGACTAAAGTAGCCAGTCATAGAACTCATTTTGAACCCAGCTCTTCCCCTCACAGCTCAACCAACTTTCTCTCCTACATAAACTTCTCCAGCTGAGCCACCAAACCTTCATCCCTGTAGTGGAATGAAGAGACTGGGCATGTGGTGGGAGGTGACCCAGGAGCCCAGGGCTGACCTCAGAGGAGGTCACTATTTGCCTCTCCTGCTGGCAGTCCAGAGCCGATAAGTTCAAAGGGGATGGACAGGGGACTGGACATCCCTCCTAAATGCTCACAGCCCCTTTTCCAGCATCATGTTCTCTTTATCAGGCAGGTGACTTTGGTGTTCCAGAAATGGGTGCCATCTAATTGGAGTCGAATGACTTGTAAGAGGCTGGGCTAGAACCAGAGAATGGCACAGCCGATTGAGTTGAAGGGATGGAAGAAGAGCATTCCAGACAGAGAGAATTAAAACAGGAGTGCTTCAGACTTAAAACTGGGATATTTGGGAGGCAGCAGCAGGACTGGGGAGGAGGTTCCACACTAGGGGCCACCTCACGATTGAATTCGGCCTCCAAAGGATCCAAAGCCAGGGTGCACTTGACCACTTGGGTCAGACCCTTTACCTCTAGGGCCTTCTCTTTGCTCTCATGCCGTCCAAGGGAGAACACTGGGGAGGGTGTGAGAGGGTGTCCTCCCCAGCTGGGCAGAGAGGAGGACTCTGCTGGGCCTCCTCTGTCTGCTGGGCAGAACCATGGAGCGGGGGCAGGCCTCTGGGCTCCTCTCCTCACCCGCCTAGGCTCTCCCTCCACTCGAAGCTGGGCTGTTGACCAGGCCCCGGGTTGGCCTTCATCCATGCTAATGAGATGCTAATGTTGAAGACCAGATTGGCTACAGCATCTGAGTGTTTCGGGACCCTCTTGACAGCCTGAGAAGCCCTCCAGCCAGTCTGGGCAGCTTGAGCTCCAAGCCAGGATGTTCCCCCAGCAGTCGGGCCTGTCACTTCTCATTACTGCAGATGCCAGAGAGCCGTGGGGCCCAACCGGCCATCTTCTCTCCTGGAGGCCAACCCCAGGGAGCCTGCCACCTGGTCTGGCAGAGTCCCCAGGGACTTGCAAGCTTGCCTATCCTGGGTCCCCTTTGCTGCAACTCAAAGTGGAGGAAGTCACAAGGATCCCGGGTGCTGAAAACAACAAGGCGACTTTTGTTATGACTTCTTCCTCCCAAGGTTTGTGACAGTTTGTGTTCAGACAAATCTCAGCTGTGACACAAGCATTCTCCCCTGAATGCGTGGCACTCAAGAACCTCAGAAGGTCAGAGCACAACAGTTCTTAGAAATCAGCACATGCAGAGTTTTTTTCTTAATAATTAATTTTTTGTTTGCCTTAAAATTGTACAAATGAGATGTGCAAACTAAAAAAAAAAAAAAAAAGAAATGCTTAAATGCTAAAATAACTTACAATAAAAAAGCACACTCCCTGCCCTTCCTATCTCCACTCTTGCCCTCAGGACAACACATTTTTTTAACTCTTTCAGCTACTTTTTTTTGCTGTTGGCCTTCCTATTTCTAAATTATATGCATACACTGCTAATTGTTGCTTTACCAATGTTAGACATGATTTATTGACTTCCTGCTTATGGTAGATGAAGATTTTGCTGCTACTCAAACCCTTTTTGTCCCCTTACATCTTATATAGTCATATTGCAATCTTTAGTCAAATCGAAAGCAGTGTCATGAATGTGTAAATGTGGCTCCTCACTCAGAGTGAAGCAATGGGGCTGTATAATAGTTTCTTTCTTCAACAAATTGTTCCCTTTGGGACATACATTTTAGTCCCTCCTGAGAGACAGTTAGTACTCTTCAGACATCCATCTGTTCCCCTCCATTAATCAACTTCCTCTCCTGTAAGGGTAGGGATGTACCACTTGAATGGTCTCTCTCTCTTTTTTTTTTTGCGGGGGGGGGGTACCAGGGATTGAACTCAGGGTTGCTTAACCACTGAGCCACATCCCCAGTCCTTTTTTATATTTTATTTAAAGACAGGGTCTCGCTGAGTTGCCTAGGGTCTTACTAAGTTGCTGAGGCTGGCTTTGAACCTGCAATTCTCCTGCCTCAGCCTCCCACTGGGATTACGGGCACGAGCCTCCCTGCCTGGCTTGAATGATCTCTTTAGGTTAAGGCATTTTAGGGCCCTGTGTCTCTCTCCCCTTTCTGTTTTCCCTAGTGAGGAAACTGTTCAGGTGACCTGTGACAAGTTCCATGCTATGCAAATACAAAAGGAAGCACTGCCTCCTTATCAGAATGCAGTACGAATGAGAAATAAGCGTTTGTTATTTGTGTGGCATCTAGCATTAACCACCCTGGTGAAAATTTCCAGAATTAACAATGGCATTCTCAATTGCCTCATTTTCTTGAACTTTTTCAGAATGTTGCATCAGATCTGCCAGACATAATTACTAGGATTTTTTCATAATTGTTGTCTTACATTACCGGATCATCTATCAATCATTCTTCCTTTCCTGGAGCCTTGAGTTTCTTGTTTCAGCCTGGCCTGTGACTCTCCTTACCTGTAGCAAAGCTTTGATCCTGGGCACTTCCCCGGTTAATCTCCTCTATTGACTTCTACTTTTGTGATTTACTTTTGCTGGAGTATATACTTTGATAGCTTCCTAGGTAAAGATACTTGCAAAGTAAATTCTGAATTTTTACACATCTAAAAAAATTATGTTTTAAATTTATGTCTCAACTGTATATCTAGATCTAGAATTCTGTATTTAAGATAATACCGGGCCGCTACCAAATTTAAAAGGCACTGCTTCAGTATTGCATAGTATCCACTACTGCTGTTGAGAAGTCTTACAACCATGTTTCTTTGTAGAAAAAACCTGTTTTTATCTTTGGAAACTTTTTTTTTAAAAATTTTCCAGAATCATCGCTTTGTCTATGTGTTTTAAATTTTAAAATAATCTGTCTTGGAATTTATTTTATGCTGTTCTGGGCACTTGATAAGTCCTTTAATCTAAAGGTTCCTAACTTGCAGTGCTAGAATATTTTTCTGAATTCTTTCTTTGATAATTCTGTTCCTTCTATTTTCTCTGTTAACTGAATACTAAATCCTGGACTGATATTCATATAAGTTAATCTAACCACAATAATGTACAATAATGCTGCAGAGCAAAACAACCCCAAACTTGGTGGTTTAAAACACGATTGCTTCTCCTGGATCTGTGGTTGACTTAGGTCACTGAATCAGGCTAACCTCTGCTGTGTTTCTGTGCTAGTGCTGTCTGGTCTTACCATGCATCCTTGAATAGATGAGGGGTTGGTTGATCTAGGATGAGCAGAACTCAGCAGCTCTGCTTCATATATATTGTTTCCTCCTCATGGGATCAGTAGCCCAAGTGAGACCCGGGCTCTGCTCACGGAGAAGGCAGAGAAACAAGAGCAAACACCAAACATGCAAGAGCATTCCAAGTCCTTGGTCAATTCTATCCCTCAACATCTGGTGACTCAAAGGTAATCAGATGGCAGAATCAATGTTGAGGAACTTCTCCAATGGGAGTAGCTACACTGAGACACAGCAAAAGACTTGATATTGGGATGAGTAAATAACCAGGAAAATTGATTCAGTCTAGCACAATTTTTTAAGTCATAAATATTTTCTTATCTTTTCCATGTCTCTTCCACTTCAGACTTCTTTCTGGAAGATTTCTTTGACACTATTTTACAATATTTGTTGTATATTTTATCTTACAGTTTTGTCTTCAATTACGTGGAGCCCTTTCTTGTCTCTAATTTTTCCTTTTTCATAGCATCCTATTCCTGTTTTATGAGTGCACCATCTTTCCTATCTCTTCTAGAAAATGTATTAAAGTTTTTATGTATGTCTTAAAAATACATTTTTACTTTATCTCCTATTTTCCTGCTGGTTGCTCCAACTGCCTTTGTTGAACTTTGCTTCTATCTTGAAGCCAAGCATGGTAGAGAGGGTGGACTTGGAGACCACCTGAGCCCATGGCTCAGTTTTCTGGCTTTCTAACAATGTGACTGTATCTGGGCTTAGTGTCTTTCTTCCTCAAGGTGCTCATCTGTAAAATGGGACAGAGTAGTAACCTATGTCATAGAATTGTTGGAAGGATTAGAAGATTTACCACATGGATGGCACCTGGAAGCATCCCCAGCACACAATACAAAGACATAGCTAATAGTTTCCCATGTCGAAATCTCTTTTCAAATAGCTATGCAGCACTAAAAAGCTACTTAGAAGTTTGTGTTCCGTGGTGAAGCTTGTGTAAAGGTGGACTCCTGGGTAGAGCGTTGGGTGAGAACCTGTTCCTGCAATTGAGGAACATGTTGACATTTTAAGCACCGCTCCCTTTATAGTGATTCTCCCTAGGGAGGAGTACTCTGACTCCAGGGACCCAGGGCTCCCACCTCTACTGTTTCCAACTCCAGGTGCCACTCCTACCTCCTGGCACCAGTACCTTCCAGGCCTGAGTCCCTGAGGGGTTTGCTATCGTTTTGGGGGTCCTAGGAGAGAAAGGAGGTAAAGACATCTTTAGAAGTCAGGACTGTGTTTTCAAACTCTTTCAGCTGCAGAACCTCTAGAGTAAGTCAACCTTCCCCGACAGCCAGCACACAGTGCGCAGGAAAGCAGGCCTGCCAGGGCTGGAGCCTGGAGGCCCCGCCAACCTCCTGGTCAGCCTGCCTCTGAGACATTGGCTGCTGGAACGTAGTTGAAAACCACTGAGCTGCAACCATCCCTGCCCTCACTTCCCGGAGGAGGAAGTCCAGGTCAAAAGAGGACAGTGAATGGAGTGTGACCTCTGGCCCCTAGTTTAAAGTTCTTCGTTCCACTTTGTAGCTTCTGAGAAGAGGGAGTGGTAGTTGATCTCCACTGTTCTCCAAAAGTTAAGAAAAAAGTTTCAACCTCCTTCCTCAAACTCCTCCCCGGTCCTACTTCCTCTGGTTCTATCTTGACATTCTATTTCCATCTGGCCACCTCTGGGGATAATAACAAGGGGCACATAATTGCTACCTGCTGGGTAAAGTAGCTGTAGCTTTTATTTGTCCTCAAATGTTCCCTTCCCATCATTTGGGCCTGCCAGCCTCCATGACCAAAGCTCCTGCTAGCCCCCTTTAGGATGCCAGCGTCCTAGGCAGCAGAGCCACAGACTGCTCTCCTTACCCACCCCTCCCACTTTTAAACAGACTGCCAGGGTAGAAGACACTCCCATCCTTCCATTCCTCTCTCACCAGGACAAAATTCTGTCTTCTTTCAAGACAGAATTGGTGGCACAAATGCCACCTTTTTGGAATCGAGTAAGTTCCTTGATCCCTTGAGCCTCATTCATTCATCTGCAAAATGGGTGGCATGGGTCTGCCTACTGGGCTTCAGGGAAGAATGATACACTGATATAGACGTTGGAAGAGCGCAGGGCACACGCACACAATGACTCAATAAATGTGAGCTGTTATTACTGTGTGTGCATCTATTGTAAAAATGTCCCATTTTGTCTTTTGGTGTATGTCTAATTTCTTTGCTGGATGGGTGGGTCTCAGCCCTGACTGTGCATTAGAGTCACCTGAAGGGTTTTTAAAAACCATGGATGCCTGAGTCCCACTCTAGATCAACTGACTGTGAATCCCAGGGGACGCGGTCCAGGCACCGAGATTTTAAGAGCTTTCTGGGCTCTGGATTCTAACAGAGAACCAGGGTTGCACATGCTGAGTTGGACCAGGAGCTGCCCGAGAGCAAAGATTAGATGCTGCTCATTTTTTATATGAAGTGTATTGCTTAGCAGCCTAACTGTTCAATTGATGGATAAGTTAACAAGGTCTTAATCAAGACCAGACCTGGGTCCCTTCCAGAAAGGGTTCTGGAGCCTGAGGGTGGGCTTTGCACCTAGGTCTTGGGGTACATGTTTATGGATAGCCAGTTATTCACAGAGTGCTTTCATTAGATGCCATTGTAATCCCACCAGTGGATACTATTTTTACCTTAATAGCCCACTGGACAGATGAGACCCAGGGACACTGTGACTGCCCAACTTCTCTCAGTCAGACAGGTGCAGTGTCAGGCCATGGACCTCTGTCTCCAGACGCCTGGTCCCATATTTAGTCAGATTCTTTGGAGTAAGGCTCTGAGTCACCCAGGCTGGCTTCTAGGCATGAGGTCATGCAGAGGGGAGGCAGCAGAGCACTAAGCCCCAACAAGAGGTCAATTTTAAGACTCTAGCTTCTCCTGGGAAAACGTGGGAGAAGGCCTGGGATGGAGTTCCTGTGTGTGTGCACATGCGTGTGCTATTGTGTGCTGCTGTGAATGTGACCATACTCATGTGTCTTGTTGCCTGTCTGTCTGCATGTCGTGGAACCCTTGAGCCTGGGAAGCAATTTGCGTTGTGTGTGAGGCTCCCTGTTCTGTGCTGTGCTGCTGTGTTGGCTATGTGTACCACGTGCATGCTTGACTTTGGGGGCCCCTTGGTGGCTCCACACTTGCTCCTTCCACCCTCAGGAGGCTCCCTGGGGCTGTGTGTCCAAGGACCCAGTGGCTGTTCCTCCTCTGAAGGGGCACAGGGAAGACACCTTCCCCCAGACCTGGGCCTCCACTGTCTGTCTAGCACCCGGGCCTTGCCATCACTACAGCCCACTGCCCCCACCACAGTGACTTCTTGCCAGAGGAGAGGAAGCTGGCGGCATGTGAAGGAGGCCACTCCCTGGCCGCCTGTGGCTTGTGAGGCCTCCCGTCTGCCAGGCTCACTTCTGCAGGAAATTTCCCTGGGCACGTTTACTCCCGACTGTGTGTTAATTGCTTAGTCTCCAGCTTCCCCATCCTTCTCAGAATGGAGGGACAGGGTCACCTTGTCACACAATTTTACCCCAGTCCAAAGAGAAGGAGGGAGAGTCAGTTGGGGACTGGGGAGCAGGTTGAAGAGGTACCCAGGGCAGGGCTGTGGCCACCACCATGAAGACCCTCAGTATGAGGGGCTGAGAGACCCAAATCCGGCCCTCTCTGCCCCACGCCCTCCTCCATCCCTGTATTTAATGCACACAGGACTTGTTATAATTTGAGTCCCCCAAAGACCAATGGACTGGATTCTTCCCCAGTTTTGTGCTATTGAGGGGTATTTGAAACTTCCAGAGGTGGGATCTGGAGGGAAGTCTTAGACCCCTGGGGGCTTGTCCTGGAAGCACACCCCAGTCTCTTCCTCTGTTTTGCATTCTGGCCATGAGGTGGACGGTTTTGCTCTACCATGTGCTGTCTGTCATGATGTGCCACCTGTCCCTACCCCTACTCCCACTAGTACACACTCACAGGCCTAAAAAGGATGGGTCTGCCCAGTCATGGACTGAAACCTCCCAAACTGTGAGACAAAATAAACCTTTTAAAAGTCAATTAAAAAGGTATTTGTTACAGTAACAGAAAGCTGACTAAGACAGGACTCATTTCAGGGTTGGAGCCTTTGGAAAGAGATGGTGTATCTGGCTTCCCAGAGACTTGTAGAAGACGGAACAAGCCTGTTTTGAGTGAGAGGAGAGTCTTTTCCGGGTAGAGCGTGAGGTGGAGGGGTGGTTCAAGCTCCTTCCCTCATTTTACTCTCATTAGATGATCACAGCACTCTGTCACTCTCCTGAGTGAGACTTCTTTCCCCGAAATCTTCCCCATAGTCACACATGCCCATTGCTTGCCTCTTTAGGACCATGATCCATAAGTCTGATGGCTTCCTACAGCATCCTTGGTAGTCCTTTTATGGTGCTGAGGATGAACTGAGGCCCAAGGCAGGATTCTTTCTTTCAAGGACACAGGGATCATGGATTCTTGTCTGACTCCATGACCCTGACGCTGTGTGACTATGGTTGCATCATTGCTGTGTTCTTTATTTTGATTTCTTTACCAGAAAATTTAGCAGGCACCCCATGCTCCATTGAAGTACATTACACTGGGGGTCCTGTGTCCTCCTCTGCTTGGACTCAGTCCTTGGATGGTCCAGCCTCATCATAAAGGAACCTCTTCCAAAGGAGGCTCAGGGAACATCCTAGACCCTGGTGGTGATGTGGTGCAGGGAACTGTGGCAGAGGGAGGTGGCCACTTCCCAATCTCCATCTCCAAAGATAAGCCAGATGGTCAGTGATGGAAGCTTCAGGGTGACTGAGACAGAACTTACCAGGAGTGGAGGGACCGCCAGTGTCTACCAGACTGTGAGCTCCTGAAGGCACGTCTGGTTCATCCTCCAGTTCTTCACCACAGAGAGGATGCTCAGGGCATGCTCACTCAAGACATGAAGAAGCAGATGGAGAAGAGAGGGCCAAGCTGGCTAGATGGCAAACAGAAGAAAGAAGGGATATAGTTTGTTGGGCTACATGGAGGGAAGGAGAGGGGCTGGAGGGCAATGACCAATTAGGATGAGGCTAGGTTATGCCATGGTGACTAGCCCCGGATCTCAGGGGCTGAAAGCAGCAAGGTTTATTTCTCATTCATGCTGCATGTCTGTCTGTGTGGGTTGGTGGGAGAGTGCTCACTGGAGCCACTCAAGCACAGAGGTCCATGGAGCAGCCCGTCTTGAGCACTGTCAGTCACCGAGTTAGAGAGAAGAGAACTTTGAGGGTCTTCCACATGTATAGCCAGCAAGGGACGCTTTCATCACACCCCATTGGCCAGAACTAGTCACGTGGTTATTTTGCTCAGAATCCATTGGCCAGAAGTAGTCACGTGGCACCTCCAACAGCAGGACAAAGAAGAAAGGCAGTCCTGCCTCATGCACAGAGACAGAGGGGTGGAAATTCTTAATGAATAGTGCTAGTGGGAGCCATTAAGACTTGGCCACGGAGACCTGGAGGGGTCTGCATTCTAGATCTTCACCAACCTGTATTTCAAGTCTGGGGATTGTGTTCCTTTAAGATTGTAAGTCATAAGTTAGGTGTGATGGCACACATCTGTAATCCCAGAGACTCAGGAGGCTGAGGCCAGAGGATTGTTAAGTTCAAAGCCACCTTCAGCATCTCCTTGAGGCCCTAAGTGACTAAGCGTGACCCTGTCTCAAAATACCAAAAAAACTGGGCTTGTGGCTCAGTGACTGAGCATCCCTGGGTTCAATTCCCACTACCAAAGGAAAAAAAAAAATGGAAAGAAAAGAAAAGAAGGCGTGGACATTAATAAATGTGACTGGGACAATGCATTATCCAGAAAGGAAAAAAAGCACCAATCAGATTTTTAGCCCACCACATTCAACATAAATTCCAGGTGGATTGAAAGTAAAATGTAAAAAAGGAAAAGATTCTCAGTCATTAATTGGCCCTGGGAGCTAATGGGGAAAGGCAGGCTACATGTAAACAGCATCCTGTGCCAGGATTTGCTGAGCACCAGTAACGTAAGATGGATACAGCCCCTGCCCTGATGGAGCTGACAGTTAGATGAGAGACGCTGGAGTGTGAGAGAGCACGAGGACCTGGTCTGCCAGATCCAAGCTGGAAATCTGCCGAGGAAAGAAGAGACGGCAGGGTCTGCAGATGTGCTTGATGGTTGCTTGGTTTTCTGCAGCTGTCTGGAGGTTCGGGCGGCCCGTATAGACACAGGCCAGGACCATTTCGTGGTTTCTGGTTCCTGTCTCTGCCCAGAAGCCAAAATTAGGAACTTTTGCAAATGGAACTACTCCTGGGGAGAACCAAAACTCCCTCCAAAGGATGAAAAGCACACTGATGTGACCTCAGTAAGCTGTATGCGCTTATTAAAGGGACTACTTCGTTTTGATGACATTTTTGTGGACTTTTTTCCTAATGATGCTACTAACTTGTTTTGAGCTTCTTAATCCAGTCAATAAAAGACCAAGAAGAATGATGGGGGACAGGAAGCTTGCCAAGAAGAAGAGGAAGATCAAACCTTTGTTGGGGCAAGAAAGGTTTACTTTTCAATCATTTGGAGAAAAATTCCTCTCTCACCAAATTTAGGTTTTTGTGCAGTTTGGCTTGAATTAGGAAAATCAAAAGCCTTGGGGTATTAAAACTTGAGAAAAGCAGGAGAGATGGTACAGGTCTACTCGTGAGCTGCAACTTCACTGAAGAACTATAGCTATCCATGGTCAAATCCTTCTATGGCTCCACTTGCCCTCAGAAGAGAGTCCCGGATCCTCAGTGTGGATTCAAAGACCCTCCTGAGGCTGGGGATGTAGTTCAGTGGTAGAACACACTTGTCTGGCATGTGCAAGGCCCTGGGTTCAGTCCCCAGGACAGTGATCAACACAAGAATCTTCCTGATATCACCCTGAATCCTCTCTAGCTTTCCCTGACCTTTGACCTCCACCCGCACCCCATACTCTATTTCTAGGCTGCATTCTTACATTTACCCAAACCTGGCTCATGTCCCAGTGTCTTGGTATATGTAACTCCAATTCCTCCTCTTCCTGTGACCCTGGCTTAAAGCATTTCCTTACTGATCTGTCATCATCTGGACTCCATCCCTGTGTGTCCTCCTTTAAGTCTCTATTCTTCCTTGTAGAAACTTCTCTCATAGTCTTTATCACTCCAACTGACAAGTGCGCCTGTGCATGTCTCTCCAACTGAGCTGTAGAGTCCTCAGGGGCCATGATGGCTCTTATTTCTCTTTCTATCTATTGCATTCAGAGTAAGACCTACCACACAGCAGGGGCTCAGTATGTTTCAATAAAAAACTGAGTGAATGAATAAATGAGTTGGGAGGACTCTGAAGGGCTTCCTAGAGGAAGTTCCCATTTAAAACAAGAATTCCCTCCCAAGTGGGGTCAATAAACCATGGTCTGCAGGCCAAAGCTGGTCAGATGCCTGCTTGTGTAAAGAAAGTTTTATTGGAACGGAGCTACATCCATTTGTCCACATGTTGCAAGAACTGCCTTTACACAGCAGCAGCAAAGTTGAACAGTTGGGACCCATGGCCCTCAAAGCCATTTCTGGTCCTTTACAGAAAAGTTTGCCTACCGCTGTTCTGTAGCATGGGCTTTTCATCTCTTTTGGTTCAGGGACCCCTTTGAGAATCTGATAAAAGCTTTGATATTGAATATCTGCACATACACAGAACATCTTGCATCCAATTTCATGCAGATCAATGAGTCCTTGAAGCCCATTCATCAATCTCCTAGGGATCCTTGGTCACCAGGTTAAAAATTCTGTTGCCCAAGGCTGGTGAAGCTAAAGGGAGACAGTGATGGAGTGTGGCCCCCAAAGGTGGTTGGGGGATCAGGTCAGAGTAAAAGTCATGTCCCTTAAAAATCAAAACTTATAAAAAAAATGTAATGACCTAAAGCATCCCTGACATAAAGTTGACCACCATTCATGATATAATTTGAATGCACATGTTCCTCCAACATTAATGTTGGAACTCAAACCCCAATGTGAAAGTATTAAGAGGTGGGCCTTTTAAATTAAATTGTTAATTTAAATTGTTAAATTTAATTTAAATCATGGAAGGTGGAGTCATCAGGAAAGGATTTAATGACCTTATAAAAGGGCTGGAGGGTACTAGCAAGGACATCAGAGGACGAGGGGGAGGCAGTGGTAAGGTTCCACCTTGGAAGCAAGAGAACCAGCCCTCACCTGCTGGCACTTTGATCCTGAATTTCCCAGTCTCCAGAACTGAGGGAAGCAAATTTCTGTCCTTTAGGATTACTTAGTCTCAAGTATTCTGTTACAACAGCAGGGATAGAATAAGATGCTGCGTAAGGTATCTCCAGTCCTAGGGACATGCTTGTGTGCGTCATGTTCTGCTGCAGGAATGCACTCACCTGACCCTGTACCGTGAACCTGGCCATTCTCCTGCATGTTGGGCTGTGGTCTAGTGGGCATCAGACCATTTCCTCAGCAGATGTGGAGAGGCAAGGAAAAAGCAGAAAGCAGGGTAGAGCGTGCCTGCCCCGAGCTTCCAAAGAGAGGCATGAAGGGGCGGGAGACGGTAAGAGAAGCCAGGATCATGATAATCCATCAACCCAGTTTGCTTTCTTAAAAACAAGGGGCGGGCAGAGAATGCATGTGTCTGAGAGCTAATGAAGTCATGAGCAATAGGAGGCGTGAGGCCTCTGGGAAGCAAATTGTGGGCCAAACGAGCTCATTTTTTAGCAGAATTATTAAATTAGCAGATGAAGGAAACACATTAGACATTATGAATCTTGCTTTCAGCGGAGCTCTTGATAGAGGGTTGCACAAATGCTGGCTCAATTCATCCCATTCAAGGTTGAAGGGAAGCTGGCCTCACTGGGATCCCCAGCAGAGGGTCAGCACTCCTTGGGGGACAGGGGATGGGTGGTGTTCAGTGGACATTGGGGCCAGGCCCTGTTGTGGGAGCTTTGTTCAATCCTCACTGCCCTTGGCGTAAAAGAGGTTACTGTCTCCACTTCAGGGGGTGAAGCTCCCCACCTCAGGTCACATGAAGTGGACAGCAAGGCTTGTGGGGTAACACATCTTTGGTCTAAACATGGGGCTCTTCCCCTGAGGGAAAGAGGGACTTCCTAACTGGGAGCTCTGTGAAGCAGAGCTCACAACAGGGACAAGAGAGAGAGATGTGAGTGAGAGCTAGGTCAAGCAGGATAGGTTGGAGTCCTCAGGCAGGGCTTGTAGCTGGGTTGATTGTAATTGTTGTGTTTTAGGAAGTTCTAAAGAATGGGCAGATGATCAGGGAAGGAAGTGAATGGATTCCATGCTATGGGGAGTGGTTGAGCAAACTAACAGGGATATGCTTCTTGTTCAAATATTCAGAGTCCTGTTCCAGAAGAAGCTGGAGACTGCTGTCACCTCGGGAGGTGGAGTGGAGTCAGTCAATGATTTCCAAGGTGGAAGAGAGAGCCCTCTAACAGTGACAGAGTGATCACACTCCTCCATCCTGTGTGAGCTACAAGATTGGCTGCAGCCCTGTCCACCCGACAGCCCTCTGTCTTCTGAAGGCAGGTGTGAGGAAGAGCATCCCCACAGCAAAGCTTCCCAGAGAGGCCTGCATGTGTTCTGGAGCTGAGTGGGAGAGTCTCCCCTTATCTCTGAGATCTGCTAATAATGTGTGTTTAAACCCAGAAGGATAGACTGAATGTCCCCTAGAAACAACCCCTAGCTTGATCGTTGTTCCCAGGCAGCAAAATTGGGGTGTTGGGGTGGGGACTGACAGGTTTCCCAAATCCTCCTGAATAGGGGAGTTGCTTCCAGAGAATCTTCTTTAGCAGTGAGATCCAGACCCACCCAAACTAGAAGAGAAGAGGGAGAGCAAGGAAAAAGTGACTGAGGAAGGACGATGGTTCAATTCAGACACCAGCCTTTCCTGAGGTCCTACTATGTGCTCAAACCCAATATAGACTATAAATAAGCTGCAGGAGGCTGGTCATGCAGCAGGAAAGGAAGGGCACTGTGACATATGTTGCTCAGACAAGCCGGACCAGCTGAGGGCCCCAAAGAGGGCAGACAAGGTGATGGGCTTGCTCAGAGCCATGGGCCACCTGTATTGTGACATGTCTACATGCATCCCTGAGGCAGTGGTCTCCATATTACAGCAGAGGGCTTGCCTGTGGGGGCTGGAGGAAGGGCACCAAGGGGATGGTGAGAGGTGAGGGACAAGAAGGCTAAGGGGCCACATTTCACAGGGCTTTGGAGGCCAGACTGGGCTTCTGATGCTGGAGGAGAAAAGTGGGTCCCTCACCAGTGAGGAGTAAGATCAGAGTCAAGTTTTGGAAGCCCAAGCATGGCCCCTATGTGGAGGCAGGACCCCAGGGGATGTGACCAAAGGCCAGGAGTCCAGGGAGGGGTTTGCTTCAGAAACCCAGGGACAGTGGCACCTCGGCTTGATTGCTGAGTGGAGCTGATGAAGAGCACGAGGTTCTCCACATGTGCACACATGTGCACACCTCCAAGGGCCTTTCTCCCAGGGCACATGTTTGGTGGAACATACGTGTTCTGTTTGGAAATGTGCCTCAGGGCATGTGAGGTTCCTCTTGCTGTGGAGGGGTGTGCATGGCCCCCAGGAAACCTGTGGCTCTGTTCTGCACAGGGGAGTGTGTGGATGTGTGTGTGAGCGTGTCTGTGTGTGAGCGTGTGGATGTGCCCGTCTCTGGAGGAAGGCAGAACTGAACGATCCTGCTCTCAGGTGGCAGTGACAAGTCATGCAGACAAATCTTGCATAGCCCCGAGGCCCAGACTCCCATCTACTTTAGATCCCTCTATGGCTCTCCTGCCACCACTCCTTATAATGAGCTGGATGCTTCACACAGGACACAGTGGGGTGGGCCGCGCGTGTCTCATTACGGCCTCCCTTCCCCACACTCCCTCTCCCACGCTGTACTCTAAGCTATACACCAACTGCTAAACTTGGAGGGGCAAAGTCAATCCTTTCTAGTGTTCCTTAAGCACAGGAACCTGAGGATGCCGTGGGTGAAGACCTGTGACTCGTGGCAGGACAGAAGAGGACCTCCTCCCCTGATACTAAGACTTGCCCTGTGCCAAGCTAGCTGAGATCTCTGGTATACTCTGACCTGGGTCTAATTGACCATTCATCCTGCCATTTCTGAGACCTGCACCATGAGGTGTGCCCCCACCTGCTCTGAAGGCCTCCTGGAGAAAGTGGGAAGCCTTTGTCAGTACAGTGAGGGGTCCAGGCCACAGAGTCCCAATCTGGGTCTCATCTGCTGATCGAATGACCTTGGGGAAGATCCTCTTTAGCCTCCATTTTCACCCATGTAGGACTGGGCCAGGCAATTTTGGCTGGATCCCAGTCATGAGGTCAGGGGATAGAGGGACTGTCATCCAACTTGCTCAAGTATGGAGGCCCGAGGACACTCAGTTGGACAAGTTCTTTACCCAGAGGTGTGCCGGTAAGTGCTTAACAACTAGCTCCCTGCAAAGCAAAAAAGCCCTGATCTGTGGTGTTTGCCGATTTCTCAGGTGTAAATACTCCCACCATGACTGACTCCAACTCACCAGCTCTTGTGAGTCAGTCAGAGTCAGTTGCGGCACATCGTTGCCTTTATCCTGAACATGATGACAACCCAGCCAGAGGCAAGATCTAAATCAAGGTCAGGGAAGAAACCCAGGGCTCAAGGTCCCAAAGTTCCACCTGAGCCAAAGTTGAGACTGGAAGTAATCAAACTGAGTCAGGAAGCCAGGCACTAGGAAGATGGAAAACAGGTTCGGAAGTATAATGTGCAAGGGGGCTCAGGGAAAGGGTTCAAGCTGAAGCCACCTTGTGCTGGTGGTGTGCTGGTGACCCAGCGTGTCTGGAATACCTTTTTGACTCCTGTTGTCCCCGGGCTTGGAAAGGAAGGCAGTGCATGTGATGACGAGGGAGCTGGTCAAATAGACAGGTGTTCCCTGAACACCAAGGATGACGTCTGAGCAGGCCAGGCCAGGAAAGGGCAAAGCCAATCTCTGTAATTGTTAGTGCATCAATTCTGGTGACGGTCCTATGAGGACAATGCCAAGGGCCTGGAGAGGGGGGATGCCCTGGCTGACATCATCTGCTATTTCTAGGCCAATTCACAGCCTCCTCCAGTGGGAATTTCCTTCAGGACATAAATCATCCAGTCTTCTCACGACTACCTCACCTCCTGAGGAAATAGAGGGAACCTGGGCATCTGGGTGTCCTCTGGAGATGGGGCTGGGAGTGGAAATAAGGTGTAAAACCTGACGTCACTCGGACCAGGGTTCTCACCTCTGCTCCTTCTTAGCTGAAGGGCTCTGATAAGTCATGTCATTTCTCTGACATTCCACTCACTCAAATGGGCTAATAATATCTAATAATCTCTCTCCCGTCCTCCCGTCTTCCTTCTCAGGGAATGTGTGCAGTGGTCAATCTGTGGAGGCTTCCAGAGGAAAATGTAGACTCCCTTTCTGACTCCTTCTCTGATTTTGTGGTGAGGGGTCAGGGGACTGCAGTGGGTGACTGCGTGCTGAGAACACAGAGGGCCGGGGAGATGGAGGCTATTCATGGAGTTGGGGAGCTGGGCTGGCAGGTGTAACCTGAGTTCCTTCTCTCCCTGTGGGGCCCAGACTCTCCTTAGGAACTTGTTGCTTATGTGGGGCTCGGGAGCCAGAGGGATAGCTGTGTCTGCAGAGGCACAGGAGAAGGCCCCCTTCAGAGAGGTCTGTCTGTCTGCCACCTGTTTTCAAGTCTGCCTGACTTCCTTTCTGCTCCTAGCCTGATTCTGTCTACCCCAACTGTCCGTCCATCTGTCCGAGCGGAAGGACTGTAAAACTTGTCACCTGCCTGCTACCTGCATTTTTTGCAGAAATCAGCCTGATTTCCTATCCATCCGTCTGTCTGCCCACAGTCTGCTCTCCCATCACTCTGATTGCAGTTGATTCTCTTGCACCTGGGCTTCATTTTATGATGTGTGAGTGACAGAGAGGTGACAAATGAGAGCAAGAGAGAATGACAGACAGGAGCACACACAGAGGGGATGGAACACGTGTGCACACAGAGGGTTGACAGCTGGGGCGTCCCCTTTGAGACAGGGTCCTTCAAGGTCTCCCCAATCTCAGAGGGGTGCCCTGGTACCTTCCATCCCACCACAGACAGAGGTGTCCCCCATGGAGGCTTGAGGGGGAGTGGGAAGGGCAGTGCCCATGGCAACCAAAGGAGAGGCACATTTCCGCTCAGAAAGAACCTTTATAACAATGGAGCTGTCCAACAACAAAATGTGCTGTTAATAAGGTAGTGATCTCCCTGTCACCAAAGTCATTCAATTACAGGCTAGCCACCCACCTGTCAGGCCACCAGAAAGAGATTTCCCACCTTGGAAGAGTCAGACTAGAAAGGTCAAGGCAAGCTGACATCTATGACATGGAGTCTGGATAATCCATGTCAATGCTTCTCCTAGTGCCCGGCACAGAGTAGGTGCTCAGAAACACAGCTGCTACCAGGGGGGAGGTTGGATTGGGTGATCTCCGGGGCCCACCTGCGGCCTTTGTCCTGGGGAGAGGGGAGAGGCCCACTTGGGGCAACAGGTTATGCAGAAACAGGAGCTGGGAACGTGGGGTAATAAAGGGCTTCCCAGAATAGGAATGTCTCCCTGATTTGCATGGCTCCCGCAGGCCGCCCTCCCCTCTCCTAACTCAATTTCAATTTCAATTTCAATGTCAATAACTTCCCTGGCAAGACAAGCAGCCAGGGGTTGCCAAAGTGAGCCGGAACATTGAGTTTCAGAGTCTCCGACCGGTTCGTCTGGCCAGTGCTGTCCCTCCTTGGCCTGCCAGGCCCTTCTGGCTGCACATCCCTCATTCTCTGTGCCCTTTGAGGAGACTTATTTTTACCATCCCCAGCTGTCGGTAAGGTTATTTGAAAAAAGATGCACTCTCTTCTTTGATCAAGATGTTCAAACAGCAACAGCATGTGGGTCGTGAAGCACCAGCTCTGTGGCTCTCCACTCGGTATTCTGGAGATGGAAGGAGGAAGAAGCCTTGGCCCCCACCCTTGGGATCCCAGCTGAGCAGAGGAGGCAGATAACAATCAGCAGTTCCAATAGTGTGGCAAGTGCCTTGATGGAGTGGGCAGGGGGCTCTGGGAGCACAGATGAGGGGCCCCTAAGCCTGGTTGGGCTAGGGTGGCTTTCCTAAAAAAAGGCAAAAGGGGAGAGACTTGTCAAGCATCCCCGATGGCAAGCCACTCAGTTCTTTATCTGTAGGTCAATGGTGGCTGGGATGTCACAGGGATAGGCACCTCTTTCCTTAAGCTATAGTGATGACTGGCCCCCAGTGTTGGCAGACATTGTGTCCTTTGCAAAGGGCAGGTTGGACCTGGAGGAATGATAAGTGGGTACAAGGGTCCCAAGGAGACTATGCTAGAGGGAGGTGGGAGGGTGGGCCTGGGGTCAGCAGGTGGCTGGGGGCCTGGGGCCTGTAGTGGTCATGTGGCCTATCAGCGAGCACTTATCTGAGCTTGATGCTGTCACAGATGGGGAGACCTGGGATGGGAGAAGTGAGGGTGCTGGGAGGCCAGGAGGCCCAGGAGACCTTTTGAAGTGCTCAGCTCAAAGCCTGGTACAGAGAGGGTGGGGCTGAGGTAGGAGCAGCCCTGACGGACAGAGACATGTGGATGGAGGGATGAGCAGGCGCTGGCTTTGCCTACTTGGCATCCTTGCCCAGCACCAGCTGGAGGTCACTGCTTGCCTCCATGGCAGGGAGCCACAGTTCTGGGAGTCAGACAGTGGGGGGCAGAGGCAGCATTACCAGGAAGCCCTCTTGAACAGGCCCCCAGCCCTCCTCCCCCCTCCTCTCCCAACCAGCATGCTGCTGAGCATAGTGACTGCCTGAGGTATAGAGGGGATGTGGGATCTGACTCCAGCTCCTTCCCAAGCCTTGGGTCAGGCAGAGAGGAGACCTCCAGGGAACAACAGCTCCAAGCCAGATGAACAAATGCCAGGGGTGGGGGAAGCACATGCTTTCGGGTCTGGGGGTTGTTGGGAGATGACTCTTCCTTGGCACCTGGAGATGCCTCAGCCTTTGAGAATGAGGCTTTGCAGATGCTTCTGGGGCAGGGCCCCCACCTGTCTACTCCTGTTCCTTCTGACCCAGCTTCAGGGTCAGACGAGGCTGCACATTAGGTAGGGAAAGGGGAGCCATGTGCAAGGAGATCACTGGGGACATGTAGTCCCCTGTCTCTGGGGAACTTTGGGCTGATTCCTGCCCTTCTCAGAGCCTTATGCTCCTCAATAAGATGAGAGCAATATGCCAGATCTGGGTTTTACAAGGGTTTTACCCTTCCTGCAAGCCATCCCAGAGAAAAGAAATGGGGTGGGGGGGCACATTCCCTCCAAAGGACACTATAGGCTCTGAAAGGCTGGCCCCACCCTGTTTCCTCAAACCACTCATTTCCATCCCAAAGAAGGAATGGTGCAGGCAACCTCATTTGGAAAAGATTATACCAAATGCTCTTCTCCAAGATTTCCTCCAGTTCTGAGAATCTAGGTGTCTGTTTCACTGAAGAAGTTGAAGGAAGGGATGAGGCAAGAAGGAGGGAAGTGGCCTTTTGAAATGCCTCCTAAGCACCCAGCTCTGTGCTGTCTCTTGGATCCTCATAGCTACGTTGCTAAGGTAGGTCTCCATTCTGCCCCTGGCAGATGAAGACAGCCAGACCCGGAGCAGCTGGAGGAAGAGAAGGGGACGTCCTGCTTAAAGGCTGGATAGGGAGCCGTGGTTCTCTTCCCACCAGTCTCAGGCTTTCTCCAGTCTCCATTGTCTCCATGCAGGGTCCCCCCTTTCCTGAAAGAGGGTATTGGAGACATTATGGGGTGAAGACAGGGAAAATCAAGGGCTGGGGTAAACCACTAACTATGACTGAAAAAAGCAACTCTTTAGAGTTTAGATTCACATAGAGCTGGCCCTGGGCCAAAGTAGAAAGCTGGCAACATGGGTTTTGTGTTGCATGGTGGAAAGACCCGGAACTCTGGAGCCAGACAAATAAGAATTCAAATCTACCCACAAAGAGACTCTTAACTAACCTCACTTAACTGATGGACTAGATAACTGAACTCTTCACTCCCTGGGTAATTGGCCCTTGGAACACTGGACTCCCAGACACTTCCTTCTCATTTGCCCATGTCATGTGTCACAGTTATGGATGTTCCCAAACCCGTTTATGTCTGTTAACACATGTCACTGTAAATAGGTAATTTAATCAAATGTAGCATACGCCAATTAAATATGAGTGCAGAAAAGTTGTGTTTCTATGGCAATTAATTTATGCTTTGGGAAGGCTGCTAAAAACTTGTTGTGGAATTAGGTGTGGGCAAGACTAGAAAAGATCAGAGGAAAAATAAACCCCATACAGGGAGGGTTGTGTATACTGATTGTCTTGCAAGGAATCAAACCTAAAAATCTAGGTTCATGTGGAAAAGACTATGTGGCCTTCATTAATGTGACCTTGGGAGACCCTTCACCTTTCTGAACTTCATTTTCTTGACTTTTTCCTTGATTCCCATCTTGCAGAGCTGCAGAGGGGAGCGATGGAGCCCCCCACACTCCTCTTCCTCTTCCCTCTCCTCTTGATGATGCCCTTCCCCTCCTCCTGCCGTGCACACCCTGCCCCTCTCAGTGACCCTGGGTTTCACTCACCAGTGCACAGTTCAGCTGATCTGATTGTGATTCGGATTTCAGGCACAGACCCTCCCTAAAAGGGACAACCTTTAGGGGAAGAGCCTTTTCAAGGAACACCAGAGCAGGGGGCCACTCTCAGTGGCCCGACCAAGCAGCAGGGGGCAGTTTGTGCTGGAGGACCTCCTTGGCATCCCTCATACAACTCCCACAATTGCCAGGTGAGGGAGTGCTCTTTCTTTCTGTTCCTTGTGGAGACACCCCCAGCTTCCCTAACCCATCTACCTGGCATTCAACCTGGCCTCAGACTCCAGAGCCATCTAACCCCAGGCTAGAGGCACTTGAAGGAAGTTGAGGCTTGACAGAGGAGTCTGGCCTGGCTCAGTTCACGCCTCTGAAGCTCTGGCTCCTGCCGGGCAGCCCAGCTCCCCAGAGACGCATGGCTCACTCACGCCCACAGCCCTGATGTACCCTGCCATCCTTTCAGGGAGGGCCATTCTGCCTAAGTCTGGCTGGGTCCTGCTCCGCGCTGCCTGCCCTGATCTCTCCATGCATATGTCACTGGGTACTGCGTGCGCCCAAATCCTTAAGGAGACCTCAAAGCACTCAGAATGGACATTCATTCCCATTCCTGGAGCCCTGACGTTGCTGCTGCCTCAGCTCAATTCTGGGACACAGTGCTCTACCAATTGATTCAAGCCCTAACTCATCCAGGTTGGCGGTAGCTGGGACCCCAGGCCAAAAGGGCTGCTTCAGCATTGCTTCTGGGAAGGGGAAGGGCAGAGCAGGCAGAGGGAAGCCTGGAGTGACCTAGAGATAGGGATTCATTCACTCATTTACTCACAGCTGACATTCAGCTCAATGCTCTGGAATCCTGTCGAGATACTGAACGTCTTCCATGTCAGTGGCTAAATAGGTACTCTCCACAGCGCTGTGAGCATTACCTGCTGCCAAGGCTCCTCCCTCTCTCAGCAGGAGTGGTGGGACCTCTGTTCCAGGGCAGCTTGTTAAGTATTTTAACTATTAGCCTCAATCATAGATGCAAGAAACACCCTCACTAAAAATTATTAGGTGAAATAAGACATATTTATCTTTGAAACACCATGATTCATCTATTAATTGAGCAACTATTCATTGAGCATCTAGTGTCTGCCAGGGAAAGGGCTAGAACTGGGACACAGAGTTGGAAAACATATGATCCCTGCTCAGTCTTGCTGTGCAATGGGAAAGTGGAGGGGAGGCCCTACTGTCAGCAGTGACTGTGATAAAGAGGAGACAGTGCAGAGAGAACACAACCCGGGCTGACACCTTGGCTTGGAGCATCAGGGCAGGAGGCTGTTAAGCCCATGGGCAGGCCCTCAGAGTCCAGCCTAGACCCGTCAGGGCACTTTAGTTCTGGCCAATTATCTACTAATGACTCACCATGAATAGATTAGGAAGGGGACTGAGGACAAGGATGCTTAATTATCCAGCAGACAAGGGAACAGAAAGTGTCCTGTGACAGGTCTCAGGGCAGGAGAGGTGATGGGACTGCAAGCCAAGCCCACCCTGTCCTGGCAACTCCAAGGCCTCTACCAGGGCTCCCAAGGGGCAGGCCAGCACCCTGGGTACCTCAGGGACCAGAAGTGGAGCTTGGTATGTGGGGAGGGGACATAGGTTCAGGACAGCACGGTGTGAGGTGGAAGTGGGAAAAGGAATGGGGGATGGGTAGGTGGGAGGACCAAGAGCTGATGTACTCCAGGCAGGAAGTTCTGAATGCCACTTCCTGTCAGGATGGGTGCTCCACAGCAGGGCTCAGGTCTGTGGCATTTGTCTGCTGGCTCTGACTCAAGGTTGAGCTTGTCCTGAGAAAGACCTCAGGCCCTGTTGCCTCTTCTCCCTCCACCTTCCCCCTAAAACCTGGGTACCCGCTTTGTGTGGCCTCCTGGAGAAGAAGGATGACATGTGGCTGCATTGAGAATGACCACGACCAGCCTCTCTACTGAGCAACAAAGATTTCCAGGCACAGTGTGAGTCCCAGAGTCCTTTCATTCAATACTCCTGGCAGTCCCAGGTGGCAGGCAGTCCCATTAGGCCCAGGAGGAAAATGAAGCTCACAGAGGTGACTCAGTTTACCTAAGGTCTCACAGCAACATACCAGAGGTAGAACTTATGCCCAGATAAGGCTGCTTCTGTCCAAACTTCTCTTGATAACCATTTATCCTTCAGTCCCTCAGCTGTAGGTGAGGACAGTTAACCAGGGCCTCCCAACAGTCCAGAGCAGCTAAGCTTGAAGGCATGTCCCCCATTCCCTCACTCAGGGCTCCTCCAGTCACACATACACTCACCTGTGAGGAACTTCTAGCCCCAGGACTGATGTCTCCAGGAGTATTTTGCACCCTTGATGATGTTCTGCAACCCCTCAGGGCATTTGTTTGCTTTGATACCCAACCATCCCCTGCCTCTATCACACCCTTGGTACCCAACAGAGATGCCAGGGGCCTGGGTTGACTCTTGTCTCGTGCATTTCCACGAATCCAAGCCACTGCCCTTGTGAATCTTCTGTGCCTGGAGTGTACTGTCCCCCACATCTGCCTGCCCAGTGCCCCCATATTCTGCTTTGCTCACACTGGTGGGAATCATGAACCACTCGTAGACTGACAGGAGAACCAGTGGGTGTGTGTGGGAAGGCGGCAAGGGCAGACACGAGGCAGAGGTCCCTCAGCAAGGGGTGAGGGAAGTTGGCATGGGGGAGTGCGTTGGGTTGGTTCCTGCCAGGGCTCCACTTTCTGAGGGAAACACAGTTTTTATATTGGTACCTACTTTATCCTGGGGAGAGGATAGGACATTGCTGCACCTCTCTCATGCATTTTGTAGATATCATCTCATTTAATTCTCATAAGTCCCCCATAAGCAGATGTTTCCAGTTTAAATGAGAAGTCAAGGCTTGGGAAGGAAGGGTGACTTGTCAGAGGTCACCAAGTTGGCATGACAGCTGGGATTGGAACAGAGGGCTCTCAGCTTCAAAGCTGATTCTCTTTCTTCCATTTAATGGAATGTATCAGGAACAAACTGGAAAGTTAGGGGTTGGGTGAGGCTGCTCTGAGCCAAATGTACCATCACATCCTTCTGCAGGCCTGTCAGGGAACGGTCATGGGCCTCTAGCCCAGAAGGACCTGGGAAATGATGCGATCCTTATAGATCTTGTCCAAAGTTCCCCAGATGCTCAGCCGACGCCCTTCATGCCCACAACCACCACTCATGGGGATGGAGGACTCATAACCATGTCACAGATGTGGGAACCAAGACTGGGAGAATCTGAGAACTCGTTCAACGTGATGACACAGGTAAATGGCAGAACCAAGAAGTCATCTGACCTAAAACTCAGGTTTCTTTCCAATTCTCATCACGGCCTGGGCCAGTTCTGGTGCCAGGCAAAAGACCATAGACTCACAGGAGAGCCTGAGACACACAGAGCTGGCCAGAGGCCAAGACAAGGACAGTTCAGAAGAACACAAGATGTGTTTCCACCGGGATGAAGCAGGCTCTAGGGAGCTGTTTTCAAAGAATCCCAGAGATGGACGTACCTGTGTTGGGATCATTTAGCTCCATCCCTTAGCCGATGAGGCTGACACAAGTCACCAGCCAAGACGTGACTGAAATTCACCCCCGTTGACTGACAACCTTAGGAAATGGGATGCTCTGGAGGGGGATTCTGACCCTGAGATAGCTGCTTCTCCTCTTCAGTCTCAGGTGCTCCCGGTACCAGTTGGAGTAACTGACCAGTGCAGTAGCTTAGGCCTTCCAGAAGGGTGTCCAGTCTCCCCTGGCTGTCCAAGTTTTGGATATCTTATTAGGATGGGTAGAACATTGCCTTCTTCACTTAAATTCTGTTCCATTTTCTATCCCAGGAGCACATTCAGATACTTTTGTTCAATGAATGGCAGGCCTATTGGGCTTGGAAGGCTCTGTGTGGAAGCATGTTATTGAAAGGACTGCTTTTTCTTTTTCCATTCCTTTCTAAGATCTTGGCTGAGTTGACACCCTGAGTGTTCAGTTGGGGATGGGGGAAGGTGGGTGGCCCTTGAGGCTCTGGTGTGGGGTTTGGCTGCAGCCTTCCAGCTCCCAGGCTGGTGTGAATGTTGTAGGTGTGGTGATGGTGCTGGTGGATTCCATTGGGAAGTGGGGGAGGGGACGTGCAGGATGCTCCCTCTCCACGTGCCATGGTCCTACCTGGGTTGTGCCTGTAGGACCACTATCTTCCCAGCAGTCAGCTTTCCAAACTGCCAATCTGACCATGTCACTTCTTACTCCAAATCCTTCACAGGCTCTCTCCCACTCGCCAAATCAAGCTCAGGGGTGTGGCTTCCAGGCCATGCCCACCTCTACAGCCCCCTGTCCCACACTCCTTCCACAGCTCTTCAGTCTGATAGATGGACTCTTCCAACCCATCCTGCACTGCCCTGAGGGCTACTTCCTGTGGGCTACTCTCTGCAACACCCTCTTCCTCTCCCCTTGATCTGACTACTTCTTCCATGTGTCATTATTTTCCGGAAGGCCTCCAAGATTTCTGAAGGTCAGGTTAGATGTCTGTCCCCTATTCCCATTACACCTTGTGCCCACCAGCCCCAACGTGTGTGACACTGGCATCCCACATGTGTGCAATTCCTTTCTTCCTCATCTCTCTCTACACACTTCAAGCAGACCAGCAGAGTCATCCTCCCTTGCTCCTCGAGGTGTGTGGTTCAGTCACCAGCTTCAGCATCACTAGGGACCTCGTTAGAAATGCAGACTCTCGGGCCCCACTCCAAACCTACTGAATCACCTCCGAGTGATGTGTCCCAGGTCACAGAACAGTGAGTGGCAAAACTGGGGTTCACACTTCTCTCTGACTACCTCCAGTGGGGGCCAGGGGAGGGGCGGGATATGCTAGGCAAGGCCTTGCTGGGCCAGGCCCAGGAATGAGCTCACTTCAGGATGGAAATGAAATCCATTCCTATCAAAAGAGGATGGGGAGGGGACTCTGGGTCTGACTTGTGGCTGAAATCCCAGCTTCTACTTGGGGGCCTCTGGTCCCTTAACCTGGCTGGGGTTGGCTCTGAGTTCCTTTGGTGGTGGCCTTTCCTTCCATGTGGAAATCTATCCCCCCCAGGGCTTTGCTGCAGCCCACACCAGTGAGGCCATATTTCCTGGGCTCAGCATAGTCTGGCCGCCTTCCCGTCGCTGCAGGCAGCTGCCCAGGAGCTGGGCTTACCCATCCTGAATTTCTTGCCTTGCCTAACAGGGCCTTGAGTCAGCTCGGCTGCTTCATGCACACCTGACAGTGGGCTCTAATATGACTCCCCTGATGTTTCAGATGAGGTGCTGAGGTCCAGAGGCCCGGAGCAAGCTCCTTAGGGTCAGAGGTTGCACGGCATGGCAGGTCATGGGCGACGCTGGTCACGAAAGCCCAGTCTTCCCATGGCAATGGGCAGTCTGTTCAGAGCCTCTGTCGAGAAGTGCACCCACAGGTAACATTTGCCATTTTTATTACTAGCTATTATTTATTGAATACTTACCATATGCCAGACACTGTGCAAAGCACTTAACACACATAATCACATTTAATCCTCATAATAACCTCATGATTTATTTACTGTTCTTACCATTATTGTTATTATTCTCATTTTTCAGGGAAGAAAACTGAGGTTCAGAGAAGTGAAGTAACCTGCCCCAAGGCCCACTATGAGGAAGTGGAGCAGCAAAAATTTGAAGGTAGTATGGCCAAACTCCAAGCTCTGCTGAATCTGCCTTTTCATGGATTCCCTTGGACATAGGGAAGTGTATGGCTGTCCTGCAGCCAGTGAAAAGTCCTGCGTGGCCCTGACTGGCTGGAGACTGAAGGGTCATAGCGGCATTGTCCTATAGGCACAGGCTGGTTTACAAAATGCTCTTACATATTCTGCACATTATCTCATTATCTTGCAAAGTTGGCCAAGTAGGTATTTTTCCCATTTGACAGATTGGGAAACTGGGTTACATATACCAAGGCACAGGTGAGACCCCAGGTGGCTGTGCCAGTGTCATGACCACATACTGCTCCCTGCCTGGTCTCATTATAAATGCAAGCAACTTCAGGGGTACGTGGCACAAACTCACCAGCCTTCTCTTTGCCAGATCCCACAGTCTGCCGGATTTTTGCATCTGGGGCAAGGCTGGCTCCAGGAAGGCATACTCTGCGCAGACTCTCAGGATTCTCTGTAGATAAGGACCTGGGGCCTGGGGGTCAAGCCTTCCTCCAACCAGCCTAGGTTTGCTGATGCATTGTTTCCCCAGACTCAAGGCTGTCAGATGTTGGTGGAGAGAAGCTACAGGAAATTCAGGGCTGCCCTTGCCTTTGCTATTGATTAACCATGTGGCCTGGGGCAGTTTGCTTCACTGTACCTTAGTTTTCTACCCTCTAAAGAGGGGGAAGGATGTCTACCTTGCAAATCCCTCGGGGATTTTGTAAGGGTCGAATATGATAGTACCCAAAAGGTTCTGAGAAGAGCAAAGCACTGCATATTTCTGGAAGGATGATTTCAGGCATAGAAAACTGAGACCTGGAAATGACAGGATGGGTAGATGACATGTACCAAGCATCTTCCAGGAGCACTTTACAGACTTCTCTTTTACAACCCTCAATACTGCTCTTCAGAGAGGGAATATAAGAGTTTCTGCTTCCAATTGCAGCTTTGTAAATCTTAACCAGTGAATAAACTTCAAGGCAATTTTGGCAGTTGGATATTGGAAGAGAAAATCTAGGAAGGAGTAAACCAGGGAATCCTAGATGTTGTGTGAAAACTCTGCCAATTAGGTGGCTTGACTCTGAACCAATGTATGGGCCTGACAGACACCACCAAATTGCCCCCAAAAGATTAAAGGAACAGAATTTCAGGTGCTATTCACCAAAGGCATAACAGTTTGCAGTGAGAGGTTAACCAAGTTAACTGCTTAAACATAGAAATACCAGTATTCTTTATTGTAACATACAGAATCCAAGGTCGCTATAACATGTCCTTCACAATATCCAGGATACGATCCAAAGTTACTAGACACAGGAAGAAATGAGAAAATTTGATGTAGAGGAAATAATCATTTGAGACTGGCTCTAAAATGTCCCAGATTGTGGAATTAGCAGACAAATATTTTAAACCTGCTTTTATAATTATGCTGAAGGATGTAAAGAAAAGTATATTCATAATGAATGTAAAAATAGAATTAATTTCAGTGAAAGAGGAATAAAGAAAGAAATCACAAATGAGAACCAAAGATAAATTTTAGATCTGAAAAAAATAGTATCCACAATACAGAAATATTATAATCCTATTTACCAATCAAAAAAAATTCAGTTCCAGAGAGATTAATTTCCCTAAAGCCACACTAAAAAGTAATAAAGTTGAAATTTGAACCCTAAGTCTATCTGACTTTAAAGATTATAGTTTTAGAATATAGAGGTTAATCGAATTTAGAGATGAGTGGAAGACTATGGAATACTGAAAGAGAAATGTGAACATGTTTGAAACTCTAGGGAGCCTGGAGTGTGTCACAGACCTTGCTGTTAGACTTTGTTACAGCTCCTTGAGAGCAGCCAACGGCATTATCTAACCATGTTGTTGAAATGCATACCATTGAGGCTTTAGTGTCTACCAAGTCATTTCTGGTTATCTGCACCCATGAGTAGAGAGACACTGAAGATAAACCATAGCAACTCCAGCTACCTTTTGGCTTTCAAGGCTAATGCATTGCACTTCCCCATCCACCATCGTGTACGGGTTTGCCTGTGTTCAGCACAAGTTTTTTTCCCCATATTTTGCATAAACATTACCCTTGGGAGTGTAGGTGGAAAGTGAGAGTCTTCCTGCATTGGCACTATCCTTCCAAAGCTTGAATCTGGTTCCAATCCAATGTCTATTTTGTGAGTATTTTAATGTGTTAAACGTTGTGTGCTGTGGTAGGAGGGACCATGAGACCCAGCACCCACTCTTCAGGAATGTCCCTCAGAAGATAAGCGCAGAGAAGGAGCAGGAGGAGGGCCAGCAGTGTGAACTCAGTGTCTACCATGTGTCCTTGGCAAGATCTGCCTTGGGGCTTCAGAGGAGGGGAGTGTCACTGTGGGCTGGGAGCAATTGCAGAATACTTTCTAGAGGTGGGATGTCACCTGATCTATAAAGGCTAAACTTGGAAGGATGGGGAGGGAGAAGACCATTCTAGGACACACTAGGTGCTTAATAGATACTTGATAAACGAAGAAATGAATGCCCAATTGTTTCCTTCCTGGACTTTTTTAAACATGTGTTTTCTAAAATGATTGTTTAAAATGTTAAAAACATTTTATTTTAACACTCTCTGTAATAGCCCCAAACTGGGAGCTACCCAAATGCCCATCAACAGCAGGATGGATAAATAAATTATGGTATATTCTCACAATGGAATACTACATAACAATGAGAACAACCACTCCACAATGACACGCAACATTATGGATGAATTAGAAGCACCACATTGTACAAAAGAAAGCAGACATAAAAGATCTATTGTAAGCATCCATTTATATTAAGTGCAAAAAGAAGCAAAGTTTATTTAAGGTGTTTGAAGTTGGTGTAGGGGATTGGTGTAGGGGATTGGAGCATAGTGACTGAAAGGGAGTTTGCAGGGAGCTTCCAGGAACTGGGAAAGTTAGGTTTCTTGATTTGGATATTGGTTACACAAATGGTTTGGTTTTAAAATTTTTTATTGGGCTGCGCCCTTACCATAAGTGCATTTTTTTTTTTTTTTTTTGCTAGTGTGATGTATTTCAATAAAAAAGTTAGCATACATGCACCAACGGGCATGCTCTGCTGCCTGACCTCCTGGACTCCATTCTCTCTCGCCCTTTTAACACCAGATGCCATGACATTGCAGAGATAAAACAGTGGCAGGCTTTGCTCCAGGAGAACCCTCTCTTAGGACAGGAAGTGAAAAGGCAGAGACCCCTCCCCATTTCAATAAGTGAGAAACTGTGACTGGTAGACAGGAAGTAATGTCCTTTTTTCACACAGTGAGTCAAAGTAAGATTTGGTCTTCTGGGAACCTTTGTCCTGGGACCATTATAATAAGTACCAGCTGGGTCAACCCCATTGAAGAGAGAGGGTCGAGTGATGGGTAGCAGGGGTCCAGCAGGCTTTGCACACCCACCCCTCCCCCATGACCAGGACCCCATGAAGCTGTGTGTGGAGGGAGCTCCACCTGCTGTCTGCTTTTGTGAGGTTGGGGGATCACTTTCTCCCCCTGGACCTGTGACATTATGAAACTAGGGATTGAACTTAGTGACAATAAGGCCTAAGTTTTTTTTCCCCAGGGCTTATATTTCTGCCCTGGGGCCACCCACATAGGATGGAATCTCTGCCATTCTGCACCCTCAGGGGGCTATGCTGGGACTGGGGTAATAGAAGGAAGGCTTCAGGACTTTTTAAAGTACTCATTGTTTCACTGTCTATTCATTCACTCAAGAATGCTTTATAGACGGAAAGTGTAACTCTGTGCTACAGTATTTGCCTGGCATGTGAGAAGTTCTGAGTTCTATACCCAGCACTGGCCGGGGTTTGGGGGACACTTTATTGAGCATCTGCTATAAGGTAGGAGACACAAAGATGGATGGCAGGGTGGTTGTCCTTGAGGAGCTTATATTCTAGGGAAGAAGATGCTGCAGATGCTATCTGAAGCCTGACAGGTGTGGCACATCTGGATACTGTCTAATGTGCAGAAACAGAGTGGATTAAGGCCTGGGGTGAGTTCAGGTCAGAGCAGGTTTCCAAGAGGACAGGATACCTGTACTGGGCCCAGAAAAGGAGGTCAATCTGGGCAAATCAGGATAGGGATCACACTCCTGTCAGACAAATGACATATCCAGATGCAAAGGACTGGGGATGAAAGGTGTTTCTGTGTGGCTAGAGGGTGGAGAACAGGATAAGCAGCTTGTGGTGAGTGGCAGGGCTGGCGAGGGCCCCTCTGCTTCTGTTCCTTTCTCACTTCCCTCCCTCCCTTGATGGGATGAGACTCAGGTTTCTGCTGGTGCACGTCCCAGCCCCCTGAGGCTCTCCGGTCAATAAGCTCTTTAAGGAGCCAAAGAGAGGCGAGATCAATGCAGTTGCCATCGATCCCACCTCAGCGGCCGATTAGTAGCAGGGATTTGACTGGCCTGGGGAGCTCCTTGCTAATGCACCGCAGAATTCGGATTAAACTGGAAGCACCCAGCAATCCTGAGGAGAGTGTCTACCCTCCCCAGAATCCCCTGAGCAAGAGCAGAGAGATCCTGATCCTGACCTGCTGGGAGCCCTTTGCCACCCAGATGAACAACATCAATTTCCTAGGTGGTCAGCAGACTTCGGATCATGTCATTCCCTGGCTTCAGTCCTGTCAATGTGCCCCATTGCCTTTGGGGTCTGGGAAAATTCCCTAACAGGCAAAACTGCCATGTGGGGCCCAGCTGCCCCTTCCAGCCCCATCTCATGCCTTCCTCCACACCTTCTAGACCACTCCAGTAAGACTGTCCTCACTCAGTCCTTCCAACTGGCCAACATGCTGCATAGGGTCATTTCTTCCAGAAAGCTATCCCTGACCCTCCTTCCTCCACCACCACCACCACCAAAGTTGGACTTAGGCAGCTTTCCAAGGTTCTCTCTGTTCTTTCTTGAGACGACCAAGGATAAGAATGTACTGTAATTGCTTATTTTCTTGTCTCATCCTGACTGCATATTAGAGTTGCCTGGGAGTTTAAAAAAAATATAGAATCAGATTTGGTTAGTTTAGGATGGGGCTCAGGCATGAATGTTTTTACCACCTCCGTCATGGGGATCCTGAGGGGGAGAATCACTGGACTCATCGAGTCCGACCTCCAAGAAGTCAGGGTTTGCACTGATGAATGAAGCCCTCTATTCCCAGCGCCTAGCGCAGAACCAGGTGCAAGTAGATGTTCCAGGAACAAGTGTGGACTTTTACAGTCCTGGAGGGGACACGGGTCAGGGCGAAGCACTCCCACCCGCTGATGGCCATCCCTTGCCTCTGCTGGCAGCACAAAGAGCCAAGGGTTAGCTCTTGGAGCTGAATAGCTTAGGCCACTGAGGAGACTTCTACATCACGTCACATGTAATTCTCAGTGTGTTCTGTGAGGTAGGAGGATAGGTAAGAAAATCTTGTTTTGTAAAAGGGGCCTTTGGACCCCAGGAAAGGGAAGTGATGGGGTCTGGGGTGAGGGGTCTCAGCTAGGATGCAGCCAAGTCCATTTCTTTCCTTGAGTCTTGTTACTAATGACATCTTTAGACTGAACCAAATGCCCCTCTGCAGCCTCGAGTCCTGCAGGCCTTGGCCTGGCTCCTTCCTTGTTTGTCCCTCCCCTGGGGCAGCCTGCACACAGTGGATGTCCTCAAGCCTTGACCAGCGGAAACAGCAGGGAGATGGGCATGGTGACATGAGAGTGTTCCAGACTGAAGACCTGCACAACTGGGCTTTAGACCTGCCTCTGTCACCCATGAATGACCACAAACCTGGGTCTGCTACCTTCTCCCTGGAGCCACACATGACAAACAGGGTCCTCCAGTTCCTGAACCACTGGTCCCATTCAGAAAACAGGGTTGATACCTCTGAAAGCACCATGTAGTGAGATGATACAGAGGGAATTGCTGTGTAAACCTGAAAGTGCTGTGCACAGGTGAGATGAGGCTTGGAGAAGAGGCTCAGCCCAGATGTTCGTCCATCTCCTCTTGGGCTTCAGGCAGAGTTTGCTTTCTCGCCTTCTGTGTTGGTCTAAAATCAACCACTTCCCTTAGTTTCTCCTACAGTAGACTAGCCAGTGTCCTGTCCACAGTGGGGGCAACATCAGTACCCCACGGGAGTTTACTTAGGTCATAGAGCTTATGAAGTGAGAGATGGAGATGGAGCAGCTTGAACAGGTGGAGGAATGAGGTCGCCCCCATATCCTTGGGGGGTCCAAGGCAAGGAGTCAAGGCCACTGACTGATGGAAATGATGGCGGTTCTGGGAAGTGGGAAATCCAAGCCCCCTAGGCAAGTGAGGATGATGGGACCCTTCCGGGCCCTGGGGAGGGGAAGGGCAGGAGATGGACACAAAGGTCAGGAGCGGGGTCAATCCTCTGTCCACAGGAATTACAGGTGATAGCAGTGGTCAGGGACCCGGCAGATCAGGACCCGGCTTCTCAGGGCAAGAACACTGAACGCAGGGAAAGGAGAGTGGAGCTGGGCCTCGGCCCTCTGCCCCCTGTCCCTTCCCACAGCACGGTCCATGTCTCTGGCACTCCTGCCTCTTTAGAAGGGAGAATGCCGGGACAGCAGGAGACACACCATCGGACCTGCAGCACCTCAGAACATTATTTTTAAGTTTCAGATTATTTTCTTCCCTTATGATGTCCAGGACAGCCTAGTACCTGGCTAGGTTCTGCTTTTTAGAGGGAATTTTCTAAATAATCTGGATTTCAGGACACTGCTTGGAAAACCAGGAAGGCTCCAGTGTCCAGGAGACTGGGTACAGGCATGGTGCAGTCCCATCTTAGAACCAATGTTTTATTGTGATAATTTCCCCCATCTTTTGGAGCTCAGAGACCAAAACTGGATCATTGCAAACTTTATCGTGCTCTCCTCATTTGCCCATGTTTGGTCTTGCTTTTTTTTTTTTTTCCATTCATTCATTCACTCATTCATTCATGTCGTCACTATAACAAGCACCCTTGATGGGAAAGCAAAGACTGTGACAACGAAGGCCCTTTAATTGTATGGCTTCCTCTTTCAATCGCTGTCTCTGTCATGCATTTTCTTTTTATATATACATATTTTATTCTAAGTGTTCCCAGCTCCCTTGAATGTTTGCTAATCCCCACCTCCTTTGGGGTGCTTGTTCTTATAGAACACTGGGAAACAACGCAGTCGCTCCATTATTTTTAGCTTCAATTAAAAACCACCTTGGCCTCCCTTGTTCTCTAAGGGGGAGGGAAATTCCAGACCAGGCGAGCCGCATGCATCTGGAGAGGCCACTACTGAGAGAAGTGGCGTGAAGGATGTGGCTTGCAGGCAGCGCTAAGGCACGACCACGCTGAGTAATGCCCCTCCCTCCAGGCTCTCCCTTAATCTGTCCTTGTCCACAACCCTGAGCCTTGTAAAGCCAGCACCCCCTCCACAGATTGCCCAGCCCTGGCTGAGATGCTCCTCCGAAATGCTGGGTCTGTATGGGCCAAATTTATTCTTGGTGATTCCAGTGGACTTCTGCCCTCTGGAGGGTGCAGAGCAGATGCTGGTCTGAGTCTGGGGTGACACCTAAGAGATAATCGCTGGGGTGGGAAGGTGGCCCTGTGGGCCCTGGATTCGCCACAGTACAGCCTCCACCCCTGCCCTGCCTGACTGCCTGTGTGCCAGCCCCAGGCCCCCTCAGTGCTTATCACGGGTCCCCCCTTGCAGCTCCTCAGGCCAAGAACCAATTTTACCCATGAGTGAGTCTGAGTAATCCTCTTCAGGTCCTTGCCTCCTGCTTGGGGCAGCTCCAATGGGAGAGGGGAGAGGAAGTGGCCTGGGCTGGGAGGGTGGGGAAGCCTCTGTGGCCAGGGCAGCTGTCGCCTCCTGCTGGAGACATCCAAGCACTTCCCCTGGCCTATCCACTCAAGTCCCTCATTTTCCCCAGGCGGAGACAGAGGCATCCATGAACCCAAGTAAGGCCACCTCAAGGCCACTATCAGAACCCTCTTCCGATCACATTTTGCTCTAAATGGATTTAGGGTGGAACATCTGTCCTGTGCCCCTCTTGATGCCTATAGCAGAGCACTGGGGAGGGAAGATGACCCGTGGGCCCAGGAAGCTGAAGACCCTCTGAGCTAGAGGAAGTCCTACCCTACCCTCACTGATGGGGACGCAGGCCCAGAAAGGGACCAAAGATTTCCCAACACTGGCATGGCAGGGTGACTCATATGCACCACTCCTGCTTCCTGTCATTAGCTGTGTCATCTGCTTTGCAGAGTTCCCTCTGCAGGGGCTGCCTGTCCCAGACATCTGCTTCCCTGGAGGGTCTCTACCCCATCAGCTAGGAGAAGGGTGGGCACTGCAGGATCGGGGATCAGGGCCTAGCTTTTCTTTATGGCATGACCTTGAACCCATGGACACAACCAACCCAAGGTGGTTTCTTTACTTGGGAAAAAAGAAACCAGGGTGCCCGATGGTGAAGTCTGTCTTTCAGGTTTGGAGCTTGCAGGGCAAGAGGCAGCAGAGCAGCTCAGGCTCTGGCCCATAGCAGACAATCAAGACGTCCTAGCAGCTGTGACTGCCATTGAGCCAGCGGGCTCCTATTCATCCTGCACAACACTACTGGGGCAGCACTTCCCCTGTGAAGACTTCCCTGATGACCCCACACAGACCTGACCACCCTCAGGTCCCTAGCTGCTGCCGCTCCAGCTTGGACATAACGGCTTCCTGCTATCTGTGGTTTAGACCTGTACGTCTCTACTGGAACGTGAGCTCCTGAGGGGAAGAAGTATGTGCGGAGCTCCTGGGGTGGGACCCGAGCTGAGCAGATGGACACTCGGCGGCGGCCAGTGTATGACTCCCTAGCTGGGCTCCTCTCCTGTCCTTTAGCTTCCATTGGGAAGTCTATTCTTCAGGGACTGTCTGCATCTGGTGGCCTTCACTGCCCTCTCCTGACCACAGAAGGCAGGACAGTGCCTGGGTGGGGCGAGGGTGAGAGCAGCAGGGGACTAGGGGCATGGGTCGGAGGGCCTTGGCGTGTTCCTCTGTATCTTGGGTCTCCTCTGCTCAGCCCATAGGGATAAGCAGAAGACTGTGCTCACAGGTGGGCTCTGGAAGGGTAGCTTGTCCTCTCGGGGGAAACCAGGGGACCAGCCCCAAAGCCAGGGCCCGCCAGCTCATCCCCAGGCACCTCTGCAGCAGACAGCCTCTGAGAGGAAACCCTGGGCCTCCTGAGTCACACACAGGTCCTGGAATTCACTCACTCACTCAGGGTCATCTCCTGCCTTCCCTAGGGACTGTGACAGATTGAGGGAAGATGGTTCCGGCTAAGAAAGTCCTATAATTATCAACTGCGGATTATTTTAATTAAAATGCTTTGCATCCTCAGCTCTTAATTTCTAAAATGATTATAAATGTTATTATTAAAGAAAAATCCTTGAAGTGAGATCCATAAATCTCCGCCTGGGCTGAGATGACAGGGTGAGCTGGTACAGCACAGGAGCTCCAAGCTGGGGCTGAGCGAGGGAGGAAACGAAGGATAGGGAGTGAGCAGAGATGGAGAGAGGGTGGATTTAGGGGCTTCCACTGTGTACTCCCTCCCATTTCTCCTTCTAGATCATGAAGCATTTGAAACTGAGAACTTACACCAGATCTGAGTTTGAAACTTCCCTCTGCTATTTGCTGTGTGACTTTGGGCAAGTCAAGTAATCACTCTGAGCTTCAAGTTTCTCATCTTTAAAATGACAATAATTGCCATTTGGTAGAACTATTTTAAAGCATGTTGATAATGTGTATAAAGCAGTTGTCACAGAATAGTAACAATGTAGCCATTTGATTTTCTCCATCCCCATCCCAGGAGGGTTCCTGGAAGTACTCTGGAGCTTCAGTGCTCTATGACCCAACTGTCACAGCTCATGATAAGTGTCTGTCCCATCCCAGGAGCATGGTTGCTCCCAGCCCATTAGAAACCAAGGGTTCTACCTTAGGTTGTACAACCTCCTGCACAGAAGGGCAGGGCAGGAGAAGGTAAGAAGCCTGGTCCTCTCAGTTGACACTAAGGAAATGAAGGCTCAGAGTGGGAAATGTCTAGACCAAGGTCACTAAGCAAATTGCTCAGTTGGCCATTTTACCCATTTTAGCAGATGGCTAGCCTGCCTTTCCTATTTATTTCCAGTCGTCTTTCTAATGACTGAGAACAGAAAACCTAAAGGAGGAGATGATGCTAACAAGTACACTCTGAGCAGAGAAGGAAAGGGGAAGATGGAGTGGCCGAGTTGGCCTGAGGTTCAGGATACCTGAAAGCTGCCCACTCTCTCCGGGCCAGGCTGCTCTACCGTCTTGAGCTGACCTCTTCCCTCCCAGGACCTTAGTTTCCCCTCTGTAAAAGAGGGCTGGTCATCAGTGATCTCTGTCCTGCTGACCTCCCAGGCCGCAGTTCAGGATGGGCTCAGGTGATGGATCTGAAAGTGCTTCGTAAGCAGGAAAGTGCGGAGCGAATGTGGGAGATTATTAGCATTAATATTAATGAGCTTGCGCACAGTTGGCTACTGGCCATGGGGAAGATGGAACATCAGTGGTCTGGGGAAGAACTTGTTGGAGCCTTTGTAGGGTTTTGCAGAAGGTTGGGGCGGGGGGTGACGATTCCCTGTGGGCTCTAAATTTCTATAGAAACAAGTCCTGGAGGGAAAGGTCCTGGGGACATGCAGCCAGGGGGACAGGCACTGGGTGCAGGTGCACTGGGCTGGTGGGGGAGGGGCAGCAGCAGGGAATGTCGGCTTTTGTGCCCAAGGCTGGTGGCTCTGGGCCCAGGAGGCCCCGGGGGCTAAAACTGGCTGCCTTCTGTGGGCCCCACTCAAGCAAAGGGGCTTCCTGCCCTTTTCTCTCTCCCCAGTCCATCCTCAGAAGACTAAACTTGGAAAAATTGCCAGGATGAAGAGATGAGGACCCAGGTAGGCTCTTGGCCCCTCTCTCCAGCATCCCCCGCCACCCCCAGACACTCACATGTGATTGCACCTCATCCTATAAATGTGGCTGTGCACAGAGTTGGTTTGTGTCTTGGGCCAGTTATCCAACGATCCGTCCATCCACCCATTCATCCATCTGTCCATTCATTCATTCACATGTCTGATAGAGGTTTATTCAATAACTAAGGTGGGATGAGTCACTGTGCCAGCACAGGACAGGGGAGAACAAGACCCTGTCCCTATGGTAAAGGCTCAAATGCTGCCTTGGACACAGATCTGTAATCTCATCTTTGTGCTACTTGCTGAGATTTGGAGCTATGGGGACATACTGGAACCTGGGGCTGGGGGAGATTTTCAGAAAAATGTTTCCTGGAGGAAATTGTTTCTGAGCTGAGCCTGGAGGGATGACGTGTATGCATACCCCCATCTCCTAATCCAGTGGCACATTCCAGCTCCTGCTTACAGAAGCAGGAGCCTCAGATCCACTAGGCTCCAAGGGCTACCTCCAGCTCAGTCCTCAGGGGCCACAGCACCTGCCATGCAGAGCTGTCTGAGCTTTTGCCTTCAGGGCTTGAAACTAACCCTGAGATGAGGCCCCCCAGCATGACCTCACACGAACTGTTCTCTTGAGCGTCCTAGAAGTCGGGTGAGGTTGTGAGGAAACTAAGATCCAATTGTGAATACTGCTCAGAGAGAAAAATGTACACTGTCCTGACTTATTTCCAGGCAGGGTTGCTGGGGTGTTTGGGTATGTCTCCCAGGGCTGAGGCCTGCAGAGCACACCCAGAATTCCCTTTAGATGCCTATTGATTAATTTGCACCAATCGCAAGGATTGAGAATATGAGGATGTCTGTGAGCTATGTGCTCAGTGTGTGTGTGTGTAGGGGGGTCAAGGCATGGATAACCTCCCCTCCCCCACTCACACAGACCAGGGTGCATGCAGATCCCTTGGCCTCCATATCAGCAGACCCTCAGCAATTCCATAGTCACCACCCCTGAGACCCCAGAGTACCCCACCTCACTTCCAGTCTGCTCACCAGTGTCTATCCTCCTGGCACCTCAGTGACAGTAATATCCTGTTGTGTGTTAACATGCGTGGTACAAACTTAAATGCAGACTTAGAAAATTACCCATCTATGCAAATAACCCTATTCTCAGTAGACTTTGATGAGCGCTAGGATAAAGACTCTGGATTTTGTACCATGTGAGAGAAAGAATATTCTGGAGGAATATTCTGGAAAGACTATTCTGGAAGGTGGAAAGCAGTTTTAGCTGGGCACTGAAGGTTGTAGGGATTTGTCTGAGCAACAGGAGGCAGAAAGGGGCGGGATCGGCAGCGTTGCTGAGTGAGGGCTGCTAGCTGTGGTCGGTTGAGTGCCAGCTCTGTGTCAAGGGCTGAGATGGTCATTCAGTGAGGCCAGGGCACCCTGAGTGTGCCCAAGGGCAGCAGTTGCCCACAGGCAGTGCGCCTGAGCTTGGTGTAAGGACAGACAACCATGCCTGGGCCTCAGGGAGGTGAACCTGCCATTGGGTGCTCGCCGGCCTGGGGGAAGTTGGAGGCAGTGCAGCCTCTGAGGAGGTGCTGGGACTACTCAGGATGAAGGCAATGGAGAGGGTCTGGGGGTCAGAGTGGAAAGAGAGAGAGGGAGTAATAAACAGCACAAAAGCTCAGAGACAGGAACATGTGCTGAGGAAACAGGAAGAGTATTCTGCTGGGCAGGGGGCCATGACAGGCTTGGTATTTGGACATTGGAGCCCACTCCCTTCCCCCACTTCCTCCCCAGAGAGAGGAGAATGGATGAGAGAGACACTCAAGGAGCACCTACCATGTGCCACTAGGAGTAAAGACTCTTCTTCTGCTACCCAGCACTTCCACACGCTATCCTGCCAGGCAGCTGCTATGGGACCATTTCACAAAAGAAACAGCGAAGGCTTAAGGAAGTAGGTGACTGGTCTGAATCCCAGGATCATGCAGTGGAAGCCTGTCTCCGTTCTCCTCCCCTCCCCAAGCCTGCAGTGGGGAGCCCCTATGCTCCTCCCTGACCCACCCACTTCAAGCCCTGCCCACCCCAGCTCCAAAGACGCTGCCTTTACCATTTCCCACCCTCAAAGAGCCCCGTGCTGTGTAGCTGGCTACTACTCAGCCTTTGATTTTCAAGAGAAGCTAGCAGCCAGGCTGTGTCCGCCACCGTCAGAATCAGAGGTCTGGCTGCAGGTGAAGAAGTTCCTTCTTCCTCCCTCCTTCTCAGTTTTCCCTTCCCGCCTCCTCTTCTGGCTTGTTTTGAAGCTTATTTTTAACAAGGGATTTAAAACTTCAGATGCAGCAAAGCTCTGGGACTATAGGGGATGGAGGGCTGAGGCTGATTGACTGGGAGAGGGGTGGCCTGGAAACAGAGGGAGGATGAGAGCAATGTCACTTAGCATTTGTCCTGCACCTACTAAGCGCAGGCATAAGGTAGGTGTTTGAAAGCCACCTGCACAGAACCTCCCTGGCTGCTCTGCAAAGGGAGGGTTTGCTCATTTCACAAGTGCACTCAGAAACAAAGGCGGAGAGAGGTTTGGGGACTTGCTCCAGGTCACACAACGGGAATGAGCAGAATCCATGAAACTGTAGGACTCTGGCCATTGTTGCTACCTGGGCTGGGAAGCCTGACTTCACTGGAGCCCTTCCTGCCACTGTCCCACTGTGAGTTCATGAACATTGAAGTTTGCCTTTCCCAGTCCCCAACACATCTCTGGATGCTTTGAAATGTGCCTCATAAGCCCAAGTTTATGCTTTTCGGTGGCACAGGAGGCCTTATCAAGGGGTTCCTTTCTTCCTTTGCTGTCCCCATCCTGGGAAACACTGGACTTCAAGGAGGGAAGGATGTGGGCTCAGCTCTGTGTGGCCCCTCTGTGTGATGAGGAGAAGATCCCAGCTTTGGGATCCCTAAAGTCCTTATGCTGACCCACTCTGGGGCCAGGAAGAGGTTTTCTGAGGAGGCGACACCAGTTGCTTGTCTCTCTCGGGCAGCATGGGGAGAGAGCAGATAGCATGAGATCATGGGGAAGCTCATCTTCAGGTGAACTTTGGCAGCAGCCTTCTGTTGCACTTAGGAGAAAACCTAGAACTTTCTACGAAACTGTCCAGACTCTGCCTGATCTGTACCTGCCTCCGTCCAGTCTCACTTCCAGCTCTGACGCCTCCCTTTGCCCTGGCTGCCAGTCACCACAGCCCCAGACAGCCCTTGTCCGCCTTTGCACATACAGTTTCCTACCTCTAATTTGAATGGCCCCTCTAATTTGAATGGGGCCTCAGTGAGGGCTGCCATCTACCATCCACCAGCTGATTCTGTCCCTGCCAGGGACAGAAGGAATCAGGTCTCTCCCATGCATTTTTGCATTCTGAGCATGCACCTGGCACTTGGGTCTAGCATGGACCATACAAGTATCTATTGACAAATAATTGAATTTAACCTTGCTGGAACCTCAGTTTCTTCACTTGTAAAATGGGCATAGCAACATCTCCCTCAAAAATAAGCTGAGAGGCTGAAATGAAGAAAGGGCTTGGCCTGCAGTGAGTGCTCAGTAAATACCAGCCACTCTTCATACCCATTCTGAGCGTTGCTGGTGCACCCACATATCTTGGGAACTTGTAATGAGGAAACTGAGACTCTGAGAGGTGCTGTGAGACTGGCTGGCAGGCAAGCTAGTCCTCTGGGTCCCCGTCCATGCCTTCTGCTGACCCCAGTCTCAACATGTCTAATGTGGCTGGTAGGACCAGCCATGCAAGACTTCGGAGGAAATGCGCTGGATGGAGATGCTTCCCATGTGGAACCTGCTCGTCCCCGCATGCTCAATTGGCCCTGTAGGGCTCATCTCCTCTATCCAACTCGCCTGTCCCATTTGCCCTTCAGCAGCCTTCCCTCCCTAACTAAGGACATTTGCATGAGCAGAGCATCTCCAGGACTGCCTCCTCGCCACCTGCTCATGTGGCTCTCTCCCCACCTGAAGCCACAAATACATATGCAAAGGCCAGTATATTAATTTGTGTTTGAGCACAGAGCTGGGGACACTGCCGAGAAAGGGGATTAGGCGGTGGCCGTGGGTGGGAGGCAGCAGATGGCTTGATTGCTTTTACCTGTTGCTAATTTGTTAGGCAACAATTCCTCATTTGTGTTTAATCGTGTCCAGACCCCCAGGCAGCGGGGCGCCAGCCCTTGGTCACTTGGGGGCCGGCATCAGATGGCCTGCCCAGGAACAGAACACCTGAATCTGGAAGTGAATGTTTTCTTTCTTGTTCTGACAATAGTTTTCTCCTGGTTGGTCACTCAAAACCCTCTGGAGCTTTTGAACCTCCAGGAAGGTACTGAGCCAGGGCCAGCTCTCCTACTAATCAGCTGTGTGATCTTGGATGGGTTGCTTAGAATCTCTGGGCCCCTTTGTCTTGACTAGAAACCTGCTCAATCTACTTTGCAGGTTGCTGGGAGTGTGAACTAAGACGATGGATCTGAAAGCCCTTTGACATGCATGATGCTCTGTAAAACTGAGTCATTATTTGCTAGCATAGCCTTTGAGGGTTTGGATTCTGGAATTCAGCCAGTCCTGGACTGAATTCTGACTCAGCCACTGATAATCATGGGGTCCTGGGTAAGAAATCTCAGTCTTCTAAGCCTGAGTTTCCTCCTCTATACAGTGGGGTGCCAACAGTCCTTACTGCAAGATGTTGCTGGGGGCATAATCACCTTAAAGCAAGGAGCAGGCTCAGTCCGGCTCAGTCCCAAGGAGCTGTCATTAGGATAAACTCTTTTCTCTTCCAGTCTCAGCTTAAAGGCTCCTGCTCTGTGCTTACTTAGCAGGCATCAGGCCCTGGGTTGAATCCCTAGCACCATAAACAAACAAACAAACAAACAAAGACTAAAACCTTCAGCTCTGTGAAGGCTGCTATGATCTCTGTCCCCAATCCTGGTTGATGACTCTCTGTGTCTCCCTTCTGGTGGCACTCTGCTAAGGGTGAATTCTTCCCCATCTGCTACAGCGAGGAGCTGGTAAGCTGGGGCCTGTGATCCCATCACAGAAGATGGCGTGGGAGCAAGCAGGCCACCCTCTAGAGTTAGGAAGGAGCCCCAGAGCCTTCAAAATAGAGGATGTTCAGGAACCTCCAGGGCAGAGGGGTCCTGTTTCTTGCTTTTATACTTGGCTTCCATGTGGTCCTGGTTCCCATGCACTTCCAAGACTGACTCTCCAGCCTTCCTCCACTTCTCTGAGGCTTAGATCTCTTTCCAGGAAAAATTCCCCTTTTGCTCAAGTAGGCCAGAAGACTTCCGTTACTTAGATTCAAAAGTTCTACCTTGCCGAGAGCTCAATGACAGTCTATAGGAACTTCTTTTCTGTTTGTCTCCATTGCTGGCTTGTTCTGGGACCATGGGCAGATGACTTAACTTCTCTGAGTCTGTTCTTCTTCTGTACCATGAGGGGAGGGAGGCTGCTGGAGTGAGAATTTCCTGCCGTAATAGAGGTATAGCGCCCTGCCAGGGTCAAGCATGTCATTGGCACTCGGTGATGACTGATGGGTTGACTCTGTCTGTTGAGGATGCTGGAAATCGTGGATAAAACTCGCCTGTGTGTTTGTCAAGAAGGCATCCTTCTGAGAACTTGCTCAGGGGGGTTATTGACTAAGACGTCATTTTATCTGTCCTTGGCCTTTGAATTTGTCTCCAGGGAATGTGTGAATAGTAGAAGAGCTAAGATAAGGGAAGGAGTGGAAGGTGGCAGGATGCGCTTTGGGGCCAAAGGGGTACAGGGAGGAGGAGGCGGATGCCGCACATGCGTGTGTGCATGTGTGCGCATGCGCACCGGGAGCAGGGCTGCTGGATGCTTCTGTGGGAAGAAGGACCCAAGAGGAAGTGGGGGAGAGGAAGAAGGGAGAGGGGAAGATGGAGGGCCCGAAGGAAGGGTTGGGTGGTGATGCAGATCCTGGCTTCTCTTTTCCTACTTTCCATGACATTTCACCTTCTCTCCTTATATGAGGTTCCACATCTAAACAGCGCCCTCCTCTGTGTTGAACTTGGGGAGTGCATTGAACGGTTCAGAACTTTCTCTCCTTGGCCTGCAGCCTTGGGACCGGGTTCTCCTGCTTAGGTCATCTCCCCCTGGTGGCTTTTCCTTTTCTAGGTGGTGGCGACACAGAACAAGGGCAAACCCTGGTCTGAATGTTGAGGGCTTCAGTATCTGTGGGTGACCATGGTCAACCTGCAGACCTCTCTGCCCTTCTGGTCACGCAGCATGTGTGATGATGGCTCGGCCTATGAAGTCCCTGTACACAAGTCAGCACACCTGCACAGCGCCCAACAGGCGGGCACCAGGATGGTGTGAAGACCAGTCACCCATGCCTGCCTGACCCAGGTGCAGGGACCTCGAGTAAGAAGGTGGTGTGTGCAGCCAGGTCAGAGCTGCAGAGCCCGGTCTCACACTCCAGCTGGCAGGCATGAGCCATTTGTTAACTTATTGCATCTTTCACTTGTCCATCCAGAGTCGTCCATGCACCTTGAACAGGTCTCCTCTCTCCAAGTTTGCTGACTTCACACCCTGTCCCGCATTCAAGGAGCCTGGAAGAAAGGCAAGCAGGCCTGCTCAGGCCACACACAGCATTAGTGGCCCTGGGTACCTTATTCCATTTGATCCTCACACGGCCCTTTAGACTGGTGCTATTGTGTTTTGTTATAGGTAAAAATGCTGGGGTTACTAAAGTTAAGTGACATGTCCAACAACACCTGGGGCTGGGGTGGCAACACTCAGATGCCTGACCTCTTCTACAATATCTGCTCCTCTTTCCCAAATATGAGCATCTCCTCACTGTTTCTCTCTTCACTGGTACCTGTGGAGTATCACCTTCCTCCTGACGCTCAGACCATGCTATTCTGGGACACCTGGACTTCTGTAGATTCTAAAGCTTCCTTCCTCACAGTGCCTGCTACTCCTGGGTTCTAGCCTCCTGGAGGGTGCACCAACCACGCTTGTTAATAGAACCCAGATAGTGGTGAAGAAGAGTGGTTGGACAGGAGGATTGTGGGTTTGTCTTCATGTGTGCATGACAAGAGATGGCTGCAGAACCCAACCGGAAGAATCCTTAACCTTGATGCTACCCTAAGTGATGTTTACCAGGAAGTAGCTGTTCTTGACAACCTGGCCACGGGTTACTTAGAATGTGAGGTGGGATCTTATTAGAAACCAGTGGAGGAAGACCCTGAGGGAACATGGAGGAGAGAGCTTTGCTGGCTACTGGGGAAAGCCAGGGATGAGGATGTCCCATCTAAAAAGATGTCCCATCAAATTCAAGGGAGAAAAGCCCTGGGGCAAGATGAGGATCCCTTCTAACTTGGGACCTCTCCAGCGTGCATGCGGGTGCTTCAAGGCAGGCAGTGTCTGGGTGAGGATGGAACACTCATGGGATTGTGCACATTTTGTTGGAATTAATATGTTTAATTCAGTTGCTCTAGTGTTCTCTGCCAAAGTTTGCATCAGCTTGTGGTGAGATGAGAAAAACATGAGTGAGTTTTTCATAAAGCTGAATTCATTCATTTTCAGATGGATTGGCCTTTTTTTCCCCACTAGGGTTAGACCTTTCTTAACTCTTACTGTATTTTATATGTTTGGTGCGAAACTATCCTTTCGCCTCTGAAAACATGTTAATCAGAAATTCGAGTTGATTTCTTGGGCACCCATAGTTGGCAGTCTATAAAACCAGCGTCTCCGTGAGTCCTCCAATTTTCTCTTCAATTTTTACTGAACGACAAACTCCTTGAGCCTGAGGAAGACTGGGTTGTACTTTGTCACTTAGTATTTGTATCAACTCCCTTCTCAATCTTGGGACAATTTTTTTTTTTTTTCTGCTTAGCACAGTCTTTGCAATTCAAATCCCTCCACCCTATGCTTAAATTTAATAACCTTTCTTTATGTCTGCAGGGTGACAGGGATGATGTTCCACATACCCCAGAGTTTGGGGAAAGGAGATGTTGCTTTTACAAGATCAGGTCTTTTTGCCTTTCTGTATCTGTATGTTTAGTCCTGTAAAGACCCCATGTGTGATCCTCCAGACTAGAGTGAGGTGGAGGTTTAGAGAGGAGGGGGGTCTCTGTGGCCCGGATAGCTTGAGCATAAATGTTCATTTCTCACAGTTCTGGAGGTAAAGCATCTTAGCCCACAAGGGTGGGACTCCTGGTGAGTACTGTCTTCCTTATTCACAGACAACCATTGTCTTGCTGCGTTCTCAGGTATTGGCCAGAGCTTGTTGGTTTTCAGACCTCTCTTAGAAAGGCACTAATCCCTTTCAGGACCTTGTTGCCTCCCAAAGACCCTAATCTGAGTACCATCACACAGGGATTAAGGTTTCAACAAGGAATTTGGTGGTGGGCATGAATATTCAACCCACAGCAGGTGGAAGGGCAGAAGGGTAAAAGGGTGAAGGGACTGATGAGGGGTCCCCAGGGTATCCCCAGATTGTTCAGATACACCACAAGCTAAAATCCTAGGTGAGGGGCTGCCAAGCCCCAATCCTAATCCCAAGCACCCAATCCTAGGTGAGGATGGGAATTGTAGGCAGGTAGGGTATAACTGGTGGGTGCAGGTCACTGGGTCATGGTTCCCATACCTGGGATGGTCGAAGGTGAGAGTGAAGTTCTGGGATGTAGCTCAGTGGTGGAACACTTGTCCATTGTGTGCAGAGCTCTGGGTTTGATTCCAGCACTAGGAAAAAAAACAAAAAAACAAAAAACAAAACACCAAGTTAGAAGGGTGGAGAGGTCATGTGAGGGAGGTTGAGAATGCTAGATGCTAAGGCAGTGCAGTGGAGAGTGCAGAGTGCTGGCAGTTCCCAGCCACCATGGTCTCCAGTTGGGGCCAGAGATTTTTGCGGGTCACTTGGAGAATGGAGCAAGGTCAGAGGCTGGAGTGCAGCACAGACCTCACATGAGTCATGTAACACTGCTACAGTTGACAGGAGGTGGAACAAAACTTCCTTGTAAAAGGGCCTACTTCCTTCTTCCTGTTGAGACAACTCTGCTGGGAGCAAGCTTTAGCCTCTCTTCTTGAGGCTTTTCCTTCCTTTTCCCCTGGAGTCCCCCACAGGAAGAGCAGTTGTAATGTGATATGCCAATTCTGGACTCCGGTGGGAGCATCCCAAAATGAGCAGAAATCCTGCTCCAGCTGCAGCGTCCCCTTGAGGACTTGGTATGTCCTTGTTTTCATCTCCTTGGGTGAACATAACAAAATATATCCTAGATGGAGTGAGTTGACCAACAGATTTATTTCTCCCAGGCCCGGAGGTTGGGAAGCCCAAGATCAAGTTGCTGGTTGATTTCAGACCTGGTGAGGGCTTGCTTCCTTTCTTGCAAGTAGGTGGCAGCCTTCCAGCTGTGTGCGCCCATGGTAGGTGGTGGGGGTTGGGGGTGGGGGAGAGAGAGAACACATACTCTCCTGTCTCTTCTTAAAAGGACAAGAGCCTCATCTTGTCAGGTCCCCATCCTTATGTCCTCATTTGGCTTTAATTACCTCCTTAGAGTCCTTTCACCAAATGCAATCACATCAGGGACAAGGGCTTCAGCATAGGAATGAGGGCAGGGGACATGGTTCAGTGCTTAGCAGTCCTCATGGACACACCCAGGCGAGCCCCTCTTTCTTGGCTCCATATGGAGTTTGTAAGCAGACAAGACAGATCCCAAACAGGAAGGCCTGGCCTCATTCTCTAGACCCCACGCTGGGTGGATGAGTCCGCCTGCTTTCAGATTCAGGGGAAGGAGCTGAGGAGCCTGGTTAACTGTGCTGAGAGGCTGATCTCCAGTGCAGCAAGGTTCAGAGGTGGAGCTTTCAGGCAATGATTGGGTCGTGACAGTTGTAACCTTGTCAGTGGATTAATCCATTTGATGGATTAATAATTCGAATGCACTATTGGGTGGTAATTGTAGGCAGGTATGGTACAACTGGTGGGTGCAGGTCACTGGGGCATGGTCCTGGGGACTCTACCTTGTCCCTGGCTTCTCTTCCTCTCTCTTCTTCCTGGCTGCCATGAACTTAAAGCTTTCCTCTGCCACATCCTTCCATTGTGATGTTCTGCCTCACCTCAGGTCCACAGAAGTGGAGTTCACCTGAGATCTCTGAAACCATGAGCCAAAATGAACTTTTCCTCCTCTAAGTTGTTCTTGTCAGGAATTTTTGTCACAGGGGTGAAAAGCAACTAATGCACTAGGCCTTTGGGCCTCAGCCATGCTCATTTTCCAACTCAGTCATCCCTGAAACACCTCCACTGGGGGTCACTGAGAGCTGCCTCAGATGTTCATAGAATCATCTTTCGGTCTCCAGGCTGCTCAGGTCTCCTGGTGTCAAGCGCCAGCTGCATGCTGCTGCTTCTTGTATCCCACCCAAGCTCTGGAGATGCACATCCAATCAACTGCTCCTTGTCTTGAGAAGCTGTCCACTGTTATGTGTCCCCCAACCCAAACCAAGCTGCCAGTCTTCTCCTTCCAAACCTGCATTTCCTGTAGTGTCCCCGTCTGAGTGAATGGCAGGCCCATGCTCCCAGGTGCTCAGACTGAAAACCTGAGGTCATTCTTGAATTTTCTCTTTTTCTTCCCAGACTACAGTCTATCAATCAACCGGCAAATTCGGTCAGCTCTTCATGGAAAACGTATGCAGAATCCAAGTGCTTCCCTTTGTCACACCACCTCACTCTGGTCTGAGCCACCATTGAATCTTGTGTCATGGATCATCAAGGAGTCTCCTAATGGGTCTTCCTACTCTTTCTGCTTCTCCGCCTGTCCCCACACCCCACACCAGGTCCTTTCTCCAGAGTGACTCTGAACATGTGGGTCAAATTGTGTCATTAATCTTTTCCAAACTATTCAACCATTTCCTATCTCTCTCTTTCTCTCTCTCCCTCCCCCCCTCTCATATATGCATCTTGCTATGACTTGAAAAACTCAGCAAGATTTGATTCCCTCTCTCTGACTTTATTACATTACATGTGGCTTCCTGGTTAGTCTCTAGTGGGGTCACCACATTCCTACCTCAGGGCCTTTGCAATTTCTGTTCCCTTTTCCTGAAACTCCTCCCAGATGAGCCCTTTGCTCCCCACAGGTCTTTGCTTATTGAGTCTTTGTGACTATCTTATCTGAAATTTCAACCCCTTATCATTTTATATTTACAGTTATCACTGTAACATCCGATGTACCTGTCATCTTGTGTATTTGTCTGTCTCCCCAACAAGAATGTAAGTGCCATGAAGAATTGTATCTGTGTTGTTCACTGGTCCCTAGGGTACTTCTGGCACATAGTAGGTACTCCATAAAAATAAATACCTGCTCAAATGGTGAATGAATTAAGCACATGAAAAGCTGAACATCATTAAGGGAAGCAACTCAAAATCCCAAGATGCCACTTTGCCACTAGAGAGGTTGTTGTCAAAATACTGGCAAGGATGGGAAGAAATGGGAACTCTCCCTCATTGCTGATGGGCTTGAAAGATATTTTGCGGTCAATTTGCAAAAAAGTCTGGCAGTTTCTTGAAAAGTTAAACATAAAAGTACCACCTGACCCAGCAATTCCACTCTGCCTAAGAAAAATGAAACATCTGTTCACATAAACAGATAGCAGCATTATTCATGATTGCCTCCAATGGAAACTATCCCATGTCCATCAATAGGTAGATGGTTAAACAAAATGTGGTATGTCCATGCAATGGAATACTATTCAGCAGTCAAAAGAAATATAATACGTGCTATAACATGGATGAACCTCAAATACATGCTAAATGAGAGCAGTTGGACATGAAAGACCATATGCCCTATGGCTTCATTTTTATGAATTGCCTCTAGAGAAGGCAATTCTAGAAAGCAGATTAGTGGATGCGCAGGGATGAGGGTGGGAAATGGGCCTAACTGTAAATGAAAGATCTTACTGGCTCAATGAAAAGTTCTAACCCTGGATTCTGGTAACGAACGTACCACTGGGTAGATTTCTTAAACACTGAAGATGGGCCAATTGCATTGTTTGCAACTTATGCTTTAAGAATGTTGTTTTTAAAACATGAGTGAACAGCTGTTCCTTGTGTCTAGCTCTCTTGATCAGGAGTCCTGGGGAGCTGCAGGGGAGGCGGGTGCAGAGGAGGGTCCAGGCCTTTTTGTTCCTTTCCTCTGACTGCCAATGTGGACAGATCAGCCCTCTGCTCCGGGATGTGGTGCAGAAGAGGGGACCTCACCAGTGCCCCCTGCTGAGCGAGGTTCAGTGTGACAGGCTCGGGGCCAGCAACTGAACCTGGGAGGGAGGCAGTGTGGGTGGAGGGCGGCAGGCCCAGCCCCCGGCCGCATAGAGAAAGGAAGCCCTGGAGTCAGCAAAGGCCTGGAGAACCCGAAGGGCAGCCGAGGGAAGAAATCAGAACTACGGAGAGCCTCGGGGCCGCCAAAGGGAATAAGAAGGGCGTTTTACAAATATATCAGGGGAAAAGAGATACTTGAAAGCTGCCTGGCCCATTAATAAATGAGAAGGGAAATAAAATTAATGATGATGATAAAAATGGCTGAGCTGCTGAAGTGCTTTGTAAAATTGGTCTTTAACAAGGAAAAGAAAGAAAGAAAAAATCCCAGGGATGGGCAATTAGAGAGGGACAGAGCCTTGTCAATATAGTTGATTAAAGGTAGGAAAGAGAATACTTAAAAAATTAGATGATGCCTGCCGGGTCCAAATCACCAGGTCCAGAGGCAGGCCCGGGGCCTGGAGGGAATAGCTGAGGAAATTATTAAACCTTTGGCAGGCGTTTCAACCATGTGTGTTTTGGGGGTTGGGAGAGGCTGAGATAAAAGAGAGAGGGTGCTGTGTGCCGAGCTCTGTGCGGGGCCTTGCTGGGCACATCGCCTGCCCTGGAGTCACCATATGGGGACTGGCAGCCATCAGCCCATTTTACAGACAAAGAAATAGAGCCCTGGTGGGACTCTCCATGGTTGCTCAGCTAGCCAATGGTGGTGCCAGATTTTCAGCCTGTCCTTTGTCGATTCCTGACCGTCCATGAGTGGCATTTTTGGCCACCGACTTCCAGTTGTCCTGTGTCCTGAAGCCCTAGGATTCTAGTGACCTCAATGGAGGGCCATCTGATTTTGACTTGGAAATGTTTAGAGAAGATTTCAGAATGTACACGTGGAGGAGAAAGGAAGGGGCAGAGGTTGAGGAATGAGGAGGTCGGAGTCCTCAAGCATGTGTGGCTTCTTGGGGTCCCAAGTCCTCAGCTCGCCCTTGCTGTTTGTTGTCTGTGGCTTCTGTCCTCCAGCTTCCTCAGGCTGCTGGCCTTGGTGTGGATTCTCAGCTGTGGCCCTGTCTCCTCTCTGCCTTGGGTGCTCATGCCAACAGCTTCTCTGACCCGTTTCTTGTCTCCAGACGCCTCCAGGGCACTGGGTGAGGGAGGGGAGGAGGCAGCTCACAGGGCTGCAGATGTAAGCCCCTCACTCGTCGGCCTGCTGTGCCACCGGGGTCTTGTGCGTGGTGTGGTGGGAGCCCCGTGTGACCGAGTAAAACCCTGGCCTCCATTCTCCACATCCCTGGTCTAACTCTCATCATGGCTCCACCACAAGAAGAGTTGGTTTTCTTGCCTCTGGACATGGAGCCTGACCATGGGGCTTGCTTTGGTCATTAAGGTGCTAGCGATGTGACACAAACAGGGACAAGAGATGTGTTTGTGTGGGCCTCCTCCTCCACCTCTGCCACTGCCACCATCCAGGGGGGTGACAAGACTTGGAGCTGAGCTGATGCCACCAACCCTGTCTTTTTATGAGGAGCAGAGCTACCCCAGCTTCTGTGGCTTGACATATAACTGTATGACTGGACTTGGATCAATCCAAACTCAGTTGCCTGAACATTCTTGAGAATAAATGCTCATTGACACAAACCACTGAGGATTCGTGGTTGTTACACAGCAATAGCTAACTAAAACACAGCCATGTACACAGTATGCTTTGAGACCACTTCCAGTTCCTATCTAAAATCTCTTTTTACTTTGATTTATTAAATCTAAAAACAAATCATGAAGCACCCAGTGGGTACCTCTTCCTAAGTTAGGCAGGATGTGCTCAGAACTTCTTGCTTTCTGTCTTTGAGGAGCTTAGCCTGGGGGAGACAAGAAGAACAGGATATCAATAAAGTCGTCCCTGGGAGAAATGTCCCGAGTCAAAACTTGGAGGAGGTGCAGGGGACTGAGGGTGCTCAAGGCCAGAAAGTGCAGAGGGGTGCGGAGCAAGCAGGTCCTGTGGTAAAAGCCAAGTCCTCGTTTAGGGACGCAGGCAGAACCCAGGTCTAGCTGTGACATTGTGCAAGTCTCTGACCAAATGTCTTGATGAACAAAAGGCATCAATGATGGCAATTTATGGCCAGCTAAACGATGATGAAGTCCAGGGACACTCTCTTAAATACCAAGGTGGCTCATGATGTGATAAAACTCAAAGAAACTCACAGGGAATCAAAGATTCCAGGTCCTAATGCTGTTGAAATAAGCAGCATGATCCAGGCCAGCCAAAGGCACAGAGGTAATTACACACTGCCACCTGCCCCTGGAAGGCACGAGGGGCCTGGGAGGCCCAGCAAGGGCAGGAGCAGACCTGCCCGAGCTGGTGAAGGTGAAGGGAGGCAAAGGCCACCGTAGTCCTCCTGGGTCACTCTGCCCAGCATGGCCCTCACCCACTGTCCCCAGGCCATACTGAGGCACCCACCTTCCCCTCTGCTGCCCCCTGACTTTCAGAGGATGGTCTTCTTCTGCCAGTGGAGGCGGTTGGGCATGGTGGGGGTGAGCAGAGCGGGGCCATATGGTGGGAAGCGTGTCCCTCCCTCAGGCCTGTCTCCCTCCTTCCAATGACCCCCTTCCAGGAGCGGAGGCGCCCGGCCCGGTGTGTGTGATTTCAGAGTTAATCTGTCTGCACTAATTAAATATTGACGGCTGTTAAATATTCATGGGGCGTTTGAGCTGCCAGGTTGGATGTTTCTGGGCTCCGCTGATGGCAGCTCTGCTCACGGGTGGCTTTGGTTGGTCACTTTGCCCTCCCTCCTCCGGTCCTCGTCCCTTCTCGTCCCTTCTCGCTCACCCTGCTCCTCCCTGCCGAGGCTTGGGCTTCTCTTGCTACATATCCCCCGGTTCCTGGGCACAGGCCCCTCTGCTTGCCTCTGCCGCCAGCCCTGGGACTCCCCATCCACTGGCCGTGCACACTCTTGGGGGGGCTGCCGCTCTGGAACCACCAGCGAGAACCTGTGTCCTCAGAGGGAATGTGGCCCAGGGTATGCAGAAGGCTCAGGAGCTGCTGAAGAACCAGGCAGAGTGACCCAGTGAAAGTCCCTCTGGAAACTTCCACCGGGAGGTGGGAGCTGCGAGGGGTGGGGAGAGCAGGACGGCTGCCAGCCTAAAGTGAGAGGTCACTCGGGATCCTGGGTCGGGGCTCCTGTGCAGCTTGCCAAGGGGGCTCACAGGACACCAGACAGACCGGGCAAGGGGGCTGGTTGGGAGGTCTCTTCAGTGTGGGATTTCCAGCAGGGCCCTGACAGACGGGCAGGGATTAGCTGAGTGGATGAAGAGGGCTTGCACGGAAAGGCCTCACATCCAGGGAACAGCATGAGTGAACACTGGACTAGAAGGGGAGGGTGGCTCAGCATCCTGCAGAGCAGAGAACAGCCAGGGAGTGGGGGATCAGGGAGGAGGAGTGGCCCCTCTGGGATGGAGTGCTGCACTCCCCTCAGCCCCTCAGTCTTTCCTCTCCCTCTTTTCGCCTCTGCTGATCCCCAGGCTCTTCCTGCTCTCAGGACAGTGGTCACCTGCAGGCTGCTTCCTGTGAGCAGAGCAGGAAGGGGAGGGGAGCTGGATGGAGGGGCGGTAGGGTGGGCCGTCCTGGGAGGATGATGCCAGGGGTCGGGCAGCTCCTGCACATGACCAGGAAGCCATTTGCTCACTATTTCCAACCTGTGCTCTGCAGGCCTGAAGCGGGTCAGGCTGTCCTACAAGCAGAGCCAGTAGGTCAGCGGGGTTCAGCAAGGGCACCCCCGGCCAGGAGGCGGGTCCAGGCCCTCCCAGGCAGCGGGGCCTCTCACTGGCTCCCAGTGCCTGTGTGACTCCCCACCTGGGTGTAGGGCGGGTGTGTCTCCCATGGTCACTGTCCTTGCTGCGAGTGTAGCTCTGGTTATGTGGGGCCCTGGGGTTGCTGGGGCAATGCCACAATGTATGCCAGCCCTCCCTCGAGGGGCGAAGGCACATGCACTGAGCTCAGGGCCCAAGGCAATCCAAGAACCTGGGAAGCTTCCCTTTGGATGGACTAAAGACAACACTATTGACAACAGTAGCTGTGCCTTGCTTGCTGAGAGCTGCCGCTGTGTCTACCCCTTTCCATGTATTACTTCATGTAAGCCTCATTCAACCTCACAAGCCACTCTATCACCCACATTTCACAGATAAAGAAACGGAGGTTCAGAGAGGTTGAGAAATCTGTTCAGTCACACAGTCACGTTGGCATTTGAACCCTGAACAGCCTGATATCAGAGTCCATACCCTTAACTAAATTCTTTGCCAGCATTTTTTCAAATGTTTTCCAAGAATCACCTGGGGAGCTTGTGAAAATACAGATTCCAGACTCATCTTGGACCCCCTGACTCAGCATTAAACCGAGTAAAGTGGATCAGTACCAAGTGTGTCGGAGACAGGTGCTGTCCGCCTTGAGGGCTGGTGTTCTCTCCTTCCTGGTGGGAGGGAGAGGTAGGGAGTTGGCTTCAGACCAGAAAGACTCTGATTAAGCTCCTCCTCCTCCTCCTCTTCTTCCTTTTTTACCCCCTTCTGGTTTGGGGGATTGAACCTAGGGATGCTTAACCACATCCCCAGTCCTTTTTATTTCTTATTTTGCAAAGTTGCTTAGGGCCTCACTAAGTTGCTGAGGCTGGCCTTGAACCAGCAATCCTCCTGCCTCAGCCTCCCGACCTGCTGGGATTATAGGCGTGCACCACTGTGCTGTTGATTGAGCTCTTTTTAAGAAGCCAGCCTGACTGGGGGGTTGCTGGAGGAGGGGGAAAGAGTCATGTTCTCTCTTGGGCCCTGCTAAAAAGCAGGGGCTGTTGAGCACTGGGCTACCCTGATGAACGGCAGCAGCAGAGACCAGAGTGAGGGGCCTTAGGAAGGAGGGGCTGCTCGGCCACCCACCCCTTTTCTGATGTGAGTTGAGTCAGAAAGAGCAGTAGGGGTGCCATTTCTCATCAGTGAGAGGGGCTTGACTGCCTCTGAGTGTCACTGTTCCTCTGCAAATGGGCCCTTACTTGCCCCATGAGATGCAACCAGCTCTGACCCTGGCACCCCAGGCCCTTTGCACACATTGGCCCACGTCATCTGACCCCAGCCCCTGCAGGTGGGCACTGTTTCTATGCTCAACTTCATGATGTGAACCTGAGGCAGAAAGATGTTGAGAGACTTGCCTGTGGCCCCACTGGAAGTAAGCGGTGAAGTTGGGATGGAACCCCCCAACCCCATGGGCTGGAGTCCCCACTCCTGTCTGTCAGGGTCTCTGTTACAGGTCACTTCCCCCTCCCTCCTCCTACCTCAGCAGAGGACAGCCTAGACTAAGCATCCCTCTCCCTATGAGATTGCCGCTGGGGAGGAAAACAAGGCAGGAAGCAAGAAACTAAGTAAAATATATCCTGTGCCTGTCTGTCCATCCATCCATCCATCTGTCCATCCAGTTCACCACAACAGCTATGAGAGAAGTAGGTGGAGAAGGGAGGAGGGAGGATGCAGGGCCCAGAGAGGCCTGCTGAGCGGGTATGGTTGGACCAGGAGCTGCAGGAGGTGGGAGTGAGCCAGGTGGTACTGTGAGGGAGGAGCCTGCTGGGTGGGCAGGGGCCAGAGTGGCTGGGGCAGGCGGCGGTGGGAGATGAGTTCAGGGAGGCGATGGTGGAGGTAGTGGATTCCAAGGGGAGGCCCTGCCGCTCTTATAAGGTCTTGGGTGTGAGAGAGATGGAAGCCCTCGGTGACTCCTGAGCAGAGCAGGGACAAGATCTGCTGCTGATGATTTGGAAGGATTGCCCTGGCTGCTGTGAGATTAGGCAGAGGGGCAAAGAGGAGGGGGCTGCCATGGCTAACCCAGGTGGCGGTGCTGGTACTGGTGAGGGTGCGGGGACGATGCACAGTGTGTTGAAGGGACAGTTTGGGCTGAAAGACTGATGGTAGATAATGAGAGGTAGAGAGAGTCCAAAGTTCAGTGCGACTGGAAGGACAGGGCTGGGCAGCTGTGTTCTGAGATGGGGTGGACTGGGGAGAGAGGCTTCAGGGAGGGGAGGTGGAGGTAGGGAACATTAGGAGTTCGAGGTGGATGCAGTATTAAGGCTCTGGTGCCTGTGAATTAGATCTCCACTTGGGGATTCAAACAGGCAATTGGGTCACACATCTGGAATTTGAGGAGGAGATGTTCAGACTAGAGATATACATGGGGGCATTCTCAGCATGTAGATAGTATTTAAAATCCAGACACTGGATGAGATTTTTCCAGGGAAGAAAGTAGGTAGAAAGGAGCGAAGGACTGAGGACTGAGACCTGGGATCAGCAATCTTTATAGGTTATGGAGATGACCAGGAGCTAGTAGGAGAGACTGACCATAGAGCCAGGCTGGATACCTGGGCTCACGCTGAAAATTACCCTTTGCTCTAGACGGCGCGTTTGGCAGGCCTTTTCTGCCCTCTGGTGGTCATAATTGGGAATGCATGCAATGGAGCTTGACAGACACGTTTGAGGGTTTATTCTTGGTTATTTCAAGCACCCATTCAGTACAGTTTCTACTATTATGTTTTGGCAACTGACCAGTGCAAAGGAGGGTAAAATGCCTCTTTGGACTTTGCCGCATAGTGGAAGGAAAGACACACAAACCCCGACTGTGGCTCTCAGTTGGGGTGACTTGGGGGCTGTCAGCAGACATCTTTTCAGTTGTTATCATGTCAAGTGGGGGTAGCAACCGGCATGGAGAGGTCAAGGATGCTGCAAAAGAGTCACATGCTCAAAACATACGCTTACACAAAGACTGATCTGTCCCCAAATGTCAATAAGTGCAAGGTCAAGAAACCCTGATCTGAGACACCCTGCCAAATGCTATCCTATAAATATTGACCAAAGCGTTTTCTGCAGAGGTGCGAGGAATGGAGCCTGTCTTTGGAAGGCAAGGAAGACTTCCCTTTCACAGAGGCTTTGTGGTTTCAACTTGTCTTGAAGGATGAGGAGGGATTTGCCAAGGAGAAAGAGGAGGGACAGGAAAACAGGACAAGGCCAGGTTCAAGTCATGCCACGAAGAGACCTGGTTTGTCCTGTGGGAGCACAGGTCCAGGTGTGTCCAGATTAGTCCCAGTGGACATAAGGTGTTCCATGTAACTGTTTACGGAGCTTCCTCTGCTCTGAAACATCTTCCTGTTTGGGTGGTGGAGACCAGAGCCACAAGGCTCAGCGGCTGTGTGTGACTGTGTCAAGGGAGAGCGGGGAGTGGCAGATGGCCATGCAGGCCTCCTGAGGCAGAGGGAAGGTGGGTGCTGGCCTGAGAGCAGCAGGGGCTGGCTGAGGCCCACTGGCATTGCTAGCAGGAGTCATGCCTTGAATCCGACCTTTGCTACTAACCAGCTTCGGGACCTGCAGTGGGTCAACCTTTGCTTTCTCTATCTATCCCAAGAACAGGTGGATCAGACCCATCTAAGGGCCTCTCTGTCTCCTAGTCCTAGACTTCTTGAACGTTCTTTTCCTGATCTCCTCTGAGAAGTGGACTCTGCAGTCTGATTCAGAGCCTTGGTGACCAACTGGTGGGCGCTGACACCCCTTTCCAGGACCAGGGTCTTAAGTGGAATGTGAACAATTCTCTCATCATAGAGAAGGCAGTCCTTCAGGGCACGTCTCGTTGACATGGCTGCTAAGACCCCCTGAGAGTAACTCCTAGGGACTGTAACTCTGCACCCCCAAAATGATCCCATCTCGGCCCCACCTGAGTCTGATGGAGTTGTTTGAGGCTTCTGCCTGACTGGCTGTGTTTCTAGAGAGCAGGTAAGCAGGTTCTGTCACATGAAAAGCAGAAAGGGCACAACCCAGAGGGCCACCAGAGAGAAGGCTGTCTTGCTATTTACAGATGGCTTAACTTGAGTGGGCAGAAATGACAGCAGATGGGCCGAGGCAGTATGGAGCGAGAGAGAGCCTCTAACAAGACAACCTCCCAGCTGTGTGTAGCAATTTGCAGCTTCAAAAACGTGTCCCCACAGGCAGGGCAGAGTGCATCGATTGTCCCCATCAGTGGAACTGAGGACAGAATGGTGAAGTCATTTGGCAAGCAGAAGGTTGGGTACAGGAGGTTGGACTTGTTTCTGGACAACTATTCTGAGAGCTGATAGAGGAGGAGACTGAGGTCCAGAGAGACAAACGGATCTGCCACAGGCCTTCCAGCTGCTGAGTGAACCATCTGGGATGGGATTTGACTGCCTGGTCAAGGTCTTTTGTTGGGCAATGGGGTAATCATGTCCCCTTATCTGTCCTTTGTTTCAGAAATTGATCTTGCGTATGTCCCTCTCTCTCTAGGTATAATATCATCAGCAATGAACCTTACACAAAACATGGTTCCATTATAAAAACAGCGCCCCAAGAGACTTTACACAAAATAAAGCAAAGGAGGAAGAAAAATTATCCCCCAATCCAAGTACTGCCTTTCGAGTGCGTTTACTTCCTTCATTTTTCCTGTCTGTAGTTCTTTTCTTCCTTCTTCACGTAGCTGAGTTCCACGCTGACTGCACCATTTCAAATGTCCTAGCCTGATTTCACTGGCACGATCCTAAGAATTTTCCATGTTATTACATGCACTTCATAAATGCCCCGCCGAAGGCAACCGGCTCACTGAAGCAGCCCCTGATTGTTGTACGTCTGCGCTTTTTCCAATTTTTCACTGTTCCACATAATGCTTCAAAGAGTAGCGCCATGGAGGGCGGCTGGGGAGGTGCAGGATGTCTTTACTGGGCTGGTATGACAGGGCAATGCAGACAGAATGCACATCATGCTTTCCCGTGATTGGCATCCCCGGGGGGAACCGGTTTTAGTGGTCCCTGCAGAGGGCTAACAGGCTCCCTCTCTTCTTCGCATTCTTTCTGGAAGCCTATGCTGATTTCTTGCCCTCAGGACCTGTGTGTTCTTTCTAAGGTCTCCTCCATTAAAACCTGTCACTTTAGCCAGGGCACTCTCTCTTTGTTAAAAGCCAGGGTGGGAAAAAAAAAAAAAATTACAAACCAGATTCTACAGGTAGAAAATGAAACAGTTTTTTGGTTCAATAACCTGGAAAGCCTTCTGGCCTCAGGTGGAGCTGGATCTAGGTGCTTACAAAGGGTGATCAGGACTGATATTTTTCACTGCCTCTCAGTCCGGTTTCTGTTTGTGATTCCATTCTCAAGCCCCACGTGTCAGTGAGAGGACTGTAGAATAACATGCACAGCCTAACTGTTTCCAGGCCTGAAGGAGAGAGCAAGATTTTCTCCCTGGTAGCTTCCAGATAAAACCCAGAATTCAGTCTGATTGGATTAGCTTAAGTCGCTTGCTTACTCCAGAAATAATCAGTCACCAGAGATGTGGCCTGACCTTAAGCTCAGAGAACACGCATAACCTCTTTGTGCCTGGAGTAGGGGTTGGTTCTGCTCATCCCAAAGCCCACAGATTAGGACAGGTTGGTTCCTGATCAGTGCCTCAGCACTTAAAGGACAGGGAAGTGGATGGTGGCGTTGGTGGTGGGGGCAGCAGCAGGTACTGCTGGGGTAGGATGGTATCTCAAAAGCGCAGCATTCTGAACCTGAAGCACCCTGCAAACATAGACCACTGCTATTCCCAAGAGGCCTCTTCAGCAACCTTTCTGCGAGACAGCCCTTCTGATGCTTTCTGCTTGCTTCTCTCTGAGGGCAGGGAGCTCACCACAGGCCGATTTTCTTCCACCCTGGGACAACTGGAAGAGGATTAATTCTCCCCTAGGTAGGTGTCCATATCCATCCCTCATCTAAGCATACCCACAGCAGGCACTGGCCCTGCTGGGCCCTTCTGGGAGGACTCAGGGGTGGAAAGACCAGTCATGGCCCTTCTACCATCTTGCCTTCCCTGGGCTAGACAGCCCCTGGTGTTTGTTGTGTGTGACTGAGGTTCTTATCCTCCTCAGATAGTCTCCTGTTGGAGACTACAAGATGGAGAACTGACTTCAAGGCAGGTTCATGAATCCACAGCTTTACAAGGTTTTAGGAAGCTGCCCAGGCTTCCTCTACAAAAACCTGCCCCACAGTCAGTGGAGAATTTGGTTTCAGTCCAGGTATCCGAATTGTTCCCTCCCTCATGGCTCATGTAAATTGCCCTTTTAACCAATTTCAGACCCTAAAAGCAAAATAAGAAGCCCAACTGCACGTTCTTTAAGAATGTTCTTATTGTAACTGAAGGGACCCCCTCCCCACTCCCACTATGGAGAGGGCTATGTAAACAGCACCTGCTGCTGGGTTGGCCCTGGGTACTTCTCCCAGCTCCTGTCCTTCACTGCTCCCTGTCACTCAGAGTTGGTCTGCATTTGGTACAGAATCTAGCTCCCCATGGGCATGGTAGATCATAGCCCTGGTACCATGTGGCTGGATCTTCCTATCTTGGGGTTCCTATAGCACTTTGTATAACTAGGTGTTTTCCTTCCTATAGCCCCGAGACACCCCCATCTAAGAGAATCACCAGCCTCCCTCACTGGCCAAACTTAAGCATATACTACCACCATTTCTCTGATATCCACCAGCAAGAAAAGGTTGAGTGGAATGTACCATTGGCTAGATTCTTCCAGGGTGGAAGCTGGATGGCTATAGTTTCAACTCTGTGGTTGAGCGAGTTAGTTTCACTGGCCACTGTAACGCAGAACCCCAACGCAGTGGCAAGTACAAGTTAACTTGCTGCCCCTGTGGCAGAATTGGGTGCATGTTCAGGTTAGCAGGGGGCCATCCTTTATATTGTTTCTGGACCCCAGACTGCTGGATCCTTTGCCCTCTTCCATGGTGACCTTGGAAGGATTGTCTCCATTCCAGGCCACCACAGAAGAACCTGAGCAAAGAGGTGTACAAAAGAGAACTGTGCATGGGAGGGCACATATTTCCACTCGTGTCCTGTGGGTCAGGGAAGAATCCAGGACAAGGCCACATGTGACTGCTTGGGAGACTGGGGAATGCAGTCCAGCCACAGCCTAGCATGCAGACAACATAGGTTTTAGTGAGCGTCAAGCAGTCTTTGCTGCATAATAACAACCCAAATGACAAGCCTGGAGTGAGACCGTTTAAGAGGAAGAAGAGAGAGTACTGTATGCATGGGGCAGGAGTGGAAGGTGGAGGGAGAGTCAGTAAGTCCCTGTGGGTGATGGCCCATTGAGACTCCTCCCCAGCCATGCCTCATGCCCAGGCATCAGGTACCAGGGTTCTTCCCTGTCTACACAAACCATTCCCAAGGCAAATTCTTGGGCATAAGCCCTGGAGAAGAATCCTTGAATCTCCACTCTTGGCTTCTCATGTGCAAACTGTACCCATAGCTTAAAGACTTCATTATAGAATCATCTGGATACATTTTAAAAATTCAACCCAATTGCTTGGGTGGTCTGAAGGCTTGTCGGGCCAGAGAAGCAGTGACTTGTAACGTAGAGGCAGATGGAAACTCAAGGATGCGTTTCTGATAACATGATGCGACTCAGGCATGGCATTTCCTGACTTCTGCTAACAGTACTTCAGGTGCCCTTACTCCGTCTTGTCAGCTCACTTCACATTAACGTCCCTTTCAAGGGATCATCCAGACTCAAGGATCTTGTGCAGACTCTCAGCCTGCTCAGGTGGCCGTAATTAGTGCCTCGTGGCTCCAGGTGAAGATCTACTTGCTGTCAAATGACAACTTCCACAAGAGGCATCCTCTTCTGGTGCCTATCGACATTCATGGCCCCAAAACATGACTGCTTTTGGAAACATGGCTCTCCATTTGCAAGGTGCTCCTGCCTGGCTTTTTTCTCTCAGTCATTTCTGGAATGGTTACTCCTTCAAAGGCCCTGGCCATCTGGGAAGGGCAAGGATGAAGGAACTGCTTTTATGTGCACACTTGGTGTTGCCTGGATATATGCAAGATGGTGCCTGGTGGCTTAGCAGAGAGGGAGTTTTTTTTTTTTTTTTTTTTCCCCAAAGCATGTGAGTTCATGCTGATGCATTGGTAAGCAGACCATTCCACTAAGCTGCTTCTTTTATTATTTTCAAGAACCTCTTGATTTATGTCCTCATTTCCTTTGTGAAGCACCCAGCTTTTCCTCTCTCTCACAAACTACATTCTAAAGGCTAAGTGATCCATTGTCCAACAGAACTCTTTGTCGAATGATAGCAACACCAACATTCAGATGACAATCCTGGCGACTGGCCCTCACCACTGCCCACCTCTGGCACCCTGCATAACACACACATGTTACTGTCAATCAGAGCCCTCCTGGGGAGGGGGATTCTTGCCTTCCCTTCCCCTCTACTCAGTCTGTGAAGAGCAGTTTCCATATTCAGCACTTTCCAGGAACTAGTAACAGAGTCATTTCACCCAAGGTTCCATGTAGCCTCTTGACATGGTTGGATCTTATCCAAGCCTCCTTTTAAGAAAGAATACTCCACTGTGAATAGGAGGTGAACCATAGAAAGTATCGAGAATCCTTTCCTGTTTAAGTTGGCTTTAAGAATCATTGGATCCTCGCAGCATACAAAGTGATGTGCATATCTTTGCCCAGGGCAAATGGCTCTGCATGATTCCAGCCAGAGGGTGCGTGCTTAATAGACCAGGAAGGGTTGGTTTGGGGTGGATGACAGTGATGAGAAATGAGTGGGATTAGTTGGAACTGTCCTAGGGAGGCAGCCACTGGGTCCTGGGACCTATGAAAGAAATATTCCAGATCCTCCAGACCCTGCAGATCTGTTGGGAGAGAAAATGCACACGCGCACACACACATGCACACGCGCACACTCACTTACACACACAAGCAGATCTGAAGGGCACTGCTTGTGCAATTCCTGGACTGCTTGTGCAATTCCTGGACATCACCCTCATGCATGTCTGCCCCAGCTGGGACGCCCTAATCCTGCATATGAAGCCCAGTGATGCCATCCATCCCCTCACTCTCCACAAAATGCCCTATCTATACCTCTTGCCTCATTTGCCACACTGGATCAGTGTGTGTGTGTGTGTGTGTGTGTGTGTGTGTGTGTGTGCCTATGTTCCCTTCTGACCATAAGTCCTTGGGGAACAGAAGCATTTCCTCCTCATCTCAATATCCTCACCGTCTGGCATGTGACCAATACTCAATGAAAATTGAATGACCAAAATTAGCATCTCGCTTACCATAAAATCTTAATGAATGTTAACATCTAAGTGAGTTGTATCCCCTCCAAAGCCTTTTCCTTATCAATATCCAAAAGATCAATGCTATGCACGCTAATGACAACCATGCATATTTCATAGAAAAGCTTCCAGGACCCACCGCGCTCCCTGTCAGTCGGCTATGATGGCGCTGTGTGACTCCCCCGCCCTACCACATTTCACTTCGCTTGGCCAGCCCCCTTCTCTTTGGTCTTTGGGTTGTTGGAAATTTCTAGTTATAGCTATCATGTTGCTATTGACATGCTTTCCTTTCTTTGGGGATAACACCACCAGGGGTTTTTTGTTTTGTTTTGTTTTTTTAAACTAAAAAAGGAATTCGTGGGTCAGAGACCAGCAGCATCTCTCCTCCACGTTGCCTGATTACTTGTGGAAATTGGTACAGTCTTTCTGGAAAGTAATGCCGAAGGCCCTGCTCCACTGACCCCCAAACTTGGGTTTTATCCTATTTATTTTTGTGACTTTGATAGGCACATACCGGGACCTGAAAGTTACTTGGATCTAAATTTTATTTCATAGCTGGTGAGACTGCACCTGTTTCCACCTGATGATTTACTATCTCCATTTCCTGGTGTGATTTTGTTCATCTCCTTTGACCAGTTATCGGGGGAATTGCATAGCCGCCCATTCATTATCTGTTTCAGGCAGTAAGCAGGCCTGGGAAAGAGATTGCGACAGACATAAGGGATGCAGCAGCTTTCTTTTTGATATTTATTTTTATTACATTGTGGTGCAAAAATTTTCATTCTTATATATTTGAACCCATCCATCAGAGCCCCTGATGGTATCTGTTTCTTCAATAGCTGGGAATTTATCTCCTTATCAGCAGCAGGGGTAACAATGCCAATTCCTTGTCTCCAGGTTTGTCACACATTAACGGTAAGATACAGGCTGAACTTGACAGGCATGCTGTATGAATTTAAATGAAGCCTCCCTGGCCTGTTAGCCAACTGTCCCAGAGATGTTTATTAAATACCCATCTCTTTTTCCACTGTGTTCCTTTACTGGACTAACACTGGTTTTGCCACAGTTCAAATCCATCTCAGGAATCTCTGCTAATGACCTTTGCTGTTTTTCAATTCAATCCGGATGGTTTTGGTGATTGACAATTCACATCTTAATCGCTCAGAAGGGATCAGCTATCACTGCCATTAAAAGACAAATCCTTTGATGGTTCTTTACCTGAAAGAATAAGCGTCCTATACTCAGAGCTGTCAAATTCTATTAGCGGGCTTAGGAGGATTTACATTGGTGTTGCATTAACTCTATATATTGACTTTGGAACATGGCATATGTACTTAGAGATTACAATTAGACCAGAGCTGTAAAGCTCCCCAAGGACCTCAGAGCTTCAGGCAAAGGGAAGACTCAAGTTTTCTTCAAATGGTCAGACTGTCCAGAAGCTGGTCCTTCTGAATAATGTCATTGTCCTCTAGCCTTCCTCCACCCCGAATCCAGGAAAGTGGGAGAGAGGACCAAGAGGGAACCTGAGCTGGGATGAGTGTCAGCTGGTGGGAGGCAGGTGGGTGGGGGATGGCAATGAGGATTTATTTCTTCTTCTTCTTATAAATATATTCTACTGTCCTTACTATTTAAAAATCTCCGTCAGCCCTAGGACTATTCTTGCCTGTCACCTCCCCATCACGATCCCTCTCTGCACCCACCATCTCATTCCCTTATCCCCACTTTTTAGCTTGCTGTCTCACTTCCTCTACTGCTCCACAGAAGCTGACCTTACCCACGTGACTAGTATCTTCCTTACTTCTAAATCCAGCGGTCCCTTCTGAGTCCTCAACTTGCTGATTGCCAGGCAGCATGTGACAATGCTGTTCTCTCCCCTTCTCTCCCTGGAGCACCTTTCCCTCTGACCAGGGAGCGCGCTGTCCTGGCTTTCTCCCTCCTCTCTGTCCACTCCTTCCCAGCCTCATTTTCTCACTGCTCCGACCTCACTGCTCTCCAGGGTCCTGCTCAGGCCCTTGGTTCTCCCCATCTGACCCTCCACTCCTTGGTGGTCTCTTATGATTTAGACATGAGTTGTCTTTCGAAAGCTCCTGTGTGAGATAATGCAAGAAAGTTTAGAGGCTAAACGATTGGGTTAGGAGAGCCTTAACCTAATCAGTGTTTTAATCCACTGATACAGATTAACTGGGTGGTAAGTATAGGCAGGTAGGCGTGACTGCAGAAGCTAGGTCACTGGGGTGTGCCTTTGGGGTATATGTTTTGTCCCTGGCGAGCAGAGCTCTCTCTGCTTCCTGGTGCCACATCCTGAGCTGCTTTCCTCCACCATGCCCTTCTACCCTGATGTTCTGCCTCACCTCAGGCCCAGAGCTATGGAGTCAGCTGACCGTGGACTAAACCTCTGAAACTGTGAACCAAAATAATCTTTTCCTCCTATGTTGTTCTTGTTAGGAAGTTTGGTCACAGCAAACCCAAAACCAGTTAAAACAGTCGCTTCCCTTCCTGTGGCTTCAGTGGCTTTGTATTCAGGTGTAGATGACTTTTCAGTTCTATGTCCAGGCTCAGGACAGCTGTCCCCTGAGTTTCAGGTCCCTCCTAGGAGCTCTGGAACCCTGAATGACTGTGTATGAAACTGTCTCTGTCATTCAGTGACTATGAGAACTTGAGTGTTACTGGACATCTCCATGCCTGTTCCCTTCCTCTTAAGGTTATCAAGAGGGTTCAAATGCATTGTGCCACTATTATTCTTCTTCTTCTTATTATTATTACACAGCCTGCTGCCTGTCAAACATCATCCCCTTCAGGTGTCCCAGAGATATAGAGAATGTGAACTGCCCAGATCTAACTTACCACCCTCTCCTCTCTTCCCCAAACCTCCCTTATCACATGTGTTCCTCTCCTGATGGATGACACCACTGGAGTCCCCACGATTCCTGGCCTCCCTTCTCCCTTCACCCCTGTGGCCAGTCTCCATGCCCACGTGTCCATGTCCCCCATAGCTCTTGTTGCCCTTCCTACTCCATCTCCCGCCACACCCTTTCTCTGGCCTCCGTCATCCCCCTCAGACCGACTGCATGAGATCCCCAGTAAGCCCACCCCTGAGGTGGTTCTCCAGCATCTGCCTGGTTTGGTATGGCCCCTTCCTCTTTCTGCTTATTCCCCAGACCCTGACAGTCTTCCCTCCAGTCCATTATGCTCTCTGGCCTTTCACCTGCTGCTCTCTGCCTGGAACAGTCTTTTTCCTGTCCCCTTATCTCATGTGAAAAGTCAGACCCTCCAGGCAGCTTCTCTGCCCAGCTAGTGTGGGAAGAGATACTGGGTCTTCTGTGCTCCCAAGTGCTTTCTCTGCCACTGACCCCCTTGCTCTTACCCTGTTGTGATCATCTGTTTAGAAGTCCATATCCCGCTCTGTTTCAGTCAGCCACTTTGCTGCTGTGATTAAATGACTCAACAAGCACAACTATAGAGGAGAAAAGGTTTGAGAGCTCACTGTTTCAGAGGTCTTAATCCTTAGAAGGCCGGCTCCATTCCTTAGGGCTCAAGGTGAGGCTGAACATCATGGTGGGAGAGGGCGGGGAAGGGAAGGGGCTTTACATCATGGTGATCAGGAAGCAGGGAGAGACTCCACTTGACAGACACAAACATATATCCCGGAGCCACATCCCAATTCCTGCCTCCTCCAGTCACATCCTATCTGCCTCCAAATACCACTGAGTTAATCCCTGATGGGGATTAAAAAAACTGATTAAAAAAACCCAATCATTTCTCCTCCAAACCTTCTTATCTCACAATTGAGCTTCTGGGGGACACCTCACATCCAAACTATAACACACTCCTTGCAAGGGATAACGACTCTCTTCTTCTCTTTGATATGTTCAGTGCTTGGTAAACAGAAGGTGTTCCATCATTGCTGGGAAAACATCTCATTCCACATCCTTGTGGCACTAGGCTTGCTCCATTCTGCCCTTCAGTGAAAGGTTCTCCTCAATAACTGGTGCTCCCTATCAGTTGTTCAACTCTCCTTTATTCACCGTCCCAGTTCAGGGTGGAGTCAGAGAGATGTCCAGGGCAGCAGGTAATAACAAAGAGGACAGCACAGAAAGGTTTGTGCATTCAGGAATCAATGGTGTAGGTAGTATTGGAGAAGAGATGGGCGGGTCACTTCCTGGAGGAATTGACTCTGGGCTTATTTTAAAAACTAAGGAAGCATTAGACAGGGGAAAAAGGCAAGGAATGGTGACCATATGCTAAGCCTATTCTTCTCTGTGCCGAATAACAGCTAAGAAGACACAACCCTTACACTGACTGTTTTCATTTTCAACCATCTGCATTTCATTGAGAGACTGTGGTGCACTCCTGGGATACAGGGTACTGTACCTCCTTCTAGAACTTCTTTGATGTCTTCACTCATCTGAATAACCCAGCTGGTCCTCCAGGGCAAACTCTGCATAACTGATGCTTCAAAGATCAAGTGTCAAGTGCATGCCTGTCTTCACTCATGATTTCCCCAGGCAAGGGAATGGGCCTGGAGGAGGCGAGTCATTTGTCTAAGGTCGCACAGAGCTAATTAGAAGCACAGCCAGATTCAGCTCCAAGGACCGGTTCTTTTCATCACAAACCGGTGCCTTCTATCAAGTGTGGTGTTCTCGATGGGGTGGAGCATAGAGTAGCAACGCTCAGACCTTGAACTTGACCAGTTAGCTTTCCTGGACAGATTCTTCATAAAAAGCATCACTTACTGGGATGCAGAGACACTTATTCAATAAGAAAAGACAGAAACATTTAACTTTACATATTCTCATACTTCAGTTTGATGATGTTAGACATAAATTTCACAAACAATAAGGGGTTATCCAGACACATGGAAGTTAGAAACAGTCCTAAATAAAGCCACGGGAAGAGAAGACATTCAGAACAGAGTATTTAAAGAACAAAGATATAAACACAGCATATCATATAAATTTATGGGATGCTGCCACCCTGGTACTTAGAGGAAAACGTATTGCTCGTGTTGGCCTCTATTAGTGAGAAAGAAGAAAAACCGGGAATTAAGTCTCTACTTAAATAACCTAGAAGGAGTACAAATTATCAAGAGAAAGGAAGTGGGAAGAGTAATAAACCCCAAAGCAGAAATGAATAAAACAGGAGCATAAACTTGAATTTGAAGTGCAGGAGAAACCACTGCCGCTCTGATCCAGCAATCCATCACCCTTACTTGGGATGCTTGTTTGAACCATAGATTCCCAGGCTCCAGCCTGGACCTCCAGAGTCAGATGCACTGGGGACTGGGTCTGAGAATCTGTATTTCTGACAAATGTCCTTCCTGAATGACATACAGCCAAGCACTGTCCCCTTCTATCTCATTGTGTTGGGAGCTGATTCTCCCCCTTGAGACTTTAGGGATTCCTGGCCAATATCAATTTTGGTACCTTTATCCTCTCCTCCCTCCAGGTGGTAGGAGCATCTGGGTCAAAGAGGGACTCCAGTCTCTGAATGTGGAGAATCAGTTCAAGAGTGGACACTTGATCCTGTCTAGGTCAATGGATCCTTTTGGGCTTGGAACCAAGAGAGGTGTGAAACTTCCTTCTCAAGGTCCAGATTGCTTCCTGTGAAGCAAGGGGCTCCCTAGCACCACATTCTCACCAGATAGAGAGGAAAGAAAAGGAAGCTGGTCCTCAGAGAGGTTAAAAGCATCCTATAGAGAAAAGTCGAGGAGACCAGAGAGATGAGATCACAGTATCATTCATCTCTGCTTCATTTTGTTCCTAAGACCCAGCTGCTTTTATAGCTTGGTTTCCAAGAATGCTCCCATGTGCTTCAATTGTTTTCCCTGCATTATAAGCTGACTGAGCAGAGTTCCTGTTGCATGTACCAAAGGGGGCCTAGCTGACACAGGATTTCACTGTGTTCTTTCCTCTCCAAGAACAGGCTACCAATATTACCATCCACACATTCATCCTTCCAGGAGAGCAGCAGGAGCACAGTGATAGTAGTCATATGCTCTGTACTTTGGTGACCATCATGCTCTCTGGGACCTTGTATGATAAGAATATGTCACAATTCAGACTCTACTTTCTTCTTTGTCACAAGTCTTCTTGAATCTTAAGGTCAAATTTGATTGTGTGCTCAAGAGCCATGGAGTTGGTCAAGGCCTAACCTTTAGAAAATCATGGATTAAACCATGAACCATGGAACTGATATTAATAACATTTTTAAAAGATTAACAATATACATTTAAATAGTAGGGGCTGTCAAAGTAGTTGGCACCAATTGTTCCAAGAAATATATGCTAAATATCTCATGCAGACTAGGGATGAGGTTCTAGGCCTGAGCATTCTGAAATGAGTAGAACATTACCACTGTCCCAGGGGGTCAGGCTGATGGAAGAGACATGAAATAACAGAGGGCACAAAATGTCAAGTATAATGAACAGGGTACTACAGACTACAGAGATGAGAGCTCAACTCTAATTGGTGGAGTCAGTAGAGGCTGCCTTAGAAGAGGAGCCACTAGTCCTGAGTTCTCATGAATGAGTTTCTAGGCAGATCAGGCAGTGGGAAGAACATGTGGAAAGGCACACACACAACCTGATTAAAGACCTCAATCACCAGGGTCACTGGAGACAGGAGGGCCTGTGAGAAAGCTGTGGACATGAGGCTGGGGGGAGGCAGGCAGATGCCTTGTATGCTCTGCTTTGAAGTTCATACTTGACCTTGGCAGTGAGAGAAAGTCAGGAAGGGTTTTGAGATGGGAATCAGTCTTGGAAGATGTACAGTTATTAATGTTGTTCATTAATTATTTCTGGCAATCTTTTTGAGACCAGGCATTTCCTGGCCTCCTTGTGGTTGGACGTGATCACATGGCTAGCTCTGGCCAGGAGACTGGAGTAGAAGTGATATATGTTGTTTCTAAGCCAAATATCTAATTGCTAGTGTAAGATCCTGTAGGGTCCTCTCTCCCTCTTTCAGGATAGTTGGCATTTCCAGATGGTGGCTGCTCCGTCTGCTCAGGGCCTGGAGCCAGGAGTGGAGCAGAACTATCAGAAGTCCCATGCAAAACATGTAGCATGAATCAGAAAACAAAAACAAAAAACAAAACAACAAAAAAATTCCATCACATTGTTCTTTTTAAGACACTGAGATTTGGGGTTACATGCCAGGCTGTCCTAACTGACAAAGCAGACTTGTCAAGTCCCCCAAGTTGGAGGAAAGGTGAGATGCTGACAGAAAAGGACTGTATGCAGGACCTGCTGTCTATACCAAAGGAAGATGTGGGCCACTGGTACCCTCAGACAGGTAACTCAGGTAACTCAACTCCACCCACATCTTGTTGCCCATGTGACTTGCACCCTTAATTGCCCCCACCCCAACTCTACCCCACTTCTCTCTATAGAAGTGGAAAAATCTGAATTGGGCCATGAAAACAACTGAAAGCAAAGGCTCAGAGAAATGACACATATAAAAACAACCTTGATTCAAAAGCAGACATATGAACTTTGAAAATATAAATCTCCTTCTAGCTAAATAAATAGAACCAGTCCAAGAAATGACACATATGAATTTTGAATGTGATTGAAGAAAAAGGCTCAGAGAAAACAAAATCTAATGACAAGATGGAAAACTATTACAAAAAGGAACACAGGCTTCAGAAACAGGCCAGTGTCCACATCCTGTACAACCTCCAACACTCCTCCCTCTGTTCATCCCTCCTTTCATTCAGTACTGATGGAATGCCCACTATGTGCCAAGCACTCTGCCAGGTCTGGGAGGGCCCACACCTTTGAGCCATTCTGATGCCAACTCTGCCTCCTTGGAGCTTACAGCCCAGTCGAGCATGAAGGCAAGAAAGTGGGACAGTCACCTGGCCAGTCTGCAGAGTGTCAAGGTTTAAGTATAAGCCACTGTGCAGAGTGCACAACAACCTGGAGAGGCTAAGCAATGTGATTAGGTGATTAAAATCCTACAGCTCTGGGACAGGCTACAGGATATTGTAGAAACAGAGCTGCTCTTCAATAATCATTTGAGGGACATGCATTATTTAAAGTGCACAAGGAGGCAATTTGTAACATCAAAGTCATAATGCAGACTAAAAGGAAATTATTGCTCCACACACCTATGTCCTAAACAGCTTCCTCATAAGCCCATACCTGGAGTCTGAGAGGCCCATTATAGTTTACATGGTCTCCACACATGTGGTGAACAGGGAAAGGGTAGGAAGGATGGGGTGGGTGCCTCAGGTGACCTACTTAGGGATGGTTCTTCGGTCTTTTGCCCTGGCACATCTGGGTCACCTTGTGTTTCAGTCAGCTTCTTTAGCTGCTTTGACTGAGATGACCCAACCAGAACAACTGTAGAGGAGTAAAAGTTTATTTGAGGACTCACAGTTTCAGAGGTCTCAATCCATAGACAGCAGGCTCCATTTCTTGGAACTCGAGGTGAGGCAGAACATCAGGGCAGAAGAGTGTGGCAGAGGGAAGTAGCTCACATGATGATCAGAAAGCAGAGAGAGGGAGACTATTCACCAGATACAAATATATACCCCCAAAGTCATGCCCCCAATGCCCACCTCCTCCAGCCATACCCCATCTGCCTTCAGATACCACTCAATTAATTCCATTAGGTGATAATTCACTGGTTGGGTTAAGGCTCTCATAACTCAATCATTTCTTCTCTGACCTTCCTGCATTGTCTCACATGTAAGCTTTTGGGGGACACATCACATCCATGCCATAACACCTGGCTAATGCCCAGAGCATGCTGTCCCTCACCTCAAACCCTGGATGCAGAAAGACACATTTGGGGTCTTGGTGCACAGAATTTAGAAGACATATTCCTGAGAGCTGGACCTGTCATGGGTGACTGTTTATGTTTTGTTTTTAGGAGAAGAAGCAATGTAAAAAACATGGGTTTAGAGTCAAATCTAGCTTTGTGACTTAAGACACAGATAATGAGGCCTATTATAAAGGAGTATATATGTGTGTGTGTGTGTGTATACATACATACACACATGTATATCTTATACACAAATATGTACATGAATATATGCCTGTGCATATAAATACATATATGAATAAGAACATGTATGTGTACTACACATATATATATATACATACATATCTATAAAACACATATACACATGTGTATATGCATGAGTGTATATGTATTTCCGTACTTGTACTGCAATGCACACATACATGGTCTAGCATACTGCCTGATACTTGTTGGTACTTGGGAAGTCTTAGTACCCTTCTGCAACCATGAGCCCCCTTACCATTGACCTGGGGTACCCTCTAAGCCTCCACATAAGCTGAAGAATAGTAGCTATGGGGTTTTTAGACCACTCTCCCCTCCCCCAAATGCTGTCACCTTTGCTAAGCACCATCATTAAAGCCCAGGCACCAAACTGCCTCCCCAAATGCCATTTAACTTGATACCAAGATAGAAGAGTGGCATCAGACAGCTGGTGAAAGATGCTGTTCTAGGTTTGAAAAGGTCACCTGCTGTTCAAAGTGATCCTAGAACCATCCCATGTCTGTCCTGGCCTCTAATCATATACTAAACCCTAAGACCAGAGGTACAAAACTAGCAGTTTTTATGCCTGTCTTCTTCTGGTTTTTGAAAACAAATAGACATTTTTTTTTTTTTTTTTTTTTTTGGCAAAGAAACTTAATCTACGGATTTGAAGCCAAGTTCCTAATTTCTGTCACTTTTTCTCTAGAAAGAAGATGGTCAAGGAATGACTGCCACCTCAGGAGGCTTTCAGGCACCCATTAACCAAAGGCACAGTCTGAGTAGGGGTTCCAGGAAGAGCTATGAAGGGGGGTCTTTAGGGCACCTGTTGAGATGCCGGCATGTGAAGGGCGATGGCAGCTGTGGTTTTTCTGGCACTGCCAGTGCTCCTGGCTGCAGGAAGCTCCGCTGACAGTGGGATGGAGCTCTTGGGGACCTCATGATGCAACTGGATGTCTCCCAAGATGGGCTGCTGGCCTGACTCACCCATGCCAACCTTCATGTCCTCACTGAGTGGGACCCCTCCTTCCAGGGCTTGACCCCAATTCCTATCCTACCTTTTCCTGCTCCTTCCCCTCATCTCTGGCAAGGGAGGAGTAGAAGGAAAAAAGTTAAGATGGACTGAATGCCCAATATGTGCCCAGTCCTGTGCTAAGGGCTCCCACACAGGTGACCAGATTTAATCCTTAACGTACAACTTTGATTAGTGGTGTTTTGAGATGATGAATTGAGAGAAGAGAATCCAAACTGATATTTCTTTTACACATGACTCTAAATTTAGGATCGTTTGGCACTAAGAAGCAGGTCTTTTTCACCAGAGGCCATGAGTGACAGAACAGCCTTGAATTTCAGATGGGTCTCTGACTGCTCTGGGAGAAGAGGTGAGGACTCAGATAAGCCAAAGGAATTTTGTATCAAGTTAAGTGGAAGATGATTGCCCTCATTGTATTCTCATAATTATCCTCTGAGATAGGTTTGGTTTGAGTATGCTTAATATGGCATCCCTAATCTGAAGATCCAAAATACAAAACTTTCTGTGCATTGACATCATGTCCAAGTGGAAAATTCCATACCCAACCTCATGTGATGGGTCATAGTCAAAACATAGGCATACTAAAATTACTGTATAAGCTGGGCATGGTGGCACACACCTGTAATCCCAGGGGCTCTGGAGGATCACAAGTCCAAGGCCAGCCTCAGCAACTTAGGGAGGCCCTGAGCAACTTAGCAAGATCCTGTCTCATAATTAAACATAAAAAAGGCTGGGGATATGGCTCAGTGGTAAAGCAGCCCTGGGTTCAATCCCCAGTACCCAAACAAACAAAATTAAAACACACACACACGAAACTGTATAAATTCACCCTCAGGCTGTGTGGGTAGGTATATATGAAACATAAATGAATTTTCTGAATAGTTTTGTGCCCTATCCCCAAGATATCTCATTATGCATATGCAAATATTCCAAAGTGGAAAAAAAATCTGACATCTGAAATATTTCTGCTCCCAAGTATTTCAAATGAAAAATACTTAATCTATGCTCAGGTGAGAAAACTGGGGCTTCCAGAGGTTGAGTGATTTACCATAGGTCATAAAGCTGGCACTTGGTGGTCCAGGCAATCTGGTTGTGGAAGCTAGGATCCCAGTCACTCAGCTGCCTCTTAACCAAGGTGCCCTCCAGGATGGAGGAGAGTTAGAGGAATTTAGTGATATTTAAAGGCAAGAGTCACAGGACCTGGCGAATAGTGGGATAGGCTCAGAGAATCAGAGGTGACAGGTGTGTTCTGGTTGAGTAACCAGTGGACCAGGCCTTCTTCATCCGTGGAGGGAATAGAGGAGCAGCAGGTGGTTGTGGCAGGCAGGAGGAAGGTCACGCATTCAGCGAGGGGCGTATTGATTCTGAAAGGTCTACAGTGCTGCGGAGCCAACGCTGTGTGGATTCACAGGATAATCATCATTCACCCACTATTTAACAAATATTTATTCAACACTTAATTTGGCACCATGTTAGGCCCTGCACAGGCCAGAGCCTGCTTCTGAGGAAAACACTCCATTTTCCATGTTTATTTCTGATAACTTCTCTGGTGTTATCTGGTTCCTTCCTTCAAAATTTCCATTCCCATCGATTGTCAGTTATCACAGATCTGAGAATCTCTGGTTAGAATGATAGATCCACCACTGCCACGCCTGTCTGTGTGTGGTGGGACTCCTTCGTACCATCCGGGGTCTCTGTGTCACAGGGGAGTATTCAGGGACAGGGCTCGGAAATTCTTGTCTCTTTGTCCATCTTTCCTCAAGTGTCTCCTCCTGCCCAGGCCAGCACCAGCATATCGCTCCTGCAATACAGAAACGAGACAGTGCAGGTCTCAGCTGGGGAGGCCAGGGAGCCACACCCCAGTAAAAGGGGGAGACAGGCCGTCTTGCATAGAGGCAGTTATGGGGGAAGGTGAGGCCGATGGAGAGAAACCTCCAAAGCCACTGATCTTGCACCTGATTTTGCCCAGGGGTGAGTGTGGTGGGGTGGAAGCCACTCCCAGCCTGGTGTCACTTCACATCTCTGAACCTCATTTCCTCAACAGCAAATGAAGATGCTGCTGCCTCCTGTGCAGGGACAGGAAGGGGATTCCCACAGGAAACTGGTAGCAAAGTGCTTGGCACATAGTGGGTCCTCTCCCTTGTTAACCATTCTGGCGCTCTTGATTAGCAAGGGTTCCTTGTCCAGTGATGCTGAGGGAGACACCTGTCCTTCTGTGGGTGTGTATGAGGGTGCAGGTGACATAGGTATGATACATCTGTATCAGATGATACATGCTTTGGATTCATTTTCTGCAAAGAAAAACAAATTACATTTGTATTGATGTGATTTTGTACATACAAGTATGTCACAGTTCTAATCTTCCATATTTTGGATTTCTATTGAAAAGACTAAAACTTCATAGAAAGCTTCAAACGGTGGCCCGCACTCCATGCACATGAGCCTGCCTTACTGTCCCTTCCTATCTTTGTCTATCGGTACATACTGACAAACAGTCCTATCTTCCAATAAATGCATTATGGTCTACTCATTACTCTGTTCTGGGCTTTCTGCATCTAACCATTTCACGAATGCCTTTACATGCATGTGCATGTGCGTTTTATGTCTGTGTATATAAGATTAGGGAGCTTTATAATATTCCATTTCACTAACGTTCAATTAGTTAAGAAAGCATAGCCTGTATTTATTTGTTTGTTTGTTTATTTATTTATTATATCAGGGATTGAACCTTGGAGTGCTTAACCACTGAGCCACATCCCCAGAACTTTTTATATTTTATTTAGAGACAGGGTCTCAATGAGTTACTCTGTGGCCTGGCTAAGTTGCTGAGACTGACCTTAAACTTGTGATCCTCTTGCCTCAGCCTCCAGAGCCACTGGGATTACAGGCATGAACTACCATGCCTGCCCACAGTCAGACTTTAAACATTTCCATCTTTGCTTGTGAGTCTTTCTGGATAAGATAAGGCAGAGCAGGATCCTTTTTTTTTTTTTTAACAAAGTTGATGTCCTTTCTTGGCACTTAGAGGGATCCTTGTCCTCTGGAAGAGCCCATGGTCTCTCTCTCATTTTAAGGCCTCTGCTGGAGATTAGGGTTTGATTTTAGAACTCTGTCATTTCTTCCTTTCTAGTCCATGTGGGTGGACTTTTCCTATCTGAGAAGCAAAAGTGCTAATTCCAACTGGTTGCTTTTTCAACAAGTTGGGAAAGAAGAATTATCATCTTCTACCAAAATAACAGAACAGATAAAAGGAACATACAGTTGAACATGATTAAAATAACAACCAATACATTTTTTAGTACTGTGTATGTGGCAGGGACTGTTTTAACACATTATATCTTCACAACAACCTGACCGGTTAGGTTCAATTCTTACCCACATTTTGTAGAAGAGTGCGTTGAAGTCAGAGAAGTGACTTGACCAAGTTCTTTTAATTAAGAAGTGACCGAAGCTGGACAGTCTGACTCCAGATCTCAGGTCTAGGTTGCAATCCCTATTTATGAGTTTGATGTTCAACAGCCACCTGGCTGCTCTGAGGCACAGTTTCTTACTTGAGAATGGTAGTGACAAGTCCTATGTCTAAGGGTGGGCATGAGAATTAAGCAAGATTTCTGTGAACACGAGGTGTTTGCTTAGTAAGAGTACGGTCTGCTTTCCTCTTGTTCTCACACTGCTTGGTTTCTGGCCCTCCACCCAGTATGACCTCTGGACTCAGTAAGACAACTTTTCTACTGAATTTTTATGCTTCACAGTTGTCTTGTTATTTTGGCTTGCAAGCTCATTTTTCCCTGGGAGTATTGGCTCCCCCTTCAGGCAATGCTGGCCTGGTGGTGAGAGGCCAGATGCTATTTATTTCAATTCCAATGAGTTCAGTGAGTAGGGGACCCCAGGATTAAGAAAATACCTAATGCGACAACTCTCAGGTTATCTCAGGTGACTTCCTACTTAGAGAGAGTCAGCATTAGGAGAATACCCTCCTCGGATTGTTGCTATGCAAAGTGGGAGAAGAAATAACAGATTGTAGCTATACAGGATGGGAGAGGAAGTACCGTCCAGAGCCAGTTACCCCACCTGCTATTCCCAGTCTCTCACAAGCACAGGGCATCTTCACTGCTCTGAGCTTACTCCTGAGGATACCTGACTGGCAGGTTTATGTCACCACAGGTTCTTCCCAAGGCTGTGACTGGGGAGAGGTAAGAACAGAATTCCTAACATTCCCCCCTCTCTTTTTTATTTTTCCCTGTTGTTCTGGGCTGCCTCCTGCCCAGGCCAAAACCAGCATCACCTTTCACCCTTCCCTCTACCCTTCATAACAGCACCCCATGCCAGCGGTTTCTTGTGGTTTTTAGTTTTCTCTTTCTGACTCCCTGGAGTTGACCTTGGGAAGGGGGTTTAGAAGTCATGCTTACTTAGAATCTTGATGGGAAATGGAACCTAAAAACTAACCTCTATTTTCCATCCCTTGAGCTTTTGACATCTCACATCACTCATTCCACGGGGCCTCCACCCTTCCAATGTGCACTGCACCCATGTGTGCACACACCCAGAGTGTGCAGGACAGGCTCCTCCTCCGGCACTGCCAGGGCTAGGCAGAGGGGCTGCAGTGGGAACTGCAAGGCCAAGCTCTGCTTTTGCTTGGCTTGATCTCCTCCATCTGGTTCACTAGATCTGCATGATCTTCCTAAGGCTTTGATGTTCTGGTTTCTCTTAGAGCTAGACACCTGAATATTTTTCTGATACTTTTCCTACTTTCTAAAAATATTCTTTGCCACATATTTACAGTGCATCAGCTATTTGCTAAACACCATGCTAAAGTGAAAACTTGAATTGGTTTCTGTTTCTGTCACTTACAACGGAAAATGTCTTCGCTCAGACACCAGGTGTTATGATGTTTATTTTACAGATATGAATGTGAGGAGCCAGAGTACAGCCAAGCCTAAACACAGAGCCCATGACAGGGGAGGGTGGAGCTGGGGAACAGCCCTGTCTGAGGCCTTTCTCTGGTGCTGCCATGCCTCAGGGCAGTCATGGTCTAGCCTTCTTTGCTAGGCTCATCAGGAAGTGCACATAGTGTGTTCTCCCAAGCAAGAGGCATTAAGAATCTCCTGAGTAAGTATTCAATTCTCCTGAATTGAATAATATTCCTAACTTTCAACAAATTATTGCTTAGTAATTACAAAAAATAAACTTGGGAAGCCAACAGATAGAAGCTCAGATTCTCACTTGGCCTTTTTCTGGGTAGCTGAACTTGAGTAGCTTACTTTCTGAGCCTCGATGTCTTTCTCTGTAATGGCAGGGGGAAGATTATCATTCTAATATCACTTGTGGTTGTCATAGAGTTCAATGAGACACTGCATGTGGGCTCTGAACTTGACATGCCTGGTTTAGAGTTAGTCTCCATGCATACTGTGTGTTAGATGGTGATGATGATGATGGAGAAGGCAGAGGAGGAGAAGAAGGAGGAGGAGGAGGAGAAGGAGGAGGAGAAGGGGGAGGAGATATTCAAGGTTGTTCACATTGGCAGATGCACTGTGGCAATCCATATTAATGCAAAGCAATTCTATTGAACACATTAGCCTGTTCGACTTTCCAGCATTTGTACTCCCTCCCAGGAGATGACATTGATTTGTGCTGTGGGATGAGCTGTCAGTCATGGGTGTCTTCATGTTATCCCTGTTAAGTTCCTGCTGAAGCCCTTTGAGGAACATCAACTGGGTATGAGAACATCCAGCGTGGAATGGTTCTGAGCTGTCCTGAAGCCCAGCTGAGGCAGAGCCTGCAAGGTGTCCTAGGTAAGGCAGAGACCCCAGCTGGGACCTTTATAATTCCACCAAGGCCATGGCATCTGTGGTGGAGGTCACCAATCTTCGAAGCAATGGTAGAGATGCCCAGGCCAGTGGGTCCCTTCTGGAATCACCGTGGGGGGCTGATCTGTCACACAGTTGCTGTGAGAACCTCAGCCACTGATAAAAGCTATCTCTTCTACTTCTCTGACCCAAGCTTGGCATTCAAGATAGGAGAACAGGGAGGAACTCAGTATCCAAGGAATGGATCAGAGCCCAAACCTGGAGGGAAACCTGTGGCAGGTGTCAGAGGAGACAAGTCACTTAAACTTTGTAAATGGGCCCTGTTAAATCCCTCAGCCTGGGTCACAAAGCAACAAACCCTCAAGGATAGCTACAGAGTGTATTTTTAAGTCTTGAGGTGGTTGTATAATTTAAAAAGTTTAATATCACATATGTAAAAAATAATATATTATTTAAATACTTTTTCCCCTATAAAGTATCTGAGGAAGGGAGGAAGAAAGAGAGAGGACTCAAAGATAGAGATGGAAGCAGAGAGCTTTCAAATATCATTCAATGCCTAAATGTCATAGGCTTAAAAAATTCAACAGAATTCTCCTTCATTCTTTCCCACAGGGGGCTACCCTTTAAACAATGACCTTTAAAAAAAACCCAAGCAAACAAACAGTTTTGATACTGATGACATATGTCCTTTATCAGCACGGACATTCCACTGCTGACAGCATAAACTTATCAGCCCAAATGGTCAGTATCCTGGGAAATATATCCTAGGATTTCACAGATTCTTGTGGACCACATCTTCCCCGGGGTGATTCAGTTCTGGGTTCTTCCAAGATGCGGTGATTTAAGTTATCGTCATTTCCTGTGGTTCTAAAAATTCCATTTTGACCTTCTAGCTGCTATGATTTATTTGTAGATTCTGGAGGGGACTCAGGGCTGGCATGCAAAGAAATCTATAAGAGAACACATCAATTAAATTGCAGGTACTACTTCCCCAAGACTGCAACTAAGGGATCAGAGGCTAGTGCTGTGTAGTGGAAAGGGCATGGTACTTAAAAAAGTCTGAAGACAGGGGTTCGTGTCTTGGGGTCAATAATCAGCTCCCAGAAGGAGATGCAGGGCCAGAGAGAGAAATCTTCCCAGACAATAGCCAACAAAAACAGGTGTTTTGCAGTCTTCCCAGGGGAACTGGCAAACCTCCTGGGGAACAGGTAGTGAGAACTCTCCTTAAAACTGGAACTTTGACAACTGCATACTGAGAGACAGATCCTTCTTTGTAATTGAACATATTGCTACATGGCAAAGACTTTGACAGCCTGGACCAGGGTGGGCTCAGGGCAGCTTGGGTCTGATGTCAGCAGGCTCTGGATGGGCAGAAGTGGGTACTGACCCCTGACAGGCCAAATTTCAGTCCTTCCCTGGGGTTTTTTTAACTGGAGAAGGGAGAACGTGATTCTTCTTAGGTAATGGGGCTTTGGGCTGTGAGCTCAGAGCTGCTGATGAGCAGGGTCCTGCTGGAGGAAAGCATCCAGGCCATATGAAAAGGGAATTAGACTTTGTGGGTAGTCATTTATGATAGGTTGCAAGGTCCCTGTCCCAGGGTCCCCCCGAGTCAGTTCTCTCCCTGCTCTTGAGTGGTCCACAGATTGGATCAATACATGGGGTTCTATGAGCTCATCGTTCATTGGTTTTGCTTAGTGATTTCTGTCCCTTGCCACACAAGCATCCTGACCAACCGACTTCGCTCCCTAAGAGAAACTACAGTCGGGACAGGCAGTAGGCAAGTCCCCAGGAAGAGAAGCCCAGCATGACAAAACCTGGGCACACCTTCTCAGGTTCTTTCTTCTTTCCAGCACTGGACTTTCTTTCCATAAGGGCCATGTCCAAGGTGAGCTACCTCATGGATGGTAGCACAGATGGTTGGGCCTCAGATGAGAGGAACCAGGACAGTGACCATGCATAGAGTGGAACCAGGCAGAGCTTCAGCTAGTTTACCAAGTGTCTTGCCTTTTCTAAAATGGTGATTGAGGTGGAGAGAAGAAACTCTCTGGGCCCAAGATTAAATCATTATCACTAAGTCTCTCCCTTTCATTCTTACCTTTTACCATAGCTACTTCCTGATAAATCAGTCACATAGTTTGCCGATTAAAAAGTCTCTCCTTGTTCCCCAACACCAGTGCCTCTTCTTAGAGACAGTTTGTGTGTGTGTGTGTGTGTGTGTGTGTGTGTGTGTGTGAGTTACTAGAGGAATATGTAAATTTGGGTGGATATAATTTACCCAAAGTTACATACTATACACACTGATCCATTCCTTGGTCTGACTAATGAAAGTATCTTGGATGGTGTTCCATATGAGCATATAAGAAGTGGTCTTATTCTTCTAAACACAGGTGAATGTTCCCCTGAATAGAGGTGGTATGTGCTTACAGTTTTCAATCAATGGGCAGATAGTTTGTTTCCAAACATTTGCTATTCAAAAGACGGCACATCTGTGGGTCGATGTCCAGGCCCATCTGTGGAGTAAGACTTGAGATGTTTTCCCTTGAGTTTTTGTTTTGTCCTTCTTTGGATCTGAAATGCACATAGTCTCTCCTGACCCAGAGAGAGGGTGTAACTGGATGAAAGTCACAGAGTGAGGAAAGGGCCAAATGAGAACGGAGACTTAGACTCCTCTGGTCTCCCAACCCAGCAGAGGCCTACCCACCTCCAGATGGCCTCCCTGGTTGGCAGGGAAGCAGGCACCTGCTGCTGAGTTGCCAAAGGAGCAGGAGTGAAGCTGGGGAAGGGAGGGTGGTCACACCCACACTGTTGACATGGATAGCAAGGAGGAGGCTACTCAGGGTGTCCAGTCCTTGGGGAGCAAGGAAGAGGCTAACTCAGGGTGTCCAGTCCTTGGGGAGCAAGGAGGAGGCTACTCAGGGTGTCCAGTCCTTGCGGAGGAGAGGATACAAAAAGTAGCATCCAGAAAATGAATTTAAGAGTGAGAGCCAAAGGCAGATATCCATCCTTCCTTGCTTCCATTGTAATGGAACTCTTAGCTGGGCTTGCGGTCATCCAGAATAAAAACTGTATTGCTAGCCTGCCACTTGACAAAGCTCCAAGTATGGGCTGTGAGGAGGTATGTCTTATGACAGTGCCCTCAGTTTGAGCTATTGAGTAAGGGCCACAGTTTGGAGAAGGAAGAGAGGCAGATAGAAGGAGCCTGGGTCCCTGCAATTTTGTGGAGCAGAGCCTGGACCTCAGGCCTCTGCACTTTTACCTGAGGTTAGACACTCCTGTCATGCTTAGGCTAGCAGTATTTTTTTTTTTTTGAGTGGGGGCGTTTCTCTGTGCAGCTGAATCTAATCTTCCCTGGTACTGAAGGCCAGAGTGTTGGGTTTGTTGGGTTGTTTTGATGTGACAATGGATTTATCTTGAGCTACCTGGGCTCCATTTGCTAGGTCACCTGTCAGGCTTGATCATAAACAGACTCATGGTGGGGCCAAGGAGAGGGTCTGAGGAGCTGGAGAGCCTGCACCCTCGCTGGCTCTGATGCTGCCTGGCTCATTAAGTCACACAGCTCCTGGCACATAGCCCTCCCCTTTGCTCTCACTTTTCTCACCTGGGAAATGAGAGGTTTGGGCCAAACCATCTCCGATGTCCTTCTAACTGTGATGACTGTGCCCTGAATTAGCCACTTGGTGTGGATCCCTTTGGCTACTGCATTCCCATTAGGTGGCAATCTCCCTGTGCCCCCAGGTCCCCAGGGCACTTCACTGATGCCGTGATCGTGCTTTGTCTCCCACCCATCTTCTCCACTAAGTGCTCTGAAACCAGGTTCTTGGACTTCTTCATGTTCCTACCTTGCTCAGCTTCTAGAACAGGGCCTTGGGCATAACAGGGCAGGGAGAACTTGTCATATAGATGACTTGTGAGCAGAGGCATGTGTGCACAGATTGGACCCTGGGTTCCAGAGGGAGGTCTGTGGTGAACCAAAGCAGCATGCGGGACTCTGGCTGCCTTCGTGGGGCTGATCTGATGGCACTGTTCTCCCATGGGAATGAGAAGGGTACACTAGGGGCCCATGTAAAGGAGAGTGTGGGCACTGAAGTTTGGCAGGTCACTCTGTCCCTTGCCAGCTGGGAGGCCTTTGGGCCTTTGGCAAACTTACTTGAGCCTTAGTTCTCTTTCATAGGGGATGCCATGCCTGCTCTTCAGGGTTATGGAGACCCCCTAGATGGAGTGACTCATGCCAACTTTTACTGCAACCCCTGGCACCCAGAAAGGGCTTGGTGAAAGTCCATTCCCTTTTGCCCCTACATTTCTATGCACCCCTGGAGTATCCTGTAAGAGGAAGCATGGGAAGTCCAGGAGCAGGGCCCAGTGCCTGCAGGCTTTCCCCAAAGAAGGGTCAATCATGTGCATTTCCTGATGTGGCTTTTGGTTCAGCCTCTTCCACTTTCTCCTTCTTGAGTTTACTTGCTTCCTGTGATCACCCACATCCATGTGCCAGCAGACAGAAGCAGCCACGTTCAAGGTCTCCTGGACGGACTCAAGATCCCAGACACAAATGCATTCTAAGTCAATACCCTTCCCCTGCTAGGTCACTTCCCTGAGTGTCTGTCATTGGTGTGTGGGCTCACAGTGAGGAGCCATTGTCCAGGAAAAGGTGCTGTTGAGAGTAAGTGGATCACAAGCCTAGTCTGCTGCAGCCTCCAGGCAAGGATCTGCCCCAGGAGACCACAATCCCGGACCAAGGCCCAGGAGTGAGCCCAGCATCAGGGCAGCCCCTGGGCATGAAGTGGAGATCCATAAAGGGTTTTGGAGCGGAGACTGAATTTTATTTATTAGTTACCATATGTCAGACTCTAAAGCATGAAGAGAGTCCATTAGACCTTGGATTTGGCATTCATTCTGCTATTTACCAGCTGTGTGACCTGGATAAATCACTTAACCTCTCTGAGTCTTATTTCTCTCTCTGTAAATGGGGATGAAAGTGTTGATCCAACAGGGTTGTTGTGAAGAGTCATGAAAAAATACACCTTGATATATTATATATCTAATATATACATGCATATATTATTTTGGTATATTGGTATATTATAGTTGTTACTATTTTTATAGTATGGTCTCCTCCTACCTACTCTGAGGAAAGTATTACCATCCTATTTCAGAGATGAGAAAAAGAAGGCTCAGAAATGTGCAGTCCTTCCCTTTGCAGGTGGAAAAAGACAGACACCACTGCGTATTTTCCCAGACTTTCCTCTTGGACCCACTGGAAGCTGGGAGAGCAATGGGCCAAGGGGCAGCTGTGTGCCCATGTGCCCACAGCTGCTCTGGTTCCTCTGCGTGCTCTGGAGGTGGAGGCTGAGCTGCAACACAGAGGGTTTCTCTTCCCAACCTTGTTGCTAATTTTGGTCTCTGTGGCTTGGTCCTCCCCAGTCACAGCTTTCTGTGAAGTCCCCTTGCCCCACCCCCAGCCAGGGCTGAAAGCTGAATGCCCCACCGTGGGGTTCTTTGCTGAGTCTTCTAGCTTTTTCCTTCTGAACAGTTTATTCCTCCCATTGTGGTCTCTCCCACCCAGAACGCTGTGAGCATCACTTTCTCCTGGGGTGAATAACCAAAAGAGAAGGAACAGAGTGGGTGAGTTCCCCGAGTTGGAAGAAAGGGAGTCTCCGTGGGTAGTCCCTTGGTGTCTACCTTGAGCAGAAGGTGACGAAGAAAAGGATAGGGATCTCAGCCCCATAACCTTCCCCCTCACCTTCACTCTGCGCACAGTGACCTTCTCCCCAAGTGTGGAAAATGCAGTTGGGGTTTGGATCTTTCTGGGCATCTGTGTCCTCCCCATGTCTCACGTCTCTTCCCCTCTCCCCAGCATAGCTCACCAGCTGGGCAGTCTTCTCCACCTCAGGGAAATGTCAGTCCCTGCTTTCTGGTCTCTGCACCCCTCTGACTCATGCTGGGTGCAGAATCTGCACCATGTCCGTCCTGCTATGGCTCTGTGCAGTCTGTCATGCTTCCATCCTCAGATGAGCACAAGAGTCCAGAGGGCTCTAGTGACTTACTCACTACAGTCCCGGTAAGGTGCAGAGCTGGGCTCCCAACTCAGGAGGTTAGACTCTGAGCCCAGTGCCCCATCGACCGGCAGCAGCTTGGGTGGAGGACCATGCTTCCTTCCACACTTCCGAGTAGTAGATTTGCTTGAGAGGAATCTGAGCCCCACAGGTGACAGGCACAGAGTGCCAGTTCTGTTGGCTTCAGACCCAGCTTCTTCAACCCCTCAACACCCCTGTGTAGTGGCTATTGCTTTATAGCTAAGGAAACTGAGGCCCAGAGAGGTGAGCGCCTGGTCCAAGGGCACACACAGCTGGTGGAGGTGGCAGATTACAGGGCCTGAGTGAGGTGCTCCACCTGCCTGGAGCAGAGACAGCCATCAGTCTGGGTGTGAGTCCCTGCTCTGGCTACCTGGTGCAGTCTCTCTGCATTGTTGGGTTGTTTTGAGGCAAGGGAGATATCCAGGGGTAAAGCTCATTATAGCTGGTCCTGGGCACAGAGTAGGGGCTCAGTCAATCTGTGTTTTTCTCTCCTCCTTCCAGGCGTTAGACCATGGGAGAGGAAAATAGGGTTGAAGCTGGATTTGAGCAGGCACCTTCCTGGGTCCCTGACAACTCTGTAGCTCCCTTTCTTTGATCTTGTCCCTCCTTCCTACCCAATTGGCACTCTCTGTCCCCTTCCTTATTGCACTGTCCATGGGTTTCCACCTCGGAAAGACCCTTCTGCCTAAATTCTTATCTGCTTCCTGTGGTTAATTTGGGCAGATTCTTTGAGTACATCTGTCTGAGTCATGGTCCACTCTTGGTCCAACTGACTCAGTATTGGGTTTCTCATGGAATCCATTCTGCCCCCATGAGAAGGAGCTGCTCCTGTTCCACTCTGACCACCTGACTCTTCTTTGCCAAGCTGCTTCGATCCTCTGTGGCAGGGACCATTCCAAACTTCCTTTGAGCACTTACGCTAAGCCCAGTATCAGTCTAAGCACTTTCCATGCATCGTCATTTGACTCTTACTCTGTGGTCGTGACCAGTTAGTAATTGTTTCCTTTTAAGCATTTAGAGAGGTTGCCTGAAACAGTAAATGGTGGAGTCAGGACTCAAAACCATTTCTGGCTGACTCCAGATCCCAGGTTCTTAAACTCTCCTACGCTATTATGTCCTGAAGTAGAGGGAAGGATAGACAAAAAGTCCTTAATATGGGAAGAGTTTGAATGTCCCCTCATCCACTCAGTTTGAGGGGTGGAATTTGGGTCCTAACTTCCCACTTGAGCCAAGAAGTTAACCTGGGATTTCCCAGAGACGGAAAAGGGCCACCACGTGGGAGAGAGGAAGAGTGAGTTTTCAGGGCCTGAGGGGTTCACAGAACTGCGGCCTCCAGGGCTGGTCTGGCGGCTGGGAGGGTATCTCAGCTCCTCAGGGCCTGGGTTGCACATGTGCTGGGGTGTTCACGTCCAGGCGAAGCTCCACTGTGCCAGCTTTGTCCCTGTTCTCTGCCTTCAAGGACCCTCTATGTAATGGGGAGGTGGACAAGGCAGGGCTGGGTGAGAGGGCCGTGACGGATGCAGGCAGGGACGGGGGGCTCTGGAAGCTGGAGAAAGGCTTTGATGAAGAGTAGGGACCTGCTATCCCCAAGGGCCACCAAATCTATGGCAGAGTGATGAAAAGTCGGAGAGCACTGGGTTCAAACCTACACTCTGCCACTTCTGAGCTGGAGCACCTCCAACAAATGATCTCTGATCCTCAGTTTTGTGGTCTCTGAAAAGAAAATAATAAAATCGGCTGCTCTGGAGGGGAGAGACTATGAAATAAAGGAACTCTGCACAGCACGTGGAGGTGTCAGATGCCACATCCCCACTTCTGGCCTCCCTTTTCCTGCCACAAATCTCCAAGAGGAATCCTCAGCAGCTATGGTGGGAATCGTGGAAGTCAGTGGCTTAAGGCTCACCAAGTGCAGACCTTTGGTCTGGGCTCCACCTTGTTTTCCTCCAAAGAAGGCCTTGGATAAGTGACTGAGGGTAATTTAGGTTGACTCCTTAGACTTATTTTAAAACAGCACAAAAACAAACAAAACAAAAACCAAAAGGAAAGTGTCACATGGTTTATTGATGGGCTGCCAGGGATTTTAAGTCTAAAAGATGCCTATTAACTTTCAAATCTGGGAGATTTTGGAATAGGGTGAAGAACACAGATTCTAAAATCAGACTCCCTAGGTTTGCTTCTTGACTTCATAAGCCATAAGAGCAATAAGTGAACTTCAACATTTTCTTCTATTGCCCAGTATCTTCTATTGGATCTTCTATCCCTCAGCTGTAAACAGCATCCTAATGGTATTTTCAGTATCTTCCTCCTGGGACATAAGAGGGTAATGGGAGATAAAGTTTCTAGGTAGATAAACATGGAAACTGGGGGTAAGTAGTAGCTTCTGTAACTACTGCTGGGAGGCTGACTTGGAAGGGTTGGAAGGGCCTTCAGGCCTTCTCGGTGCCTGGTTTCCAGATGGGCAGCTTTAGGTGTGGAAATGTTGTAAGAGTTCTTCACAAGGGTCCAGGAGAGGGGTAAGTAGGCAAACCAACCATCCTCCCTCTCTGTTTCTTATCTTTTTTATAGTTAAGTTCCTCCCTGAGAGATGTTGGATTGAAAGTGTGGGGAGAAGGGAAGCTCTGCTGGTTTGTAGATTTGTCCCAGTGATTCCTAGCTTACTTCCACACCCCACCCCACAAGAACTTTTTGACCCTTTTTCCCCTGTGGGCGCCATGTTTGAAGAGTTTGGTCTACTTCAACCACACACGATTAACAGTGGTGTGCGAAGCTTCAGTACTGGTCAAGACAGAATTTTGGAATCCTTAAGATTATGAGCCTTCATCAGTTACTTCAGGGCCTTAAGGAAGGCCCCCATCACGTAGGGCACCATGTCTCCTGAGTGCCTTCTGTGAACCGGAGCTGTGGCCGAATCTTATTCAGTTTCCATAGACATCCTTCCTTCCTTCCACTTTAGGCTGGAAGATCATAGGCATGATGGTGGAGGGCAGTGGGGTCGAGGAGCTGGTGTAGAGTGGGTAATAAGCCTGCTCACTGTCACTCACCTGATCCTTATTTTCAGAGTCCTGGTCCTTTGAACTCCATGGAGAGAAGATCTGCCTGCTCGTGCTAGTAAAACAGCCTAGCTCTTCTGAATGTTCATTGTTATTTGAGATTTAGTAATTTGTTCTCTATGTTCATGGAGTTATGCAAGAAGATGATAATTGATGAGAAGGCACAGGTGGAAGAATTGTGTTAAACTGTAAAAAATAAATTAAGCCAGGCACAGTGGTGTATGCCTATAATCCCAGCCTCATGGGAGGCTGAGGCAAGAGGATTCCAAGTTCAAAGCCAGCATCAGCAAATTGGCAAGGCCCTAAGCAACTCAGAGAGACCCTGTCTCCAAATAAAAATATTTAAAAAGGACTGGGGATGTGACTCAGTGTTTAAGGACTCCTGGGTTTAATTTCTGGTACCAAAACAAATTAATTAATTAACTAATTAACATGTATGGTCAAGCTACTAAGAGTAAATAGATTTTACTTATAAGTTTTATTTTTGATGAGCTCAATAATATACTGATTTTGATACTCTGACTTTCTATTAAAAGATTAAAAGGACAAAGTTTTCTTGAAGTATTGATCCGCTTTCGATTATGAAAGATTTTTATTTTATCTTAACCTTTTTATAATTGGCTAGAAAACAAAGATTCTTGTGTTTTATAAAGATAATTTTATTTGCTTCACGTTGTCTCTTATTAGGTCTTTAGTTACTTCAAAAAGTCTTTTCCCTATTAAAAGAGTTGTTTTTATTTTCTTTTGCAACTATTTCACTATCTGTATTTGACTTTAAAATCTTTAGTCATGTAGATATTGTTTTACAGTGTACTGTGATCCTATTTAACCACGCATTAAAAATATTAGGTTGAGAGCAGAGGTGCATGCCTGTAGTCCCAGCAGTTAAGGAGCCTGACATAGGCGGATCCCAAATTCAAAGCCAGCCTTGGCAACTTAGCAAAGCTCTATGCAATTTAGTGAGACCCTGTCTCTAAACAAAATATAAAAAGGGCTTGGAATGTGACTCGGTGGTAAAGTGACCCTGGGTTAAATCCCCATTACCAAAAACAAAACAAAAAAGCTTCTAGAAATTTTAACAGCTTCCCAAAATCAAATTCTAAATTCTTTTTTAACCTTGAATTAAGTTTGAGAGTTTTAAGTTGCTGAAATATCTCAAAAGAATTTGTTTTCTTTCCTTATAAAAGGAGAGATGTATGTTGCATTGCATGAGAGTCATTGTCAGATAATACATGAGGTGGGGTCTTCCTTAAGTTGTATTTGTTATTGATATGAGCATTCTAGGAATCATATGAAATTCCTAAGCATAATGGTATCATTGGTAATTCTAATTACTGAGTTGAAATGTTATGTCACTAAAATGATCAAATCTCTTTGTCAGTTGCATGATATAAAATTGCAGAATAATCATGAAAAAGACTGACAAGCACTCTATTATGATAACTTTAAGACCATGCTATGGGACTGGGTAAGAATTTCTAAAGCTCTTATGAAAAATTTAGACCCATGTGATGGACCCATGAAACTATTAACAAATAACAAGCAAAAAAATTAATTGTATGGATTGAACCAACTGAATAATATAGTTACAGTTTTTTTAATGACTTTATTGAAAGCATTGTTGATTCTTTAATGTCTAGATTTAGGGAAACTTTCTCTTTTCTAGTCAGCTGTCGATATCTTAACAGTAATTTGGTAAATTATTCTTTTGTAAACAGGATTAGACAACCTGGAGGACTTGGCCACCTGGCCACTTGAGCCTGTGAAGATGGTGTGACCTCACACCTGCTGTAAGGTCAATGAGATCACCTCTACAGGACCTTTGTTCCAGAAACCACTCCAACACTGTAGCCAAGGGTACTCTGAGCTCACTGAGAGGATGAACAGCACGCAGCAATTGTTAAAATGCATTGAAATGGAGACCAGGTCTGAAGAATCCCCGAGCAGACAAAACCAAATAGGCCTCTAAGTGACCTTAACCTTGCTTGATGATTAGCAAATGTAATCAAAACTTAACTTGAGTCATTTCTGGTAAATACTTAATGACAGATAGAAACAAAATGTACCCTTAGCCAATCCTAGGCAGCTGAAGAACAGATCGTGTGATTTAGGTCTTCCAACCATGTCAACCAAAAGAGGCAAGTTTGTAACTATGACCCTCAAATCATTTTTAATTTTTTTCTGCATTTTCCCCATCAATATTTGCCTCTGATGCTTTATCGTCACAACCTGGAACTTCTAATGGTCTGGAATGTCCTAATTCATGAATTGCTTCTTAAATAAACTTTTTAACATTTATTGTGCCTCATTTTACTTCTTAACAAGCAGTGGAACTTCTATTTTGATGTAGTTAGTTCCACTGCATCCATGACATCTCCCAGAGGTATATATTGACACATACACATAAACATATTTCTACCAAAGCATGCTCAGAAACAGCATCTACAGGAGAGCATTGAGTAAACTCACTCTGTATTACACATGTTCTTTGAGGTAATATGGGAGTAGGTACCTAGGCAGAGAGGTGGTCATATACTCAGACACATATGCTTCCAGAAACACACAATAAGCGGTATGCACACAAGTCATGCATACAGGTACATACTAATTGTGCTAGTCAGCTTTCTGTAGCTATAATAAATACCTGACATAATCAACTTATAAAAAGAAAAGGTTTGCTTTGGCTTTCAGTTTCAGAGCTTCCAGTCCATTGTTGGTTGGCACCATTGCTTCAGGTGAGGTAGCATATCATGGGAGCTTATGGTGAAGCAGAAGCACATGCCTCATGGCCAAGTAGCCAAAGGAAGAGAAAGGAAAGACCCAGCTTCCACAGTTCCCTTCAAGGGTATGCCCCCAGTAGCCTAAAGACCTCCCACTAGGCCCCACCCCTTAAAGGTTCTGTCACCTCCTGGTAGCAGCTCTCTGGGGACCATGTCTCTAACATGTGGGCCTTTGGAGGCCCACACAGATTGAAAAGGACTTTCCTGCAGCCCATTGTGACCAGCACGGTCTTTAGAAGAAAGGGTGGGTCTGAAATTTGCAGAAAGAAAGATTAAACCAATAATAGGATTCAATTTCATTCTCATATGCTGTCAGAAAAAGGAGAGGAATAAGAGCAGTCAGTGCTGGTGACCTGATGTTGCCAATCAGGCGTGTTTGTATTGTTACCAGAGCTAACAGCTACATTCCTCTTAGAAAATTTTCCTTTGTTTTCTGGTGGTCAGGGGTGTGTCCATCTCTTCTTTTCCTATAATTCCTCTTCTAGGAAGTTAATCTCAAAACACTATCACAATTAGAAAACTGGACTTATAGAAAAGCACTTGGAACAGTGCTATTTAGAAATAGCCAGCTAAATATCTATACTTAAATTATGTCACCTTCGTCTGATGAAATATTTTTCAGTCATTACCATGGCAATTATGAAAATTAAGAAGCATTACAGAAAACACGCACAAGGCAGTCAGTGGAAAAAGAACACACAATTAATTTCATGTTCAGGGTGATCAGGACTGTAAAATGGTTTGTCTACAAAGAGATAAATCATGGAAAATGAGAAACAAACTATTTTTGTTGTGAGGCAATCATTATTGATTTGTTTTTGCATGTACTTTAATGTTGTCAAGATGATTTTCAATTCCTAAATACATATCTGTTATATAAAAGGTAAGTCAAATCTAAGTTAGCCTGGTCACTGACCCACGTATGGATCAGAAGACTTAAGGACCTATGCGTGTGAGGGGCAGACACGTGTAGGTAAACAATTATCATGTGTGCACTTGACTTAGTGAACTTCCCAGACTTGACCTATGAGACTCTTAACAAGACCAACCACAGAGTGACCCACAGCACTTCATGGGCCTGAGCCTCAGCTAGATTATTCTTCCAAGACCCGACATGCCATATGTCCAGATCATTTTTACTTCATACTGACCTGAGCACAGGTCTTCCCAGACACAGGGATCTCCCTCCTGGAAGCTAAGATGACACTTGGTGGAAAAAGTTGTCTGGAAATCAATCAGACCAGAGGTGAAGTCCTTGCTTCTGCATCAACTATCTTTGTGACTTTTAGCCAAAATGGTTAATATTCATTGGGAATTTGTTGGGCACCATGGTAGTTTCTCTTTATCAGTGATTCTCAAGTTGTAGGGACAAAGGAATCAACTGGGTGTGGGGTAGAGGGGGCCTGTTAATACAGGGATTATTGGGCCTTGTTCCCAGAGTTTAAGTCTCAGTAGAGCCCAAGAGCTTGCATTTGTAACAGGAGCTGCTGATGCTGCTGCCACACTACTGAGAGCCGCAGCTCACCCACACTGTCTTACTGCTCACCAAGCCTTGCAAACAAAGTGCTTTAAATAACCTGCCACTAAGAGCTCAGAGAAATGCAATGGGCTGGCCAGTCATTTAACCATCTTTGTTTCATTGTATGTAAGAGGAATGCTAAGATCACCTTCTTCCCTTGCAAGAGCTAAAGGCTATAATGAATTGTGAAAGGGACAATCCAGATACTGTAGAGTTTGCTGTTATGGATAAACCTGCACAGACATGGAGAGAGAGAGAGAGAGAGAGAGAGAGAGAGAGAGAGAGAGAGAGAGAGAGAGAGAGAGAGAGAGAGAGAGAGAGAGAGAGAGAGAGAGAGGGAGGAGAGAGAAAAAGAGCCCTCTAATGTGGAGACCAACTGACCACCTTCTCCTTGGAATACGAACCACCCACAGAGGTCAGACCTCTGCCTGCTCATTTTCATCTGTGAGAACAAGCTGACTCAGATATAGCCTGCATGGTTTCTGCTGTCAACAGGAATGCTCAGCAAAGTGACAGACAGACACTGCTGGTGACTTTGCAAAGACACCATGACTTGTGGTCTGAGCCTTATCACTTCCATCCAAGGCGTGCTGGATGAGCTGGGCACTCTGAGGCCTGCAGAGGAGTGAGAGGAAATGCCAGTTGTTTGATGAGGTCTTTGACCTTTCTTGTGGAGCCTAGGGGGGAGGATCGGTTCAGTATCTCTAGCTGAGCACGAGGCAATCTAAACTATGTGATGGGGGTCCTCCAGGTGCTGTCAAGTGAGACATGAATCTTAGAAGCTGTGTGAGCACTGGTCCTTAGTGTGCATCTCAGTTTCCTCATCTGTAATATGGGGAGAGAAACACTGCCCCTCACTGGGCGGTCAGAGGATTCAATAGGCTAGTGTCTGTTCAGAGCATCGCTTGGTGCCAGATTTTTCTGGAACTTGATAAGGTGGCTCAAACTTTTCTGAAGAAGAGTAAAAGGGCAAAAATTTGCCAGGATGCTTCTAGTTTAAAAGCAGCCACAGAGGGGAATTTATATCACCAGATACCAGGACTTGTTCTGAGTGTTAAGCCAACATAGGATCAGAACAGTGGACCAACAAAATGAAATCCAAAAGTCCAGGAGCAGAGCCACCTGTGCATGAAGCTGAGGTATGGGGTGCAGTTTGTATGTTAGATCAGAGGAGAGAGGAGGAACTGCTAAAAAATTAGACCTGAAAAAATTGCAGTCTGTATGGAAAAGGGTCAAATTGGATCTGTACATTTTACAACATATAAAAGATCAACTCCAGATGGTTAAGTGATAAAAAGAAATCTTCAAAAGCTTTAACAGAAAATCTTGATGGAATGTTTTTTTGAATCTTGGGGAATATTTTTCAGCCTTGTGTCTTTAAATAAAGCAAAAGTTTTTTTTTTTTAATTTTGTTTTATTTGTTCTAATTAGTTACACATGACAGTAGAAAGCATTTTAATGTAAAAGAAACGATGGATAAATTTGTATTTAAATGATGAGTTTTCTTTCTTTAAAAGACAACCTGAAAACAAGTTACATATCAGATAATCTATCACAATGCACATACCTATGGAATTAGTATAAGAGAATATGAAGAGCTCCTTCCTAGCCACAGGAGGCTACGTTCTTGTTTAAAATGATTCAGAATATATTTTCCCACACCACTGACTTTGGGCTTAGCCAAAGTCATTTCTTCCCTGAACCAATAGATGCTAGCAGATATGGCATGTGCCACATTCTGGCAGAAGTTTTAAAAGCAATGAGAATCTCCGCCAACTCTCTTTCTCATGGGTTCTTTGCCAAGAAAATAGCATATCCTAAGCAAAAGCTGTTCCTTAACCTGGGCCCAGGAATGGGGAAGATCTGACCCAACCCACAGCTTGGAGCCGAGATACAATTGGATTGCAGACTTGGGAGCAAAATAGCCAAGTTTTTGGTGGAAACTACGGATATTTGGGGGTTGCCTGTTTTTGCAGTGCAAGCATACTAACATAGAGCCTAATACCTAGCAGTGAGTATTGCTCTAACTAGATGTATAGTTTGACTTTGGGGTTGAGTGGCAGGCAGCAAAATCATTTCTACACAGTACAGTAATGCAGCACTGTAACATTTGGTAAAACTGTCACATGTCTAACTTGGAAGGCAGAAAATAAAACTACTGAATTTGTGGCTTTGAGAGAAGAGGTATGGAGACCAAATGTTGTTGTGTGAGTTAATTGTTGCTAGCTGCATTGCATGAAGTGCTATGAGAAAGATGACATCAGCAAAGAACAGGCTCATTTGCAAGTGAAACTGAAAGAAATCAGAGAATCTAGAAATTCTAGGTTTTGAAAGATGCAGTCAATTCTTCTTTCTCACCTTTGCAGTTTGTAAAATATTCTCAAAATAGAACATAGCTTTAAGGCACAGATCAAATCAAAGCATGGGTATTAACAAGTCAGCCTGGTGGCCAGGCCCAAATCCAGGACATGATGGTCACTCCCTTTGTTAAGACCTCTGATAAGATAAAGGTGTTCCCAGGGAATCCTGTCAGTTGGACAAAATTGCTCATGGACAAGAGATGGTCTCATAAAGCCTGAAGGTGTTCAAGTGCTTGAAGATCGAGCCTTGAGATTGAGGCCTTTGTACAAACAAACTGTGGGTTTGGCTACTGATACTTCAAAAAGCAGTCTCTGAAGCCAGATTCAGTGGCACATGCCTGTAATCCCAGTGACTTGGGAGGCTGAGGCAGGAGGATTGCAATTTTGAGACCAGACTTAGTGTCTTAGTGAGACATTGTCTCAAAGTAAAAAAATAAAGAGGGCTGGGATGTGGTTCAGTGGTTAAGTGCTCCTGGGTTTAATCCCCAGTACTAAAACAAAACAAAACAAGCCTCAGAGTGTTACATTACTGAAAGTGCTGCTCATCTGTATTGAATAAGATTAATTTTTCAGCACATGAAATGATGTAGAGCCCCTGCATTCTACAGGAAACAGGTTGATGCTGCTGATAAGCAAAACAGAAACACTCAAGAGAAAAATGACTAAAACAGGGAGGGATGTTCACAGAAGAGGAAATACCACTGACAGACATACAACTGTGTAACAGTGAGTGTTTCAACCCAGCAATCCCACCTTTTCATATATACTTCAAGAAAGTCTTGCATGAGAATATCAGATTTAAAAATGGTTATTACTGTTGCCAATGGCAAAAATCTAGAAAAAGCTCAAATATCCATAAAAAGAATGTACATGAGCAATCTCATGCTTACTCAATAGAATATTGTATGATATTTAAAACAAAATAACTTCAGTGATAATCAGTCGTAGTAACAAAATATTACTCAACAAAAAATATTTCCCTATCCTTGTAGACAGTGTGATACCCAGTTTAAAAAAAATTTTTAAAAATTTACAGAATAGAGGACATGGACACAAACCCAAATAAATACAATTTTCTCATACTAGACAAAGGGGCCAAAAATATGCAATGGAGAAAAGATAGCCTCTTCAACAAATGGTGCTGGGAGAATTGGAAATCCATATGCAACAGAATGAAACTAAACCCGTATCTCTCACCATGCACGAAACTAAACTCAAAATGGATTAAGGACCTCGGAATCAGACCAGAGACCCTGCAGATTATAGAAGAAAAAGTAGGTCCAGATCTTCAACATGTCGGCTTAGGACCAGACTTCCTTAACATGACTCCCATAGCACAAGAAATAAAAGCAAGAATCAATAACTGGGATAGATTCAAACTAAAAAGCTTTCTCTCAGCAAAGGAAACTATCAGCAATGTGAAGAAAGAGCCTACAGAGTGGGAGAATATCTTTGCCAATCATACTTCAGATAGAGCACTAATCCCCAGAATCTATAAAGAACTCAAAAAACTCTACTCCAAAAATTCAAATAATCCAGTCGACAAATGGGCTAAGGAAATGAATAGACACTTCACAGAAGAAGATCTACAAGCAATCAACAAACATATGGAAAAATGTTCAACATCTCTAGTAATAAGAGAAATGCAAATCAAAACCACCCTAAGATTCCATCTCACCCCAATTAGAATGGCAATTATCAAGAATACGAGCAACAACAGGTGTTGGTGAGGATGTGGGGAGAAAGGTACACTCATACATTGCTGGTGGGGCTGCAAATTAGTGCAGCCACTCTGGAAAGCAGTGTGGAGATTCCTTAGAAAACTTGGAATGGACCCTCCATTTGACCCAGCTATCCCACTCCTTGGCCTATACCCAAAGGACTTAAAATCAGCATACTACAGAGATACAGCCACATCAATGTTCATAGCTGCTCAATTCACAATAGCCAGACTGTGGAACCAACCTAGATGCCCTTCAATTGATGAGTGGATAAAGAAACTGTGGTATATATATATACAATGGAATATTACTCAGCCATAAAGAATGATAAAATTATGGCATTTGCAGGCAAATGGATGAAATTGGAGAATATCATGCTAAGTGAGATAAGCCAATCTCAAAAAGCCAAAGGACGAATGATATCTCTAATAAGTGGAGGATGACACATATTGCGGGGGAGGGAAGGGTTGTGTTAGGGTTAGAGTTAGGGTTAGGGAGGGGGGCAAGTATAGAGGAAGGAAGTACTGTATAGAGGGAAAAGAGGGGTGAGAGGGGTGGGGGGAAGGGAAAAAATAACAGAATGAATCAAACAACATTGTTCTATGTAAATTTATGATTACACAAATGGTATGCCTTTACGCCATGTACAAACAGAGAAACAACATGTATCCCATTTGTTTACAATAAAAAAAAATAAAAAAATAAAAAAAAAGGTTACCAAGGTTACAAAAAATTTTTTTTTATTTATTCTAATTAGTTGTACATGACAGTAGAATTTATATATTTTGATATATATGATACCCATTTTATATAGTAAAAAAATATATAGTCAGACCTCTGTACTTATGCTTCTGTACCCATGGACTCAATCTACAATGGATTAAAAATATTTTTAAAAGTTCCATCAGTTCTGAACATGTACAACATTTTTCTTGTCACTGTTCCCTAAATAATACAGTATAACAACTATTTACATAGAATATACTTTGTATTAGGCATTATAAGCTGTCTAGAGATGACTTAAAGTAAATGAGAGGATTGCCTAGGGAATAGGCAAATGCTATACCATTTTTCACAAGGCACTTGAGCATATTCAGATTTTAGGGAATCATGGAGACAATCCCCCAAGGATCCTGAGGGATGACTCTACATTTAAAAACACATATGTACTAAATTTATGGAAAAAAGAAAGTGAGGGAGTTTGGGATATTGGTCACCCTGGTTTGGGGGATTTGGGGAAAATCTGGTTAGATTAGGTTCTTCTCAAGGTCTTGGCTTTTGTCTTGTGTAATGGGTCACACAGTTTCCTGCAATTCTTAAAAATAACAAAGACTTCAAAAGAGATTATTTTTTAAAACTATATGATATTAGAGATAAAAGTATCCTTAGAATTCAGTTTGTCCTGCTCCCTATTTTTCGTGGGAGAAATCTGAGGCCCAGATGCGAGGAATTACTGACCCAAATCACCCAAGAGGTGAGCAGAATAGCCCATCCCACAGATCCAGGGTGTTAAACTTGTTCCCCTTATGATCCTCTGGTCTCCTACTGCCACACCTAAGAGACAGCCCATCCCTCCATAGCCTCCTCCCCCACATCTGGGCCCTGTCAGTCCCCTCCCACTTTTGAACATACCCATGTCCTTTCACTCTGCACTGTCCCCATGTCAGTCACAGCCATGGCATCTCCTGCCTGGACTCCTGCTATTGCCTCTTGTCCTACCTATTCTTTCATTCTCAAAAAAAAAAAAAAAAAAAAAAAAAAAAAAATCTGTTCTCCACACAACTGAGAGAATAATCCTACTGTTTTTACAGAAGGCACTCTATACCCCTGACTGAATTTTGCAGCTGTTTTTCCAAAACACATAGAATGAAATTCAGATTCTTCACCATGGCCAATCAGCAACGGTCCCATGAGCTCTCCCTACAGTCCTCTCAGACTCCATTCCCTGCCATTATCTCCCCACAAGTTTCAGCTACCACCTGCACTGGTCTTTCTTCTGGAACATTCTGGGCTGTTCCCTATGGACAGCAGACACTACCACTCTCCAGCTCACACCCCTCAGTCATGCCTTGAATTTCAGCATGCATTTACTGACCCGGGAGTCCGTCAGCAATGACTGACAGGAACGGGAGTGTAAGCATCCCACCCACACTGCTACTGCTGGGGGCAACTCAGGAGTGCATCCCACTCTGTTTCAGCCTTACCCAGCTGCGTTGAAAACATGTTTTTATCAAGGGTTTCCCTTCACTCTTTTGGTCCCATGCTCCTTTCTTCTGTACCTCCTAGATAAACTACTTTCATTAAAACCTTTGTCTCAGCATTTTATTCAGGGGGAAACCTGAGTTAAAATACATTTGACCTTTGTCAAATATTCACTTTGCCTAGTATATTCCATCTTTCTGTTTTCATAGCTTCTTGTCATTTCAGTTCTCAGTTCAACTGCAAACTCTTTAATCTCCAAGGGGTATAGACTCATACCCCTTTGCTATGCTTCCTTTATTGGCTTATCTGATTGAACATCATCTGGTTTATATATTAGCTTGCTTGAAAGCAACATCTCTCTCACAAGGTATTAGGTCTGCTAGGACAAGTGCCAGATGTGTCTTGGTTCTCAGCACATAGAAAAGTGCCCAGCACATAGTAGACAGCTTTTAAATATCTGCTGACTTAATCAGTGAGTGGTTTTTTTTTTTTTTGTTTTTTTTTTTGTTTTTTTTTTTTTTGCTAAAAGGAATGTCAAATACTGCATCAGGAGTAAGATTTGCAGTAGCTGGGTGAGTACATGCGTATATGATTGGCAGGTGATTACTGGTGTGTTATGGACACTGCTTTTGTTTTCGAGTGGTTGATTCCTCTTAGTGGGTTTAATCTGCTTCCAAGTACTTTTAAGTACTCACAATTGCTCTGATAATTACAAATCCCAATAAACTCTCCATTAAAGCATATCTTCTAAAGTACCTTCAACCAATAATACTGTTAAAATGGTTGAAGGTAAGATAAACACATTTATTCAATAACAGTCTTAAATTCAACCTGCCTTTCTGTTTTTGTGCTTGAATTTGAAAGGCCAGACTGTCTTTACCTGCTTACTTATTTATACAGGTGAGATGGTGGCAGAGGTTAGCCCAGGAAAATATTGATGTGAAGGCTCAAACTCATCTTATAATGTGACCTCCATCCATCCCATGTTCACTTTGCGTGAATCTGCTTCCCCATGGGGCTGCCAGTCTCTTGGACTTGCAAGGCTGTGGTTGGGAAGAAAAGCCCAGTCTAATGGGCTTCCTGGTAGGAAACTTCTGACCAGTTGGGGACAGAGGACAGAGTCATCACCAATGGTATATTAAATATTCAGCTTGAGGCATTTGGGTGGAGTCTTGTCTGTGTGACTTTAATCTCTCTGAACCTCGATTTTCTCACATGTAGGACAGGTTGGTAATGTCTATTCCATACTTTGTTGTGAGCCTCAAAGCTATAAATGGGTACAAGGGATTGAGCAAGCTACAAATCCCTGTGACCATATAAAAGACTATTATTACCACCGGCAGTCACTGCTCCCTGCTTGGAAGTCATAACTGTCAGACAGGAAGGCAACTCCCTGGTGAAGTAGTAACTCTCAGGTCCCATGAAATTACCTGAATACAAGAGGGCAACAGACAGTCTTTTTGGAATTGGGATGACACATGGTGGGAAAGGCAGGATTTGGGGGATGCCTGGAAGACTATTCAGATGTGGGGAATGGTCTGGGGATCTTGGAGCCCAGCCAAGAGAGCAGCAAGGGAATGAATAGATGGCACTGTGAGGGGGGGGTGTGCATATCTACAGAGAGATGGGCAGAGTGCCCTGCATCCAGAGCGGAGAGAGCGTGGGGAGGAGGTGGAGGAGGCCTTGGCGAGGAAATAATTTTGACATGGATTTGTCAGAAGAGTGGCAGCCCGCCAGGTGATGGAACAGGGTGAAGTTTATTCCCTCTAGAAAGGGAACAAATGTAAACACCAGGGTGTGTCTGGTGGAAGGGTGTGTCGTTCAATCCAGGGAATAGGAATTCATTACATTGGTAGATATTCATATGGTTATATATGGGGTCACAGGTGGCGTAGGATGTGGCCTGACTGGGAGGAAACTTGCCAGGTAAGTTAAGCTGTTGGGGCAGCAGGTAGGAGCATTCTGTGTGAGAGGTGGTGCTGAGCCCTGGTTCAGGACGTGGTGTCTGGAGGCAGTTGGCATTTGAATCCACTTCCGCAGAGAATAGGTCAGTGATCTTGGGCAATGTGCCTTCTCTGTGCCTCAGTTTCTACATCTGTGAAATGGGAGCTAAGAATAATACCTGCTTCCAGGGTTGTGAGAAAGATCAGACAGTTAACAAGCACAGATTGCTTAGAGAAATGCCTAGAACACATGAAGCATTCAACCAGCACTAGCTCTTGGTGACTGTTATTCCACACAGGCCAGGGGGACATCAAGAGGAAGGGGTGGACAGAGGAGGAGGTGCCTGGACCAAGAGATAGGAGGAAAATCAGGAGTGCCATGTGCCACAGAAACCACGGCCAGGGAATATTTCTGGAAGGATGTGGGTCAGTGGATGAAGGATTCTTGCAATATCAGGCAAGACGGTGAACTATTTCAGTTGTTTGACTAGAAAAGGAGGCCAATGAGAGACTGTGGTGGCAGGGGTGAGGGGTGAGGGTGGCTAGCCTTCGACTACACCAATGCCCCATCCAGCCAGCCCTCTCCTTGGAAGCTCATGCCTTTCTCTCAGCTAAACAGGGAAGAACTTAGAATCCACAACTGACAAATGAGGGTACAAATGCAGATAGGAGAGAAAGTGGGAGAGGTGGGAGGAAAGCCAGGCTACTCATTCCCCACCCTTTCTGGGGGGCTGGCATGACTGTGCAACAGTGGGGATGAGGCAAGAGGTAAGAGATACTGAGGGCCACACTCCCAGCCTCCTGCTGCATTGCAGCAGGATAACAGAGGGCGGAGGTGGATGGAGGGGTGGATGGTGGAGGTAGGAGAAGAGAGTGGTGATTAACCACTCCTTTACTTGTTCCTAATGTATGCCAGGCATTGGGCCAGCTGCTCAACATGTTGAGTCACATTGATATCCGAGTGATAGGAGAAACTTTTGATGAAAAGTAGCCCCAGCTAGAAACAGTGGGGAGAATGAAACCCAGGTCAGTGGAATGAACTCCATGGTATTGCTCATGGCCTCCTCGCCACGATCCCTTCTCTATCATCTCAGGTCTGTCTGGTCAGCAGCAGCTCTGGCCTTTTGATTCTGCTGGGGGAAACAGCAGTCATACCCTGGAAGGGTATGACTGGAAGGTCAGAGTGTCACTTGGAGTGAGGTTTGTGGAAAATGAAATATGTCCCTCTTCCTCATTTAGGAAATGTCCCTATGTCAAGGACTTGGAAAGGATGATAAGACCATAATGGTGGGATTTTGGAAAGTTCTTCCAAGATGGAGCGGATGGAGTGGCATAGTGTGCAGTGGGAGACTCCAGGGAGTACCTGGATGGATGTCCACCCAATAAGAGGGACAAACAGGGTGTTAAGGCTTCCTGGCGTAAAGATCTGTGCAGTTTCTGTGGTCAACCTCTTGAAATTCTTAGCTTTCGGACAAGGGGTTCATCCTTTTCCATTTTGGGGTTACCAGATAGGTAACCCATCTTGGTTGTGGTACAGGGTTGGAGGGACACAGAGACTGGAGCCTTGACTGGGTGTCAAGGGCAGTAACCCTAAGTTCCCATGCTCCCCTGTGAGCTTGGTCCCTCAGACTTTCCAGCCTCTGAGGAAGCGAGGCTCACCTGCCGCAGCTGAGAAACAGGGACCCAGCTGAGTTGGGATCAGCTTTTCAGAGCAGCTAAGAGGCCTCAGGTCAACCAAGAAAGAAAGGAGAAAATAGGATGTGCAGGAGTTTCAGCTTGGACTTGGCTGTCTCTGGAATCCTTATAACAGCCCTCAGGTCGAGGCACTCAGTTTGCAGAGATTCATGGAGAAGATCAGAACTGGCCAGTATAATGGAGTGGCAACCTGGATTAAAATGCAGGTGAATGGCCTCAGAGCCCAGTGTTCTGTGCACCACATCAGAAGGTGGAGGAATAGCCTGGAAGATGGAGAGCTGGGCTCTGGTTGGTCAGTGCCCCTGAGACCTGGCTCCAGTTGCTGAGGGTAGGGGTGGGGGCTCAGGGCAGTCTCTGTGCTCAGGTGTGCTCACTCCACAGACTGCCCTGAGTCCCCGCCCCTAGAGATGGGACCATCCCACGTTTTATTTGAGAAAAGTGATGCCTAGAGACCCTGGCCAGCCCTAGAGATGAGATCTCTCCAGATGGGCCAGGCCTGAGGGACATAGGCAGAGAGGCAGGCAGGCATCCTTGCCAGACCCAGTTTGGCCCCCAGAGTTTTGGACACAGGATGCATTGAGAAATGTGCTGTGGGCCCTCTTGTGTCTCAGGTTACCCTGCCTGCTACACTAGGGAGGAGAGGGACTTTCCCAACAGATTGTGGGGTATCTCTTCAATGAGGGGTGGCCTCGTTGGTTTCAGTGGGCATACTTTGGAGTCATTGGTGCCACTTCCTGCACCTTCATTTTTGCTCTGTGGGGTGAAAAATACCAGGGCATTTCCTCCTTCCATTCCCTGCAAAGGTGGACACTGCCCGTGGCCTCAGCTGGCAATTGGCAAGACTTTAGCACTCTGGGGCTCCAGTGCTGCCCCACTTCCCTCTCTGTCCACAATTCAGCCTAAAGCCAGCAAATCACAGAGGAGGCCCAGATGGGAGATGAGAGGTGGGGCTGCCTCCTGGGCTCTGTCACTAAGTCTTCATGTGACAACCTGTATTTTCTTGCTCAGCCTCAGGCTCCCCATCTGTGCTACCACCAGTTTCACCCAATTCTAAGTGTTCTGTCCACTCTGTGGGATGGGGGCCAGAAGCAGGAAGGACAAAAGGCCAGGGTCTTTGTGGGCACCAGGTTGGATGTGGAATGAGCTGAGTTGCAGGGAGAGTGTATCCTCAGATTTTGGGAAGGTGCGTTTGATGCAGGGCCTGGCAGCTTGAGAACCGCACAGCTGAGTCCAGGTCCATGTCCTACCTAGGAGACTTTCTGGAGTTTCTGACCTCACCGGTGCTGGCTAGGTTTCAGTGGGAGCCATTATAACGTGGTTCCCACGGTGGTGAGGGATCCCAGTGCCACATTAGTTCCATGGGGTCTGTGCGTCCTTCATCCTTCTCAGCAAGAGAAGGGACATCTCTGGCACTGTCCCCAGTAGGCTCCTTAGCAGGACTCTTTGAGGTTGACAGGCCTGATATGGACTGCCAGCTCCACCAGGGGTGGGCAAGGGTGGTGTTGTGGGCAGCAGCTGGGGAGCTGGAATCTGCCCTTGCCTGCAGACCCAGGAAGCCACTTGATGCCAGACCAGGGAGGCTCTCAGAAGCCATCCAGGTCAAAGAGAGTCCTGGTGGCCATCCAGGCTAGGGACTTCTGATAGGGTGAAGTGGAGGAATTAGCTTTTCTAGACATCCCAATTGCCCTGGATTCAGACTTCAGGGTCTTGTGTGTGCTTCAAGCATGTGTCCTTTGTGTCAAATTTCCCAAATGGTTCCCATGTGAGTCCCAGAACACCTTCTTCTAGAGTCAGAAGAAGGTAGCCAGAAAGTAAGTCAACCTTCCCATGTTTTAGGTGAGAAAATTGATGCCCAGGGTGGAGGTGACTCACCTAAGTTCCTAGAGAAAAGAAGCAACAAAACCAGAGCCCCAGAATTCTGATTATCACATACCCTTTCCTCTGCAGACCCCCACTCCTCCTTCTGCAGTCTGGTTGCCTCCCCTTCTTCTGTCCTCAGCCTTCACCATGGACCCTGAGCTTTACCCACTAATCTAGCTCCACTCTCATCTGAGCAAAAGGTTGATCCTCTCTATTGACAATAAGGTTGAGTACAAACGCTGAGCCTAGTAAACAGGATCTTGTGCAACCCGACCCAGGCCTCCTCCCCTGCATTTCTAGCTACTCCCCAGTTATCCTGCCTCCTGCCCCCAGTTGTGAAGGCACCAGCCTATGCACTACTGTGATGTCACTACTCCCATTTGCCTTGAGAAATATGCTAGGCACTGTTCCTTTGCATCAACTTTCCATAATAGCCTATAAGAAGGAAACATTATTATCTCCATTGAGAGATGAGGCTCAGAGGTTGAGCAACTTGAAAAAGCCACACTAATAGTGTTCAGAGGAGTGGGGGCTGGGAGCCAGCATCTGGCCCTGGGGCCCACTTAGAACCATCATATACAATGGTGACCCCTCCTGGCAAATCTCACTGTCCTCTTTCCAGGTCCAGCTAAAAATATCACTCTACAACCCAAGAAGCCCTCCCCCAGCCTTTGGTGTTCACACTGGTGACAGTCCTTGCGTCTGTGCCCAGCTGTTGGTTTGTGTGTGTTGTCTTCCCTGGGCCCTTTCCCTGGAGGATAGCTTCGTAAAGCAGGATCCTCTCTAACCTGACTGGAACTGGCAAACGGGTGGCCCTCTGAGACATTTGCAGAGGGGATGAATGAATGAGTGAACGAATGAATGTGTGTGTTATTGAACTACAGCTGTCACTGGGATTCCTCATGTGAAATGGTACCCATTAGCACCCAGAAACTGCCAACCATCTCAGACAGTATGATGTAGTATAAGAAAACATAGGGTTTGGGCTGGAATGTCCCCATCTAGATTCTGGCCACTTGTGTGACTCCTGTGTGTCTACTAACCTTTGCATGTTGAGTGAGGTTAAAACTCTCCTCAGCAGGGTGTGTTGGCACATGACTGTAATCCTAGTAGCTCTGGAGGCTGAGGCAGGAGGATCATGAGTGAGTTCAAAGCCAGCCTCAGCAACTTAGCGAGACCTAGGCAACATAGTGAGACCCTGTCTCAAAATTAAAAAAAAAAAAAAAAAAAAAAAAAAAAAAGAACTGGGGATGTAGCTCAGTGGTTAAGCACCCTGAGTTCAATCCTTGGTACAAAACCAAACAAAAACAAAAAAACAGCTCTCCTCTTCTTCAGCATAATACCTGCACATCACTCCATGTTGGATACTGCAGAATAAAATGCCAACCTTGATGGAGGGATTCCTGCCCTTTGGGAGGTGTTCCAGGTAGGGGTGTGTGTGAGGAGCACCAGGAAACTGCCATAGTATGAGACACCTGTTGGGGAGAGAGCTGGGTCACTTCAGGAGCTCCGGTGGTGCAGCCTGCAGGGCCTCTGCTGCATCAAGCAAGAAACAGGTTCTAGGTAGAAGGGCCAGTAAAGTTTTGGGATGTATGCAGAATAGGACTGTGAGCCAGGCTGCGTGGCCAGAGCACTGCGGCTGTGCTAGGCAGGAGGACTTTGTGAGTAGAGTCGAGACATTTGCACTTCACCCTGAGCACAGCAGGCCAAGTCGTCAGGCTTAGCAGAACATAGAGAAGCTGGTGATGGTCACTGCTGTAACATCCTTGGGTATCTTCAGTGGGCCTGTTGCTGCAAGATGCATAATGCCTCTTTTACATAGTGAATGAGCAGTAGACAGACAGGACCTCCTAAAGAGACCCCAAGTGTGTAGTGGTAGGAAAAAATAGAAGAAAGCCCTGCTTCAGGAGCCAGGGCTTTGGATTTCCAGGTGTGTGGGTGCTGAGAATCCTTTCTGTGGGTGAGAATCTTGCTTGCAGTGGGCAGCAGGCCTGGGCCAGACGTAGGACCCAAGAGGACACTGTGCTCACGTCGACAACAGCACAAAGCCTGACCTGGGTGTCAGCATCACCAGAATAGAAAGAAGGAGTCTAGGAAGTTGGCCCCTGTGGGGAGGTAATGACATTGCCTTGTCACATGTGGACACCTCAGAGTGCTCCAGGACCCAGGGGTAAAGGGGACCTGGTGCTAGAGGCGAGAGCTTCCATACACTCTGCAGCTGACACGACATTGTCTCCCCTGGAGCTTGTCTCACAATTCCCACCAAGATCTGCTCCCCAGTGGTCTATCAGTCCTTGACGGCAGGGCTATGTCCTGCTTGTCCCTGGGGTATCCCAGCACCTGGTTCATGTTAGGTACTTAACGAGGGACTTCAATCTTCCAACTTCCTTTCCTTTTTCCCTTCCCTCCCTCCCTTGTTCACATCACTTAACCCTTCAGATAACTCAAAATTAGGTTAAAATTGGAGAGCTTATTTTGACATCAAGAGGGAGAGTTATACCAGGGCCAATTAGTAGTGGAGCTTAGGAGAGGGAATAAAGTTCAGAAAGCCTAAGCTACTTGTCCAAGGTCAAGTGTGGAGCTGAGATTTCACCCAGTTATGTCTGACTCTAGAGAGTACCCTCTTCCTCCAGATATGAGGGAACTAGAAAGACCCAACGCCAGAGGTGGACAAAACAAGTATCTCTATGACTCCATGGAACTGACTAAATGCCTTCTTCCCCATGGGTTCTTGTGCCCTGGTCTGTAAGGACCAGCTGAACTGAGCTGTAACTGAAAAGCAGTCAGGCAGGGACAGGCTCCAGTTCACCTGGCCTGCAGAGGGGAGGCAAGAGGGCCAGGAACCCCTGGACACCCCTACATATCCCAGGACACCACTGTAAGGAATGATCTTAAGAAGAATCCACACTAACTGAACTCTATCTGGTCTCTAACTTCAGTAAATTAGTACCTATTTCATAAAAGATGACTAATAAGAAAACCTATCTTCAGGCACCTCCTAGTTTCCAAACATCAAATCAGGAGAAAAAGTTTGTTTACTGGGAAAACTGGGTATCCACATGTAGAAAAATAAAACCCTATCACTCACCTGAATGGATCAAGGACTTAGGAATTAGAGCAGAAACTTTGCAAGTACTAGAAGAAAACAGGGGAAATACTTTAATATAGAGGCTCAAGCTATGACTTCTCAAATGGGACTCCAGTAGCTCAGAAAGTAATAAGAATCCACAAATGGGATAGCATTGCATTGAAAAGCTTCTGCACAGCAAAGGAAACCACAGCATGAAGACACAGTCTACAGAATGGGAGAAAATCCTTGCCAGCTACTTCTCAGACAGAGGGTTAATATGCTGTATACATAAAGAATGCAAACAAACTCAATACCCAAACACTAACCCAGTGAGGGAATGGCAGATGAACTGAACAGACCCTTCTCAGAAGAAGAAATACAAATGGTCATTTACGAAAATATTTGGCCATCAGGGAAATGTAAATTAAAACTGCATTGAGATCCTTCCCCTCCAGTCAGAAAGACAGTCATCAAGAATACAAACAATAATAAATGCTGGTGAGGATGTGGGGAAAAGGGAAACTCTTAGACACTGTAGAAATGTAAATTGGTACTGCTACTAAGGCCATCAAAGTGGAGGTGCCTCAAAAACTAAAAATAGAACTACTGCATGATCCAGCTATACCACTCCTGGTAATTCCAGAAGAATTAAAGTCATCATAGTTAGAGATAAATACATCCTCATGTTTGTAGCAGCACAATTCACAACAGCCAATTATGGAACCAGTCTAGATGTCCATCAACAGATGGACAACACACACAATAAAGTATTATTCAACTATAAAGAAGAATGAAATTATGTCATTTGATGGAAAATGGATGGAACTAGAGAGCATCAACTTAAGCAAAATATTAAGAGAGATATAGAAAGACAAATATCATGTTTTCTCTCATATGTGGAAGCTAGGGAGGAATAAAATGATGGCATGAAAGTAGAAGGGACACCATTAGGGTAGAGGAAGGGGATCAAGAGAGGGAGGAGGAGGGTAAGGGGAATTATCAAGAAGTGAAATTGATTGAATTCTGTTATATGCATGTTTGATCATGCCCCAATAAAAGCCACTGTTATGTATAATTTATATGCATCAATAAAAAAGAAAAGGTTTATTTATATGAATAATAATGTTTATACTGAGGGCATTTCTTGCACAGCCATCCTTCCTAGGTCCCTAGGTCATTGAGTCCCAGCTCACACAATTTCACAAATACCTTCTGGAGTTATTACTTGATCATAGGTCCTTGTGCTAGGACCTAAAGAGACAGTCTCTGCCATTGATGGCCAGGGTGGAGTGGGGAGATACTTCTTATGTGGTCCACAAAGCTCTTCTGTGGTCAGAGCCTACCCCAAGTCTCCTCCAGGTGCCAAGGGAGCCTAGGAAGGGAAGGCATGACTAAATCTTGCTGGTCCTTCTTCCTGTGTGAGGATGGCCATGGCCACAGCAATGGGGAGGAGGGGAAATGAGCTGTTGGAGGGGCAGTCCCAAGAAGAGGGGAAGGGCAAAGAATTTCCTGGGTGACCACACAGTCCTCTCTCCATTTTTCAAGTCTAAGGGACCTACAGTTACCTTTGGCCAAGCAAGTACATGCTTCTATCTCCTCTCTCACCATACCAGGGTAATGGAATAAAACTCTACCAATCTCCAAGGACCAAGGAAATAGGAGAGGGACAAGAGTGATCTCAACCACTTCGACTATTTGGGGGGTTACTGAATGTAGTTGGGGGCTGAATGACTCCTGGTCCAGCAGAGCAGAAGTAGTGAGCTGAATGTGTTCTCAGGGACAGTTGCACTTGGAGGTCAGATGACCAGGGCTCAAGTCCTACCATCCCATCTCTACAACCCATCTTAATATGGGTAAGTGATTTTCCTTTCTGAGAGTCATTTTGCCCCAGGATACTATGAAGAGATCATAGCAGATACTGTTCTTATCTTCTGGTGCTGAGAGAATCACTTGGAGTTTTTTTCCTCTAGCATGCTCAAGCATATTTGTTTTCATTCTGACTCTGAAATGGGACCAAGACTTTCACAATTTTGCTAAAGCTGTCTCAGAAAAATTTAAGAGCCACCATCACAGATGGTCTTTGGAGGACACTTTCAACCCAGACATGCCAGAGCATCACGGAGGGCTGCTGGAATATAAGACCTTCATATAGAGATCCTGGCACGGGGCATTCAAAGGAGGAGGAGATCCTGTTGGCGTGGGTCTTGGTGGAGACAGTGGGATTTGAAATGGATGGGATGTTCTCAGAGGGAGAGAGAGGAGAGCTCTGCAGGAAGAGGTCACAACAGGAGGCAGGAATCCACTGAGACAGAATAAGAGTCTAAGTGTCCAGTAGGTTGTTTGCACTTTGCCCAATTTTTGAGCTAGCAAGTGCAAGATCAAATAGACCAGCCCAGTCAACCCTCTACAATTGTATAATGTACATGAGCTGCATGATTCTGATACATAGATTTGACTTTTCCTGAGCACCTACTACATACTGCTTATTCCAAGCAATGTCTGAACTGGCCCCTCTGAAGTCACATCTCCGTTCAGCCATTCCTCTGCTCCTGTCTTTCTCCTTACACCCCACACTCCAGCTTTGCCTCAGAACTCTGAATGAAGTGTGCTCCTTTTTGCCTCGAGGTCCTTATTTGAACTCCTTCCTCTACCTAGCATAGCCCTCCTGCAGGAAACTTTGGCTGAAGATCACTCTTGAATGCCAGAGGGCTAGATAGCTTCTAGCCCTCCTCTGTGCTCACTCAGGTCATGCCTAACCTATAGCTGTCCTTACACTGGATGGCTTTTTCTTGTTTGTCTATGTATTGAGGCAAAATGGCTCAGGTGGGGCCCTGTATCCTATTGGTAGCTGTCTTCCCTGGGGCTAAAGAAAGACCCAGAACACAGTAAGCTGAGGAAGTATCGAGAACTAAGAAAATAGAAATAGTAAATACCTGGAGCAGGCACTGGATGCAGATAATCTTATTTAATTCTTACTTCCCACTTTGAGATATGTACTTTTATTTCCATTCTGGGAGGATATGCGACTTGGGCAAGGCCATTCAGCTGTGAGTTTGCAAAACTGAGAACTGAGATTCCAAGACAAAGGTGCTTCAGCGCAGGCCCAGAGCGCTTCTGCTCCGTCCTGCTCCACAGGCTGTGGAGACATGCTGGGATGGAACTGCGTGGGCCAGAGAAGCCACATGCAGGCCACTTCCTCTCGCTCACCTTTCTTGACTTCCCACTCAGTCAGGACAGCTCCCACGTACTTCTTCAGATCTTTATCTGCTCCTTCACTTGGGGAAGTTCCCCAGGCCAACCAGCACCCAAACATACCTCGAATGTCACCCAGGAGAGATGAAGAAAAGAGTTTTCCATGTGGTCACTGGGTGTGAGTAACTGTCCCTCTCCCTGCAACTCCCACCTCTTCCTCATGGCCTGGGAAACCCCACTCAACCCCAGGTCTTCAGATAAAAGCTCTGGGCACTGCAGGATGGGACATGAGAGAGACCTTGGCTTCACCAGACACATCTAGGTTGCTTTAGAGAGGCCTGAGCCAAATACCCGGGATGAAATTGATCTCTGTGGCCCTGGTGTGCCTGCTGCTGACTGCAATATGGCCACAAGATGTGGCCAGCAAAAGCAGTGAGTGTGGCTGGAGCCTCTTGGCTTTCCCTGGGGAGGGCAGATGGGCAAGCAGGTGCTCTGGGGTCGGGCAGGGCTTACCTTGAACTCCCTTCCTCCAGCCTGAAGAGGAGGAATGGGGGATTCCAGTGGGCTGGGGACAGAGCTGGCCAGTAGGACCATGAACAGATGCAAGCATGGTGAGCTGAGCTGCCAACTTCAGCCTGAGAAGGCTCTGCCTAGTCCAGACCCTGCGGACGGATGGAGGGACTAGAAGGTTGTTAAGTCAAGCTGGGAGCCCTGAGGCCCAGAGGAGGAGCTAGCTCTTGCTCGTATAGTGTGTCGGATCATGGGCAGAGTCTGAGAGCAGGACCTGGGCTCTAATAGTTGATTAACCTTTGGCAAGTCTTGGGCACTTCTCAGATGGTAAAATGAAGTTTGGTAAGTCCTACCCTCCAGGGTTGGAAGATATTAATTTAGCAATAGATATGAAAGGATTTTTTTTTTTTTTTTTTTAACTAGGGGGAAGGAGCCAAGATTGGAATGCAAGACTCTGGGGGCTGGGGCGTTGAGTGGGTAGAAAAAGAATGTAGAAACCAGCAGAGTGGGGTTGGAGCCTGGATCGAGCTAAGTACCAGCTAAGGGTAGAAGTAGACTCCGAGAGACAGAGTAGGAAAACTGGCTTGTTCTTGGGAGCTCTTCCCTTGTCATTTAGAACTCATCTGGCCCCAGGTCTGTGGATCCTGAACCACAGTGTGCAGTGTGCACTGGGCTGACATCCCCCCACCCCGCTTTACAAAGTCCACAACCCTGGGGACAGAACCATACACTTGGGTTGGAATGTCAGAACTGGATGAGCCTTTAGAAACTGGGGTCTAAGAAGTCTTCTTTTATGGAAGGGAAGTCTGGGCCAGGCCTGGGCTCATCATTACAGCTGCCAGCTCGTTCGCAGGGAGCTCTCATCTGAATCCTACTTCTGACTCTTCACCTAACCCCACAACGGGGTGGTGCTGAAACCAGGCTGTGCTGGAGCCTTCTGGATGTGGTCCCCAAGCCTAGGCCTGTCCTGGGAGGGGCTTTGTGGGTGAGAGGTTGAGGGGGTTGCAAGCTGTCTTCTGTGCCTGTCTCCTAGTGCACGTGTCTTCCTCCCGCTGCTGCTTCTCATTTGCGAAGAAAAGGATTTCCCAGAAGACAATCCAGTGTTACAGAGACACCAGCTCCACATGCCCGTACAAGGCTGTAATGTGAGTGATCCCCCTGCAGGTTTCCCCCACCAGGTTCCCCCACCTCCAGAGGGAACGCGGCCGGCAGGAAAGACAACAGCAGGCACGAGATGGTGCTGTTCCACAAGAATAAGCTTTCTAAACGCGGAGAGCGAGGCCGCCGAAACCCGCATGCAGTGCGGTGCTTGGGCGCTAGGGGGAGCGCGGAGCTGCGCAGCTGGTGCCAGGAAGGACGCACCTGCGCTCTTGCAGCGACTTGTTTCTGGCAAGTCCAAGGTGCCAATGATTATATCCCAGTACCGTATGCCCGGAGGAAGGAATTGCTTAACACAAGCACAAGGTTGTGATGATTAGTTCCTACCTCTGCATTTGCCGACCTGTAGTTTTGGGACAAGGAGTTCCTCTGTACTGCATTATCAGGTCCCCACTGTGTGCCTTTTCTGTGAAGTGGGGTCAGCATGATACCTGCATCACAAGGTCATTACCCACTTGACTGGGGTAACAATCACTGCTCAGCATTCTAAGGCACTTTCATGCAGGTCATCTCTGGTGTCCCCCCTAGGAGCACACATTTTTGTTATCAGGGCAGCTGAGGTTTGGGGAGGTAGAGATAGTTGTCCAAGTTCTCCCAGAGAGTAAGAGGCAGAGTTGGGCTACGGACTGGACAATAGTCAAATTAGGAAGTGGGCAGATCAGAAAAGACCACACACATACAAGTCCAGAGCAATGAGTGAGGTCCCAGCTGGATAGGAGACAGTTAAAGTTGAAGCAGAGAGATAGTCTAGGATACCAGTTTTTCATCCAAGTTAATCCTCAGCATGTATCAAAGTCTTCTGCTCCATTTTAACACCTGGAATTGTAATCTCTAGGAGAAGCATCCAGGAAGCTCCATCCATGAGCTCCTGATGCTCTGGATGCCCACCTCCCCCCACGAGCAAGCCATAGACCTCACAGAAACTTCATATATAAAAAGGAAGAGTAAGGCCCATAGAGGATGCTCAGGGACACCTGGCCCCATGGAAGTGCAGAGGGGATTTGGGCATGGTACCCAGTGGGTGACTCTGGAGACTCAGCCCTCTCTCTGTTCTCCATTCACAGATTCAAGCTGAAGGGAGGCAGAGAGAGCTGTGCCTTGAAGACCCCTGGATGGGTTCAAGGTTACTTGGAAAAAATAAAACCCTGCCTGCTGGTGTGAAGATGAGCGATTTTCCATCCTGGCCTCTGGAGATCACTGAGTTTCACTTGTCCCCACAACCTTCAACCCAGGGGATATGCTCAGACTTGATAAGCTATGTGTTCACACTTTATATATTTAAATTCTAGAAACTTTAACTCCTTCTCCCCTGTGTTTCTTGGGCTCCACCAGGATTTCAGGATGAGCACTTGAGTGGCACTGAGGATGGAGGACAAAGGCTGGAGGGCTGGGAGGAGGAGGGAGACATGACGGACCTGGTGCCAGGGGAAGTGACTGCTGTCAACAGAAACCACCAAATGACTCAGTGCCTCCCAGCACTGCCTTTGCCTGGGGTTAAGTTTTGACCCCTGGCCCTGCTGCAGCTTCTCTGCCTCCAGGACTAGTAGCTGAGGGAGGCAGAGTGGAATAGCCAGGAGGGCCAGGCAGGGCCACACTGGGGTGCAGGATCCTCTCTCTCCCTGCCCTGCCCATAGAGTTTAGGTGGTTACGTTATTTAATGACCTAAATAGAGGGTATCTTACAAGGTCATAGATGAGACAACTAAGCTCTAGAGAGGGTTGCCTGGCAATTCAGGGCTAGATCTGGCATTAGTGTCCAGGGATCCTGGGACTGAGCTCAATCCACCTGGTGTCCCCAGTCAGTTCGGCAGTGTGCACAGGGACCTCTCTCTAGTGCTCCAGGGACAGACCCTGCACGACTCTTCACAGTCTCCTCCTCTCATCAGGAGAGTCCTGGTGGGGGTCCAAGGGTGGGTGGGAGGGACTAGATCTGATAGAGATGCCAACCTAACTCATTTGGAGGAGGGAGACAGTCTTGGGAAGAGCAGAGGAACCTGGGTGGTCATATAGGAGGCCCTGTCCCTTTATGAGGAACAGTCACAGTTCCGATTTGTGTAATGTGTGATTTGAGAACAGTGAGGGTGGCGAGTGAATTCTGGGTCTCAGGACTGCATCCCTTTTCGGGCCAGCTTGGTGGCTTTAAGGAGATGGTCTCATGCCCTGTGTCTCAGGCTTTCTCCCTCTTTCCCAAGCTTCAAAGGTCAGGCATCTGGTCCCATCTTAATCAGCCTGTTCCTCCACCCCTGACTGCCCGCCTTTGGCCCCTGCCGTTTCTGGCCCGGCCTGAGGCAGGAGGTCATTTTCAGTCCTCTCCTTCTAACTCCATCCCACCCACAGCCATGGACAACCTTCCTGGCATCTCCCCTCCCACATCCCTCCTAGTGGTCCGTCCCCAAACCTTCCAGTCTTCCTCTCATCCTCAGAGCTGAGTCTAACTGGTCCCCAACATTCTCATTTCTCTACAATTCAGACTCAGCCTTTCTTTCTAAATATCTCTAGCTCTTACAGCCTGGATCCCCACTCAGACCTTATGAGGATGTTCCCCCCAAGCCCCTTGATTCTCTTCCACCATGGATGGCCTGGTTCTCCTGGTGGGGGGCAGTCAGGTGCACATACAGGCTGTATCACTTACACCAGGCTTGGAGTGGGAGGCATGGAGTTGGGGAGACCAGTTAGAGGACATCTGCAGTGGGTCCAGGGGACAGCCTTTGGGCAGGAGTGGGAGGTTTTAAAGGAAGGGAATAGCAGGAGGGCATAAACAGAACCTAAGGCCAATGGGCAGTGGGCAAGAGGAGCAGATGTTGGAGAATAGAGCCATTGTTCTGGAACAGTCTTGGCTGCTGAGGCAGGCCCTCCCTGACACTCAGAAGAGCCTAGGTTAGCCACATAGCCAGGGCCTCTGAATGTGGCATTCCCTACAGCAAATTCTGCCATCCACTCCCACCTCAGAGTGTCCCCTAACTGCTGGAAGTTACCCTTGAAGAAAACACTGCTGGAGATTTTAAATAAAATATACTTTATGCAAAAAATTCAGGAGTCCTTCTAATGCATTTGTCTATCCACAGTAACATTTATCGAAGCTCCTGTTATAAGGAAGTCTCCCCCCTAAGTCACAGGGAAGCTGCTGCTTTTGCTGGCCTGGTGGAACTTTCTTGGTGCTTCTGAAGCAACCTTGAGGGTGAGGACTGGTGCCCAAGCAGGGAGTGGGGCACTCACAGGAAATTACTGGCCCTCTCTGGGCATGTTTGTACAGTCATAAGGAGGATCAGATCTTATCATCTGAGTGTCAGATCCCCAAAAGTCTGGCATCTGCCTGAACTTTGGATGGGGCACAAGGGGACAGAGAGACCAAGATGAACAGGTATTTTCTACCTACACGGCAGCCTTCCAGGGAAAGTTCTTCCTGATGAGCTGATAGCTCCACAGACACCTCCAGGGGATCTTTCTACTGGTAACAGCTTGTGTTCAGGATATAGATCATATCTAGAAGCAAAACCACCAATAAAAAGCCTTTGGGGATGTACTAGGTTTTTCTGGGCTTGGACGAGGCAGGAAAGATTCATGAGGCAGGAAAGGTTCATGGGGAAGGGAAAGCATAGAGGCAGAGCAGATCTGGCCCCTGCCAAGTTCAGAGCTCCTGCCCTTGTTCCTGGAGTGGGAAGGACCTATGACAATGCAGCTGGAGGTCTCAAACTGGTTCTCTTGACTGCATGGTTGGACTGTGCTGCAGCCACCTGGGGGCAGATCCTGGGTATGACTCTAGATCTGCAGCATTTGGGATGATCAGGGGATCAAAGAAGAGGCAGTGGATTTGGAGTCAGCAGCTGAGGTTTCATTCTTTCTCTGGGATGGTCTGGAGGTGGATGGGTCCCTCTGGTCCCCACCCTGGGCTTCAGTTTTCTGATTTTAAAATTTGAAGTTAAACTGAGGCTCTGGGGAGCCTTGCCACTCTGGTAGGCTTGGAAGTGGAGCAATTTGACTTAGGACTTCCTAGGAGAGAGAAACAGAAGGAAAGAAAGGAAGAGGAGGGGGAGAGTGTGGCCTTATATGGCTGAGCAGGCACCTGGGTGCTGCCAATGGCTGCCCTGAGCAGCAGGCCCAGAGTGCTTTGTGGTGACCTCATGGTGGTGGTGCCATGGGGACTTTGACTGGGTTGTTCTCAGTCCCCTTCTCTGGCTGTGCCTGCCTTTCTTAGTGAGCAGAAGAGTGGGAACTCTCAGAGACCTTGCCTAGGCTAGGTCATGGTAAAGTGAAGAGGAAGGGGCCTTAATCTGTTGAGCTGGAGCTGGTGTCAAAGAATGACCCAGGAAATGCAAGAGGGAAGCTTGCATCCTGGGCTGGGCAGCAGGGGCTCCATCTGCTCCTAGCTACCCAGGTGTGAGGAGCTGGTGACAGCACAGATGTACCACAGAGGCTTGCTCAGAAAGTTACCCGAGGAACTCTTCTGTGCTTGCTTTCTCCAACACGATAAAGCAGGAAAGGAGAAGCAGCTCCTTTGGGAAAGAGTGCTGCACTGAACATTTTGCACAGGTTATGTGTTCAGTCCTGAGGAGTTACTATCATGCCCATTTCATAGATGAGGAAACTGAGATGCAAAGACATTAAATGACTTGGTCCAAAACCTCATGGGAAGTGAGTGGTGAAGCTGGATGAGGAATCTAGTCAGTTTAATCCCCAAGTTGTTTACAAACTTTCATTTAGTGGCACAAGCCTTTTTTCTGAGTCAAGTTTAATGTGGACGTCTAATGGGTGAGACCGATGGAGTCGAGTTCTGATGGCAGGGGTTCCCTATGTGACAGGCTGGGTCCCTTTTCTCCCACTCAGGCTCCAAGGGACATGGTTAGAAAATCTCTGATTTGTCCAGGCCTCTTGTTCAGGAACTCTGGGGCTAGGGCCATTGATGGAGGGGTGAGGGTAAGCTCTTAGCTCCTCTTCCTGGCTCCCTTCCGGTTGAGAGGGAAAGGTTGGGACAAGGCCCCAGCATGTTCATGCCTTCCCCTGAGACTTTGCCTAAAGTGCTCCGCCCTGTGCTTTTGCTATTATAAAATAAGTCTTTCCACTCTAGCCAAGCAAGGCCAGTGAAAGTTAAGGGCAGAAATAAAGAGCTAAGCTTGGAGCAATTAAAAAAGCAAAAGCAAAAGCAATATATACTAGAAAGGACCAATGAGGCCCACAGTGGATTCTTTGGCCAACCTCTAATGAAGCTAAAGGCCTCCTGAGACTGACATTAAAAAAAAAAAAAAAAAAAAAAAAAAAAAAAAAAAAAAAAAAAAGCCAATACAAAGAGTCAAGAGCAGAGAAAATAATAAAATAAGGGCATCATCACAGACCTGCAGACATCAGAAAGAAAATAAAAAGAACCTTATGCCAACAAATTTAATTTAGAAGAAATGGATGAATTTCCAGAAAAACTAACTTACCACATTGCAAGAAGAAATGAAAGAAGAAAGAGGAGTTCTCAAACTATTAAGGAAATTGAATCAGTAATTGAAAATTTTCCCACAAAACATCTCAGGCTCAGAGGGCTTTAACAGCTAATTCCCTCAGGCATTTAAGAAACAGCTTGTTCCAGTCTTGCACAAGCTCTTCCAGAGAATATTCAAGAGTGTGCACAGCTTGACTTGCTGTTTTTGAGTCTTACATAATCTTAACATTAAAAAAAAAAAAAAAAACTTGTTAAAAGTCATGTGAGAAAAGAAGATCCCAAGATCTTCAGACACACATTCTATTCTGTTCTGATCTGTTCTCTGCCCTGGGAAGGCAAACCATGTGGGTTATGTCAAGCATTGCGGGTGCCTCCACCTGGATCAGGTTTTAGCCTCTCTCAAAGTGGCTCTCCATGGCTCTCTCTGTGCAGGTTTGGGGGTTCACTCTCTGTCTTTTCTTATCCAGATTGAGGGATGGTATCCAAGTGGGCTCTATCTTCCAGGGACTGCTATGGTTTCTGTACCTACCCTGGACTTTGTAAATAGCTCTTCTCAAATCCTTCCAATTTAAGTGTCGCCTATTTCTTGCTGAAACTCTGACAGACACAGGATTGGGGCCCCAGGAAATAGGATTCCACATGGGATTCTAGGATAGGGTGGCTCAGAGATTTGGGGACCACAGTGGAAAGGATCACAGCCTGGCATCGGTTGGCATCACGATGACTTAAGTGATTACCAGTAATAGCATGGCACACTGCTGTAACAAGCCCTCTAGGGGATCCTGATGTACACAAAAGTTTGAGAACCAGAGAATGACAGCATGCCCCCTGCCAGCTCTGGGCCACAGCGAAGAGCCCGTGTGGAGCTCTTAAGGAGCCCACCTCCTCTCATGACCTCAGCAAACATAAATTAATCCCTGAATAAAGGAAGGAAGTGTTCCCTGGGGCTTCCCTGGGAGTACAGTTAGGGGATGCCTGAGCAGCTCGTGTGTGATGGATCATCCCAACAGACCACTTCCTGGTGCCTTTGGACTCTTTCCTAACCACCCAGGAAGTTCTGGTGCTTCCACTTCATTAACTGAAAACTTCAAGTCCAGACTTCAATTAGCCAATCTAATTGACAATTAACACCACTCCCAGGTACTTGTGCTGGCACATTAAATCCTAAATTTGGTTGGTTGATTTTTCTCCTCAGTCTGACACCCTTAGTGCATGCACACACACACACACACACACACACCTCAAACTTTCCTGGAAATTGGGTGGGTAAGGGGATGCTTAAATCCTTCTGGCCGGAAGGATTCCCGTCTGTTCCTTCTGCTTTGGGACTTAATAATAAATAAAAGAAGCTGTTTAGGAGCCTGGGATCTGGAGTCAGTCAGACATGGGTTCCTATATTCACCATTTACTGGCTGTGTGACTTGGAGCAAATTGCCAACCTCTCTGAGCCTGTAAGAGGAACTTGATTGCTACATGATCTTATTGTGATGTTGGGTCAGTCACTAAGACAATGCATGGAAAAAAAGCATTCAGCACATGATGATCATTTTCATTTCTAACATGTTTTCCAGTGATGCTGATGGTGGTGGTCTGGGGGCCCCCTTGGAGAACTATGGCTAGAATGGAACTGTGAGTTTTTAGAACTCAGGGGGAAGAAAGGGACCCAGGGGTGGCAGAAGCTGGGTGGAGTGCTTATCAAACAAGCAGAGACAAGGTGGGCACAATTGCCCCAAGAAGCCACGGAACTGGCATGGGAATCAGAGTACTTTGGTCAGCCTGGATTTGTGGCGATTATTGTGGAACCCTAGAAATGAAATAGACAGGATGTGTCCTAAGGTGCAGCCTGACTTTGGGCAGAAAATTCTAACGGGAAGAAACCCAACATGAATTTCTGTGGAAGAGATTCCTGCCTCTTTTCCAGTAATCAGATTGAAGTCAGTTGGGAGGCCTGGAGCCCCTCCATGTGCAGGGAGGCCAGCTCCTCTGAGTGAGGCCCCTGCAATGCTGGATTGCCAGGAGATAATGCAGGTCACTTGGCAAAATCTGAATTTTAGATAATTAGGCATGATGTCTTAGGATACATATGTCCCTTGCAATATTTTTTTTTGCTAAATCTGGCAACGCACAGATCTTTTCCTGTGAATCTTCCCCTGAGCCTTCTCCAGAAGAATGGCCACCCAGGATGACTCTGCACTGGAAACATTCTGGGATCATTCAATGATGGCTCTATGATATTCTGCATGAGGATCGTTTGAGACCTGGTTGAACTCATGTCCGTCCATGAAGACTTCCTAGGCCACACAGATTTCATCAAGGACCAGACCTTACTGTGTGGTGAAGGACTAATGACCTTCCAGGACAAGGCTTATAACTTACTTCTCCTCTAAGAAACCAGATCACCTTTCTGGGTATTCTCTGGACCAGTGCAGTCTGACATGATTATTTACCCATGACTCGAGGAGTTTATGAAGTTACAGGGGCCCTCCTCTGCAGAAGGATTGTCATTTAGGCATACAGCAGGGTGGTCCCATGCACTCTGAAATGAACGCTATCCCTAGCCAGTGGGGAGGCCACATCTTGAGTTGCCATTTATGTGTCTGGGGTTCTTAGATTCTGCTGCCCACTTTTTGGGGCAGTGGAGATGGAACCTTCTATGGTGACTGCCTATTACGGTCCCTGCCAGGAGCAAATAGAAAATACTGAACAACCTTGTACTCCACACACACTGACACTGAGAAGGAGGGGGAGGGGGAGGGGGAGGAGGGGGAGGAGGAGGAGGAGGAGGAGGAGGAGGAGGAGTAAAGGAGGAAAGGCTTAGGGGGAGGGGGAGGGGAAGAAAACGAAGCTTTTCTCTTGGGGAGGTATTCTGTGGAAGCATTTTTATATTTTTAAAAGTAAATACATGCTGGCTTAGAATACTTAGCACAATTTGCAGACTCAGGAATGAGACAAAATCACTGAGAATTTTTTTTGGCCCTTTTTTCTTTACTAATGAAAATATTAGGAATTTTATGAGATACAGGTTAAAACCACTTTGTTATTAATGCTCTGCCAAAAGTCATTTCATACTTCAAAAACCTTAATTTCTTAATGACCAGATGGTCATCTTTTGAATGGAAGCATTGGACCTGACCTAGGCCATACTGTGCCATTGACATCTAGTCTATTTTACAGGGATTTTAAATGATGCTAGGAGGCATTAAGAAATCTTTATTGATGTCTGTCACAGTCTGTAAAAAATAAAAAATAAATAATTTAAAAAATATATATGCTTTATATATACAATTTTACATTGCTACCGTTAATTGGTTGAAAATCTGTCAGTTGCTATAGAAGTAAGTAAAATAAAAAAAATGTGAACAACAGAAAAGAATCTTTATTGAATCTTTATTGAAATCACTGTTTCCCTCAGTCAGGGAAGTGGGCTTACTGGATCAAGAGTATAGATAGTTCCAGGCTATTAAAACACTTTCAGTTTGATTTTAATGTATTTTAATATATCTTCAAATATAAAAATTTTTAGGTATAGCTTAATTAATTTTTGATCTCTGCATGCAACAAATAGCCATCACTCCCATCTGGACTGGCACTTCCACTATCCCTGGATGGTCTCTGTGTCCTTTCTCAGTTGATGCTCCATCTTCCAGAGGTGGATGCTGCTGTGACCTCTGCCACCACTGTTGGTCTGATTTTAAAAGTCATGTGAGCTGAGTGCAGTGGCACATGCCTGTAATACCACTGGCTCAGGAGGTTGAGGCAGGAGGATGCAGGTTCAAAACCAGCCTCAGCAATGGAGATGTGCTAAGCAACTCAGTGAGACCCTGTCTCTAAATAAAATACAAAATAGGGCTGGGAATGTGACCCAGTGGTTAAGTGTGCCTGGGTTCAATCCCTGGTAACCACTTCCTCTGACAAAAAAAAAAAAAAATCATAAAAAAAATAAAAGTCATGTGAATGTAATAATGTGGCAGGCACTCTTTGGGTATGAAGTCTTGTGCACCATGTAATGCTTCTTTAAAAATATGGTAATAGTTTCTTCTTTTCATTGCTAAGTAATAATCTATTTTATTAATATACTGTGGTGTGTATACACCCTCCTAGACATTTAGAATACTCCCAGTTTGAGCTATGATGAATAGAGTTGGTATGAACATTTTTGTTTAAGTGTTCTTGTGTATATATAAATAGATTTATCTTAAGGTTGTACTCAGAAGTGGAGTTTCTGAATCATCAGATAAACGTCTTTAATTTTATGAGAAACTGCTAAACAGTTTACCAAACTTCCCACCAGCAAGGTCTGAGAGATTCATTTGCTTCATCTCGCATCAATGCTTGGTATTATCAATATTTTCTATTTTAGGTGTGGGGGTGGATTGATAGTAATATTTCATTTTGCATGCAATTGCATTTTCCTGGTTACCTGTGATATTGAGCTGCTTTTAATATATTCATACATTACTTGAATATTTATTTTATGAAATACCTGTTCACATTTTTTCCATTTTTAATTGGGTCATTGTCTTTCTCTTACTAATTAGTGAGAATTCCTTGTATAGTCTTGATTAAAGTGTTTTCATATGTAGTATGAAATTTCTTCCAGTCTTTGGCTTGTCTTTTTACTTTCTTAATAGTATCTTCTGATGAATCGTTATTTTCAGTTTCAGTAAATTCTAATGTATATTCATATTTTTATTTTATGGTTATGGGCTCTATGTTTTGTTCATTTTTCACCCTAAATTTATTCTTGTCCAAGTTATTCACCTGTTTTTTTCTAGGTGTTTCTTAGCTTCAGATTTTATATCTGGGCCCCTGACCCATCCTAAATTAATTTTTGTGTATAATGTGATGTAAAGGAACTTATTTTTTTTCTATATAATACATGATTGCTACAGAATCACTTATTTGAAAGATTTTTTTTTCTTCATTGCATTAACTGATTTCTCAAAAATCAAATCTGTGTGTGTGTGTGTGTGTGTGTGTGTGTGTGTGTGTAGTGATTAATTTTATACGTCAACTTGACCGGGCCCATGGAGTGCCAGGACATTTGATCAAACATTTTTCTGGGTGTTTCTACGAGTGTGTTTTTGGATGAACATTTAAATAGAGAGATTGAGTAAAACAGATTGCCCTCCCTAATATGGGTGAGCCTCATCTGATCAGTTGAAAGCTTGAATTAAACAAAAAGGCTGACTCTTCTTTGAGAGAGAATTTTCCACCTGCTTGCCTTTGGACTGTGACATGAGAGTTTTCTTCCTGCTTTTGAACTGGAACTACCATCCCATTGGTTCTTCTGGGTGTTAGCTTGCTGAGTCACCCCACAGATCTTGGGACATGTCAGCCCCCAGTCATGTGAGCCAAATCTTTGTAATCTCATTCTGTGTGTCTCTATGTCTGTCTGTCTATCTTTCTGTGTATCTACTATGTTTCCTATTCTCTGAAGAACTCTGACTAATGCAGATTTATCTATCTAAACTTTATAAATAGACCTAGATGAATTCTATGTGTACTATATAACGACCTTGCTATAAACTTTTTCGAACTCTCTACTTGGTTCAATTGATCTGTTGTCTACTCTTATGCCAATACAACACTATATTAATTATTGTTGCTTTATGGTAATTCCTGAAATCTGGCAATGCATATTTTTCAACTATGTACTTTTTCAAGGTTATTTTAGCTCTTCTAGGTCCTTTGCATGTTCGCATAAATTACTACATAAAAAGACAGTGGGGGATGTAATTATGATTGCATTGACTCCTTTTTTTTTTTCTTTTTTTTTTCTGAAATCAAAGTGTTTATTGAGCCATTCTAGATGCTAGCCAGACCAGGTCCTAAAACAAGTTCCTACAACTACCAGCACCAGGGCTCAGTAGCCGCTGGCAAATGTCCCACACTGATTCTTAGTAGTAAATCAACACCTTCATGTTATTGAGTTTTCTACTTCATACATGGGGCTCATATCTCTCCATTTATTTAGGTTATTGATTTTTCCTTAGGTGTGTACAATAGTCTTATGGAGATGTCACACATCTTTCAAAGTTTATTCTTAAGTATTTTACATATCTTGGATGATACAATAGGTGGCATTGGACATTTTTAATTTTCCAATTGTTCTTTATTAATATATAGACATTCAACAAATTTTTTGTACATTAACTTAATTTCTTTGATCTTGAACAATTCACTCATTACTTCTAGTAATTTTTGTGGATTTTCTTGAGTTTGATATGCACAATCATGTCATCTGCAAATGACATTTTCAGTTCTTTCTTTCTAACCTTTCTGTATCTATTTGTGTTTTCTTTACTCACTGCACAGACCAGGGTCTTGACAACTATGTGGAAAGAAGAGGGAGCTATTGGGTGTCCTGACCTTGCTCCTATTACATCTCTGAAGATCTGTATTTCCAGCTGGATGGTTTCCCATAAGCCTTTGGATTTTCTCATGGTGAAATATTGTTCTAGCAACAAACGCACTCAGCTTTTGTCTTTCTGAAAACATCATTAGGTTGAAACAACACTATGAATACAGTTTACCCACTGGACATGTTGACACCCAACAACTGTAGATTGTACAATTTTTTTCCAGATACACAGGAAACATTTATCAAATTGACTATATGATGAACTACAAAGCAAGTCTCAATAAACACAAAACATTTGAAAAAATAAAGAATATCTATCAAAATGTATAAACACATTCTACTGTCATGTACAGCAAACTAGAACAAATAAAAAATTAAAACAAATGACAAAATGATTTATTTTTTGTAATACATCAAAGCTTCAAAAGTTAGCCATGTTCATCTAAATAATTCACAGATAAAAGAGATCTTTACTAAATCTTTAATGGAAATGTTTTGAAATAAATTATGATATGTCATATTAAAATTTGTGACATAGAGTGAAAGTTGTGTTTAAAAGATTCTTAGACTTAAGTGAGTGAAAAAAAAACTTCATTTCCTTAGCCCATTTATTGATTAGGTTATTTATATTCTTGGTGTAAAGTTTTTTAAGTTCTTTATAGATCCTGGAGATTAGTGCTCTATCTGAAGGATGCATGGCAGAGATTTTCTCCCAGTATGTAGGCTCTCTCATTACATTGTTGATTTTTTCCTTTGCTGAGAAGAAAACTTGGAATGGAACCACCATTTGACCCAGATATCCCACTCCTTGGTGTATACCCAAAGGACTTAAAATCAGTATACTACAATGACATAACCTCATCAATGTTTATAGCAGGTCAATTCACAATAAGTAGATTGTGAACCAACCTAGATGCCCTTCAATAGATGAATGGATAAAGAAACTGTGTATATATACACAATGGAGTATTATTCAGCCATAAAGAAGAATAAAATTATGCCATTTTCAGACAAATGGATGGAGTTGAATATCATGCTAAGTGACATAAGCCAATCCCCAAAAACCAAAGGCCAAATGATTTCTCTGATAAGTGGATGATGATACATAATTTTGTGGGGATTTGTGGGGTTTGTGGGGAGGCAAGAATGGAGGAAGATGGATTGTATAGAGGAAAATAAGGGATGGGGAGTGGGGAGGGGGAAGGAAAGATAATAGAATGAGACAAACATCATTACCCTATGTACATGTATGATTACACAAACGGTGTGACTACATTATGTACAAACAGAGAAACGAAAGTTGATTCATTTGTGTACAATGAGTCAAAATAATAAAAGAATATAGAAAACTTATAGTTTAAAAAAAAGAAAGAAAAAGCAATAAATAGGCTAATGATTGCTAAAAAAATCTTCAAATTATAATCTAAGTATTCAGCTCAAGAATTAGAAAAAGCATACAAAATGAAACCCAAAAAGTAGAAGGAAATATCTTTTATGGTCCTAGACGTAAAGGTGCTTGATAAATCTTAGCAAATAGAATCCAGCAATGTCTGAAAAAAGAATACATTGTCACTAGGTTGGTTTGACCAGAGGAAATACCAGCTGGTTTAAAATTGGAAAAGCAATAAATGTGTTTCAACACAATTACAAAATAAAGTAGAAAAAAACATATGATTCTCTGAATAGAAAATCATCTGTTAAATTTCAAAAGATATTATGCTAAAAGAAAAATAAAACTGAGCAAACAAGCAAGTTTAGGAAATTTCTTTAGCCTGCTAGAGAGTATTTTATAAATACTTTTCAGCAACCCTGACACTTAATAGTAAAATATTGAAACTTTTCTTGGAGATCAGAACCAGGACAAGAATTTCCACTTTCATTAACATTGCATGAAGCACCTTGTGAATGCACCACAAGAATCTGACTTAAAAGTATAATGATTATAAAGGAAGAAATAAAACTGTCATGTTTTGATGTGAATCATTATCTGGATGAAAAATGACTGAGTCTACAGATAAGCTATTATAATTAATACCTAAATTTAGCATATTTATTAATAATATAAAAATTGATTTTACTTTTACACCTAAGTGACTGAATTAAATAATGCCATTTCTTAACTGACATGATTTCTGATGACTTATAACCGCCTCAAATACTTACAATAAAAAAAAAATAGAAAAAAAAAGAATAAATCTGACGAGACTTGAGTAATGCATAGCAAACTGGTAAGTATTACTGAGAGAAGTCAAAGAAAGTGACTAGTAAGTCAATGGATAGGCCATGCACATGAACTGGAAGAAGCCCTATTATCAAGTTGTCAATTCCTCTCCAAACCCAATGAAATCTCAATTCAAATCCAAGCAAGTGTTTCATGGAAATCGATAATATTATTCTCAACTTTATGAGATACAAAAAGCCAAAAAATAGTCTAGAATCTTAAAGAAGAACAAAGTTGTAGAACTTATACTATCAGAATTTAATCCTGATTAGAAAGTTGAAGTCATTAGAACTTATGCCATTGCTTCTAGAATAGATAAATATACCAAGGGAACAGGTTACAAGACGTAGAAATAGGACCATACTCATATGCACATTAGATTTATAACAAAGTTTGTACTTCTGAATAGTTAGGAAAAAATAGCCTTCTGAATAACCAGTGTTGGATTAATGTCATATGGGAAAATAAAATTGTGTCCCCTACCTTTCAGCATGTACAAAAATTAATTAGTGGTGGATTGCAGCTCTAAATGTGAACAGGATAAAAAGCTTTCAGAAAATATCCTAAGAATATATTCATGATCTTCAGTTTAAAAAAATTTTTTTTCAACAGAAAGCAAAAGCCCTATTCCTAACAGAGCATAATGATAAATTAACTATATTTAAATTATAAATCTGCTTCCATCAGAAAGCCTTTTTAAAGAAAGACCTAGTCACAAATTGTGAGGTCTTCCAATTCATATGTCTGACCAAGGATTCGTATTTGGAATACAGAAAATATTTCTAATTCATAACAACCCCCCCCCAGACAATCTAAACAAAAGTAGATGAAAGACTTGAATTAAAACTTCACTAAATAGGATATTCAACAAACTTTTGAGTAGATGATTAATCTCATTAGTCATAAAAGAAAAGCAAATTAAAACCACAATGAGGTGGAAATACACATGTAATCAGAATGGTGAACTAAAACAAATGGGTGATAGTCAGTATTGCAATACCAGATGTGGAACAGCTCACATTCTCTTCTATCCATCTGTCCATCCATCCATCCATCCATCACTACCTAAATTATCTATGTATCTGTCCACCTACTTACCTATTCATCCATGAAGTTTTCTGAGCTTAGCTCTCGGGGTGCCTAATTACATCTTAATCCTTCAATGTATATTTCTTAAAAGCAAAAATACTCTCCTACAGAACAGCAGGACAAACACCAGAGTCAGAAAATTCACATTAGTCGGGCATTACAATCTGACCCAAACACCTCATTTAAATTTGTTCTTTGTCCCAACAATGTCCTTTGTGGATTCAGGGTCCAATCAAGGTCATGTGATGTGCTGTCTCTTTAGTCTCCATCCATACAAACAGTTCCTCAATCTTTTCTTGTCTTTATGAGCTTAACAGAAAGTCCAGTTGCTCAGTAGAATCTTGCTTGGTTTGATTGGTCTGGTGCTTTCTCATGATTAGATTGAGAGCATGTGTTTTTAGCAGGAGAATATTGGAAGCAATGCTGTGTTCTCAGTGGACCCTCTCATTAGCCCCACATGATTTGTCGCATTACAAGTGACATTACTTGGTTAAATATTATCTGCAGTTCTCTTCTCTTATTAATTACATGCATCAACTAATAAAAATTATGTGCTTGTTAGTAAGTTCTTATTAGTTAAGTGTAGGGATAGACTTTGAGGTTATATCAGCAGTCTCTTCTTAATTTTATTTTTACCTGTTGGTTTTAACATCCACAGAGGAGTCTTGCCTGAATCAATTGTCACTCCGATGGTCACCAAATGTCATTTCTGTAACCCCACCATTCTTCCTATATTTATTGGTTAGCAATTAAAGTTAGAAATTTTCTTTCTCTGATTTTACTCAATGGTTTAAAATAAATTCTTTGCATTTTGAAACTTTTTACATTTATTTTGGTGATCAAATGTTTCCCGAATAATCTGTGTGAGCTTATTCCAACAGGTTCTTATGTGTTTTTGACATATCCTTTATTCTTTGAGAACTGTACTTCATTTCTCTTAAACACAACAAGATATTCCAGCTCTGGAGTCAGTCATTTATCCCAGGGGCTCTTGATTTCTTTAGTGAAGAGTAGTATTTATAAACTGGGTACTTGGTGTTCATGTTGCTACTTGTTTATCATTGTTTCTAGGTTTTCTCAGTGAATCTAACCAGTATGTGTGTGTGTGTGTGTGTGTGTGTGTGTGTGTGTGAGTTTATGTGTATAAAGCTCTAGGTATATCTCCATTGCCTGCCTGCTGTTATCTATCTATCTATCTCATCTATCTCTCATTTGTCTATTACTCTATCCATTCATTTTTAAAATCATAGGGTCTACCTAAATTATCTATGTGTCTGTCCACTTACTTACCTATTCATCACTACTTCCAATTCTAGGTCAATAGCACAATGAGTTCTGTTTTTCCTTCCAGTTATCCACATTTCTCTATGAAACCTTCTCCAACCATGAATGGCTTGACTTCCATGATCTTTGATACATTTATTTGTTTGCTCAGTTCATTTCTATGTCATCATTTTTCTAGCTATGTGGCCATTACCCCTGACTCATGAACTACCCACTTGGACCCAGTCCTGATGCCAAAGAACATGCTTTTAAGTCCCCCATCTTTGTCCCAGGCCCAGTGAGCATGCCAACCAAGTGTGCTGGCCCTCACCCCAGGCTACTTGCTGGTCAAAATCCAGGCACTGACCAAGGACAAGGGGGAGAATTTTTCCTGTATAAAGTAATGAATGAGGAACTGAGGTTAGGACCTATGTGCAGATACTTAATCTGGGACGGGACCTCAAGGATCAGGACTGAGGAGACAGCAGAGTGAGATGGGAACAGAGAAGAAATAACACAAACAGCAGGATCGAGGTCATCCTTGTGAGTAGTGGTGACTGATCTTCCTCGAACAACCTTAGAAGCTTACAGAATGACTCCCAGAGTCCACCACCAGAGGAGTGGTTTAAACATCTGCCTCCATCAGCCTTGGTAGAAAGCTAATGCCCAGAGGGCTCACTTCATGCATCAGAGGAGTGAGGCAAGTAGCAGCCTGAGCCAGCTCCTCACCCAAGACGGCACCCAGGAGAAGCCTGTGGGCAGAAAGAAAGAAAGAAGTTGGACTTAGCAGATGTTGAGAGAGCTCACTGAGTCATAGTTCATAGCCAACCATCTGTCCCAGTCAGGGTGAAGTCGAGGTAGTAAAAGAGGAGTCCCAAGTGACCTCTCCAGTTCTTTGTCCCCAGTTTACAAAGTAGTGAGTTGGAACTCACAGATAAGAACCGTCTGTGTAAGGGTGTGGACTTTCAGACACTAATAGTCAAATTAGGGCATATATAAAAATCTTGGTTGCTTTAAAATGATAGCATATCACATGAAAATTTACTGTTTGCAGACAACAAATTAAAAGCCTGCTTTTCAAACCATTCAAGGAAGCAGGGAGGAAAGGCTGCCCCAATGCCATGTGGGTCAGACCTTTTACCACTGAAAAGCAGGCCCTGATGCACAGTGGGGCAGCTCATCAGAAACACACCATCGTGGGACTACTCCAACAGAATTGGATGCTGGCATGATGTGGCCTGGGATGGGTATGAGTTTCCTTTCTCTTTGTGTCTTGACTTTTAAATTCAATTAATTCATAATTTTGCACCTTGTCTTTAAACATAACATACATAACTCTTATCACAAAATCCTCATAAATAAAACAGGCTATTGCTAGGGGCTTAAAAATTAAAAAAAATTTAATTATGGCATATTATTTAAATAGTATTTGATGCTATTGCAAAAAGGTCGTTGTGATTTGAAGTATAACGACATAATCCCAGAGCGCAACTGAATAAAATTTGAGTGGTGTCTTATGCCAGTTTGGGGGTTAATCTTCATGCCTTTGGAATTTGGGACTTGGGATTTTATGAACCCTGGACCCAATTCTCTATCTGCCCAGTTTTGGTCTTGAATCTGTGAAAAAAAGAGGCTAGAATTGATTGAAGCCCTTGCCTGTCTGCTATGTGTGTATGTATATATGTATGTATGTATGTATCTCTATCTATCTATCTATCATCTATGCATGTATATATCTGTGTATTTATGTATCTATCTATCTATCATTTATCTCCCTCCAACTGATCACAAGGTTAACCTTGATCGATCATGTGGTTTGTTTTGTTTTTCCTCTGGTCCCATCTCATTCTGCTGCTCCCTCAGTCCTGATCCCTGAAGGCCCTTCCTAAATAAACTGTCTGCACATAGGCCCTAGCCTCAATTCCTGTTTTACTCATTCATTGCTTTATACCGGCAAAAGTTTCCCCTCTGCTTCCCACCCAGCTGACCCTAGGCTGCTTCATTGCTCCAGGTCTTTGGTTGTGCCCCTTTGAACTGGAGTGGGAATTTGTCTCCAGACAGGTGATATCAGACGCAGAGCTACTTTTCCAATAAGCAGGGACCCTGACTGGCTCTACGGTTTTCATTCCAAGCACTTTACCTCCTCACTCTGTCCCCTCAACAGACAAGACCATGTTTTCAAGAACTGTGAGAATACAGCTAGAGGGATTTGTGAGATCTTTGACTGGAACCTTTCACTTTCTTCCTGTGACACAGTCCTACTCCACTTTTGGATGAGGCATATTAATGCCAGAGGAAACAGAGTCAGGTCAGTTTGGGGATCAGAATCCAAGTCCCCTGCCTTCTGGAATTCTAAAATGCTGGAGTTGTGGCGTCTGTCCACATGATCCTGAACCATAGGCCCTGTGGAGTTGGTTCAAAAGGACAATAAACCTCTTTCTCTTTGTGAGAAGTCTGGTTCGTGTGCTTCCACATGGTGGGTCATGTGTCTCAGAGACAAGCCACTGGGTTCGTGTAGTTTAGGGGAACCTTGACCTTAAGAGGCTTCAAAGAAGAGAAGATTCCATGCCTTTAAATGAATACTTGCAAGTTCTTAGGATTGAGGATGAGAATATAGTGATCATGATTGTCTTAGTCCTTTCTCACTGCTATCACAAAATACCTTAGACTAAGTAATTTACAAACAACAGAAATTTATTTCTCTAGGCTGGGAAGTCCAAGATCAAGACACTGGTAGATCTGATGTCTGGTGAGGGCCTGTTCCTCATGGATTGCATCTTTAATGTATCCTCACCTGGTGAAAGGGCAAAACAAGCTCCCTCAAACATCTTTTATAAGAGCACTAATGTCACTCAGAAGGGCTGACCCATGGTGACTTAATCACCTCCTAAAGGCCCTGCCTCTTACTACTACCACAATGGATACCAGGTGTTTTAGGCAGCTCTGCATGGCTGTGACCAAAATTCTTGACAAGAATAATTTAGAGGAAGAAAAGTTTATTTCAGTTCATGGTTTCAGAGGTCTCAGTCCATGGATGGCTGACTCCATAGCTCTTGGTCAGAGTGAAGAAGAACATTATGACAGAAGAGCATGGCGGAGGAAAGCAGCTCAGGACATAGCAACCAGAAAGCAGAGAGAACTCTACCCACCCACCACAAAGTATTAAAATCAAAAGCATGTCTACAGTGATCCACTACCTCTAACCAGACCTTACCTGTCTACAGGTGCAACCAACTTAATTCACTGATTAGGTCACACCTCTCATAATAAAATCTTTGGACCTCTGGAAATTCTTTCATTGCTTCACACACGAGTTTTTGGGGACCACCTTACATCTAAACCATAACACTAGGGCTTGTATATAGTTTGTCCCCCCAGGGCTCACATGCTAGAAGTTCAGTGCCCAGAATGGCCATGCGAAGTGGGGCCTAGTAGAAAGGAGTGCAGGTCATGGGGCTCCACCCTCATCAATGGATTGGTGCTGGTCTCTAGGCGTGGTTTGGGTCTCACAGGAATGAATTATCTGGAGAGTGGTTGTTATAAAGCCAAGTCCGCCCCATGTGCTTTGCCCCTTTTGCATACAGCTGTTTTCCTTGTTGAATCTGCCATGTTGAGACTGTAGTCAGGGGGTCCTTACAAGAAGCAGCACCGTATCATTTGGATTCTCTGGTCACTCAGCCCAATAAACTTATTTTCTTTAGCCAAATTCAGGTATTTTTTTTTAAATGGTGACACACAAGTGAACTAAGATAATGGGGAGAAGTTTTAGCCTGAGTTTTGGAGGGACACAAACATTCAGCCTATAACAGAGAAATTAATTTTGAGTCTCAGAACTGCCATCACTTTCAACAGGTGCTTTGTGAAATGGCAGGGGATTGGCCTCTGCCCTAGGCTCCTTGCTGTCCCTCTGCAGCCTTTGCCATATCATCACCACGTCTGGCTCATTCCACCTCACTTCACCCCCACTGCCACCTTGCTCAGACCCTCGCAATCTCCCCACATCACTGCAGTGGGCTCCTGCCAGCCTCTTCCTTTCCTCATGCACCCGCTCCTCAGATGCCAGGCTGTTCTTCCTGATGCCTGGCCCTAAATGTGTCACTCTTCTCCTCTGCTATTTGAAAACTCACAGAGAGTCCCTATCATCTGCTAACATCCTAATCTGAAGTTCCAGAGCCCTTACGATCTGGATCTAACCTTTTATTTATAAAACCCCAAACTGCCCTGTTTTTTCAGAGTCCAGCTCTGAAAGTCCCTCCCTTTGGCCTCCTGGCTTCTTCTTCCTCTTGTGCCAGCTCAGAAGAACTTTATCTGCAATAGATCAGACATGAAGGGTCATCTTCGTGAATAGCCCTAAGTGGATGTGGGTTATAGACATGTAGTTTTCTTTGAGGTCTGGTTTCACTCCTAAGATATTACTCTTGAGTTTAAAATTTAATTAGGTGGAGAAAATTGGGGTTATAGAGAAAGGTTTGTAGACTGTTACAAAAGATCAAGAGAGAGACTTTGGGCAAAGATAGTTGCAGTGAGAAAAATGGGCCTGGAGATCCTAATAAACAGGGATAGGTAATAATAGGACTGGAGCTGCTCCTACCAAGTTCTCCCTGAACTGCAGTAGAGTCCAACCCAGCCAAAACCATCCTGTAGGGGGGCACCACACTCCCCAGCTCCACCAACTGCAGCCACATTCTGCCTCCTAGCTAAATGCTACCACATGCAAAATAAGAGTAAGTAGCTTAAAATTACCTATTTTTCCTTTGAAGATACCATAGTCATATAATTACATTACTTTAAACTCAGCAGTACAAAAAATACACTTGACTTGAAGAGGCACTATTTCCCCCTGAATACAGAATACAGAAGAGTCCGTATGTATCAATGTGCCTGGATGGATCTCATAATCCTACAATTGGGTGGGAGGGAGAACAATGACATTTTGCCAGGGATTTGAGTTCACACACACACACACACACACACACACACACAAATACACATCACCAGTGTGTATGAATGAATTTTATTTGGCATATAAAGTCAAAATATCATTAACTTAAATATAATTAAGAATTATTTAAGAAATATGGTGCTTTAAGTTATTAAACAAAAGCACCTCTCTTCATACATTAAGGTAAAATACTGTCACACTTCCCCTGGGAAAAATAGTAGAGGTTTTCCTCAGGCTCTGTGTGAGGCTTCAAGGTTTCAGAGTTTGAGACTTTTGATCCAGGTACTTCATAAAATTCTTGACCCATTTCTCACTGGGGTCAGCACAGATCTCCTTACCCAGTATGGTCTTAAAGCTGTGGGAGAGAGAGGGTATAGTTAGATGGAGAGTCTGGAGGATTTGACCCAGGAGCATGGTCCATTGGTCCCAAGACCTGATCAACCCTTTCTGCATAGGTGAAGGACTTGGATCTGAGAAAGCATGAGAAGGATGAAGGAAGAGGCCTCAGGAGGAAGCCCTGCTCTGGTTGTCCCGGCTGAAGATTTCCAGACTCCCAGCTACAGAAACTGGGACAATCTCACCATGGTATTAGAGGGGAGCCTGAATGATTATGGACTCCCTCTCTACAGGACTAGAGGTCTTTGGATTATATGCCAAGTTTTGTCTGATTCATTTGGCCATGAATCCTGACCTCTTGACTGAGGGACACTTGACTGAGGGTGCTGGGCATGGTCCACTCACATCACAGCTTCTTGGGGACACTGGGTGTTGGTGATTCTTTTATAGCTCTCCAGCCTCTGGATGGGTATCTTCCTATTGGTCATGGTATAGCAGCAGGTCATTGGGATGGAAGGTGACTCTGAAAGCAATATTGCCAAGAGTGAGACAGGTAGGAGACATTGTTGTGTGCACACACAAGCAAAGGAAAGGTAAGAGAAGACTTCGGAGTGACCATTGCCAAGTCCAGTGCCTTAGTCCAGATCCCAGAGATAAAATGCTACCCGAGTCGGTTTCCTCCACTGAACTATGGGGCTCCTCACTGTTGACCAGGTACAGAGAAATCTCATCTGCTAACCCAAAATGTCTGACACTGAGAAAACAAATTCTAAGGCATTGCTTCCCAGCTATTTGTCCCCATGGGCTTTGCAGCAAATCTATGTCATATGCTGAAGATCTCCTGGATTCTTATCCTTACACAATTCCTGTTGTGAAAGCTGCACTGGACTATGACCCCAAATTTGAAACTTCAAGTTTCTTCCTCCACTCTCCTGCCTGATTAAGTCTTTCCTACCCACACTGGGAAGTGCTGATTCCACAAACAACAGGAGCATGTTGATGTGGTTGCACTCAGGGTCACTTACCAAAGCTGGTGTCAGGAGAGATCATAGGGACTGGCCTCAGTGGCCTGGGTATTCAGTTCTGGTTCAGTCTCTGACTGACTGTGACTAGTAAAGTCCCTTCCTAATTCCTCTCTTCACCTCACTTTCTCCATCTTCAAAGTGCCAACTAAGCAGCAAGGCTGGGATGACTTGTGTTGGAAGGTTAGTGCCCCTGGTAATTAAAATGTTATCCTGAAGGAAGGAGGGACTCACCTGGCTGAGCAAGCACCTGGGAGCTGACAGAGGCTGCTGTGAGCACCAGGCACAGAAGGGTTGCAGACACCTTCATGGTGGAGGGTGCAGGTGTGGGCTTCTGTGTGAGAGATGGAGGTTTCTGGATTACTTCAGTCTCTCTACTCCTCTGGAGGCTCCATCTGCCTTTTATAGGGAGCAGAAAGATTGGGCAGGGTCGTGATCAGGGAAGAAAGAAGATCCTAAATGTGCTGAGCAGACATCAGATCCCGGGTAATTTCCAGATAACAGAGAAGGAAGCTGTGCAGTTTCTATCTTTTTCTCAAATTTTGTGAATCAGAGGAGGAAGAATGTGTGCTTGTACCCAATATGCCTAGGAAGTGATCTCATTGGACTTTTTAAGGGCTCTCGTTTCTTTGAAATGGAAATGATCTGTAGGAAAGAAAGAATGGAAACTGAAGTCACAGTGGAGATTGCAAGCCAAGGGCTACCCCCTCAGAGGAACCAGGAGGCCCTGGATGCGGCCCTCAGGTGTCACCTGTGATCCTCGTCACATGCAGGCCACTGCTTTGTGGCTACCACTGATCTTTTTACTCTCTCATTTTGTCTTTTCCTGAATGTCATAGAGTTGGAATCACATAGCACACAGCCTTTCCAGACTGGCTCCTTTCATTAAGCAATATGAGTTTGAGGTTCCTCCTTGTCTTTATAGACTTTGATAGCTTCTTTCTTTCTTTAAAAAAATAATATTTTTTCTTGTGGTGAAATACACATATCATAAAATTTGCCATCCTAGCCATTAAGTGTGTAGTTCACTGGCATCAAGTATGTAAGTATATTCACATTGTCGTGCAATCAATCTCCATAACTCTTTTTTATGGTACTAGGGATTGAACGCAGGGATGGTTAACTACCGAGCCATATCTCCAGCCCTTTTTATTTTCTGTTTTGTGACAGGGTCTTGCTAAGTTGCTTACAGTCTTACTAAGTTGCTGAGGCTGGCCTGGAACTTGCAATCCTCCTGCCTCAGCTGGGATTACAGGCATACACTGTGGCCCTGGGGCCTCCACAATGTTTTTCATCTTGTGAACTGAAATACTGTCTATTAAACCCAGTGCCCACCGCCTTCCAGTCCCTGGTGACCATGATTTTACGAACTGTCTCTATGCTTTTGATTGTCTACCACCCACAATTGGAATCATAAAATATTTGACTTTTTGTTCCTGTCTTACTTTACTTGGCAAAATATTCTCAAGGATCATCTGTGTTATTACATATGTCAGAATTTCTTTTATTTTTCAGGCTAAATAAGATTCCAGGTTAAAAACATGCTACAGTTTGCTTGTCATTTGTCTGTTGATGGACACTTGAAAAGCTTTCACATTTTAGCTGTTGCAAATAAGGCTGCTATGAACATGGTTGAACAAATATCTCTTCAAGACACCATTTAAATTACTTGGGTATATATACCCAGAAGTGGAATTGCTGTATTGGAGGATAATTATATTTTTAATTGTTTAAAGACCTGCCCTACTGTTTTCCACAGTGGCTATGCCATTTTGTATTCCCATCAACCATGCACAAGTGCTTTATTCTCTCCACATTCTTGCCAATACTTGATATTTTTTGTCTTTTTGATAGTAACCATCCTAATAGATGTGAGGTAGCATCTCATTATACTTTTGACTTTTATTTTTTTAACCATTAGTGAGGTTAAGCACCTTTTCATGTGTTTATATTCTTTGGAAAAATGTCTAGTCAAACCTTCTGCCCATTTTTTAATCTGGCTACTTCTTAGGAATTCTCTATTTTTTATCAGTTCTTCATTAAATATGTGATTTGAAAATATTTTCTCCTTTTATTTCATTGGAATTGCTCATGATGCACACATTTTTTAAAATTGTCACAGAGTCTAACTTGTTTGTTTTTCTCTGTCTGTGCCTTTGGTGCCAAATCTAAGAAGTCACTGCCAAGTCCAATGTCATATGCTTTTGGTTTTGTTTCTATACCACCATCACCAAATCCAAGGTTGCCAAGATTTTCCCATATTTTTTCTTCTAGAAGCTTTATAGCTTTGAATTTAGAACTGTAAATACATTTAGGTCTATGACTCATTTTGAGGTGTTTTTTTTTTTTGTGACAGCAAAAGGTCTCTTTCTGGATATTTCTTTTTTGCACATTTATGTAGTTGCTACACCACCACTTATTGGAAAAAAAACTATCTTTTCTCCATTAAATTGTCTTTGCTATGTTTTTCAAAGTAGCTAACACTGTTTGTATGGGTGTGTCTCTGAGCACTCTGTCCTGTTCCATGGATCTATTTGTCTTTTCCTGTACCAGCACCACAGTGTCTTGAAGTCTGATAGTGTCAATCTGCTGACTTCTTCAGTATTGTGTTAGCTATTCTGCATCTTTTGCCTCTCTGCATAAACCTTCGAATCAGTTTGTCAATACCCATGAAATATCTTCTGAAATTTGGATTGGGATTATGCTGAGTGTGTAACTCAAGTTGGGAACAACTGACATGATGACAATATTGACTCTTCCTACCTGTAAATATGGAACTTCTCTCCGGTTATTTAGAGCTTCTTTAATTCTTCATCAGTTTTGCAGTTTTCCTCATAAACATTTTCTTAGATTAACTCCTGAGTAGTTTTTTGGTGCTAATAAATTGCAATGTTATTAATTTGTTCCAATTGTTCACTGGTGATGTATAGAAAAGCTATTGAAATTTATATACTTACCTTGTATTCTGCAACCTTGCTAAAATCACTAATTAGTTGTAGGTTTTTGGTGTTGCTGCTGGTGGTTCTTTTGATTTTCTGCATAAGATAGTTAAGTCTTCTAAAGAGAAAGTTTCTTCCTTTTCAATCTGTACATCTTTTTATTTTCTTGTGTTAATGAGTTAGTGAGGACTCCTGGCATGTAGTGAGAAAGAACATCTTTGTCTTATTCTCAATCTTAGGAGAAAAAAAATCTAGTTTCTCACCACTAAATATGTTGTCAGTTGTAGGCTTTTTGCAAACATTCATTCAGTTAAGGAACGACCCCTCTAGTCCAAGTTTGCCGAGAGTTTTTATCATGAATTGGTGTTGACTTTTGTTAGATGTTTTTCCTATTTCTATTCATAACATCATAAGAGTTTCTCTTCAGCCTGTTGATGTGATAGATTTCATTAATTAATTTTTGAAGGTTGAACTGGCCTTGTCTATTTAGAATAAATTCTACTTGTTTGTGCTGTAAAATTTTTAAATACATCGTTGGTTTGTATTTGCTAATATTTTCATTTAGGAGTTTTGAATTTTCATTTAGGAGTTCATGTGTTCAGTCTACAGTTTTCAGTTGGTCTGTAATTTTCTTTTGTTTTAATGCATTATCTGGTTTTGGTGTCAGGTAATACTGGCCTCATACACTGAATTTGGAAGTGTTCTCTTTTATCATTGATTGTATATATAAGATTTATCAATTTTCTTGTTCTTTTCAAAGAACCAATTTTGGTTTTATTGGTCTTCTTTATTATTTTCCTGTTTTCTGCTCTAATTTTTCTTTGTTTTGCCTGTTTAAGTGTAAATTGCTCTTCTTTTTTTCCTTTTGCAGGTTAGAGCTTAGATTGTTCATTTTGAATCTTTCCTATTTTTTAATATTTTCATTCAACATTGTAAATTTCCTCCTAAGTATTGCGTTGACTTCATCCAACAAATTTTGGTAAGTTGTATTTTAATTTTATGTAGTTTAAAATATTTTAAAATTTCTCTTGAGGTCTCTCTTCTGACTCATGTATCATTTAGAAGTATGTAGTTTAATCTTCAAGTGTTTGGGAATTTTCCAGCTATCTTTCTTTAATTAATTTCTAGCTTAATGTCATTGTGGTCTGAGAGCATATTTTATCTGGTTTCTGTTTTTTAAAATTTGTTCATAACCAAAAATATGGTTCATTTTGGTTCCACGCAAACTTCAAAAGGATGTGCACTTTGTTTTTATTGGATAAAATATTCTGAAATGTTAATTAGATCCAGATGACGGATGGTGCTGTTTAGTTCTTTGCTGATTTTCTTGCTGGATCTGGCAATTGCTGATAGAGATGCGTTGAAGTCTTAAACTATAATATGGAATTTGGTGCTTGTCATTAATTTTGAAAAATTTTTAGCCATCAATGCCTGACATATTTTTCTCCTCCTTTCTTCTTTCTTTCCCTTATATATTCCCATTATGCACATGGTATATTTTTGTGTTTCTTGCACATTGTTCTTGAATGTTCACCTCCATTTTTTTTTTCATTTTATTTCCTTTTGCATTTCAGTTTAGGAATTTTCTATTTGTAAGTATTATTTCCTTTTCTTTCCCTAGTTGTGTCCACTCTGTTGGTGAATCCATAAATGACATTGCTTATTTTTGTTATTTCCTTTTTCTTTTTTGTTTCCTTTTTGTTCTTTATTAGAGTTTCCATTTCTCTGCTTACATTACTCATCTATTCTTACATTGTTTCACTTTTTCCACTAGAAATTCACACTTAATGCGTTGGGTAATAGAAACTGAAGTAACTAGATCTTTAGTGTCAAGGCTATGTTTATCTGACTAAGAGTTAGGTTGAGTTTCTCTACAAATTTCTTCCTAAATAGAATCTGAGCATGGCAGTTATTTTAGCTCTAATTCTCTGCTACTACACAGGAGCCCTGTTGATGTGGGGGCAGGTGCTGGGGGAGGAGAAGTGTTCTGTAACCCTATGACTAGAGGTCTCAGTCTTGTAGTGAACTTTTGCGCTTACTTGGGCTTTGAACTTCACAGGACATTTCTATGCCTTTTTCGCAGTCAGGGAGGCTAGGGCCAAGGCTGTAGTTGGGCATTTCCTTTCTCCAGGTGGATTGGAGTCTGGTAAGGTAGTTTTCCTTTAGGACAGACACAGAGCACAAGGTTCTGAGCATTTTTCAAATGACTACACTTCCTCTGAATATGTTTCAACAAGGAAACTTTCCCTTTCCCCCACTAGAAGCATGAGTGGATATTTCTCTGCAGTTCACTATGAGGACTTGGTGGAGCTTCTGGAAGCAAAATTTATGCACTTTGATGTCCTCGAGTTGGGTCCATGGGGAGGTTAGCTCTCCATCCAGTTCACTTTCAGGGCCCAACAGTGTGTCTGCACAGTTTTAAGTTTTCCCAACAGTTCCTGTCCACTGGCTTCTATTTCTGGTAACTTGTGGTTCTCAGCATCCTTCTCTCCCTTCAGTTTTTGGGGCTGCAGTTTGCCTTGTGACTTCAGCTTTCCTATAGGTCTAAGAAGAGTTGTTGACTCTCGGTTTGCTTAGCATTTTTCTTCTTTTGGGGACATAAGCAATGACTTCCAAAATCTTTCCAGTTCAGAGTAAGGAAACCAGAAGTGACTGAGTATCTTTTCATGGGTCTATTTGCCATTTGTACATATTCTCTGATGACAGTGTCTGTTCAGATCTTTTACCCATTTAAAAATGTTGGTTGTTTTCTTCCTGCTGAGTTTGAGTTCTTTTTAAGTTTTGGAAACAATTCCTTTATCTGAAATGTGCATTGCAAGTATTTTCTCTCTGTCTATAACTTCTTCTTTTAAGAGTCTTTCCTAGAGCAGGAGTTTTTAATTTTAATAAAGTCCAATTTATCAATTTTCTCCTGTCATGGGTCTTGCTTTTACCTTATTCCTAAAATCTCATCCCCAACCCAAGATCTTGTACTGCCTTTTCAATTAACATGCTTAGGTTTTTCTCACAAGTCACTAAATATTTTCCAGTAATCTTGAACTTTAAAAGTTCCATAGAAATTCACATATATCAATTCTCCATAATTAATTTAAACATTTTTTATATTATTTGGAGTCATGCAATTTACATTTTTTTACAATTATAAACAATACTCATGAAAAAACTGATAAAACACTATCATCATCGTCTTCATTTAATTTCAGAGCTAAGGGATTAATTAATCAAAATGTATGATATTATTAAAATGCTTATGCAAATTATTACATTGTTGAAAACTTCGCGGCACCACTGAAATGTGAAATATGAGGATTTCTAAAAGGCCATTTATTTTGCTAAAAGGCAAAACTATTACCTATGGTAAGAAAGCTCAGAACAGTGATTTCATTTTTGGGCACTGATATCATTAGGGTACCTCTTGGGATTCAGAAACATTCTATGTTTTGATCAGAGTGGTGGTTAAGTAGTTGGATCCATATGCAAAATTTATGAAAATATACACTTAAAATATCTGCACCTTATGTGTAAATTACATTTCAGTATAGGTAAATTGCAAAAAGAAATGCCCAGCATTATTTTGCTTACATTTATTACATTTCAATATAGGTAAATTACAGGAAAAACGTCCAGTATTATTTTTGCTTACATTTTATTTGCTTTTTAAAAGTGTGTGTTCTTTGCTCTTCTTTTCTTCTTGTGATTAATAGGTTCCTGTTCTTCAATCTGGTGGCTCTAAGTCAAGATGATTTAGAAGATATTTTCCATTTATTACAAATATCATATAAACTTTAACAGGAGAGACTTAGTTGCATGCAGAGCACAGGAGTGTTATCAGGATTTCCTCTAGCCAGAAAAAAAAATTTAGGTCCTCTAGAATGCCTGCTTCCTAATATCTGGGGATGGTCCCCTGCCAGCTGTGTCCTATGGTATCAACATGGGGGTGGGACAGGACATTAGAGCTCGGGTTTGTACACATTTTTTTTTTTTTCACTCAGAAATAAAGTCACCATCTTATATAATACCTTCAGAACCTCGTTAATTTTTCCTCTGAGCTGACTTCTATGGAAAGTGCATCCATAAGCAGACAACAGAAACAGTTATGTAAATCAGAGTTACTGGGAAACCAAAAAATGCTAGTTAAAAAAAAGGGGGGGAATTAAGTGTTGAGCAATTTGGGGACTAGTCATGATTCAGCCAAAGGTTTGCCAACAACCTGCCCGATGTGACCATGATTAAAGCTTGTTGACTTTGATCAAAATATGGGGCTTTGAGAAGTTCAGTGATGACAAGAAGTCAGTTATGTCAGCTTTAATAAATTCGTGGTGGATCACCAAAAGTTTTGTTGAAAAAAATGAAACAAAACAAAAAATTTAAAAAAACAAAAACAAAACACAACAAAACAGAGAGGTCTTACCTTAAGTTACTGAATATGGTGCTGCGATCAACCAGGTATGTCTGTTGTGGGTGCAGCAACAGGGAACCATAGCAACCATGCACCATGGTTGTTATTCCTGGGTTAAATGATACTTAAGCTCTTCTCTAACTTGAATCATCTATAATGATCTGCAAAGAGCCAAATCAGACAGCAGAGTGGTTAGGACAGTAGGAAATGGTAAAAAAAAGTGGTCTTTGTTGTCAGTCCTACTGGAAGCAGAATAATGTGATGGTGAAGGACTGGATTTGGATACTGCAGTAATTAAAATATTTTGTTCTATCATCCCAGAAATGGAACATCTGTAAAAATGTAAATACAGTATATAATATATAATAAACCATATAATAATACTCACATATAACATTAATTAATATAATGATATATATAAGCTCTAGACTATGATTTCCAACCTATTGTAATGTATATCAATTTTATTGAAATACTTCAGAATTGAAAACTTGGGACTTAATATATGTGTCAGAGAAGGCATAAGGTAGTTTCCTTTTTCCTGTATATTCAACTTTCTTACCTATTCTTTAATTTTCTTGCATGGAAATGGGGTTTCTTGCAAATGGGGTTTCTTCTGGTGTTCAGAAGATGAAGAGATGTAGGTATCTCGGAAGGTGAACCTCAAGGAGTGCCTGTGCTATAGATGCACAAAGAAAAACTGTCTCCCAGAAACAGGAAAGAGGTGAGGTCCTGGGATCCTGCCATGAACCAGAAGAGCAGAAAGTCCCAGGTCCTCAGAGGGAATAGAAATCAGATTCCCAGTGTTGACGAACACCAAGGAGCAACAGGTTTCTAGTTAAGAGGAATTTTGGAGGTCTCAGTTGGCAAACTGCTTTGATTATGCAATTTCCCTCTTTTGTTTTATTTTTAAACTGAATTCAAAGAATCCCAATGCAAAAAGTTAAATCGAAACTTCAGGGCATGCAAGTTCAGCAGCTGTTCTGTCTGGGTCTGTTTGTGTTGTTCAGGGAGGTGATCATTCTGCTTTTTTCCTTCCTTTTCTTCTTGGTAGCTTCCCAATGAACAATTTTCTAAAGCAGGTTAGACAATTGCTCAGTGGTTAACAAAAGGGAAGCTGAGGTCAGACTCTTCCTGAATGTAGAGAAGGAAATGAGCTGCCTGTATAAACAGATCTTCTGGTTACTTACCTGGTTCTTAAGAAATACAATGAAATGGCAGTGCTCTCCTTGGGATCAAAATTTCTGCTTTCATTTTCCAGCTCTGTCCCAAGTGTCCTTAAGGGTCACAATATTACAGAATGAGTTGAAGGAAGCATTTCTATTTAATTTGTTCAATCCTTTGCCTTTACAAATGAAAGAATTACGAGGTGAAATGATTTATCAATATGCATACAGCTACTCCGTGACAAGCCAGAAGTGGAAATTGGTCATGTCAGAACAAAAGCCTTCATGTAACTCCAATTAGAGGGCAAGAACCCAGCAGAACACTATAGTGAGGTGCCAGAACCTCTGAGACTACCCAATCCCTGGGTCCCAGGCCTGCTTGTATATCAGGGTGTCCCAGACAACTACTGATAATATGAGAGGATGTTTTAGTCCTGCCTAAAATACAGGGCAGATGATGGCTTGAATTATCTGTGAAGTGCTCCTAGTGGCCATGGAACTTTTAACCAAAGCCCTTCTGGGAGTCATTAACAAGTTTAAATGCTCTATTTATGGACTCATAAGCTGAGGCACAGAGAGGGAAAAAGTATTTCCATAAAGTCACTTTAACAATTCAGTTAAAAATAAAATCCAGAACACAGAAATGGGGTTGCCATGCCCAACTCTGCATTGGGTCTCCTGGTTTGGTCCTTGGGACCTGGCAAGGCCTTTGTTCTCATGGGGGCTCCAGGATCTCCAGTATTTGTGTCTGTGGGTTTGTGTGGCAGGGCCAAGCAATCCTGAGCTCAGTTGGAAGCTAAAAAGTTTCAAGGAGGATGGCTTGATTTGTCTGAAAAAAGGGAGCAGGAACAGACTCCATCTGGACTTGGGAACATGCAGCTCACTCCATGCAGCCCTGGTCTTACCAGTCTCCACTTGGTGCACAATTTTTTACAGCACAGGGGATTTTTTGAGATGCAATATACTATCTAGTGATGACTATTCCTGTTTTCTCTAAGTCTGTGGAATCCACTGGAGTGTTGAGATAAACTCCTGAATGGTGTCTGGGGGTTAGGGCTGGGTATGAGTTGGGCAGGGATGTTTTATAACGAGCATTAAGAGGCTGTCTTGATGACAGCAAGCTGTCAGGTGCCCCTAAGTCTTTAGGTGTGTTTGGAAGTCCCTTGGACTTGGGGAATATTTTCCATGGTCTCAATTTTACTAATGAAGCAGTTGAGGAAGAGAACACAGATTTGATGTACCCTGGATGTCATATAATAGTGCACCCAGCTCTCAGGCTGTCTAGGTCAGGCTCTGCCAGGACCTCTAGCTTCAGGTGTAGTGTTTGAAATGGTATGGAACTGATGGGCACAGCACTACATGGGCTGCCTCTGACCCCAAATACAATAGTTTCCTCACCAGAGGCAGAGTAGGGGGTTCTGATCTTCCATCTCCTCAGTTGGGCTGTTGGAATCATTATCACTGGGAACATCCCTGGTCACTGTGGCAGGTAAAAGAGACATGGGAATTCTTGCCCTAGTTCTTAAAGGACTCTGCCCAAAGTGACACATATCACTTCTGCTTACATTTTATTGTTCCAAGTGGGTCACATGAGTCTTGTCTGCCTTCAGGATGACATGGAAATACAATCCTGCCATGTGCTCCTAACACAAACCAGAAATACTAGTAATTATCTCTAATCACTGACACATGTTCCACGTTAGTCATTCAGTTTTGAAACGGTTAAGAATTGTTAAGTGCTATGTGACATTCCTAGACTAAACAATTTCCAATACTTCCCATTTAAGTTGCTCACTCAATTTAATTTTTTTCTTTTTAATTAAAAAAAAACCCATAAACCTGCAACTGACTTTTATCTAAATGTCAGGAAAAAGTACTAATGATTGCCACATTAGCTCAGTTATGTGGGGAATTATTAGTGAGCCCTAAATGGGCACAGGTGTTAATTGGTATGTAGGGTAGTATTTTATTTCATTATTTATTAAGATCACAATTAAGCTTAGGAAGGCCAATAGCCTATGGGTTAATATCTGTTAAGCAGTGAAAGATGTCATTGTCCTACTAAAAGTTCCATGTTGTATACAAAAGTCTTTTTTTAAAAACATATCACTGTTTTTTTTTTAATTGAGACCAACTACAGCAGTCTACCTGATTTAATAATAGGTATTATACTCCTTAACACTCTGAACCAAACATGTTCTATTAACTTTGCATCAAAAATAACAGTTCCTTTTAATGCTACACGTTTTATAGATCAAAAAGGATCTTATGAGGTTGGTTGTAGAATCTTTAGGTCAGTGTAAAAACTATTAATGTGTTTTATTTTACAAGGACTTGTGAAGAAATGTAAACCATCTCTCTCAAGGGACCTGCAAACGTTGGTGTGGTCAAGCAAGGGCCTGCACAGTATTATGCTATGAACCTGCAGCACCAACGTCACCCTCCTTCCAGCACAAGGGAACCTCCAATACAAAATTGTTAGTGCAACTGACAGCTCCCAAGGAGCTCAATGTTAGCTATGTGGTTTTTAATTTGATTGAGTTTCCCAATCCAAACTCTGAGATTGTCTAATCATACATAATTGAAGGAGACAAAGTGTTCCCTTGCTGACCTGTGGCAGCGGGAGTCTGTGCTCCTGCAGGTATCTGCCCACAGAAGTCAGGAGGTTACTCTCCCACTGGTGGAGGCCTCTCCACTACCATTGCTTATCTGAAGCATTTTAAGGAAATATTTCTAAGAACTGTTTCTGAAATGTTTCTGAGGCCCTAACTCAAAATAAAACACTTGAAAGATGAACTTTCAGGAATGTCTGTACTATAGATGAAGAAATAAAGAATCTCTCCTGGAAACAGGAGCATGACGCCCCAGCATTCTCCCATGGACCAGAGATGCAGAGTGCTCTGGGCCCTAGAGAGACTGGGAGAAAGATCCCATGTATGAGACACTGAGACACACCATGCCCAGCGTCTGCTAGGGGTTCAGAGATTTCAATCTAACAAGTTCCTTTGACTTTGCAATTTCCCTTCCTTTTGTTTGGCTTTAATCTGGATTTGAGGAACCTTAATTTGCAAAGTTAAAATGAAACTTTAGACTACCAAGTGGTGCAGCTGTTCTGTCCAGCTGTGGGCTGTGATCTCTAGGGAGGAGGTTCTCCTGCCTTCTCTCTCTGTCCTCCTTCGTAGCTTCCTGATTAGCAGTTTCTAAAGCAGATCAGACCTCTTGTTGGTAGTTTAGGCACTGGTGAATGATGAGGCCATGATCTGGATCATGTGTTAGTGGTGGACAGAAATAAGTTTATCTAAAAATGAAAGAGATTTCCTGCAATGGAATCTGTTCTGTCTTCAGTGAATCCCTGAGAAATGTCATAGGATCAGGTAGAAGAATGCCCTGGGAACCACAAGTTCTGAATGCAATCCCCAGCTTTGGTCTAGATTTATTCAGAAATTACAAAATCACAGGCACAATGCAAAGAGACACACAACTAATCCATGACAAACAGAATCTGGAAAGTGAACAGTGGCTAATGTAGAACTTGGTTAAGTCATTATAAAGACCACCTACAAGTTCACGACCAGCAGAACCCAAGTATGAGATCACAAAGGAACCTCAGAGAGCATCAGGGTCTAGTTCCAGACTGCTCTGTACTTTGGGATCCCCAAGAAGACTGGTTAAAAGCCTGTTGGGTCCCTTTTTCACAATTCCAATATTCTAACTCAGAATCTTGGTGTTAGGCCTGGAAATATGTATTTTCAGAAACAGTCCTGGTGATTTTGATCCCTAGGCAATTTGAAACTTTCAGTCCAG